>NC_141990.1:117016919-117679419 GCF_049901715.1 Pseudonaja textilis
AATATCTAGATGACTTTGACTGCTCCCCCCACCAGAGACTTGGTTGCTTTCCCTTTTAGAAATCTCAGAAGGCTGCTACAGAAAAAAGAATCTATCTGGTCACTAGAATACACATCTATCAATATATAATTTCAGGAGTTTTAACAAAATAAGCCAGATGTGTAAGGCTGTGGTGATGATACTTCAAATGTATGCATCCTTCACAAAAAGAGATTTCTTCCAAGAACAAAGGCATGCACCACTTTTCATCTTGTTCCTTCTCCTCCTCCGAAATTAGATGTGACCTTTCCCATGCTGACGGCTGCCCCATGTAAATTGAGTAGCAATTTGTATTTTTAAATGAACCTGCTTTTCCAAGAGCACCCTGGGGGAGATTTCTATCACTGTTTGCTTTGTATTACTGTGATTGATTGGCGCAACACAGACCTTTGCCCACATGTCAACAAATACCCCCAGCGGACCGAAGCCTTCTTATTTGTTTCATTAGAAAATCTACTGTGAGAGCAAACAGCTCATTTTCCAGTGTAACATTCTGATGCAGATGGTAGGCCTGATTTGTGGGCAAGGAGAGAATAACGCAAAAGATTGGCAGCAACTGACTTCTTCTGCAGAAGTGTCATTGTACACGTTCACTTGTAGAGTTCCGTCTGTAAGCTGCTTTGGAGCAATCAGATTGTTTAGACTAGCAGGTCAGTCAACAATGAAATTGATGGTTGTCATTTTACAAATGGGGAGTAAAGACGAAAGCAAAAAAAAAAAAAGTTTATTTCCCCAGAAAGAAAAAGATAGATCTCCATTTTACAGCCTGTGAAAAAAATCTGGATAATTTTTAGAGGGCAGCAAAGAAATATGGAAAATTCTCTGCTGCTTCCATTCTTTTGTTTTTAATCGTCATAAGTGTGAAAATGATCATAAGTCACTCTTTTCTGTGCCATTGTAATTTTGACTGATCATTAAACAAGCTATCTGTAAATGAAGGACTACTTCTAATAATGTATATGCAAGAAACATACACACAGAAAAAAATTAAGTCCTTGAGCTTTAAAATAATACATCCTAGCCACAGTCACAGAAACACAAAGTGGTTAATTATATAAAATGATAACTCACCAACGGATATCTTAAAACAGGCTTTATTTGCAAAAGGAATGTAGCTTGTATGTTTAGCCTGGATTTCATAAACTGTAAAATTTCTATGTGCATGATCATACAGATTACAGAATCATTCTATCATATAGATTAACAGAGTTGGAAGGGACCTTGCAGGTCATCTAGTCCAACCCCACCCACCCACCCAAGCACCATTTTTGACAGATGGCAGTCCAGTCTCTTCTTGAAAGCTTCCAATGATAAAGCTCCCACAACTTCTAAAGGCAAGCTGTTCTATTGGTTGATCGTTTTCACTGTAAGTAAATTTCTTGTTCAATTTCCATCCATTATTCCTTGTCTGGCCTTCAGGTGCTTTGGAAAATAACTTGAACCCCTCCTCCTCCGCTCTCTGTGGCAGCTCCTCAAATATTGGAAGACTGTTATCCTGTCTCCCCTGGTCCTTCTCTTCACTAGACTAGCCATGCCCAGTTCCTGTAACCGCTCATCGTATATTTTAGCTTCCAATCCCCTAATCATCTTGGTTCAGAGGTGGTATTCAGCTGGTTCTGACCAATTCTGGTAGTGGAAATTTTGAGCAGTTCGGAGAACCGGCAAATCCCACCTCTGACTGGAGATTTTACAGCAAGGGTCTTCAATCCCCTGCCACACCCACCAAGCCACGCCCACAGAACCAGTAGAAATAAAAATTGAATCCCACCACTGTCTTGGTTGCTCTTCTTTGTACTTTCTAGAGTCTCAACATCTTTTTTATGGTGTGATGTCGAAAACTAGATGCAGTACTCTAAGTGGTTTTACTAAGGCTTTATGGAATGGTATTAGTACCACCCTTGATCTCGATTGTATTCCTCTATTAATGCAAATTAGGATTGCGTTGGCTTTTTTGGCTGCCGCAGAATCATGTCATTACTCGTATAGGAGAAACAATCGCTGATGCATTCCTACAGTAATATGGGATATTTATATTCACCACCAGAAAAGGAATACTGCATTCCTCAGTCAACTGTATTAGAATCACTGACATATATCTTGAAGTAATGTTTTGTTAAGACCAACTGGTGACTTTCTTGATTGTTTACTGAGTATGCAGCCAGCAAATTCTGAGCAACTCTGTCCCTATCAATAACATTATTTAATGGTTTGCCTCCCCCTCACCATCAGTATGGAGTTCTCCTTACCAGTAATAGTTTGCTGCCCCCAAGGGGCTAAGAATAATATGAAACAGTGATTATATAGTAATCTGTATAACATAGAAGTCCCCATCGTCGTCCAAATGTTCTGGATTTTTACTCTTAGGATCAATTATCTTCAAAACAGCATTGTTGAGAAAGCTAATGCTGGATGGTTTCTACTATTATAGTTCCATATGGTGATATTATTATACTTTTATCGATCCATCTGCCTTGATAAATATGGGAATATAATGAAGTAGGTGTAAAAATGCACTTGTTTATGGAAGCAGAACTAGTTGCATCAAGAGCCATCCTGAGAACTGTCGATGAGCAAACACTATAGTTGCTTAAGCAAAATGGGTAGCAGTTGTCCTCTTTATATTTTTGTCGCGCTGTTGAACAATGTAGCTTTGGGGGAAGGGGAAACATTAAAATACATGAGGCTAATCTACATTACAACTGGCTGCGTGATTCTTCTGAATAAACAAAAGTTCAACAAACACACGATCTGCCTTGTTAGCACTCATTCTCCAAAGGACATCTGAAAGTTAGAGTCAAGATTTTGAAAACAAATGGGGAAAGCTTGAGATGGAAATTCCACATTTGCTTTTCACACTTTGTAATGATTTTATTTAATTATTTGACACACACACATACACACCCTTCCAGACAGCACAGACGGTTTATTTCAATTTATCCTCAAAATAACCTTGTAAGGAGAAATTGAGAACTGCAACTTGTCAAATGTAACTCAGGGAATTGAAACTACTGTAATCTCCTCAGGTCTATTACTTATCTTGGTGTTTGCCTTTCGCTTGATTTGTCTATTGCCTTATACGGCTTCGTATTCCCACTAGTTCTCTTTCTATCTCCTCTCCTCATTAACCATATTCTCCCCAGTATTCTTCTACAGAATTTGCACAATAACATCAATTCAAAGCAAATATTTTGTACCACTGCCATATTAACCATCTTGGACATACAGAAAGTTGCACAAAGTCATAAGGTAAAGATTACCCTCGTATATACGTGCTAGTTGTTTCCAGCTATATGGAGCAGTGCTCATCTCTGTTGCAAAGCCGAAGAGCTAGTGCTGTCCGAAGATATCTCTGTGGTCATGTGGCCAGCATGATTAATGCCAAAGGCACATGGAACACTGTTGCCTTCCCACCAAAGTGGTTCCTATTTTTCTACTTGCATTTTTACATGCTTTCAAACTGCTAGGTTGGCAGAAGCTGGGGCAAGTAATGGGAGTTCATTTCATTACGTGGCGCTAGGGATTCGAATCACCAAACTGCTGACCTTTCTGATCGACAAGCTCAGTGTCTTAGCCACTGAGTCACCGCATCCCCACACAAAGTAATACATACGTACAAATGTCTTTAATAACTGATGGATCTATGTTTTGCTACTTACGTTCATCCAACCTTTATTTATTTTTTTATAACTAACTCAAGATGGTGAATATATCTAATAATTCTTCCTCCTCCTATTCTCCCCACAACAACAACCTTGTGAGGGGAGTGAGTTGAGAGAGGGTGATTGGCCCAAAGTCACCTAGCTGGCTTTCATGGCTAAGATGGGACTAAAAATCATGGTCTTCTGCTATTATTAAAATATATTAATGCAGATACATATGTTTTGCACCTTTTCTGATTTCATTTGTAAATATTCTACATAAAAATACACATTGAGACATCAAAAGGAAGATTCAATGGGTTCTTCTATAAAAGATAACATTTCTTTAAATCGATATATAGAGACATGGCACGGTAGATCCACAAACAGTGCAATTTTCTGGCAATTAAATCAGCTCTAATAATTGGATCACTTCGGTAATAACTGTACCTGCTCTGATTTCCATGGAAAATTATGCATACAGTAGTAATTTTTCCTGAGAGACATTATAGCCTTTGCATACAATAACTGCATTCTTTGCTGATCAAGCTGAATGATATAGACTTATTAGATCAGGGTTCCCTTCCAAATGTGTTGGGATTACAATTACCAGAACTCTTATCAAGCATGATCATTGTAGCTTTACATACTGGGGGGAAGATGTTAATCAAAATGAAGAAAACTGCGTTGCTTCAAACATATTTTAGGATCAATTCTTCTGCTACACTACACCCTCTAAAGTTGCAATGGTGTTGGGTATTTTCCAGCCATGCATGGAGAAAGTCACTTTCCTTGCATAACCATAAGAGATCCAGAACTGAGCCCCATCTCCCAAACTCCATAGAGCTTTATCCATCTCTTCCCCAAAGAAGGCAGCAGTCGGGTGTGTGTGTGTGGAAATCCTGTAAAATAGGAAGAATGTAATAAAGTAATTAGCTTGAATTATACATATGTAGATCCAGTTGCTTGGGCCTGATAAACAGTCTATATAAACCATGAATAGGCCAGAGGATCTCTGATTATATGGAAATTTACTTAAGACTGCTCACGGATTGAAAAAGAAATACTGGCGTTTGTGGGAGACACTGTAAAACTCCACCTTATTACTGTCATTCACTGGTCATGTCCATACATATAGGTATGTCCTTCACATGCTGTACTGCAATCCTATTTAGCCCCAAAACTAGAAGTCAGATTCAGCCGGTTCGCACCAGTTCAGGTGAACCGGTTGTTAAATTACCACACACACACACACACACACACCGACTACACAACGGAGTGGCCAGCACAAGGGAAGGAGAAGGCTGCTTTTCCTCTTTCTTCTCCTTGCTCCTCCTCTTCCCCTCATGCCAGCCACTGCATTGTCTATTTCTCCATTGCAGCACAGCACCTAGAATCCACTTTGATAGTGGGTGGGTGTGTGATTTAACAACTGGTTTGCCCAGGGTCAGGTTGGCCATCGTGGAAGGCTCGGTCCCACATGTGCGATGGAGCTAGAGAATGGGAATGGGCTGCACATCCAACGACAGCCAACCTGACCCTGGGAGAACCAGTTGTTAAATTATTTGAATCCCAACACTGCCCAAAACTATTCATATTTGAATACATACATTGGTATTTCTTGAAATAGCTGATAGTATGCTGCAATCAGTAGGGTAATCCACATTAGCAGGGAACCAGAAGTGGAGTTAGGATTAGGTACTGCAGCTCTTGAGAGACTTACAAAATAAAACTCAATAGTGTTACACCTTAGTTACAATAGTCTAAAATATTACTATGCTGAACTTTGATCAGATCAACTCCATCCAAAAATGGAAGGAAATCTGTGGACTAGTGCTATCCAAATCAGTCATTTGCATCTGTCTCCATTTTTTATATCTCCTTCATAGTTTTGTGAGCTTCCTTTCCAATACAATTGATTTGGACAAAATGTATAACAAGCTACCCCATAGACTGTGACTGCAAAATCAGTTTACACCATGTTTGCAGTTCAAGTATGGATGCTAATCCATAATTTGCACTTATCAAATTATGATTAGCAAAACTCCTTGCTTCCTATTTTAAATCTAGCTGACAACAATGCTTTCTGGTTACATCAAGAATGGAGAAAAACCACTGTGTGTGTATAGAGAAGGTTGTAGCCAAGTGTCAGTCTTATGCCAAATCTAATTATCTTTTCTGCATGTCTTCTCATGTCTTCTCTCAAATTGATCCCAAAGAACAATAGGCAAGCTGTTGGCCTATCGAGCAGGGACCAAGATGTAGCTTTGATCACAGCAATAGAAGAGAAGAGATAAGTCTGGGAGGAGTTCCCGGGAACTATTATAGGCACTTCCAGAAACTATGCTGGAGGACTGATGAGAAGAATACATTCAATACTTTGAAATTCTTTGATAATGAAGAACAATAAACAACTTATTTCTCCTCCTACGTAGGATTCCCAGTGAAGCCTTTTTATTACATTTTTAATGCTCATACAAATTCTGTGAAGCAAGATTTCATTAAAAGTTACCTCCTTTGAAATAAAATGATTCTAGAGGTGTCCAATGCGCTCACTGATATAATAGGCTTGTTTTGCATGGTGCACCAATGACTTTAATCCAAATGTAATTTGCTAAAATGTGCTACACAATGAAATTGTAAAATAAAGCTTTAAAATGTCCATCAATTTCCATTTGCATTTTAAAAATTAAATTATGGGCATGAACTCAAAACAGAACATGTTGCAGATAGAAAGTACATGTGACATAGGGAAGTTCTTCTTACATTAATTTTCATTTTTAGTGAAATGAAGTTCAAAATTAAATTTGGATTGCAAATTACAGCTTTATATAGGCCTCCTATTACTGCCTAAGAAAAGCTGAGGTCCCCAAAGATGAAGCTAGTTTGTATCTGTAATAGGGCTCCAAATTCCATATGTTACTCTGGCAGAAAAATAAGTTGGCTAGGCCTTTATTATTCCCCTTAATAAAGAACCAGGATTATATTTGACTAGAATATCAACAGCCATGACAAGAAAACTTGTCAGGCAATAGACTCAAACTCAATCACAAGGATGCAGATGTTTTGTGTTTTTCTATTTATAAGAATCTCATTTGACAAACAGGTGTCAATATGCACAGTGAAGGTTTATCAATTGTTTTTTTTCCCTAAAAAATAAAGTACTCATTACTTGACCTTCCAAATAGTACTATTAATCTGTTTGGAGAAGTGATTGTGTAAACTGGTGCAATGCATTGACATTCATTCTGGGGCTGTTCTTTCCCTCAAATATCACTTTGCCAATCAATTAGATTCTTTCAGCTGATAAATATTTTACTGTTCAATTTGATTTGAAAAAAACATGCACAGGAATTTCCCAATGGCTTGCTTTGTCCATAATATGACTTTGCCTTTACTTATCATATTTGTTCCAAGAGTTGGACAACTAATCCGATTTAAATAGTAATGATGACCTTTCTGAGGACACACTGTTTTAGAACCAATTACACCAATTCCCTTTAAATAAATGTGTGAAAAGCTCAATGTAAATGATTTTTGAGGCATAATTAAGATCATAATTAAATTCATTTTTGGACAAATCACCATCTGGGTTTACTTATGGCAGAACATCATAAAGCAGGAGTTTCAAATCAACCTGGTCAAGTTTTGACACAGAGGTCAGAACCAAGTAAGGATGGTGGCACATTGTTTGGTTTTTACAATAGCCAGAAAAATGGGAAGCTTCAGTTTTGAATAGAGCACCAGCATGTTTTTCAGCAAAAGCATGGGTCCTCTCTAAATGTAACACAGCAGGATCTCTACACAACTGTTCTTCAAATATCAGAAGCCACAAATTCATCTGGTATGCCTGGAGTTGTTTATACAGAATAAGTGTTGTATAAGTTTTTGTTTTGTTGCTCTTCTTGAAGCTGTGTATGTTTAAATCTGAGGTGTTACCAATACTTAGTCATGTCCTCTTTGGGTTAGTCACCAATGTTGTTCTAAGGGTATTTTCAGTCATTTTACTTTTCTTAGTTCCTTAATAGAACAAGGAAGATACATGGGATCAGCAAAGCAAAGATCTACCAGGCGAAGACTGAACTGCATGTAAAAATGTTAGGGAATTTCTCATCTATCCTTTGGAATTTCCCCAGACCTGGAAAGACCAATCTAATTTCATTGTGGACATTCAGGGTTTCTGTGATTTATAGTTTGATCATAGCACAAGGCAGATATTAATATCCTCCATCTTCAGATTACATATCATCTAATGTCCAGATTACACCTGTGTCCACATATGTGTTGGGGTTGCATTTTCTTGTGTAAAGTCCATCATTAACCAGGGATACCAGTTCTGCCTTTATTGTAAGGTTACATTAATGGAATTTTGCAAAACTGAATTTATTTCTACCCTCCTTTCCTTTCACTTCAGAAAACTAGGGAGGGCCCCTTCTAAAACATTTCCTATATTACTTTTACATGTTACTCGTCTAGTGTCCATCTCTTCCTCCTGGCTCTCATATACCATTACAGAAGCCAGGATTAACATGCTTAGAAGTCAAGGCCTGCACCATTATGCTAGTTCCTCTTCTTCAGCCACACCCTACCAGAGCACTCTCCTCCCCTCATATATTTCCCTGTCATAGTGGTCTGAACTGAAGCCCTGTATCCTCACAACATAATGCAATTATATTGCAATTCAACTCTGGCTTCAACCCTCTAGACTTTCCAACATGCTCCAACTCAGTATCCATTAGATGAGCATTAGCCGCAAAGAACTTCTACAAGCCTAGCCTGGCTGTAATCATTCTCAATCCATTCATCCAGTGGTGGGATTCAAATATTTTTACTACCGGTTCTGTGGGCATGGCTTGGTGGGCATGGCAGGGGAAGGATACTGTAAAATCTCCAGTCAGAGGTGGTATTTGCCGGTTCTCTGAACTACTCAAAATTTCCACTACCAGTTCTCCAGAATTGGTCAGAACCTGCTGAATACCACCTCTGCATTAATTGATTACTTCCTCACTAAACTACATCCTTATGTAGACAAATCTGCAGTGACTCATCTCCTGCTAGAAACTTTATATTCACAGATTTATTTTTTTAAATCAAAGTAGGATTGTTTGCTTGTTTGCTTGTCTGCTTGATTGATTTATATGGGCACCCTCTCACTCTCAGTGAGGATGGATGGATAGTTTCTGGACCTCCAAAATGATGGTTAACAGACCTGAGTAAAAAGGTGAATTCTAAACCTCATTTAAAAAACTGCATGTGAAGAGGAAAATGTGAAGGTACAAATATTTATTAACTGAACTTCACAGCATAATATGTTGTATAAATTCAACCGATGTACAGTAACAATTTCCCACCAAGGAATGTAGCAGAAATCCTCTTCTAGCATTGCTGTTTTATATGAAAACTGGTTCTGTATTCACATCCACAAATGATTTTTATTGAAGACACAATGTAAATCAAATACCAATGGACTGCTGCACCTAGGAAAAGGTAAAAACAATGGTTCCCCCCGCACATACGTGCTAGTCATTTCTGGCTTCAGGAGCGGTGCTCATCTCCATTACAAAGCCAAAGAGCCAGCGCTGTCTGAAGATGTCTCTGTGGTCATGTGGCCGGAAGGTGCACGGAACACTGTTACCTTCCCACCAAAGTGGTCCCTATTTTTCTACTTGCATTTTTGCATGCTTTCGAAGTGCTAGGTTGGCAGAAGCTGGGACAAGTAACGGGAGCTCACTCTGTTACATGGTGCTAAGGATTTGAACTGCCAAAGTGCTGACTTTCTGATGGAGAAGCTCAGCGTCTTAGCCACTGAGCCACCGCATCTCTCTTGCACCCAGGTAAACTAGGTAAAAAAGAAACCAGTCTTTCTTTTCCCTTCTGTTATTTTGCTTTAAGAACTACAGTAGATAGAGTGTAAATATAAAATACAAAATCCACACAAGCAATGAAACAAAGGGGAATGTTGCTTTCTTTGTGGTTTCCCCCTTTTTTGAATGGAAAAGAAATGCTATCTCCTCCAAAACCTTGATATTGCTTCTGGAAGAAACATTTTCATAAAGTTAAATATCACCTCTCCCCATTAAGTTCACCGTAGCCTTCTATTTTGTCTTAACTCTCATATCTATAAATGCGGCACCTTGATTTTGCTGTATTCCTATCGTTTCCTAGGCCTAAACCATTACTCAGACCCAGAGCTAATTCACTAGCTGTCTTAGCAAATTCATCACTCTTATTGTGTCTGCTTCCAGCTATGTGGATTTGTAATAGATATATTTCATATTTCACTTCCATCTCATATCTCTTTGTCCTTTCCTAATCGCTATCCCCCGCTACGTTTGCCCTGGGTTCATATCTCCAGCACTCTGTTTAATTCAGCATTCAGAATGCCTTTATTTTGCCTGGATGCAATTTCATACCACCAACTTCTACAAGATACATTGCATTAAATAGGCTAAGTTGTATGAAGAACGGTTGTAGGAATTGTGTGTATCTAGACTAGTGAAAAGAAGAACCACCACAAAGCAGAGCGGGGCAGGTCAACCTATTTTCCAAAGCACCAGAAAGCAAGATAGGAAACAACAGATGGAAACTAATCAAAAAAGAGAAGCAACCCAGAACTAAGAAGAGCTTTCCTAACAAGAACAATTAACCAGCGGAACAGTTTACCTTCAGAAGTTGTGGTTGCTTCATCCCTGAAGGCTTTTAAGAAGAGATTGGACAGCCATTTGTCTGAAATGTTATAGGTCTCCTGATCGAGCAGGGGGTTAGACTAGAACACGGGTGTCAAACTTGATCGTGTCATGTGACATGTCATGACGTGTCATGACATTTTCTGCAGAGCCAGCGTGGGCATGGCCTGTGTGTGACGTATCCGGTCGACAGGCCACAAGTTTAACAACCCTGGACTAGAAGATCTCCAAGATCCCTTCCAACTCTGTTATTCTATCAATTAAATCTGTTAAATAAGCAAAACTTTGCATTTTATTCTTTTCCGCTTCTCTTTGTGCCACCCAAAATTTAATTTGGCTGTACTATTGCCTCAATGCCCAGGACCGAAGTAAACATTACAAGAAAGATATAGTAGAGCGTCGTTCTACTTGTCTCTGTAGTATTTGCTTTCTTTTTGCGGGGGTGGGGGGTGTCCTCCAAATGTGAGGGAATAGCCTCACATTGCTTCTACTAAACATGCTTCATCATGGAGTTAGTAGAATCTAATTTGAGTGCGACAACATTCTTTCCAACATTAATACAGGTAGTCCTCGACTTACGGCCGTAATTTACCCAACATTTCTGTGGCTAAGCAAGGCAGTTGTTAAGCGAGTTTTGCCCCATTTTACAGCCTTTTTTGCCACAGTTGTTAAGTGAATTGTTAAGTGATTTGTTAAATTAGTAACATGGTTTGTTAAGTGACTGTGGCTTTCCCATTGACTTTGCTTGTCAGAAGGTCACAAAAGATGAACATAGGACCTGGGGACACAGCAACATCATAAATATAAACCAGCTGCCAAGCAGAGGTGGTATTCAGAAGGTTCTGACCAGTTCTGGAGTTCGGGTAGCGGATATTTTGAGTAGTTCGGAGAACTGGCAAATACCGTCTCTGACTGGCCCTACCCCCATCTATTCTCTGCCTCCTGAGTCCCAGCTGATTGGCTGGGTCTTTTTTTGTTGATCTGCACAGAAGAACGGAGCTGGAAAGCAGGTTAGTGGGGTCTGGAGGGAATGGAATGGGGAGGGATTTTGCAGTATCCTTCCCCCAGGAGTGGGGAGGGAATGGGGATTTTATAGTATCCTTCCCCTACCACACCCACCAAGCCACACCACATCCACCAAGCCATACCTATAGAACCGGTAGTAATTTTTTTTTAATTTTACTGTTGCCAAGCATCCTAATTTTGACTGTGTGACAACAGGGAATGCTGCAGTAATCTTAAGTGTGAAAAACGCTTGTAAATAACTTTTTTCAGTGCTGTTGTAACTTCAAACAGTACTTCAATTGGAAGCAGTCCTCGAATTACAACTATTCACTTGGTGACTGAACAAAAACAGTCATTTGTCCATTTTGTTATGAAAAATTCTACAAATTCTACAAAAAGTCTACAAAGCATTTCCAATAGCTGTTCTAAGCGGGACAGCATTTCCCATCCACTCCCCACAATGCCCTGTGAAACAGACAAGACAATTGCGCAAGCAAGAATTAAGTGTAACCATCAATGAATGATTAAAGCCTGAAAATAAACCTATCAAACTTAGACTCTAAATTCCTGTTACATGTATCATTAGGAGCCCTAAGAAAACACATCTATTGTGCTGTCTGGCTATGCACCAGGAAACCTCCTTCCTCTCCTTGTCTTCCGTGTGGATAGAACACAACCTTTTCCGCACAATATAGGCAGTTCATGAAGACAGGAGACACACAAGCAAAATAAACAATAACAATGTCAACATGAGTGCAAATATTACTGATTAGGGAGGGGTTCTCGCAATTAAATCTCTCTGCAGGATTTCTGTGGCAGAAGCCACGGGAGAGGTGAATTCTATTATCAGAGTAAGGGAGCAGCTGTAAGATTTTATTTATTTTTATTTATTTATTTGATTCGTCAATCACTTACAAGATAATAGGTATAAGTATAAACATGAGTAAGAATACAGAAAATAGGTCCGAATAAATGGGGACAATAGGACAGGGATAGTAGGCGTGATGGTGCACTTAAGCATGCCCCTTACAGACCTCTTAGGAATGGGGTGAGGTCAATAGTGGATAGTTTGAGGTTAAAGGAGTTAGAGGAAGTAACAACAGAGTCACTACGATGTCTTACTAGATCCACGGAGCTTTTTATTAAAGCCTCGACTGGATTTAGGTAACTGGGACAAAACCCTAAAGAGACAGAACACCTCTCTGCTTCTAGAGGAACAGAAAGAGCTGGCATAGTTTTAAAAGTAGGCCTAGGGCCTAAATATCAGTCTCAAAGCAGTACTACAAACGAGTGCTTCACTTCAAGGAAGATTCAAGAGGCCTCCATTCCTCACTTCTTTATTATGACACGAAGTGACAGACTGTACAGTGCAGGTAGTCTGTGACTCACAACCATTCATTTGGTGATGGTTCAAAATTACAATGGCAGTGAAAAAAATGACTTATGACTGGGTATTTTTTTCACAAGGTCACTGCAGATCCCCAGGGTCACGTGATAAACAAAAAGAAATCAGATACTTGTAAAGGAGCTCATATGTATGAGGGTTGCAGTGTTGCAGGGTCGGGTGACTTTCTGACAAGCACAGTCAATGGGAAAGCCAGATTCACTTAACAACCACGTTACTAACTTAACAACTGCAGGGATTCACTTAATGGCAGTGGCAAGAAAGGTCGTAAAATCGGGTGAAACTCACTTAACAACTTTACAACAAAATTTTCGGGGTTCATTTTTCTCATCAATCGAGGGCTGTTGCATTGCTTTGCTTTTCTCCACTTGGCAAGATGTAAAAGCCAGAAAGGGCTTCTGGGTGAATGTAGTTCCTATGTGTTATGTCCTGAGGACTCTAGGAGTTCTCACTCAGGTCCACTCACTTTGTGTGGGCGTTCTTCCCCCTTTCCTCATTGGTTGGTTCTCCCCAGCAGCCAGCTATAAAAGCAGGCTGCGGGGTCCCACCAGTTGCTGATTGCTGCGAGCCAGTTCCAGGCGTGGCAAGCACGGTCAGCCCTTTATTGTTATAATAAAGTATTGTTGCACTCATGCTCTGGTTCAGCCTCTCATTGCTCAAACTTAACACTGGCGACGAGGATGGGATGGCGACCAGAAGCACCATGCAACCGCTGAGTCACTAGCCGCCGATCCGCAGCCCAGAGAGAGCGATCGGCCGGCGATAAGAGAAACGCTGATCCGCAGCCAGAGAGAGCGGTCAGCAAACAAAAAGAGCAAACAAAAAGAGCAAACGCTGATCCGCTGACAGAGAAAGCGGCCAGCAAGCGATAAGAAGCAAACGCTGATCCGCAGCCAGAGAGAGCGGTCAGAATCGAAAGTTAGAAGCGTCTGTAGCCGCTTGTTAGCCCAGCTACAGGGAAAGTGAAGCGCTGCAGCCGCAGCCGCTCAGTATCAGGCGCGAAATTCAAACGGTTGTCATTTGAATTTCAAACCTAAAAGGTACAGCACAGTGCTGTAGCCAGTCACTGACGCCCACACAGGCGCGAATCCAAACGCCATCAACGGCTAACAGCCAAACGTGGTTAACCCAGAGAGAAAGAGAGGATTGCAAACAGCCTCTCCTGAGCTGAAATCACTTGCCCACCACGGGCACTAAAACATTGTCTGCTGCCCCAGAGAGATTTTTCCACAGGTTGTTCAACCGGTCCCAGCACCATGAGTTCCAATCCAGTCTTCCCGGCATTCAAACCAGACGAGGAGAAGTGGGAATCGTATAAGAACCGCTTTAATCATTATATCGATGCAGTTGGCCTGGCGGATGCGGGAGAGCATCGGAAAAAATCGTATTTCCTAATCTACTGTGGAGCCACCGTCTACGATACTGCCACGGCGCTCGTGGCTCCTCGTGAGTTGAAAAACGTTCCGTGGTCTGAGTTACTTGAAATTCTCACTAACCACTATTCCCCCAGGCCCTCACAGATTGCCAGGAGATTCACCTTCCGTATGAGGAAGCAATCGAGCAAGGAGACCATCAATCAATATATGGCCGCTCTCAGAACAGCAGCACTGCATTGTGGGTTTGGAACCTACCTGGAGGACATGCTCCTCGATCAATTAGTCTGCGGGGTCAAGGACCTCCACCTGCAAAGGCGCCTTCTCGCAAAAAAAGACCTCAACCTCGCACAAGCAGTCGAGGAGGCCTTGGCAGCTGAGCTGGCAACAAACTCAGCCACCGAAATCCAGGGCCCAAGTGCCAAGCTGACATCACTTCCAGTCCACTCCGAGGAGGTGGTAGCAGAGGAAACCATCAGTGATGAAAACGAAGTCCACCGCCTCTCCAACGACAGACGGCCGCAGGTAGGAGCCAAACAAGAAAACATCGGTCCACCCAAGCACATCACCCTGTGCCTAGCCTGTGGGGGATCTCATCAGAGGGCCACCTGCAAGTTTAAAGGAGCCACCTGCAATAACTGCCATAAAAGGGGACACATCGCGAGAGTTTGCCAAGCCCCCAAAGCGCAGCACAAAGGCACCCTCCTCGCACTCGGGACCACAGAGGCAAGTATTGAACTGTCGCACGCACCACCTTGCCAAGCACACTTGCCACACTGTTAGTAAAATTTCTCTCTCCGTTTCCCTAGAAGGTAAACCGTGCCGCATGGAGGTTGACACAGGGTCAGCGCTCTCAATTATCTCGTGGAACACCCTTAAGAGGCTCCAACCAAGCCTATCCACTAGCCAGCTCCAGAGATGCCAGTTTGGCCTGAAGGACTACCAGGGGAAGACCATTCCTGTAATCGGCAGAGGCAAGTTTCTTGTCAGTTTTAAAGCTTTTAAAGGTCACCTACCTCTAGTGGTAGTTAACGGCAATCTACCCACCTTATTGGGGCTCGATTGGTTTCCCCATCTCGGCCTAGGGCTAACAGGAGTCCATGCTGTCTCAACCTCAGACACTGACTCCTTATTCGCTGTTTACTCAGATGTATTCAGCGAAGAGCTGGGGTGTTATAACGGTACCCCCATCTCATTCTCAGTTGACCCCCAAGCAGTCCCAATCAGGCTAAAACCACGTAGGGTCCCATTTGCTATTCGGCCAAAACTTGATGCGGAATTGGATAAACTATTAAAACAAGGGGTCATTGAGCCAACAGATTTCGCCAAGTGGGAGACGCCCATTGTTACACCCCTCAAAAAAGACGGTAGCCTGAGAATTTGCTCGGACTACAAGACGACAGTCAATAAATTCCTACAAGTTAGCGCTTATCCTGTGCCCGTCATCCAACACTTATTACACACATTCGAACCAGGCAGCATTTTTGCTAAATTGGACATGTCTCAAGCATATCAGCAGTTCCCTGTAGATGACCAAACAGCGGAACTCCAGACAATTGTCACTCACAGGGGTGCCTTCCGATGCAAGCGTCTCCAATTTGGCGTAAGTGTTGCCCCGGGTATTTTTCAATCCCTCATGGAGCGGATTTTGCAGGGCCTCCCTGGTGTAGTACCCTACTTCGACGACATTTTAGTCTTGGCCAGGGACAGACCCCAACTCTTCCAAAGAGTTCGAGCTGTGTTAGAGAGGTTCAGACAGCATGGCCTCAAGTTGAAAAAAGAAAAATGTGCCATTGCCACTAGACAGGTGGACTTTCTGGGTTATAAAATTGACGCCTCTGGCATTCACCCCCTGGAGTCCAAGGTTAAGGCAATCCACGAGGCACCCACTCCAACCTCCAAAACTGAACTACAGGCGTTCTTGGGGCTATTGAACTTTTACGCATCCTTTTTGCCCCATAAAGCATCAGTTGCTGAACCCCTACACAGATTACTGGATAAAAAGTCACCGTGGCACTGGGGGCACAAAGAAGACCATGCCTTTCACGCCGTCAAATCACTACTCACGTCAGAGGCGGTACTTATTCAATTCGACCCTAACCTCCCTTTAGTACTGGCAGCAGACGCCTCCCCTTTTGGAATTGGGGCGGTACTAAGTCACAGGCTTCCCAATGGCGCCGAGGCTCCCATCGCCTTTTTCTCAAGGACGCTCTCTGCAACGGAGCGCAATTACAGCCAGATCGATAAGGAAGCCCTAGCAGCTGTTGCAGCCGTGAAAAAATTTCACGAATTCCTTTTTGGCCATTTTTTCGAGCTGGTCACGGACCACAAACCCCTCCTGGGCCTACTAGCCGGGGACAAGCAGACCCCTCAAGTCCTCTCCCCTAGGATGACAAGGTGGACTCTCTTCCTAGCAGCCTACTCCTACAGACTTATACACCGCCCGGGTAAAACACTGTCCCACGCTGACGCACTCAGTCGCTGCCCCTTGCCGGCCCCGGCTGAAGACCCTGCTCCTGTCCACGCTATTTTCGAGATCACCCAGTTGGACCTACCCATCACTGCCCTGGACATTGCTGCTAAAACCAAGGCAGACCAAACGCTCGCCCAGGTGCTCGACTGGGTGAGGAGGGGGTGGCCGGGTGGCAATGTTGATAACAAATTCACACCTTTTAAGACTCGCATGCAGGAGTTGTCCAGTCTGCAGGGCTGTCTACTATGGGGCACTCGAGTGGTCATCCCGGCCTCACTGCGCACCCGAGTTCTGGAAGCGTTGCACGAGGGACATCCTGGCATCGTGAGAATGAAGGCGTTAGCACGCAGCTACGTGTGGTGGCCGGGTCTAGACGAGGACATTGTCAATTGGGTAAGTTCCTGCAGCATTTGCCAGGAATCCCGTCCTGCTCCCCCCATTGCCACCCCTACTAGATGGGAAAGCGCCAGCGCTCCTTGGTCCAGAATTCACATCGACCTGGCCGGCCCTCTGCATGGGAAGATGTTCCTAGTGGTCGTGGACGCCTATTCCAAATGGATTGACGTAGCACAGCTATCCACGACCACCACACTAGCAATCACCAACGTGTTAACACGCCTGTTCGTAATGCACGGGCTACCCGACTCCATTGTCTCCGACAATGGCCCACAGTTCGCATCGACTGAGTTCAGCCGTTTCGCTGCCAACCTGGGTATCCGCCACATTTTCACAGCCCCATTTCATCCTGCCAGTAACGGATTGGCTGAAAGGGCCATCAGGACCACTAAAGAAGCCCTGGCAAGGTTCAACAAGGATGACTGGCACCACAAACTCTCGCGGTTCCTGATGAGCCAGCACTCAACTCCTTGTTCAGTCACCAATAAGTCCCCAGCTGAGCTCCTGATGGGCAGGCGTCTGAGGACTGTATTGGACAGACTACACCCACAATACTGCCCTGACTCTCCCCTCGCTTCCACATCGGGGGTTAGACATTTTATCTTCCAGGAGCCAGTTTTCGCGAGGAACTTCGCTGGAGACCCCCTGTGGATCCCGGGCGAGATCGTAGCCGTCACCGGGCCGCGGTCATATCGGGTCAGACTGGAGGATGGCCGCGTCTGGAGAAGGCACATAGACCAACTGCGTAGACGCCTCAGCACCATCGCCAGCAGGGACCCAGAGGCACAAGACGAGGGGAGGCTTCATCCTCAGCCTCACATCCACATCACGCCCGGCGATCAGTTCACACCTACAGCCGGTTCCGAAAGCCCAAACACAGACAGCGGCGCCCAGACAGTTGACCAGCCCGATCCAGTCTACGGGAGCACATCCCCAGTGATCAACCCTACGAGCCCCGGGCAGGCCCAAACCGAGGGGCACACTGGTGACACTTTGCTGACTCTGCCTTCCCAGGCAGACCCCGGACGGACAGACGATGTTCCAGAGCTACGCCATTCCGGGCGCCAACATAAACCTCCTGCCTACCTCAAAGACTATGCATGTTCGCATCTGGGGGGAAGGGGTGTTATGTCCTGAGGACTCTAGGAGTTCTCACTCAGGTCCACTCACTTTGTGTGGGTGTTCTTCCCCCTTTCCTCATTGGTTGGTTCTCCCCAGCAGCCAGCTATAAAAGCAGGCTGCGGGGTCCAACCAGTTGCTGATTGCTGCGAGCCAGTTCCAGGCGTGGCAAGCACGGTCAGCCCTTTATTGTTATAATAAAGTATTGTTGCACTCGTGCTCTGGTTCAGCCTCTCATTGCTCAAACTTAACACTATGCAGAAGCTTCTTGCAGCCTTTGAGAGCCCTGGAGAACATTCTACACTCCAAGTGTTGTCTAACACCTCTTTCCAAAGCCCTCTCTCAATGCTCTGGGGATGTCACTGTGTTCCTGCCCTGCCCATCGTGGCCACTTCTTTTAGGATGTACCCTCCCACCCCAAATTATTCCCTGTTTCTGTTATCCAGAATAGCGGCCATTTTGGCTAAAATGCTTTTAATCCTGCAAGTACATATAACATCAACACACTGGAAATCTTTGCACTCCAGCAGAGGTGGTATTCAGCAGGCTGTGACCAGTTCTGGGTGGCGGGGCTAGCTGTCTAGGAGACAAGACGTGCGAGCAGATTTCGCTGCAAAGTACGATCTTTCAAACTTCATTTTGTGGGACCTTTCGGGGGTCAAAGGAGGCTCGTAGGGTTTCCAAAGGTGTAGGGGTGCCGAAGAATTTACATGGGCGGCGGTTCACGTGGGGAAGCGGAGAGAACCTGGATCGAGCAGACGAAGGAAGGACGATCGGCAGACTGTCCATAGAAGAAGACAGATGGTCATACTATTGGTGAAACAGTGGAGTGAAGGTGCATATAAAACAGACAGGTTTAACAACTTTAAAGCAGGGGTGGGATTCTACCAGTTTGCACCTATTCGCTAGAACCGTTTGTTAACATTCTAAGCAGTTCGGAGAACCTGTTAGAAAAAATTACTGGCCTAATCCTGTAAGGCAGGAAGGAAACATTCTGGTGTTGCTTACAGAAGCTGCCTCTCCGTTAACCCTTATTACATTCTTGGTAGGACTAGACTTCCTACCTCAGGAACATCTCTGGAGTTTTTTTCCCCTCCTTTTCTGGTACTTTGCTTGTGTGGAGTGACCATTCAAAGTTACAATGGCACTGAAAAAAGTGACTTATGACCTTTTTTCACACTTATGACTGTTGCAGCATCCCCACAGTCATGAGAGGCCAGGCAAGGAGATATGTGCCTCAATGTGAGTAATATTGAGTTGGCCACACCCAGCCAATAACATGACCACCAAGCCATGTCCACCCAGTCACATGACCACCAAGCCACGCCCACTACCTAAGCCACACCCACAGAACTGGTTGTTAAAAAATTTGAATCCCACTCTTGCTTTCAAGTGAGTAAAACAAAAAGGGGAGCCAAAAGTGAACGATATAGAGAAAACCCAGCATTAAAAGTCAGCCCTAGTTAACAACAGAAGGAGCGGCAAATTTAATGGCGGGCAAAGAGATTGGAAGAAGATAGGGAAGCCAAAAAAAAACCCCTGTAGCAGAAATTTTGAGTAGTTCAGAGACTGGCAAATACCGTCTCTGACTGGAGATTTTACAGTATCCTTCCCCTGTCATGCCCACCAAACCACGCCCACAGAACCAGTAATAAAAATTTTTGAATCCCACCACTGCACTCCAGGTCAATCTAACTCACTCCCAAAGTCCTGGGGGAGCTGAAATGAGGGTCATCATCTGTATTGTTGTCTTCTGCCTGTAGATGCCATTTGTATGACTTGATTGACATCATGGGAAAAACTTATTAAGAGCTTACATAACACACCTACAGACAGAAGCACTTTTCAGAAACCTCACTGGTGAACCAGTAGGGTTTCAATCAGACTTTGATGTGGCAGGATTCTTGACGGCCTTTGGGCTGTGTGTTGGAATTCACAATTTTCTCAGATAAGGTTTTTCACATTGTGTATGTGTGTGTGTATGTGTGTGTTTAAAAAAAGCAGATAGTGTGATAAAAGCAATGTATTCTAAGCTGTTAAAAGAACACATTTTGAAATAAAAATGGAACCAAGTCACACACAAATGATCCCTGACAAATATCAAACTGAGACATAGTTAGAATAGTGTGCTCAATGGAGCCTGAAATTCTAGAGCAGGTGATGTTCATCATACATACATAGCTATAACTATATCCCAAAGAATTTATATATACATCTCAAGGTTGAACTGTGAAATCCTTGGTGCTCTCTGAGCTTGGTTGATTGCTTGCAGACATTTCACTGCCCAACTAGATAGTATTATCAATGCAATAGAGAGCGGGCTTTGCTCCCTGTTTTTATACAAGAACTTGCCCTCAGTGCGATTACTACTGGTTCTGTGGGCGTGGCTTGGTGGGCGTGGCTTGGTGGGTGGGCTTGGTGGGTGTTGCAGGGGAAGGATACTGCAAAATCTCCATTTCCTTCCCACTCATGGGGGAAAGTTACTGCAAAATCCCATTCCCTCCCCACCCCACTAACCTGCTTTCCAGCTCCATTCTCCTGTGCAGGGCAACAAAAGAAGACCGAGCCAATCAGCTGGGACTCAGGAGGCAGAGAATAGATGGGGGTGGGACCAGTCAGAGGTGGTATTTCCGCTACCGGTTCTCCAGAACTGGTCAGAACCTGCTGAATACCATCTCTGCTTGTCCTGTGTTAGTGGGTAGAGTTTCTTCCTTGGTAATTCTGCTTGATAGTTTATTGGTGAAAATCTCTGTTTATCTGGGTGTTGGCTGTTTGGAGGGGAACCTTTCTGGTTTCCTTCTTAGTTTTTTTTATTGTTTTGTTTGAACAGTGTGCAATTATGTTTTATTTCTCTGTATCTGTTGATGGCTGATCTGACTGGTCCACCTTACAGGAATTCCTTAGCATTTTTGGATTTGGCTTGGTTCAGAATACTCTTTGTTTTCTGAGTTGAAATTGTGATTGAGCCTGTCCGTGTATTGTGAAATTAAGGGTTATTCACTGTGTCTTCTGAATACTATTTGGTGTCCACAGTTGCAGTTTATTAGTCTTCTGCCTGTCTATCCCACATAGCTATGTTTTTTTCTTCTTGGGCTACTGGGTCTTTTGATGTACATGAGATGTTTTGGAGGACTTTAGTTGGTTGATACCATGTGGCTACAATAATCCATGACCACAATTGGCAACCACAAACTTGTCTGTTATATATGATGTCATGTGAATGCTTTGCTCAATGACCGCAATCCCAACATTCCCTGATGCATTTGTTAAGTTATCTGGCACGTCATCAAACACATGGACCCCCAGGAAAGGAAAGCTGAACGCCTGGAGTGGGATAGATAGGCTCAACTCAGCAGCTGAAAATCCTCACGTCTGAAATCCAAGTAGGATTTTCAGCCCCTGAGCAGAGAGACGCTTCAGCAGGATACAGAAATGGAGCTCAACCCAATCACATTACATACCAGAGTGGTGGCATAATAT
Source organism: Pseudonaja textilis (assembly GCF_049901715.1). Lineage (NCBI taxonomy): Eukaryota > Metazoa > Chordata > Lepidosauria > Squamata > Elapidae > Pseudonaja > Pseudonaja textilis. The sequence goes on from NC_141990.1 coordinate 117,038,534, forward strand.
TTTGTGATAGCTTTACAAGACATACTGGGCCATTATTAAACAAATGGTTGTAAATATCTGTTATTTCTGAGGATTATTTTTTTTTATATGCATGGCAGTGTTATCCTTTCCATATGTTGTGTTGATTGTACTTTACTGAATTAAATGATCAGGCATGTTGTTTGGTCTGCTTCCTTTTTCTGGTGTTCCAGGTTACTGAATTATGTTTATGCTTATGTGAATAAAGTTCTTCCACAGTGTTTCTCGTGGGAAGTGGGTTTCTTGTCTGAGTTCTTTTTTGACAGACTTGCATTTCTAATTTGCCATCATTTCCTCTGCTGATGAGGATATCCAGGAAGGGCAATGTGTGTTGTTTTCTCCTTCCCTTGTGAATTCCTTCATATTCCTTTGAAGATGTTATCATTACATATGTCTTTTCTAATTGTTTCTTTTTTTATTTCGATGATGATGAAGGTGTTATCTACATACCACATCCATACTTTTGATTGCATGTATGGGAGTGCTATAATTTCTTGAAAATTACATTCTCTCCTATTGGTCCTGAGAACGATGATCCTGCAAGTGTTCCTCCAATTTGTTGGTATATCTGTCCATCAAGCTAAAAGGTGACAGTGAGGCCATGGTTGATAGGATCCATGATTCTGGAGATTTCATTCATTGGCTCGACAGGCGTGTTGTGTACTACTGTTGCCATGGATTCTTTGGCTAATTCTGGATCTATGGTTGTGAAGAATGCTGTGACATTAAATGAAATTATGGTTTCATTTAATGTCACAGCATTCTTCACAACCATATGTGAAGAATGCTGTGACATTAAATGAAACCATAATTTCATCTTCTTCTATTTTTAGGTCTTTGCTGGAGGCCTTATAGTGGGGGGTTGACATATTCATTCCCCTCTATGAGATTTCTAAGCTTTTTTTAAAGTTCTTTGACTATGTCGTTAGTTGGGGTTGCTGGTACAGATACAACTGGACAGATGAGTATCTTGGGCCTGTATATTTTGGATTGTCCATAGAAATGTGGGAAGATGGGTCCATTATTTTTCATCTGCCACTGAACTCCTTTCGTGATTTGGAAACTGCTTGTATATGCTGTGGAAACTTCTGTGAGGTCTTTTGGTTTGCTTTGTGTTACGTATGGTTGGTGGGTCCCATAAGAACGAGGCTTGAGTAGTGAACAAACAGCTCTTTATTAAGCAGGAAGAATTCTGAGACAGGAACCCTAGCCGCGGCAGCTCTTTTTATAGAGCTGGCAGTGGCTAGGCAGCCAATGACAGTTCTTTGAGTTTGCCACGCTTGGTTGTAGGCAATCGCGGCAAACCCTATACGAGCCAATCAAGCGTGTTTTAAGCGTCCAATGACAGTCCGGCTTTTCTGGACCGATAGGAATGCATGTCTTCAAGCCAGCTTAATACGGAACACTTTGTGCCATTCCCTAACACTAAGCCAATTTCCTCTCATTTTGTGATTTCCCTCACTGCTCCAAAGTTGTGCTTATTTTCAAGGGGGATAATTCTACCACATCTCCATTCAAAGTCTTCAGAGCAAGGAAAGAACCATTTTAGATGAAACAGTTTTATATTCATTACCGTTTCTACATTGCCCACAGACAGTGACACAGTCCATTAGATTTCCATTTCCTGTACTGGCAACAAGTGAATAGCCATATTTTCCACAACATCAGTAACTTGATCGTGCACTCCAACAGAAGCTACCATCGAAAAATCATCTGCTTTACACCCCCCTCTCCCCAAATAAATTGGATTTTATGCATAAACTTGTTTTTAAAAATATTTCTCAGGATGACCCAATGAAATCTGTCAAATTATGTCCAGTGACGCGTACTCCTAAGTAAAGGCATGCACAAAGAACAGTTATTTAGATCACAGTGCGTGAAATTTGGAACGGTCTCCCTGATGTTAATAACATTTTTACTCTTGAATGCAACTACATTCTGGTTTTTAAAAAATGTAGCTTCAGATTACACTAACTGTGATGCTGTCTTAAAATGGCAAAAATAAAAAGAGTTTTATCTGAACAGAATCAACGCCATAATGTATGATTGCTCCAATATAACTTCGTAAGCAGCAGTATTCAGCACATAACATAGGAGGGGGAAGCTGTTGAATTCCATAGCATTTTCCTTACCTCTGAATCTTCTGTTCTTTCTGTATTTATCCATGGCAAAATGAATTCATAGTACATAAACATAAGAAAACATGCTTTCATAAATATCTTCAAGCACACTGTAAATTTCATACTTTTTGCCCCAGGCCATTGCATGTCATGACTGAACCTTGCAGAAAGCAAATGTCCTCTATGTACTATGTAGAGAAGCATTGATTGGCAACATCAATTTTCCTCTCTGAGTTCAAGCGGAACTAACTGTAACCCTAAGTTGGAGGAAACTAATAGTATCCTCCAATCGGATATTTCCATACATTTTACTTTGAAACGAAGAAAAGGTGAAATGAAAAAGTCAGTATCCACCAAACCATACTGATGCGCTTCGAATTGATTCATGACATCAATTTTCTATTCTGAGTTCTAGATAAAATGCATGTAAAAATCCCATTGGAGGATAAACCCACATTTCTTTTATTTATTTATTTGATTTGTCAATCGCTTACAAGATAATAGGTATAAGTATAAACATAGTTATGAATACATGAAATGGATACATATAAGAAAAATAAAAAGAATCAATAGGACAGGGATAGTAGGTATGCTGGTGCGCTTATGCACGTCCCCTACAGACCTCTTAGGAAAGGGGTGAGGTCAATAGTAGACAGTCTAAAGTTAAAGTTTTGAGGGAAGAAACCACAGAGTCAGGTAGAGTATTCCAGACATTGACCACTCTGTTGCTGAAGTCGTATTTCCTGCAATCAAGTTTGGTGCGGTTAACCTTGAGTTTTGTATCTATTGTGTACTCTTGTATTGTTATGGTTGAAGCTGAAGTATTCATTGACAGGTAGGACATTGCAATGTATGATTTTATATACTATACTTAGATCAGACCAAAGGTGGTGTAGTTCTAGGTTTTCTAGGTCTTGAATTTCAAGTCTGGTCTCCATCATCAAATCTGTAATGAAGGTGACTGTCGGAGGAGCGAGACCGCGTGGTAGACCTAAACAACGCTGGATGGACACGATCAAGGCCGATCTAGAGATCGCAAAGGCAGACCCGACACACGTGGCAGACAGAGAGGTGTGGAAGCAGTACTCAAGGACATTAGCGGACCTCGCCCGAGCGCGAGACAAACGCTGAAGAAAAAGAAGAAGAAGAAGAATTTCAAGTCTGGTGGCATAAGGTATTCTGCAACGAGTAGAGGAGTGGAGAACTCTTCTTGTGAAATATTTCTGGACTTTATCAACTGTGTTAATATCAGATACGTAATGTGGGTTCTTATTCAAGTATTGCTCTAGCAAATGTTTTGTATGCTCTAGTTAATAGTGTGATATTACCAGAGAAAAAGCTACATAGGATTAGGTTAACAACTCTTAATGCCTTTTTGGCTATGTAGTTAAAGTGGGCTTTGAAGGGTAGCAGTATTGTCTGTGGTGTTGAATAGCTTTACATCATCAGCGAAGAAAACACAGTTGCTCTTAATATGATCACAGAGGTCATTTATGTAGAGTATGAAGGTAGTTGCTCCTAGAACACTGCCTTGGAGGACACCACTGTTGACAGGTACAGAATTTGATAGGATGCTCCCAATTTTGACCATTTGTAGTCTGTTTGATGCAGGTGTCCAGAGATACCATAAGATTTTAATTTTAGTAGTAGTTTGTCGTGTACCACCGAATCAAAGGCTTTACAAAAGTCTATGTAGATTGCATCTATTGCTTTGCCCTGACTTGAGTTGTGTAGTCCATATGTTTTTGCAGTGTAAGAGTTGCAGATTACAGGATAGTTTTTTTCTGAAAGCAAATTGTTTATTAGAGAGTATGTTTGTCTCTAAGTGGAGGATAATGAATTGGTTAATAATTTATTCCATGACTTTACAGGTGACACAGCCTAAAGAGATTGGTCTGTAATTTTCAACTAGGCTGGAGTCTCCCTTTTTGAAGATGGGGATGACCGCAGCTTGTGACCATAGTTTTGGCAAGGAACTTGTCCTGAAAGATATTTTAAAGAATATGCTTAGAGGTTCGGCTATGACAGTGGATAGCTTTTTTAAGAAGTAGGCACATATTCTGTCCGGTCCAATAGATAGAGATGGTTTTAGATTGCATAGTGCTTTTTCAACATTGTCTTCTGTAAAATCGATATGTATTAGATCATTATAGTTGTCTGTGGTTCGACTAGGAAATACTGGGCATGATCCATTGCTGTTTACAAATACTGAGCCAAAGAATGTGTTAAAGAGGTTGGCTTTAATGGTGTCGTCATTGCAGTCTTTACCATTAGGTCTTTTCAGGGGTGGGATGGACCTTGAGTCTTTTAGTTTGTTGTTTACAAAATTGGAGAACACGCGGGTGGAATTGGTGCATAGAAGATTTTCCTCTTATTTAATATGATAATTGGTGCATTCAGTCTTTATCTGGTGGCATAAATTTTTATATCGGCTTTTGAAGATGGCAATGTGACTAGATTTGTTTTTCCGCCAACGTGATCTCTTTTTGGATTGAAACTTCCTTATTGTTATGGGTAATCTGTTTTTTTCTGGTTTGGGGAGTTGTTATTGGTACATATAGCTTGATGACTCTTTTGACTTCAAGTAAAAATATGTTGTAATGGTCTTCAACAGTATTGCATCCAGTGAATAGAAATGGCCAATCAAGGGATGAGAGATTGTTCTCTATAAGATCATAGTTGCCTTTTTTAAAGTTATAATTGGGGATCACGTCGTTGTGATGAATTTGGGTGGACATATGTTGAGACAAAGGTCAATCATGCTGTAGTCACTGTTGGAAAAGGTTTCTTTAATTTGTATTCCATAAATTAAATTCAAACTATTGCAGAAGTCGAGGCAGTTGTTAAGTCTAGTATTGTTGGTTACTAGTTCCAGTCCCAGATTTGTTACAGCATTGTAGAAGGTTGCATGTATGGATTCAGTTTTACATTTGTTTAGGGAAAAATTATTATTTTTCCAGGAAAAATACATGCAAAAATCCAATTGGAGGATAAACCCACTTAGGGTTAGGGTTACGTCCCCATGAACTCGTAGAGGAAAATCGATGTCATCAATGAATCCATAGTTTATAAGCTTAGGAGGGTTCTGACCTTTTCAGTTCACCTTTTCTACCTTTCCATGTAAAACAAACAGGATAATCCCATTGGAGTGTAAACCCACATAGGGTAAGGATTACATCCTACGGTGGGCATCCAAAATTTCAGCAGAGGGTTCTGTGCCTAGTTGCTGGGTGGGTGTGGGCCGTGGTGGGCGTGGCCTAGTTGGACTCCTGCACCACAGCAGCAGGGCAGGGCATTTTTTTCCCTCCCCAGCAGCCTACCCCTGACCCTAACTCTAAGTGGGTTTATTCTCCAATGGGATTTTTCCATGTATTTTTCCTGGAAACCTAGTGAACCATTTCTGAAAAGGTCAGCGACCTCCTAAGCATACCTATGAGCTGCCAATTCATTGGCATCGTTGATTCTCCTCTATGAGTTTATTGGGATGTAACCCTAACCTTAAGTGGGCTTATACTGTAATGGGATTTTTCCATGTATTTTTACTGGAAGGCTAGAAAAGCCTGATTGAAAAGGTCAACACTCTCCTAAGAATGTCTATGTGCTGTGAATTCATTGGCGACATCAATATTTCTCTAACAGTTCATGGGGATGTAATCCTAACCCTAAAGGGGTTTACCCTCCAATGGGATTTTCCCATGCTGGGTGGGCGTGGCCATAGTGGCGGCGGAGAGGTTGTACCTTTGCACTGCCAATTCATTGGTGACATCAATTTTTCTCTACAAGTTTATTGGGACCTAACCCTAACCTTAAGTGGGTTTACGCTCTAATGGGATTTTTCCATGTATTTTTCCTGGAAGGCTAGAAAAGTCAACATCCTTCTAAACTTACCTATGCACTTTGAATTCATTGGCAACATCGATTTTCCTCTACGAGTTCATGGGCACATAACCTATACCCCTAAGGGAGTTTACCCTCCAAAGGGATTTTCCAATGTATTTTTCCTGGAAAGCTAGTAAACCGTGTCTGAAAAGGTCAGCACCCTCCTAAACATACCTAAGTGCTGTGAATTCATTGGCGATATCTGTTTTCCTCTATGAATTTATTGGGACCTAACCCTAATCTTAAGTGGGTTTATGCTCTAATGGGATTTGTGCCAAAAAAAATACACAGCACGTCAATATGCTAAGGAGGGGGCTGACATTTTCAGTCCCTTTTTGTACCTTTCTAAGGTAAAATACATGGGTAAATCCCATTGGTGGGGAAAGCCACTTACGGTTAAGGTTATATCCCCATGAACTCGTAAAATGAAAATCAATGTTGCCAAGGAATACAGAGTTCATAGGTAAGTGTTATGACTCCCCTTCGAAATTCAACAAACAAAATGGAAAGCAGTCGCTTCACAACTAAATCAAACGTGAAAAAGTCTTAATAAATAATGGCTGGCAGAAACCACAGCATAAGTCTTACTCTGTCCGGCAAACCAGTCCTGGCAATAAATCCTCAACCTCAGAGCTCTTTGCTGTAATGTCCTCACTCAAATAGACATTTTGTTCCTGGCGAAAATGCACCAGCCCAGCTGTGTCCTTTTATACCCGTTAAGGCAACGTGCTAATTTACTGACTTGCTCTTCTCATTTGCTTCAGCTGATTTTGCCTTTTCAACCGTCTTCTATTTTTTACATTTAACCACAAATTTTCCAAGTTCTCATCTCCACTAGAAGACTCTCTCAAAACTTCCCTGTCAGCCATTCCCGGCTGTTGATCAGATAAAGAACCAGAGGAGATCAAAGGTCCTGACAATTCTAATACATCAGGTCTGTCGTCCTTTGTCACGTCCACCTCCTCATCCTGGTTATCAGTCCAATCAGAAAGCCAGGCTGGTTCAAATTGTTCTGACATAACCTCTTCACTTGAACTCATATCAATCACAGGAGCTGAATCCAAGCCCGGAGCCACAACAGGTAAGCTTAGGAGGGCGGTGACCTTTTCAGTCCACCTTTTCTACCTTTCCAGGTAAAATATATGAGAAAATTCCATTGGAGGATAAACCCACTTGGGGATAGGGTTTCGTCCCCATGAACTCGTAGAGGAAAATTGATGTCGCCCATGAATTCACAGTTCATAGGTAAACTTAGGAGGGGGCTGTCCTCCTCAGTCCATCTTTTCTACCTTTCTAGGAAAAATACATGGGAAAATCCTGTTGATGGGTAAATTGATTTAGGGTTAGGGTTATGTCCCCATGAATTTGTAGAGAAAAAACAATGTCACAAAATGAATGCGCAATGCATAGGTATGCTTAGGAGGGTGCTGATTTTCCAGTCAGGCTTTTGTACCTTTCCAGGAAAAAATACATGAGAAAATCCCATTGGTTGGGAAACCCACTTATGGTTAGTGTTACATCTCCATGAACTCATAGAAAAAAGTTGATGTTGCCAATGAATGCGCAGTTCATACATATGCTTAGAAGGGTGCTGACCTTTTCAATCCACCTTTTCTACCTTTCCAGGTAAAATACATGTAAAAATCCCATTGGAGAATTAAACCCACTTAGGGCTAGGGATACATCCCCTTGAACTCGTAAAGGAAAATCATTGTCGTCATTGAATTTGCAGCACATTGGTATGCTTACGAAGGCACTGAACTTTTCAGACCAGCTTTTCTAGCTTTCCGGGTAACATACAAGGATGGCCACAATTTTTTCACGTATTTTACCTGGAACGAAAGAAAAGGGAGGGACTGATGACATCGATTTTTCTCTATGAGTTCATAGAGACGTTACCCTAACCCTACGGTTGTAATGTCCTGGAGACAGATGATCATCATTTGCAACCTTCTGACAAGCAAAGTCAACGGGGGAGTCAGATTCACTTTAACAACTATGTTACCTACTTAAAAACTGGGGCAAGAAAGATCATAGAATGGGTCAACGGTCACTTAACAACGGTCTTGATTATCGACAGAAATTTGGGGCTCAACTGTGGCCGTGAGTCAGGGACCACTCCCATGAATAGGAAATGAATATGAATACCATACGAATAGGATATATGAAAAGGATGTCAATATGTTGAAAGAAGGATGGTTTCCAAAGCAAGTAAAGGATGGAAGAATATAGCAAAAGGTGTTAATATAAGGTAATTGTAGTTATATTTCTTCTTCTTTTCCCTTACCTCCAGGGTGCAAAGTGTTTTGCACACTGTTCTTTTTAATGGGCTTGACATAATGTTGCTGATACTGGAAAGCAATAATAGAGTGGATGTATATGTAAGTTTGCCTGAATAAAAAAAAAAATTCACACAATTTGGGCCATCTAACTGGACTCATGAAGAGATCCCAGTTATATGAGTTCTCTGTGAACTATAATTGCTTTTGACCAAATGCTTGCTTGTATTAAAACTGCATATTTCTATCCTTTCCAAACCCTTTGGTCGCAGTGTTATCAAAATAGCTAACTTGAGTACTGAGCTTGGTTTAGCGGTATTTATTTCACTTAATTGCCTGCAAGGTTACAATTCTTATGCTTTGTACGAATTTATTAGCCTGCCTGTGCTGCAATTGAAATACTAATTTTTTATTAAACTGGAGTTGACAGTATTTATAATACTTCATATATGATTTATTCATCTATGGATTTTAAATATATTTCTCTAGACATAATTTCATATCTATCCTTAACTATATTTTGTCTATATAATTGTGACTGGCCATGTATGTTTATGTTATTTACATTTTTTTTTCAAAGCGCACATATTATACAAAAAGAATAATACAAACATTTCCAGATGACTGTATTCCTAATGTAGTCCTGATGACTTAGTAGCTTCAGATTTATAGGAACACCATTTTATTGTTTGAGAGTTATAATTTATTTCAGATACATTGTTTAAAGCAGCCCATTTTAAATAATGGAAGATATATTTAGTTGGTAGCATATTTCCATTGTTTCCTGCTGTCAGCAATTCTATTGTTTCCTTTTTTTTCCTCACTTAATTATTACAGGATTTTTGAAAAGAGGCATGTGAAATTAAGTTTTATTAATACATTGTGTCCTATCTCTCTCTTATTTCCTTTTTTAATGAAACAGGAAATATTTTATTATCAGGAATCTAGTCCACACTGAAGAGTACTGATCCTCTACACAGTTATGTGTGCATGAGAAATGTTGAGATCATGAAGGAATAACTAAATGAGATTACTTCGAAGAATTTTTTAAAAAAATATATCCATCATAGTGCTCTATAGATAGGCAACTCCACGGAATGCATGATTTGGCATGGCAGTGTGATTGTAACGTGGTGCAAAGGACTGCCTCTATCTCATTAATAAGGATTTGATCTATGAGTAAAAGAGTTTTGGTCCCTACCAAAAGGAGAAAGATCCCTATCTGAAAACGCCAAAGAACAGTTGGTTATCGAATATACCTAAATAAAAGCTGCCCCAGATGTAGATTCAGAGAGGGGCAAATAACCCAGGACATGTGAGAATACAATAGACCAGGGATCTCAACCTCTGGGCCATGGACTGGTATTGGTCTGTCGCCTATTATGAACCAGGCTGTGCAAGTGGTGGGCGAGTGAGTGAAGGTTCGTCTGCGCATGCACAGAATCTAGATTATGTGAGAAACCACCAGCATTCTCCCCAGACGATAGAACACAAATTTTCTTCCAGAACTGATCCCTGGTGCCAAAATGGTTGGGGACCACTGCAATAGACTTAATTGTATTTGCTACAGGAAGTGTATGGTTGGATCATGCAACCCTAGGCTTGGATCCAAATTCTATGAATCGATTGTCTGCAAAATCTAATCTTCAAATGGCCTTGAAGACATGGCTATGCCAACTAGACTGGGGCCTTTATGGGGATGTGGCAAGTTGGAGGGGGCTAATGGAGGAGAGAACACCCCATCTTCTCTCTAGCATACATTTCTCCCTCTGTCCTGCTTGGTTTTATCTTAATTTTCAGTACAAGATCTTTATTTACAGTTTTAATGTTTTATTCTGCATTTTATTAAATGCCTGCAAGCTGCTTGGAGTAACCTTCTGAAAGATGGGCAGCATACAAGTTTGATAGATAGATAGATAGATAGATAGATAGATAGATAGATAGATAGATAGATAGATAGATAGATAGATAGATAGATAGATAGATAGACAGGCAGCCAGGCAAGTAGGTAGGAAGGTAGGTAGGTAGGCAGACAGACAGACTGACCTACCTAGGAACTATGGGATGATAGGCAGACAGTCAGACATACCTAGGAACTATCAGAGATGTGGGGGAACACACCCAAGTGAACAATTCACACTTGATCTGCCATCATTGGGAACAGCAAGCTAAAATTAATCACTCCCATCTCACCAACCCTTTCATTCCATTCAGTGGTGGGATTCAAAAATTTTTACTACCGGTTCTATGGGCGTGGCTTGATGGGCATGGCATGGCTTGGTGGGCCTGGCAAGGGAAGGATACTGCAAAATCCCCATTTCCTTCCCACTCCTGGGGGCAGGTTACTGCAAAATCCCATTCCCTCCCCACCCTACTAACCTGCTTTCCAGCTCCATGCTCCTGTGCACGGCAAAAAAAGAAGACCCAGCCAATCAGCAGGGACTCAGGAGGCAGAGAATAAATGGGACAGGGCCAGTCAGAGGTTCTATTTGCTGGTTCTCTGAACTACTCAAAATTTCTGCTACCGGTTCTCTAGAACTGGTCAGAACCTGCTGAATACCACCTCTGCTTTCATTCCAGGTTTGTAGACATTCCTCCTCTGTTTAGCTTCTCTATAGATCTGGCCAGTGTCACCACTGGCAGTACCAAGCAGGCACTTGCAATTAAAGTGTTTTTAAAATCCATGGTGGTATTATTATAAAATATACAGGAATAGATGGGCAAGGAAAGCCCTTGCTATAAATATAACAGAAGCTGAGCAGGCTCTCTAACAAGCTAGAGATATATGAAGCCACAAGTTTAGTCTTCATAATCTTCCCTGAATCCTGACCTTACTTTCCCATACACGAGGGGTGGGATGTGGACTTCACCCTCATCTGATGGAGGCAGGGATCTGTTGACCGCAGCTGCTACTTCAGTTAATGGGTTTCCATTAGTAGATATTCTGGGGAGTTTATGGAGCAGGCAAACTAATGAATTTGTGTAAAGCGTAAGGCTTCGTAACCTTACAGGCAATTAATTCCAGCAAATAGATATTTAGCTAAGCCAACCACAGCACACATTTAGTTAATTTGGTGACATGTAGGGCTTGAAAAGGATGCAAAACATGCAGTTTGGAATAAGATAAGCAAACATTTAATCAAGGCCCAGTTATATTTCACATTTAAATTGATTTGATAACACATAATTGGGATTTCTTCATGAATACTATTTTATGACCTGAACTCCAAACATAAAAATATCTGAAGTCCTACTTGGCACATGGAGGGCACCAGGTTGACAGAGTTTCCTCAGCAGTTTGCCGTATGAAGTAGATGTTAAGAACATAGAGCTGTTAAGAGATACATACATGTGACAAGTGAGGAGCAGATCAACGGTTCTATTGCCTCATTTAGAAAGTGGGGGGTTTCTAATGGTTTCAGTGCCTTGTTTTATATTGGGAGCATAGGTTTCTAAAGCTGGCTGCAGTTGGTATTCACCAGGTTCTGACCAGTTCTGGAGAACCAGTTGGGGAAATTTTGAGTCGCTCAAATACCACCTCTGACTGGCCCCGCCCCCATCTATTCTCTGCCTCCCGAGTCCCAACTGATCGTTTGGGTCTTCTTTTGTTGTCCTGCACAGGAGAACGGAGCTGGAAAGCAGGTTAGTGGGGAGGGAATGGGATTTTGCAGTATCCTTTCCCTGGACTGGGGTGGGAATGGAGATTTTACAATATTCTTTCCCTGCCACGCCCACCAAGCCATGCCCACCAAACCAAACCACACCCACCAAGCCACGCCCACAGAGCCGGTAGTAAAAAAAATTGAATCCCACCACTGGACTGGCCCCACCCCCATCTATTCTCTGCCTCCCGAGTCCCAACTGATTGTCTGGGTCTTCTTTTGTTGTCCTGCACAGGAGAATGGAGCTGGAAAGAAGGCTAGTGGGGTGGGGAGGGAATGGGATTTTGCAGCAACCTTCCCCTGCCACGCCCACCAAGCCACACCCACAGAATCAGTAGTAAAAAAAAAATGAATCCTACCACTGCTGCAGTCATGCAAAAATGATGCCATATGCATGGTGACAAGATAGCAGCTGTTCTTTTGTTCTGGCATCTTGATTTTGGATGGAAATAGGTAAGTCGTCGGATTCATATCAGGTCATCATGATTTGGTCATAACACAGTTCATAATTTTGTCACTTGCCTCCCATGCCCTCTTACACAGCATCCCCCAACCTTCAGGGCACAGGGACCGGTTCCGTGGAGAGTGGTTTTTCCACGTACCAGAGGGGGTGTGGTTTCGAATGCTGCCTGCATCCTATAGATGGAGCTTCACTTATTTGCGTGACCCAGTTTCTGGCATGCTGCGGCTTGGTACCGGTCCATGGACCAGGGGTTGGGGACCCCTGCCCTTGTAGATGTTCCTGATGAGAATGCCCTGCTATTTTGGGGTTCAAAGCCTTGGGGGTGGCATTCTGAAAATGCATTCCAAACAATAGGCAGAGCTGGGACAAAAGAAAAGAGAGGGCCAGAAAGGAGCTGAATTGGTTTATACTGAAATGCCAAAATGAAATGAAGTGATTGAATACTACTCTCCATAAATACCATTCAATGTTCAGTTTTGGACAAATTCTCATGAGTATAACTTGAGTTATAATACACTTGTGACTCTGTGGCCAGAAGTTGTGCAGCCCTTTTTACTATGCTTTTCTTAAAATATTGTCTGTCTTCCAGGATCCGTTCGGGCTGGGTGGCAATTCCTTGTATTAACAATAGCCTTATGAAAAGCCCTGTCACCATTACCGTTGCTCGGGATGATAATATGAAATGCTGCCATCCCAGTTAAAATAACACATGTCTTTTGCTGGAAGCACCACATGAGATGAGGTGGCTGTCTCAAAAGCCAGCTGAGTGTTCGGAGGCTTCAAAAAGCAGATCTTGGCAGTCTGAGAGGAAGGTAGAACAGTGACAGCAAATCTGCCATTCTTTTTTTTCTGCTACAAGACGAGACTCAATACTTTGTGACTTAAAGGCCTCCTCTTTAATAATGAAGCATGAACAACACAGAGCCATTCAGACAGATTCACCTCAGTATTTTTCAGTTCAGTTGATAAGGCCTCATTAGGCAAGAATTCTTAAAATTATTAACCTTCGTGGCATTTAGAAGATAACTTAAGACAGTTTTGTTTTACTGAGCCTTCAACTCCAAATATACATCATTGATGTCTACATTTGGGAAAGGCGGCAAGTGAAGAAAATATTCTGATTTATTGAGGTTGTAGTTTTTAGAAAATTTTCATGTGTCCCTTGACTGGAGTCAGCTATAAAAGTTGTGAAATAATAAAAAAAAAAGTAAACCAGTCATTAAAATAATTAACTATTAAAGGCTCGGTGAAAGAGATGTGTTTTTACCATCCTGTTAAATATTAAAAGTTCCCGTCATCTCTTAGAGACTTTATTCCCAAGACTGGGTCATCTTTTTCCTGATTGCATCCTTCCCTGAAAATCTGATAGTTGCAGCACAGAGATCTTTAGATCTACTCATTTAAGTAACCTGGTAGATTCATGACAAGAGAAGTTGCACCACAGATAATTAGATCCTAAACTCTTTAGGGTTTTAAATTGCGTCCAGTAGAACATGAATAGTCAGTGAAAATCTCTGAATACATTGCATCATATGTGTTATGTCCGTGGAACTGGTTGGGGTTCCCAACCAGGTCCGCTGTTTAGGCGGGAGCATCAGCAGCTCCCATTGGTTGGCTCCGTTTGACAGCCGGCTATATAAGCCGGCTGTCGGGCAGAGCCAGCCCGTTGTCACCCGCTGGTCTGCGAGTTAGCTAGCAGACACGACAACCCTTTATTCACTGCAATAAAGCCTGTTACTTGTACGCTCTGGTCTCTTGCCTCTTCCTTACCATCGCTCTACAACACTGGCGACGAGGATGGGATGGTCGAAGGCTAGCCAGACGCGTTTTCACGAAGAGCTGTAGTCACAGAGAGAGTTAGCAAGGGCAGCTGCCCCACGCTCACAAAGAGCGCATAATTCAAAATTGATACTGTAAGAGCTGATTCGCTGAAACGAGCCACAGGCACAGCAGCCGAGGCCGCCCACGCTCACCAAGAGCGTGTTTTTCAAAAGGAGCTAAGCAGCCTAGAGAGACAACCGCAGCACGTTCTTTTAAGAGCGCAAATTCAAATAACAATTTGAAGCAGAGGAACCTGTTCCCTTCTCCACGATGAGCACGAATCAAACATTCCCTCCATTCAAACCGAACGAGGAGACGTGGGACTCCTATAAAAACCGATTCAGCCATTTCCTGGACGCCATCGGTCTAGCCGATGCTGCAGAGCATAGGAAGAAGTCCTATTTCTTGAGTTACTGCGGAGCCACCGTCTTTGACACAGCCACAGCATTAGTCGCGCCCCATGCCATCAGAAGCGTCCCATGGGACGAACTACAGGAAATACTTTCAAACCACTATTCGCCCAAACCGTCGCAAATAGCCAGAAGGTATGCCTTCAGGGTCAGGAAACAAGCAGAGGGGGAGTCGATCAACGAATACATGGCCGCCCTAAGAACAGCCGCCTTGCATTGCGGATTTAAAGAATATTTAGAAGACATGCTGCTGGACCAGATTGTCTGTGGGGTAAGAGATCTGAAACCCCAAAGGCGTTTACTAGCAAAGAAAGACCTGACTCTAGCCATATCCATGGAGGAAGCCCTGGCTGCTGAACTATCGGCTCAGTCAGCAGCTGAAATTCAGGGAAGTCAACCCAAATTCAGCACGCAAACTATCCATTCTGAAGAGGTAATCAGCGAAGATGACCCCACAGACGCCTCTGATGTTAACCGTCTAATCCACCAGAAGCCTTCACAGGTAGGAGCGGGGCAGAGAAATAACTTCACCCCCAAGCAACCTCCCATGTGCCTAACCTGTGGAGGCTCCCACCCTAGGGCATCCTGCAGGTTCAGAAACGCCATTTGCCTGAACTGCCAAAAGAAGGGTCACATCGCTAGAGTCTGCCAAGCAGGGCAATCCTTACCACAAAGACCTCTACTACCTTCTAACTCCCAAAGGCAAGTGGTGGACTGCTATACCTGCTACCACGCTAACCATACTTCCCTAACCCCTGATAAAATTAAAATTTCTGTCTTCCTAGAAGGTAAGCCTTGCAGGATGGAGGTGGACACGGGATCTGCGCTCTCAATCATCTCCTGGGACACCCTGAAGAGACTCCAGCCCAGGCTGTCCAGGAAGCAGCTACAAAGATGCAACCTGACGCTGCGAGACTACCAGGGAAAGAACATTCCTGTCCTCGGGAAAGGCAAGTTCCTGGTGCAATTCCAAACCTTTAAGGGACGCTTGCCCCTAGTGGTTGTTAACGGTACTCTCCCTAGTCTATTGGGACTTGATTGGTTTCCTTCTCTCGGCCTTAGCGTAACCGGGATCCATGCTGTCTCAACTTCTGATGTAGATTCCCTATTTTCAGAATTTTCCGATGTATTCAGCAATGAGCTGGGTTGCTACTCGGGGACCCCCATATCATTTTCAGTAGACCCCCAGGCAATTCCTCTTCGCTTAAAACACCGTAGGGTGCCTTTTGCCATCCGTCCAAAACTGGACGCAGAACTAGATAAACTACTCAGACAAGGGGTGCTAGAACCCACTGATTTCGCTAAATGGGAGACCCCCATAGTCACCCCACTCAAAAAAGATGGCAGTTTGAGAATTTGTGCTGATTACAAAACCACGCTCAACCGCTATCTGCAAGTTAGCGCCTACCCAGTGCCCGACATTCAGCACCTTTTACATACTTTCGAACCCGGCACCATTTTCGCGAAGTTAAATATGTCCCAGGCATACCAACAGTTCCCTGTCGATGAACAGACAGCGGAGCTACAAACAATAGTCACACACAGGGGAGCCTTCAAATGTAAGCGCCTCCAATTTGGGGTCAGCGTGGCCCCAGGCATTTTTCAGTCACTCATGGAGAGGATTCTCCAGGGTCTCCCAGGAGTGGTCCCCTACTTCGATGACATTTTAGTCTCAGCCACGAACCGGCCCCAGCTCATTCAGAGAGTCAGGACAGTGCTAGAGAGGTTCAGGCAGCATGGCCTCAAACTCAAAAGGGAGAAGTGTGCCATCGCCACTAGGCAGGTGGACTTTCTGGGTTATAGGATTGACGCATCGGGCATCCATCCTATTGAATCCAAGGTCAAGGCCATCCATGAGGCACCCACACCTACCAACAAGACTGAACTACAAGCTTTTCTGGGACTTTTGAATTTCTATGCCTCATTCCTTCCACACAAGGCATCGGTCGCTGAGCCATTACATAGTTTACTTGACAAAGACTCTCCCTGGCACTGGGGACCCAGAGAGGCCCATGCATTCAAATCGGTCAAATCTTTGCTCACTTCTGAAGCGGTCCTGGTTCAGTTCGATCAACATCTCCCCCTAGTCCTGGCCGCTGACGCATCCCCTTTCGGCATTGGTGCTGTCCTGAGCCACAGACTCCCCAACGGTTCCGAGGCACCAATTGCTTTCTTTTCAAGGACTCTTTCTCCTACTGAGAGGAACTATAGCCAGATCGATAAAGAGGCCCTGGCTGCAGTGGCTGCTGTTAAGAAGTTCCACGAATTCCTGTTTGGCCATCACTTTGAGTTAGTGACTGATCACAAGCCCCTTTTAGGACTTCTGTCTGGAGACAAGCAAACTCCGCAGGTACTTTCGCCCAGAATGACCAGATGGACTTTATTTCTGGCTGCTTACTCGTTTAAGTTAGTGCATCGTCCAGGCAAGACCCTGAGCCACGCCGATGCCCTCAGCCGCTGCCCCCTGCCAGTCCCAGTTGAGGATCCAGCACCTATCCATGCCATTTTCGAGGTCAACGAACTCAAACTTCCTGTGACAGCCGAAGACATCGTGGCGCACTCGAAAAAGGACAAAATTATCGCACAGGTTCTGGACTGGGTGGAGGGGGGGGCGGAATCTCAATGTTCAACTGATTTTGTCCCCTTTAAAACCCGCCAGCAGGAACTGTCCAAATTACAAGGTTGCCTCCTGTGGGGAACAAGAGTGGTCATCCCTACATCACTGCGAGTGCCCATCCTGAAGGTACTTCACGAAGGACATCCGGGCATCGTAAGAATGAAGGCCCTGGCCCGCAGCTACGTATGGTGGCCCGGTATGGACGCTCAAATCGCCGATTGGGTAAGCTCTTGCCAACCTTGCCAACAAACCCGGGCCGCCCCTCCAGCTGCCACACCCACCAGATGGGAGAGCGCAAACGCCCCCTGGTCTCGCCTGCACGTTGACCTAGCTGGGCCAGTGCATGGCAGGACCTTCTTAGTGGTCATGGACTCATACTCCAAGTGGATTGATGTGGCCTTACTTCCCACGACCACCACCCAATCAATAGTGAAAGCCCTGACCCGACTGTTTGTCACCCACGGGCTCCCAGACACCCTGGTTTCAGACAATGGCCCACAGTTCACATCTTGTGAGTTCGGCATGTATACTGCAAACTTGGGCATCAGGCACGTCCTTACAGCACCATTCCATCCCGCTAGCAACGGGATGGCAGAGAGAGCAGTTAGATCGGCCAAGGAAGCACTTGCCAGGTTCGGTCAGGAGGACTGGCACTCTAAATTGTCTCGGTTCCTTCTCAGCCAGCACACAACCCCCTGCACCACCACCAACAAGTCTCTGGCTGAACTTTTAATGGGGAGATGCCTTAGAACCACTCTAGACAGGCTACACCCCCACTATTGCCCAGACACCCCTTTAGGATCCGATAGCCGGGTCAGAGACTTCGCCCCACAGGACCTGGTATACACCAGGAACTACGCGGGGGAACCATTGTGGGTGCCAGGACAGATCGTATCAGTTACCGGCCCCAGATCCTATCGAGTCCTTCTTGGGGATGGACGTCTGTGGCGGAGACACGTGGATCAACTCAGAAGGCGAAGGATGGGCACGACAGATACCAACCCGTGCCAACCAGCCAACTCCAACAACACCTCACCCACACCTGATGGAGATCCCCTGCGGAACCAGGTTTCCCCAGACGAGCGAGAGGACTGGATGGAGAACCCGAGCTTCCAGCCAGAGTCACCGATCCAACCACCGAGTGACCCAGCCGACCAGCCAGACCTCGAGGCTCAATCGGGCCAAGCCGAGCAGGGGGCCTCACCAGCACCATCAGACACCATACCAGGGCAAGCCCTGGTGCCAACAACCACTGAGGCGCCATCCAAGACCCAGGGTTCGTCGCAGACTGACAGTTCACCCGAACTGCAACGCTCTGGGCGCCAGCGAAGACAACCCACGTACCTACAAGACTATGCATGTTCTCAGCTGGGGGGAAGGGGTGTTATGTCCGTGGAACTGTTTGGGGTTCCCAACCAGGTCCGCTGTTTAGGCGGGAGCATCAGCAGCTCCCATTGGTTGGCTCCGTTTGACAGCCGGCTATATAAGCCGGCTGTCGGGCAGAGCCAGCCCGTTGTCGCCCGCTGGTCTGCGAGTTAGCTAGCAGACGCGACAACCCTTTATTCACTGCAATAAAGCCTGTTACTTGTACGCTCTGGTCTCTTGCCTCTTCCTTACCATCGCTCTACAACAATATGATTCTTGTATCTTGCACCAGCCAGCAGACTATTCGTCATATTTTGTTCCCATTCCAATTGCTGGTCATTTTCAAGAGTATCTCCAGATAAAGTAATTGTTGAGATGGAATGTAACCAAGGTGATGACCAAAATAAGGAGAGTCGGAGTTGATATACTAGCCATGATGGGTCTCATCACAACAGATCCTTGCAAATCAAGTGGGAATTTGAAGTCAAGAACCACAGTGAACCTGCTGATCTCATCCAATACAAACTTCAACTCATTCCCAGAGTCTTGTCTTTTTATCATAACAGCACCTCCATCTTCTCAGATTGTTCTCCTTCATCCAGACCATTTGAGCAATGCATTCAAGGGTACTGATAACTTTCCAGGTGACGCAGGGTCAGGAGTGGTAGTGCTAGGTGTTATCGGCATACTGATGGCATTGCTGTCCACAGCTCCACCTAATTGCTGGAGGAAGGATAGGAGACAGAATAGAAACCTGTGAAACACCACAGTTCAACAGCTTAGATGATGAATGCTCTTCCCTCAGTAGCACCTTCTGGACATGTCCTGACAGGAAGGATTAGAACCATTGCAACACAATGTCCTTCAGATAACTGCCAATGGATGCAGTGATTCTCAATGATATTAAAAGCCACTAAAATATTCAGGAGAACTGGCACAGCTACCAGTTTCATCTCCCAAGGTGGCCAAAATAAACCCAATTGAAAAGACTTTTAAAAAAATCATTTCTGTCTTGATCATGACTATTCCTGCACTTTCCGAATGGAGCTGAAGGCCTTTGCAAAGCAAAACAGGGCAAAATCCCATCTTGTGAACTAATTTTAGCTGTGAATTTGGTGCCTTGGCATTAAATTCAGTACAATACTGCTCACTTGAGCTCAATTCAGGGTAATGCAAATGAAAGCAATGGCACCAGCAGGGGAAACTAGGAGAGATACAGAATTAGTTTATTATAATTAAAATGTGGTGCTTAGTCTAGGATTTCTTCCAATTGTCTAAACTGCAATTGGGTTGGGGAGGAATTTTCTTTTTGCTTTCTTTAAAAAAGCAATCTATTCTGGTTGTAATTTCTTAGGGCTTTGATATTGCAAATACAGTACAAAAAGCAGGACTCCATTGTATATGTATGCATGTATTATACACACAAAATCATAACATACTATGATTCAGGCAATGTGATCACTATCTTCTTATTTTAAAGAAGAAAGCCATTAACCCATCATCAAGCTATTATCAAGATGGCTTAGTGGGTGGATAGCAACCCCTTTCTTTCCATGGTAAATCTCCCTCTGACTCCACTGCTGAATTTCAGCTTTCGGAGAAGATATTCAAAAGTTCTAAGAGTTCAAAACCAGAGGTCGTATTCAGCAGGTTCTAACCAGTTGTGGAGAACCAGTAGTGGAAATTTTGAGTAGTCCAGAGAACTAGCAAATACCACCTCTGACTGGCCCCGCCCCCATCTATTCTCTGCTTCCCGAGTCCCAGCTGATCGTTTGGGTCTTCTTTTTTTTGCCCTGCACAGGAGAACGGAGCTGGAAAGCAGGTTAGTGGGGAGGGAATGGGATTTTGCAATATCCTTTCCCTGGACTGGGGTGGGAATGGAGATTTTACAATATTCTTTCCCTGCCATGTCCACCAAGCCATGCCCACCAAACCAAACCACACCCATCAAGCCATGCCCACAGAACCGGGGAGAAAATGGAGATTTTACAGTATCCTTCCCCTGCCACGCCCACCAAGCCACACCCACAGAACTGGGAGTAAAAATTTTTGAATCCCACCATTGTTCAAAAAGGGTTTAACAAGGATCAACAACAAAAAAAACCTGAGCTTGTCAGGATCAAACTCCAGGATGTGGGCAGACTCTGCCTGCAGTACTGCATTTTAATCACTGCTCCAGCAGGGCACTGTAATAAGCTGCCCAGAGTCCATTGGGTGGACAGATTTCTTAAATCAGGTAAATCATCATCATCATGAACAACAACAACATCAATTTCTGCCTAGAATAAATTGACATGTAAGAAAAGGCCATAACGTAATCCTGTTTTGTCATGTGGAAGCATGCTTTTTTATGAGAAAGAATAACACATCTGATTATTGCTCTATGTTTATCCAAAACTCAAGCAGCAAGTCACATAGTTAGGGAATAGTTATGCCAGAGTGAAGAATCACATAATTCAAAAAAGCAAGATCTGTCACAGGGCTTACTGTTTTATTTATTGCCAGCTTTTCTCCAAACAGCACCAAAATGCCAACAACTAACCCTAAAATATAGCCCAATCATAAAAATAAATCCCATAAATACAGTTTAAACCAGTAAATTTCACATTAAAAATTACCCCTTACAGAGACCAACAAAAGCTTTGCATGACTTTTTGGAAAAAGATCATTCTGAGAAATTTTTAGAAAAAGGCTTACAAACAGTATATCCCACTCTCAGATTCACTTCTGGATGGGAATATTTTTAATCCTTATTTTGTTATTGTGTTACTTCCAAGAGTCTAGTTTTCTGCTGCTATGTGCAATTCCTGCTAGGTTTTAATTTCAAAGCAAAGTGACAAGAATTATAACTGCTTTATACTTAGAGAGTGAAATCCAGTTATTCCCCTTTCCTTCTTTCTTCCTGCAGTGTCCCAAACATTTTCCAGCAGGTCTCCTGACTCTCTGGAACATATTCTAAGAGGGGGTTTTTTTGGGGGGGGGGAGATCAGGGGTGCCCCGCCCTGTTGCCCACATGGGACACGATTCCACCAGCAGAAGAGGCTAACTGAAAAATAAAACCCACAATAATTAAAATTTGCCTTCAACAATTATTCAACAAGATTGCGGTGCTAGACACGCTTATGTGAAAGCCAATTCCAGTGAACGAAGTTGGAATTAATCTTGGTAAATGCTGCAAAACTGAGTTCCTGTGCATGTCTCCTTGATAATAAATCCATTGGGTTTATTTTTTGCGAAGACGTGCATTGGATTGCAGCACCCCATGTTGTTTTATTATCAGTTAAAGCATTTTCCTATGCCGGTTGACATGACTCTAAGTCTCACATTCAGCAGGGCTTTTTTCCTTCTATGATAGCTCTGCAGCAAAATATCCTTCTGCGTTTTAAAAAGTCATAATTTTCAATACTCTATGACAGTGGCCCCCAACCTTCTGGGCACGGTGGACCGGTTCTGTGGAGAGCAGTTTTTCTGTGGATTGGGTGGGGTGAGGGGTGTGATTTCATGGTTCTGTGTGTTTGCGGATGGGGCTTCACTTGCTTACCGGTTCCAGGGTTGGAAATTCCTGCTCTATGATGTTGGATGGGTAGGGGAGTTTCCCAAGCTACTTATTCAAAGGAGAAGAAATTGTGGAGAACAACCTTTCTATTAGTTACAATATGGTTAAACTAATGTTTTCTTTCTTTTTTTCAACTATCTAAACATTTCTGGGTGTTCTGCAGCCTCTCTGGTTAGTACCATTTGAGTTCAATACCAAGAAATGATCCTCCTGAAGGAATTTCATCCCTAATTTTTTTTTTCTTTTTCAGGCTAGGAAGGAGGAACGGTGGAAGAACATGAGATGTGCAAGCAAAACCACAAACCCCAGAAGAAAACCCCCAGCAGCACAAGGTAAACAGAAAAATGTCCCTTTAAAAAAAAAATCTAAAATATTAAAGTATCATTAACAGTAGTGTATAAAAAACTGAAATCTCAATTTCATAAAATAAAAAATTGGGGGATGGGTTTCCAAACATGCGCGCGCGCGCGCACACACACACACACACACACACACACACTTAATTTATTTAGGGCTACATTCTGTTTCAGCAGGCAAGGGAAAAAATATTTGTTGCATAAAATAAAATCCTGCCCCGACACTTGAGAAGTCACACTTTTCAAGAAAGCACAACAGAATAATAAAAACATATATGCACAATTGCTGCTAGTGATAAGAATGTAAAAACATTGCCATATTCAAATATGCAGAGACAATTCTATTCAATTTTTTTTCCCTCTAGTAATATCACACAACTAGAGCATACAAAACATTTGCTAGACCAATACTCGAATACAGCTCATCAGTCTGGAACCCACATTACGTATCTGATATTAGCACAGTTGAGAAAGTCCAGAAATATTTCACAAGAAGAGTTCTCCACTCCTCTATTCGTTGTTGAATACCTTATGCCACCAGACTTGAAATTCTAGAACTAGAAAACCTTGAATTACGCCGTCTTTGGTCTGATCTAAGTATGGTATATAAAATCATACATTGCAATGTCCTACCTGTCGATGAATACTTCAGCTTCAACCATAACAACACAAGAGCACACAATAGATACAAACTCAAGGTTAACCGCACCAAACTTGATTGCAGGAAATATGACTTCAGCAACAGAGTGGTCAATGTCTGGAATACTCTACCTGACTCTGTGGTTTCTTCCCCAAACCCCAAAAACTTTAACCTTAGGTTGTCTACTATTGACCTCACCCCTTTCCTAAGAGGTCTGTAGGGGGCGTGCATAAGTGCACCAAAGTGCCTACCGTCCCTATCCTATTGTTTCTTTTATTTTTCTTATATGTACCCATTTCATGTATTCATAACTATGTATACATTTATACTTATTATCTTGTAAACAATTGACAAATCAAATAAATAAATAAATAAAATAAAATAAATTCAGTGAGGGCAGATCGACATGTCTTCAGAGCAGCTGAAGGAAGTCTTCCAATTTTCCATTATTTGACTGTAGCAGTTAAAAACATGTCAACAACTCGTTAAATATTATGGTGTATTTATGAGTGTTTTTCTAAGTCTGATCCGGCGTACTACTAATGGATACTGGAAGGTCATTCCCACTCCACCTAGCTAATGTATCTGGAATCAATAATTAGCAATACTGTGTTGTTTTCCGTAATAATTTATTAAAGTGTGTCTACCCTGAAGAAAGAAATGGAACAATTAGCTTCACATTTTGATCAATTAATAGCACTCAGGACAGTAGATTTCTGAATAGTTCTGAGGCCCTAGAAATCAATCCGTTTTTAGAAAATCCATTAAGGGACATAATACAAGCAACCGCTACTTCATTCTATTTATTTTTACAAATGGTTATCATTGCTGGATAATTATTACTTTATGATTCAATGGAGATGATTCATTGGAAATACCCCAAGTGCTATGTCGTGAAATAACATGAATGATTTTAAAATTCCTTCGATGAAGAAAAACGGATGCTGTGAATGAACTGAGGTTTCATGAAATAACACTTTTAGAGCAATCAATGAGTAATAAAACTACGAAATCCACCCTCTGGCTCTGAAGGATAGTTACGAGGCTGGGCTTGCTTCCATTAAAGCTGCCCAATGTTTTACAGGCTGCCATGCATAGCAGGAAAAGATGGTACCATTTCAAAAATCACACGAACTTGAATAAGTGGACTCCTTAAAGCAGAAACAGCTCATGGACAGGCTACTGGTGCTATGCTCCCATTTGTCCAAAGTGTTTTTCTTCACTTCCAGGAGAAGTGAGATGTTTTGTCAACTGTCTGCCTAGGATGATGGCCTATCTATTTCCTAGAAATCACTTAGTTCAGGGGTATCAAACTCAATTTCACTGAGGGCCACATCAGGGTTGTGGGGGGATATTGTGGGACATAGCCATCTCGTGTCAGATGTGCCTGCAGGGGCCTCCTGCATTGCTTCCAGCAAAAACAGAGCTCGGGAAGGCCACTTGTAGCCCTCCCAAGCTCCATTTTCAGCTGCAATGGCCTGCTCCAGTGCTCTGTCAGTGAAAATGGCACTCAGGAGAGCCACACGGTCCTTCTGAGCTCCATTTTCACTGGCAGAGGCACCGTGGACCAGTCCTTCCCTGTTTCCAGCATGGTCCCATGGGATCCAGCCCACGGGCCTTAAGTTTGACATCCTTGCCTTAGAAGGTGGGATGTGTCAAGGCAAATGCAACAAAGTTAAATCAAATAAACCATGGTTCATTTTCACACACAAGCTGGAACAAAGTCAGGCTAATTTAACGAGTAGCAAATATGTGCAGCACTTAAAAAGTTCAAAGTCGAAAGCACCGCTCCCTTGTCATTTTTTTGAAGCACATACAGTCCTAAATGGTTGGTAGTATAAAGAATTGATAGGATACAATATGCTGTACAGTAAAATAGCACTAGCAATAGCACTTAAGACTTATATACAGCTCTACAGTGCTTTATAGCCCTCTCTAAGCCATTTACAGAGACAGCATATTGCCCCCAACAATCTGGGTCCTCATTTTACCGACCTCGGAAGGATGGGAGACTGAGTCCACCTTGAGCCTGGTGAGATAAAAGAGTAAAAGAGGTTAAAAAAAACTCTTTAGAGCATTTCCGCTGTATGTTAAGAAGAATGAATAATACTATGACATTATTCACATCACTCATGTATGAGCTATAGTTTTTTAACTCATTATATCGATAGTTGTTGTTTAGTATCATTTTTTTTTCTAATGGCAGTTATCGTTTTGCATATACTGAAGACTGTGCCTATAATAACAGCAAAAAAAATGTACACCATTTCAAAAGCTACAATGACTTCCTGAACCCATCTCCTATTTTTCCTAACATGACAACTGATGACCAAAGAGCCTTGGTAATCTTTAGGTTAGCCAAGTTAAAATGCAATTGACTCCTGTCAATCGGACTAATTCTTTTCTAAACTTCCTTTACTCATCAGTGATACCTTCTACAATTACAACAATTTCTACTTGGTTCATTTAATCCCATTTGTATTTTTGTTGCTTGGCATGAGCTGGAAAATGCATCATAAATATTATTTCAGAGAGAATTTGCAGAGAGAAAGAGTAATAAAACTGTAACACTTGCATGTGGATTATTGAAAGCCTGGTTTTTCCTTTATGAAAAATGGCAATAGGTGATTAAAAGATGTCAGTCTGGGTCCCTGGATTGCAAACAGATAAGCTTGCTGTTTGTCTCACTTTTTTAAAGAAATGCTATTTTCACCAGGAACAAGAACTGGTTTTAAAACAGACTCAAGTAAACATTCTTTAGAGTTAGATCACCAAACGTTTGATATAACAAAATTACTGCAAGAAGTCCTCAATTTACAACAGTGTGTTTAGTGACCATTCAAAGCAGGGGTGGGCTGCTGGGGGTTCAGGAGAGACCCCAGCTAAGATTCTGTGCAGTTCGGAGAACCCCCAAATTCCTCTCCTGGCTGGCCCCGCCCACCCTGCCCCTCCCCTCCCAGGAGTCCCTAAGCTTCCCCATTTTGGATGCAGGTAAGTGCAGGGCACGCACAGAGGCTCAGGGAGGGTGATAAACAGGCCTCCTGGAAGTTCAGGAAGGATGGAAATGGGCCCATTTCCGGCTTCCAGAGAGCCTCCGGAGCCCAGGGAGGTTGTTTTCACCCTCCTGGAGGCTCGAGGAAAGCCTCTGGAGTGCGGGGAAGGCAAAAAGACCCCCCACCACCATGGTGCAGGAGGCCAACTAGGCCACGCCCACCATGGTCATGCTTAACCAGCAACTGGGCACAGAAGTCTTTGCTTACATTTTTGAAGCCAACCCTGATTCAACGTTACAACAGCACTGAAAAAAAGCAACGCATGAACGTTTTTCACACTCACAACCATTGCAGCTTCCTCATGATCATGTGATCAAAATTTGGATGCTTGGCAACTGGCATGTATTTATGATGGTTGCAGTGTCTTGGGGCCATGTGATCCCCTTCTGACAACAGGAAAGCCATTAACGCTGTGTTGCTAACTTAAAACTGCAGTGATTCGCTTAACAACGGTGGCAAAGAAAGGCTATGGTTTTGCCTAAGTAGGGCAAAACTTACTTCACAAATGTCTTGCTTAGCAACAGAAATTTTGAGCTCAATTGTGGTCGTAATTCAGGGATTTCCTGTAGTTAACCTTATATATTTGCCTGATTTGGTTTGGGCTAGAATTGAAGTGACCAAGTTGGTGTTTCTCCTAACCTTTTGAATTTTGACAGTGTTTATTCTCCATCCCTGCCTTTTTCAAGTGACTTCCTCTGTAATCATCAATTATTTACAACTCAGTTTCCTCCCCCCCTTTTCTCTGTCTTGTATGTGCTGCTATGAAAGTGGGACACTCACTGCTTTCAAACTCAGACCAGGTGGTATCAAACAGAACAGAAAAGCCCATTTCCATGATCTCAGGACCGGGAAGGAAAGTGCCTACAGAGCGGGGAGGGTGCTGTGATGGACTATGTTGAAGCATCTGTTTCCCAGAAATTGCCTCCAGAAGTTGTGAATGCTCCAATACTGGAAGTTTTAAAGAAGAGACTGGATAACCATTTGTCTGAAATGGTATAGGGTTTCCTGCGAGAGCAGTGGGTTGGACTAGAATGGTGGTCACCAATTGGTGAGCTGCAGCCCACTGGTGGTCTGTGAGAAAATTTTGGTGGTCCGCAGAGAAATGTCACCCCCAGAGCACCCTCCCAAAGTAATTAATCCAGGCTGCCCAGGAACACAAGACAGCACCGCCCATATGGCCTGCAGGAACCCTTCCTGCCCACTCACTCCTTACCTGGCAAACTTGCCTTCTAAGTTGCTATTTTTCCTGTTCTGCTGTGCCAGGAGATTTACATTAGCTAGAAAGCAGGAAACCATTGGATTTCTTGCTTTCTAGCTAATCTTTAGATCTTTGGCTCTGCTTTTAAGCAGAGCCAAACCTTCCTTAGGACAAGCTTCTATTATTCAGTGCAGACTGAGGTAGCCGATGGCAGAAAGATAGATCTCTGAGTGAATCTGTGATTCTGTGAGCAACTCAATCTGCCTGCCTGCTTTGCCTGACTTTGGGTAAAAGTTGTTCTTTTTTTACTAAAAAGTTCAATATTTACATACATGGTGTGTTGTGAGTTAATTTTGTGCGTTTGCATGTTAGTAAATTTTATGAGTTTGCTTACAAGCAAATTTTATTTGACAGACTCAGGTAGCCAATGGCAGAAAGATAGATCTCTGAGTGAATCTGTGATTCTGTGAGCAACTCAATCTGCCTGCCTGCTTTGCCTGATTTTGGGTAAAAGTTGTTCTCTTTTATAAAAAAAATCAATATTTACATAAATATTTATAATATTTACATACAAGCCATGCCCAGCCAGTCACACATTACCACCAAGCCACACCCACAAATTAGGCCATGCCTACAGAACCGGTTGTTAAGAAATTTGAATCCCACCCCTGCCTCTATGTGTTTGTGTGTGTGTGTGAGAGAGAGAGGGGTGGGTGGGGGTTAGATCAGATCTCTCTCTCTCTCTCTCCCACCAATGTCAGCAAGCCACCATACGTCAAAATTCATTTTAGTGGTCCCTGGGATTTAAAATTATGAGTTTGGTGGTCCCTCAGGTCCAAAAGGTTGGAGACACCTGTCCTAGGGGGTCCATTAAGATGAGAGTAGTAAGGGTTGAGTATGGCATGATTCTGTCTGTTGTGTGTAAGCAACCAAAGAGCTGAACTCTGGCTGGATTCTTCTATATTGTTCTTGGGATAAGCCTGACAGATACTCTGAGAATATGTGTTTCAGGGATAGCAATCTTGGCTGAAACCATTCCTTTACATCATTCTCAAGGACCTCCCTGTTCCTCACTGTAAATCAAAGTTCCTATGACAGAACTGTTTACAATATGTTTCTTGAAGTACTTTTCTCATGCAGTTGATATTAGGCTGACAATTTAAATACAAGAATGGGTAAAGTATGAGATGGGATGAGGACATTTTGACCTTTGATAAAATAGTAGTCACATATTGAAATCAGGATATAGTATTCAATAATATATTGAATAGTACAACAAATAAATATTGAATAGTACAATAGTTTGCACACTTTATCTCTTTACAGGTAATCATTTCTGTCTCTTTTCTATTTTAAGACCTTAATATCTTTAGCACATTTCCTAACTATTGCAAGAACAAGGAATAATTATATTTATATTCCTGATTATCTCGATGTAATGTAGTTACCATTATAAGGTATTCAATTTTGTAAAACTTATTTCATTTTTCTACCTTATCTTAACTCTCCCTCTTTCCTGATAATACCCTACACTGATCAGAAAGAAAGGAGGTAAAAGGAACTCTATTCATCCATCTATCCATCCATCCTTCCACCTAATTTCTCTCTCTCTCTCTCTCTCTCTCTCTCTCTCTCTCTCTCTCTCTCTCTCTCTCTCTCACACACACACACACACACACACACACACACACACACACACACACATCAGAGGACTTAAACATGGGTCTTGGTTACAGTGAAGTGCTATTATTATAATCTCAGAAAAAAATAACTGGGAAAAACATAATGGTGATATATTCATAATTTTCTAATTTTATTTTCAACAGGTTTTTTTGTTCTTTATCCTTTCAGGGTATTTTTTTTTTTAAATATGACAGTACTGCATATTCTAGAGAGGATATGTTTATGGCTTACAAAGATGTTATGTCACAAATAACAGATGCTGTAGCTTTGTGACATCTTATGAAGGAACAGTTGCACATTTTAATTAAAGGCACTATCCTTTACTGAACAGTAGTTGGCAGAATGACTGTCTAGTTGGGCATTTAGAACGAGAAGACTCTACTTTGGAAATATTGTGTTACAACTAAAGACTCCTTAATAAATCTAAATATTCTGATGCTCTCCAGCTACTTTGAATCTCAATTTCCAGCTGTCCCAGCTGACATACCAATGAGAAATATCCGTATGTATATCTATGTGTATGTTTCAAGCCGTAATCTAGATCGGGGTCACTAACCTTGGCAACTTTAAGCCTGGAGGACTTCAACTCCCAGAATTCCTCAGCCAGCTTTGCTCTCTGGGAGTTGAAGTCCACCAGGCGTAAACCAAGGTTGGAGACCCCTGATCTAGATAATCTGGAAAACTTCTGCTGTTTATCCCCTTCATCTCATTTTTCAATGCTACCTTCTCATATTAAATTCTTTGTCCAAATGTCTAAGTGAGCTGAAGCAGTTTAAATGAAAATTAATTAAAAGAAGTTTTTAATATCCTGACTCTATTTCATAAAAGATTTAAAACTCTCAACATCCTATTGTGACATTTCAGGAGTGAAAATCTTCTACCTCTATTCTTATCTTGAATCCATTACTTAATGTTAAGAATGTAAAGAACTAGTCTTCTTTTGGACATAATTGGTTGTTGATACTCGTGGATATTGCTGTGACCACTTGTATGTAGGGCATTTGTGGAGAAAAAGGGCAATTGCATTTTATTTCTCACTAGGTTCCTAATGTCACAACTTTAATGAATTACACTCTATGCCTTCCCCTCTTTCAACAGAGGGATGCATTTAAAAACACATTAATACTTAAGACGATGGGAATTCAAGATTAGTGTCCTAGTTTTAATTGAAATGGGCAGCTAAGGCAATGAAGTTCTGAAAACTCATGAAGCAAATGAATTATTTAGATTAATTTCAATCTGGTTTCTCTTCAGAAATCAAAATTGTTTTAGCTGACCCAATTGATGAGGTTTTCCCGGAGACTTTACTCAGTTCATACATCATAGGTTTCTTAATGATGGTTTGTTATGTTAACTGCAAGTATTTGGGTTCACAGTTCTTTCTGGTTCAGACATCTTGGATGATAAAATACAGCGGCATGCCTCGCATGATAATAGGCAAAACTGCACTAACCACTTTATGGCTGAAGGTTATTATGACTGAAGAATGTGTGAATTCAACAAGACTGTGACAGTATTTATTCAGTTAAACTTAGTGTCAATTTTTCAAATATCATCAGCATCTTAACATTTCAAGCTCTTATAGGGCAGAGGGCCTCATTAGAGCATGGCCCTACTCCTTCCTCTTTAAGAAATTTAAAAAGTTGATGTAGGAATACGGCTGCTATTCTGATGCTACTACATTCTATTTTGCTTTTCTTTTTCAAATTCTACATGAAACATCTGTCTAAACATTGGTGCTGGATATGAATAAATTATTCGTTGGTACTGGATATGAATAAATTAAAATTAAATCCAGGCCAAATGGACTAGATGGTGCTGGTAAAACATTGAAATTCATATAGTAAACAAGAGGACAGACTTTTCAAAAACAGAAAAGAACAGAAACTAAACTGGCTCCATTAGCAGATCCCTGGGTGATTTACAGCAAATTGACAAGGATTTTCAATTCCCAGTTGTTTCATAAGAAGCCACTAAATCTTGCTAATTAAAATAAACATCTCTGCCATTGTCAGCCTTATGCTAATCACTTATCTCTCAAGCCCACTGATGCTTATCAATAAAAGGCTGGTATTAATTGTTTAGCTTTACAACTTTTTGGTACAATTCTGCAACCCACTTTTGCACCCCCGTGCCGCAGGGGTGGGATTCAAATTTTTTTACTACCTGTTCTGTGGGCGTGGCTTGGTGGGCGTGGCAGGGGAAGGATACTGTAAAATCTTCAGTCAGAGGTGGTATTTGCTGGTTCTCTGAACTACTCAAAATTTCCACTACTGGTTCTCCAGAACTGGTCAGAACCTCTGCCGTGCCGTAATCCCTGATCTCTATTGATGTCAGCGTAGATTCTGTACTTGCCTGCTTTTACTCAGAGAGTTGAAGGTGCAGGTAGAAAAGGTGGACTCCAATCACTGAAACTATTGTGTCTTGAAGTAGGCTTACAAACAAATAAATCACCAAGTTCCATTTTTAATTTACTTGTCGGGGCTCTTATTAGAAATCAGAGTCAATTCATCAAGACTAAAAACAGTAATACTAGCCACAGCCAGAACGTGCTTATATAGGTAGTTCTTGACTTACAATCTTTTATTTATTTACAACAGTGCTGGAAAAGTAGCTTATGACCATTTTTCGCACTTACGACCATTGCAGCCTCCTCCTGGTCATGATATCAAAATGTGGATGTTTAGCAACTGTGACAGTTGCAGTGTCTGATTAAGGTCTTATCAGTTTCAGGTAATAATCAAACCCACTATTAGCTAATCCCAATCAACTAATTAAGGTTGCAGAAAGAAGAGCTTTGTTGTTAGTACTTGAGCTTGTTGATCAGAAAGGTTGGCAGTGTGGCGGTTCGAATCCCTAGTGCCACATAACAGAGGGAGTTTCTGTTATTTGTCCCAGCTTCTGCCAATCTAGCAGTTCGAAAGCATGTAAAAATGCAAGTAGAAAAATAGGAACCACTTTGGTGGGAAGGTAACAGTGTTCTGTAAGCCTTCGGTGTTTAGTGATACCAGCCACATAACCACAGAGACGTATTTGGATAGTGCTGGCTCTTCAGCTTTGTAACGGAGATGGGCACCACCCCCTAGAGCCAGAAATGACTAGCACATCTGTGCGAGGGGAACCTTTTCCTTTCCCTTAGGAAAGTGCTGCAACTTGGAGAAAAGCTCAAAAAGATGGACAATGTTTGATTTTTAGGGCTATGCCTCCTGGACCAAGGACATGAGGACAAAAAGGAGGACAAGTCCTCTTTTTATGGAGATCTGGTAATCTGAGGCTAGATAGCCCTAAATCTCAAAGATTTAACATTTCTGCAGTGGACATTTACATTTCTGCAGGAAACCCTAAGGGCCTCTGATTAGATTATAAAAACAATGTACTTCTTGATCAATTCCAAAACCCATAACGTTAATCCAAAAACATGTTAATTGTATTCATACACAATTAACACAATTTATATATACACATACTTCAAAAAAAGGATTGGTAAATTTTCAAACGTAGTTGCTGAGTGGTAAAAGATTCTTACCAGAGGCTATATGATTCCAGATGGCCTGTATAATCTACTTCCTAATTGATTTGACCCAAGTTGTATAGTTATTGATCCACTTTTGAGGCTTTTTGTCCAAACTGTGATAGCATCTGTCTATACGCTGGAAGAGTCCAAACAGCTTAAGACACAATTAGCAAACCTAATTAAAATCACCTTTGTGCAAAGCTGGAAGATAATTTAGATCCAACCTTTCATTTCATGAAACACCACTAAATATTTACCAAATGGGTGATTTCCAATATGTAACATGTAATTTTAATAGGTAATTTCCAGAATGTACATTTGAGCAGTCCAAAACAAAAAACAAAAACCCAGAGAAACAAAGTCCAGTGATAGATTTGCTTAGGGGACAAAAAACTATCATGGGACTAGACCTGTTTTTGCTTACCTGAGGCTGTGGGGGACTTAGCTGAACCTAGCAAACAATTATGAATCAGTGCTTCTTGAAAAGAGGCAAAAATCTGGTTTAGAGTCTTTGCATTGTAACCAACAGCTTTAAGTTCTATGTTGCGCATCTATAGCAGGGGTGTCAAAGTCACGTCATTACGGCGTTGTCATGTGACATATCAGGATTTCCCCCTTCCTTTGCTAAATCGGGTGTGGGCTTGGCCAGCGCATGACAAATCTGGCCCATGGATTGTGAGTTTGGCAGCCCTGATCTATAGATTCAGATGAGCAGGTCTTGCTTGACACCCCAGTCTTTGCTGTCAGTCAGCGTGCATCATAAAAGAGGGATCCCCAGCTCATGACTTTAATGAAGCCTGCTAGTTATCAGCTCCATTAAGTAAAACAGATCAGGAGTTCAACTCCATAGGAAGACTAGAACTACTTTTTCGTGAGATTGGCTATTAAAACAGAATCTTGCAAGTCTGATCATGTTGTATTTCCCACCCCCAAAATACTCAGCGAATCAAAGAAGCATCTGCCTGAACCATTTCCAAATGCTATTCCCCCGCCCCGCCCCCGGGCTTAAAATTCTATCCAATTGCCTAAGTAATAGTTCTGATATATTTTCATTAAAGTCATTTTTCCCTACTTTCTATGCTAGGTCAACCCACCAAGGCCAAAGGTGCAAACCAACAACACCTGACATGACATTCAAAAGCAAAGTGTCCTTGGCAAATGTGTCCAGTCCCGATATAGGTGGCCAAATAATCTGACCATTTTTGTGACCGACAACCTTTCTATTTGATGGCTACAGGTTGCAGTCTTTCTCAATAGCAAACTTCCAATATGATCCTGTTGTACTAAAATTCACCCTATCGATGACCATTAGCTAGGTTGAATGGAACTGATGTTGGATGTTGTAATCTAAAAACTTCTGGAGGTTGCCAGGTTGCAAAAGGCTGCTTCAGTTGTTAGAACACAGATCCCATTGTTTGACTACCCAGGAACAATGGGAGTTGTAGGATGATTGTGGAATGATTATAACCTCTGCGTACTAACGTATCTAGATCTTCCAATTAAGGGATTTCAGATAGGAGCAAACTTTGGGAAGTGTTGTGGTTTGCCAGCAGCCTGTGCAGACGGCAGTGGAATTGGACAGTGGGGAAGAATGGGGACCACTCAGGGAGTCTGGAGAGGACTTGGACAAGGGTCCTGTGACCAATGCAAAGATGGGGCCAGGACCATCTGGGAGTGAAGTGCTGACTCCGGAGCCTCCGGAGTCTGGCAGCAGTGAGGCCAAGGAACAAGGGGAGCCTGTTCCCAGTGCGCATGTACGCAGAGCTGCTAGAAGGCAAGAGCAGCTGAGACAAAACGGGTGACTCAGTAGTTAAGGCTTGGAGGTGATTGCCCCTCCCATAAGGTATAAAGGACAGACAAAGGTGACGAAACCTTTGCAGGAAGCAAAGTCATTCGTTCTGTTCAGATTAATCCTTGAAGTTCTGTGTGGACTTTGTACTTTGGTTGGTTTTTTATAATTCACTTGACACTCTAGTTGTTGGCAGCAATTCAAAGGAAAGAAAGGTGGGTGCTCATCTCGAAGGGACTGTTTGGGACACATTACCAGCTGGGAATGAAAATAATTCCCAGCATTGAAATAAAACAAGAGTTGTTTTAACTAAGCATGTGTTTAATTATGTCTCGGGAAGCCTTGGTCAGAACAGGAAGAAATTTTGCCAGACTATTTGAAGTCTGTTAATGTCAGAATAAATCAGCTTTCCTCAACCTACTCCAGAGTGGGAATTGTAGCCTAAAATGGAGGGAGGGAGGAGCATCTGGAATAAATAGCACTGGAATTGGAGGTAGCATCATGATCCACCTTCTGCAGTCTTTGGTGCCTCCTCTTGGTGTAGTTCATGGGTATTAAATCTCAGCACCTTTAAGATATGTGGATTTCAACTCCCATAATTCCCCAGTCAGCCATGTTTTCAAGGGAATTCTGGGAGTTGCAGTGCACGACTTCTTAAAAGTCCACAAGTCTTAAAGTTACCGAGTTGGACACCTCTGGGGTAGCTTCTCATTCTGTGAAGCCTGTGTTGCTTCCTTCAGAAGTCTTTGGCCTGAGCCCCCAGGTAATGCTAAGAAATTTGATTGATTACAACAACCAAAGTATTCCCATGTGGTGCTACAACATTTTCACTGAGGTGGAAGAAGAAACCTTGACTTCTGCCTTCCAGCCACACAACCGCAGAATAATTGGGGATAACTCACCAGGCAGGAAGACTGGGGGGGGGGGGGGGGAAGAGCCAGAGTCAGCAGCCTTGAATGAATCCACCAGGGAGCCAGCTTGAGTCAGCAATGTGAAGCTTTTATTAGAAACATAAACGAACAAACAAAAAGCCAAGCGGCACCTTGGAAAATATTAAGAAAAATGTTACATCCAAGGCTGGGTCAGTGGAGGGGGGAGAAGTGCAGCCTTGGTTTGTTTTACTTTGTCAGCTTTAGTGGGAACTTGGGGCTATTTTCAGTCACCACCTTTTTAAATGTGTGCGCAAGCATTTTCAAAACTCAGGGGAGGCATTAAAATGTGGGGGTGGGCTTCATTATCTGGGCTTTTAGAGCAGGGAGAAAACAAAATCAGGACTCGCAACATGGCCTGCAGTCAGAGTGGACTAGTGACTGAATTTGTGCACTACCACAATCCCCCAGAAAGGCTGGGTTCACACCTGACTCAAAGAAGCTGAAAGAAAAGTCCAAGCAACCAGACTGCATTATAGTGGAATGAGATGGCTTGGTTCACACAACAGGAAACCAGTGATGCTGGTATCTTTGGGTATCTTCCTCCTCCCTAGAGGATTTTTCTTTTCTTCTAAAACTTGGGTTATGGCTTTACTAATGGTAGCCAAGAAGGCCCATCTTTCTTTTTTTCATTTCTTCCCAATTAGATGTCGGGGTGGGATTCTACCAGTTCGGATCGGTTGGGGTTAACCCCTTGCTCCAAAGATCAGCTGGCACTGAACCGGTTTGCTGCGATAAGCATGTGGGCTCACCTACCCATCCCTGCACTGTGCTTACCTATATCCTCTCAGCTGATTCGCCCAGCAAAACAGATTGCCGCTCCTCAGCTGTTTTAGTCACAGGGACTGAAGAAAAAGGTAAGTATAAACTTTTTGAAATGTGGAGCACGCGATCACTGAACAGTCTGTTATATCAGTGGAATCCCACCCCTGATTAGATGTCTCAAGATTAGAAAACAACAAGGAAAGCAAACACTAGATGCTGGATTGAGCCTTCAGTCAGACCTGGATATATCTCCTCCACCGTGTGAAAGAGCCAAATGGGCACCACCTTTGATCCCCGTTCTGCTTCATGTCAAAAGTAGACTTTGCCACAAGAGGTCAGCTTGAGTGGCCCCATCCCTTTGGGCCAGAGCAGTCCCATTTGCAGCAGGCAAAGCTCAGTGAGTAATTCACTGCTTTGCAGAGGAACAACCCTTCCCCCCCATGTCAGCTAAACCAATGCGTATCATGCCCTCTAATTGGTGCATTAAAAGAAATGGCACAGTGATTAAGTTCATTGTTAGGCAAGTAAAGGTTGCTGCTTTGAAAGCTGTCAGAAATATTTCTCCTGTTTAAATTACTGCATGTCTGGGATAGATATTCCCCCCCTACACGTTTTCTTTAGGAAAATAGTAATAATTAAAATGCCAACGTTTTACTGTTTTACGAGCTGTGGTGGATCAGTGGTTAGAATGCAGTATTGCAGACTAATTCTGCTGACTGCCAGCAGTACAACCTTGACCGGCTCAAGGTTGACTCAACTTTCCGTCCTTCTGAGGTAAAATGAGGAGCCAGATTGTTGGGGGCAATAGGCTGACTCTGTAAACCACTTAGAGAGGCCTGTAAAGTACTGTGAGGCAGTATATAAGTCTAAGCGCTATTGCGATTACCATTTTCCAATACTTCAGGTATTAAGCTTTCAGCCCCATCCCTGGCATGGGTTTTGTTTGAACTGTTGGGGAGATGGGGATGAAAAACTTCTACTTCAGGGAAAAAATGAAAATGTGATAAAGCTCTTGATACTGTATATTTTCCCCTCACTTTTCTTTAAGTGGACTGCAGAAAAGCACCAACTCCAGAATGACCGCAATAACATTTCTAAAATGTTGCTGGACTTCAAACAGCAATGTTCTTTTTGCTAAGCAATGCTAGTAACCACTACGCCATTTATTTGAAGCTGGCAAGGTGGATATAGGAATAGAATCTAGTTGACTGTATGCCAGAAAGTTGTTTTTTGCTTTTGTCCTGCACATACCGGCACTTCGACACTTTTACATGCTAAATATAACAACTTTGGATGTATATGTGTGTGTATTTACATGCATGTGCGCACACACATTTATTATTATTATTACCAGGCTGAATCAAGTCACTGCAAGATGAAGACCTGTTCATTAAAGGTAATGGAGTATAACCTACCAAGCTGGTCCACTGTGAAGATTGGTAGATAGATTTTTTTTATTTCTAGAGCAGAGGAGGGAGGGAGGGAAACTTTCTCACATTTAGCTTACATAAAAGAGAAACATGTGAGTGGCCAAGATTAGAGTCAGAGAAATGCAACCTACAGAAGTTGGAACAGGGTGGTGGAAATTAACTTTTCTGTACCTATAAACCTATTGACCGGTAGCCTAGCAGGAGTTCTTTGCACTTACATCTCCTTCCATTGTATAACATACTCATTTTGCATGTCTCTGCAAAACATGCCTGTGCTTGGAAGACAGGTCTTCTCAGGATTTTTATCATCACCTTTTTCTCTCCATTCAATCCTCTTTGTCTTCCGATAGTGGTGCAATTGTGGTTATCACACAACTTTTTCTTTCTCTGTAATGGAGGACAGCGTCCATAGGTTCTTCACTATAGATAAGCCACTTAGGCTTTCCTATCACCGTGATCTTTCCTAAGTAAAAGTGGTCTTTTCCAGGGGTGGGATACGACAGGGTTAACTACCAGTTGGGGATTTACGAGCTTCCCTGCAGGCTGCGAGCCGCGCCTGTAAATTTTCAGCAGCAGCTGCCTGCAGAGAAGCAGCCTTTGAAACAGCTCTCTTTTCTTGCTTTTCTAACTGCAGCTGTGCCTCGTTTGGCAGCTGAAGTTGAAAATCAGGAAATAAAGATCAGGTAAGAGCCCAGGTGGCTGGGCGGGCAAAAACTTCAGCAGACATAGAACCAGTTCTATGTCTGCTGCTCTTCAGAGCTACTGGTTCTACAGAGGTGGACAGAACCAGTAGAAACCCACCCCTGGTCTTTTCCCACAAACATTAGCCTGGAGGACACTTTCTTTAAAAAAAATATCCTCCTAACTCCTACTCCTAACTTCAGTGTTTTCCACCCTACACACACTTTCTGTTGCACAGAGCAATCTGCTATCCACCAGTTGGTCCATATGCCAAGAGTGGGCAAGTCAAATTCACTGACAATCCAAGCAACTTTGCTTCCTGGAAAACACTGGGATCTTATGTAATGCAATAGCATGGGGTTTGCAAGCCTGGAAAGAGACTGAATATTTTGGAAGGCCTACAAAGGAATTCCTTGGGCTGGGAAATAGAATCAGAACATAGAATAATAGGGTTGGAAGGGGCCTTGGAAGTCTTCTAGTCCAACCCCCTAATAGATAACTCCTTAGATCATGGTCCCAAACCTTTCTAGCTTCGTGGACTGGCAGCAGTGGCGGTGGGGGTGAGGGGAGGGGACTTGCAACCTAATCCCACATTTGTGCAACTGGAGCTTTGTGCATTTACCCACTTGTGTGGCCCAGTTCCCACACATGGTTCCCTGTACTGGTCCATGGCCTGTTGGGAACCAGGCCACACAAACACGTGTGGCCCAGTTCCCAACAGACCAGACCATAATGGTCCTTGGCCAGAAGGACTACAGAATCAAGGATATGGGATTGTTCTGGTTTAGATGTATATACAAAAACTTCTAAAAGTAGCCAACATTTGAGGGGGTTTTCCCCCGATTACAACATCTGATTAGTTCAAACTACAGGTACCAACCCCATTTCCCATACTATTTATACCACAATTGTAGAAATGCAGAAAACATTAGCTATCTATTGATTATCCAGATTTTTGTAGCCAAGGTTTAATAAACATGATTGCCATAAGTTGAGTTCCTATTGATTCTAATGAATTTTCTTTGCAGAATGAAAAATGTATGTGCCAGTAGAAAAACACAATATTGTTTTTGGGAACTGCATACACCTGGTTTGCTGAAGATGATAACAGCACCGCTTCCTGTTTGTGCATACAGTCGTTGTCATCATTCTCCAGCTGATGCATTTGATTTATGACTCTTAATATCTTTGAAGTAATGTTCATGGTAATTGCAGTGGCGCTATTGATTTTTGACAAAGCCATTTCGTTCTGTACAAAACCTTGGTTTTCAAATCAATGTCATGCATTGCTAGTTTATCTGTAATAATGTTAGTATTCTGATAATGCCAAGGTTCAGACTTTTGTCAACAGCTCTTGTTTGTCATACACAACATTGAAAGCCCGGAGAAGCAGCTAAATATGGATAACGTTGAATGTTCATCTGTTCATGAGCCGGTGTCCCACTAGCCTTGTACAGAGGAAAATAGGCTTCATTAACCAGATTTTCCTGTAGAAAGTGGGCGGGGGGAGGTTTGTTTCTAAGGGAGTTTAGCATGAATGAATATTAAATGTCTTGGGAAAAAAACATGCCACTTCTTTTATAAGATAAGAAAGTGCTGAGTGGAAAAACTTCATTACAGTAACACAGGCAAATAGCTGACAAAGTTTTAAAATGAAACCTTTTCCAATTAGTACTGAAATGAAAAACAATGCTTACATTAAATTATACAAATTATTTCACTTGATGATTTTACATAATACAATGTTATATACATTATTATACTTATATTAAATTTAAACAATTTTAATCCATGCTAATTTGATTCATAAAAATCTTGATTCTTTGGCTGAAATTAATGTGCTTGGCAACTTTTTAAACAGAAAAAAAAAATCAGAACAGCTTTCTCCGGGATGATATCATCCAGATGTGTTAAGAGTGCAACCTCTGTAATCTCAATCACCATAGCCCACAAGCAAATTAGGTTTAGGTTAGGAAATTCTTGGAGCTGGGATTTAATGTGTCTGGAGGGACATTTGACTGAGGAACATTGGCCTGGAATAAGGAACCCAAGAAAACGAGGAAGAATCTTCTAGAACAGGAGTGCCAAACTCGATTTCATTGAGGGCAGCATCAGGGTTGTGTTTGACCTGGAGCAGGCAGGAGGGAGCATGGCCAGAGTGGGTGTGTCCAGCTCAACGTCACTCATGTCAGGGGTGCCTGTGAAAATGAGCTCTGTTTTCAGGGTCTCCTGCAACCTTCTGCCAGCGAAAACAGAGCTCAGGAGGGCCGTGGGTGGATCCTTCACTTTTTCCAGGGCCAGGCCAGATCTAAGCACCCCCTGGGTTAGATCTGGCTCCCGGGACTTGAGTTTGACACCCCTGTACTAGAAGAATAGGGAGGGGCTTACAAGGAGTTCCAGAATAGAAAAAAGAAACAACTGGAAATAAATAAAGATTAATAATAAAAAATATGTGCGCCTGTTTTACAATATACAGATCTTTCAAACGAGCAAACTATAAGCATATCATAGATTCATGGGCTAATTCAAGGTGTGACTTGTAATTACTGCTCATGAAGAATTGACTGTGCATAACACAGAAGCTTCCCCTCCTCCCAAATACTCATATTATTTTATTTACTTTTATTGTCAGAATACATGTGTACAATGAGATTGGCTGAGCTTCCCTTAGTGCATCCCCCAAAAAAACACAACTCACAGTGAGGACAGAAGTCCCTAACCCAGTCCCAATCTTATTACACTATGTGGCCTTGTTGCACAACACGCCAGCCCCGCAAGTCTACCATACTGTATTTTCCATTCGGGAGTCTGACAGCCCACGGGTAGAAACTGTTCTTCATCCTGTTGGTGCGGTTGGCTATGCTTTTCTATCTCCTACCCAATATTTTGTCTTCAAACCCCCTCTTCCTACAGTGTTTTGCTTTGCAGAGAAACAAACCACGGTTATCTGGAAAACATCTTCCCAGTCATTCCATCTAGGGCCAGGGGTGTCAAACTGGCAGCCTGCGGGCTGGATGTGTCATGTGCAGGCGATGCCCACCCCAGCTCCGCGAAAGAGGAATACCATCATGAAATGTCACATGACGGCAATGTTACTCCATGAGTTTGACAACCGTGATATAGGCCATGCACGTAAAAGGTGTTCTCTGTTCACTTCAGGATAGACAAATCCAAATTATATAGAATGAGGAGGCGGAGAGCAGAAATTAATTCAGAGAACAACAATACTGACAGGAAAGAACACTTTCTTTACTTGGCTTTTTTCCTTCACATACAATTCTTTAGCATCCATTCAATAGGTTTATAGATTAAGGTTTTATTATTATCATTATTGGACATTGAATACACTTTCTGATGATACTGGATTCTTTATTAAACCTCTGTCACTGCTCATGTCACAATGTTTAGCAACACTGGTAGGAGGTGAGCTGAATCAATCAAGTTTCCCAAGCAATGTCAAAAATTAGGAAGCCTGTTCAGTACCAACATTAGAAAGAACAAACCATTCTAGCAGAAACAATTTTGTGTCAGCAGACGATTTATTGTAGCTGTGAGTAGGGTATAATAAAGGCACATTCAGATTAATTTAGAAATTAATTCATAGCAGAATAACAAGGTTTGATTTTTATGAGCAAGGTTTTATTTGTTTAAATTAGGATATTAACTTCCCTACGGTTCACTGTAATGTAGAATCCATATAAAAACCAGTCATTTAAAATAAAAATCAACGTTTATTTTTCAGTCACTTAAACTCCACTAACTTGCATTATTTGTTGCAATTAGATCTTAGTTCTTTCTTTTTGCAAAATAATTGTTGTTGTTGTTATACCCAGTAAGTAAGAACTAAATTTCTAATAACCTGTGACAGATTCATGCTACTACATCATACAATTGGAGGGAGAAGTTTAAATAGCGAGGAGATCTGTCCCAACTAAGATGATAATTGTACCATTTCAGATGAATGACTCACCAATCTCTTAAAAACTCCAGTGATGGGAGTACCCACAACTTCTGAATGCAAGCTATTCCACTGAATTGTTCTCATTGACAGGAAAGTTCTCCCTAATTCTAGGTTGGATCTCTCTTTGTTAAGCTATCAGTTACTTCTAGTCTTGTCCTGGAGTGCTTTTGAGAATAGAACCTCTTTTTCTCTGTGGCAGCCCCTCAAATATTAGACGACTGCTATCATGTTATCCCCAGTTCTTCTCTTTGTGAGACTAGACATCCCCAGTTCCTGCAACCGGTCATTGTACATTTAGCCTCCAGTTTTCTCTCTTTCTAGAGTCTCAACATCTTTTTTGTATCATGGCAACCAAAACTGAATGCAATATTCCAGGTGGGGTCTTACCAGTGCAGTATAAAGCAGTATATAGAGTATAAATACTCCCTAAATTAAAATGCTCACGTTGATCCACAGTGGATAAGTTGATAGTTTTGCTGGGGGCGGGGGGGCAGGGGGAATGCATAGTTCAAACAAGATAAAAATGACTCTTCACCTTTCCAGATACTTCTTTTACAGATGCTAAGTGTTCCTGAACTGAAAACGTAAGTTCAGCAACTATATAAAGGAAAAACAACGTAGGTTCTGCTAGTTGCTTTGCAAAAACTAGATTCCTTCTGCAAATCAGCTCACTCCTTCTCACTAGATGGTGCTCTAGGCCTTATCACAAGGCTGATGGGAAAACCTAAGGAAAACATGCCTAAGAATTCATTTAGAAAATGGTGCAATGATTACATTGCCATTGTGACACACAGATTTAGCCTTCCTTCTTCATCCAGATAGCAGCTTATCCCAATATCCCTTTAACCTAGTGAGAAAGTAGTGATTAATGATTACATGGTCACCAGCTGTACGAAACACAGACACGGGCTTTTAGAAGTTGAAAGCCCTGCTGAAACATGAATGCGTGCATTTATTCAAGAAATAACAATTAATCTTCTGAATAAAAATAAATGTATTATTCCTGCTGCTTAAAATATTTATGGTCTCCGTGGTTGACTTTACAAGCTTAAAAGCCCAGTAGGGGATCTTGTTTATTTCTTAGGAGGTTTATTGACTCTGCCATCTGATTAAACTCACAGTATGAGAATCAGGTTCAAAATCATAATTGATTGTACAAGTTGTACAATTGTATGTCCTAGCATTATGCAATAGCACAATTCTTTCCTAGGAACAGATGTTAAAAATTAAAGTTTGATGTACCTAACAGATTGAGGTTGACTTGCTATATCATATCAGAGATTACAGCCCACTGAACAAATGGGGATTCGTTTCTGCATGTATGATTGCAATGATAAATTGGTTATTTATTTATTAATTAGATGTGTATCCTGCTTTTTCTTCAGGAGCTCATGGAGGTGTGACTAGCACTCCCTTCTCTAGGGTTTTCCTCCCTCACCCATAGCAGGTGAGTTGGGCTGAGAGGAAGGAACTAACCTAAAACCACTGCCCCAGTGAGCTTTTGTAATTGAGGATGGATTAGAACAGGGGTGTCAAATTCACATATTCACGGCAGCGTCACATGACGTATCAGGGCTTTCCCCCCTTTGCTAAACTGGGCGTGGGCATGGTCAGCGCATGACACATCTGGCCGGCGGCCGGGGAGTTTGACAGCCTTGGATTAAAAGTTGAGTCTCCCTTATACCAGCTCCCTAGTACCTTGACCATTATACCTGTAGGGAGTACAAAAGTTGACTTTGATGAAAATAGGCAGAAACTAGTCCCTAGGCAAAAAACAGGTTCTAAGTCCAGAACAATTAAATAACATTTGAAAGCAACTCCTGCAGATGCCTCCCTAATTCACTGGCATATAAAAAAATAATGGGAGGGTCTTCCAGTTTACGGT
This sequence comes from Pseudonaja textilis, assembly GCF_049901715.1. Classification (NCBI taxonomy): domain Eukaryota; kingdom Metazoa; phylum Chordata; class Lepidosauria; order Squamata; family Elapidae; genus Pseudonaja; species Pseudonaja textilis. Next base: position 117,082,608 of record NC_141990.1, read on the forward strand.
GCTTCGGTGCAGGCAGAAATCCGCGACTGTGCGTGGTCCCTGCCTGTGTTCACTGCCTGAGTGCCCCGAGCCATTTGGCTTCGGGGCTAAGCCACCTCTGCAGCAGGTGGTGAAGACTGGGGGCTCTGGCAGGGACGAGAGACATCGCATCTCTCTTCCCTAGCCAGCTAAATCTCCCTCTCCGAAGGCAGCTGAGCGGCGGTCTGTAATGGCCGCCACATAGAAGAGCTCAGCCGGAAAAAGAAAGTGCTGGAGGAGCGAAAGAAGTGAAAGTGATCTTTGCTGACCGGGACAAAGTAACAGTGAAAGTATCCTGATATTTAATACTTATTAAAGATACATCGTTCCCAGACTGAGTAATCAGCAAATGGATATTAAAGGGAAATTTTTTTTTCTTTTCACTCTCCTTCCAAACGGAACAGCTTTGAGAGAAATTGGAAAACCCGCATTGGAGGTGTGCTAAATGCTAAAGACTATGCTAATGCCAAAGGAATATGGATTTCTAAATATTTAAAGAAAAAATCTTCTTTTGCCGTGAGTGGGAAGGGAGAGGAAAAAAAAATGAAGTAGAATTTGAAAATAAGGAGCAGACTGCCTAGAATTTTAAAGAGCCATTTGAACATTAATAAGACTTCAAAAAAACATATTTCAATTGGAACTTTGTGATTTAATAGTAACCCCAGAAAAAGAAATGGAAGAAAGGAAAAAGTGCTAAAAGAAATAGTTTATCTGGATTGTTTCGTGACTTTGGATCTTTTGGGAAATCTTTTTTTTTCTTTTCTTAAAAACATTCGGGTGGTTGTTTTGGGAAAAACTTTTCCTCTTTATAATGGCATTATTCTTGGATGAATCCAAAACTGAATATCAAAAATACAAAAAGGAAGAACAAGACTGGAAAGATACTTTGGGCACTCTTTTTCAATCTCTAGAAATGGCGGTACGTTCTTATGGAGAATCGATTGCGCAGCAGGATAATTGGGACAAAGAAGAAACCATCTTTGATGAACATGTGATCCTATCTGGGGAGGAGAAGAAAGAGGAAAAGAAAAAAGGGATTTTAAGACCTAAAAAAACAACCAAAAAAGATAAAATGAGTTGAAAGGTGGATATAAGGTTAGAAAACAACAGAAAGGGGGAAAGCAGAAGAAGAAAGGGGAGGTGGAGAGACAAAGGGGTAAAAAGGATAAGAAGAACAAGCAAGGGAGAAAGGAAGGGGTGAGAAGTCTTAATGATGGGAAGCAAGATTTAAAGAAACAAAATTTATTTAGAGACAATGGGTAAATCTAATTGAAAAAGGGATTCTGTAAGGTACATAAGATTGTGTTATTATAGGCGTTTTTAGAATAAAATGTTTAAGATATAAATGAGTATTAATATGTATGATTAAAATGGTATTGACAGGGGTACTAGCCACATTATATATTTATAAATTTGTCCTTTTGTTGTTGCTGTTCTTTCTTTTTTTTCTTTTTTTCCTATATAATACATTGTGTAATTTTAGGATGTGCTAAACAGAATCCCAATACAAGTTATGTGTGATATTGAGTATTATTAGGTTAGAGGAAAGAGTTAAAGGCTCATACTCCAATCAGTGTACAGGAGAAGTTTTGTTTAAAGAGAAAAGATGAATGGGTAGTTGAGAACAGACAAAGAATGACAAGTATTATGATTTGAACTGAGATGAGATAAGTAGAATAAAACTAAGAGAGTTAAAAGAAGGAAGAAGCTATATAGAAAATGGAAAATGGTAATAAGATATGGAATGGTATATAAAAGGAACATGATTTTTGAAGTTGTGTCTGTACGATGAGTTTTAACCCGGGATCAAGCAACTTTCAGAAAAGATGTTTTATGTTTCTATGTTTTATGTTTTGTCTGTTTGCGTATTGGAAGAGAACAATGAAATTGTATAAGACAGATGGATATAAAAAATGTATACAATCTAAAGTTAAAGAGTTAGAATTTGAATAAATAGAAGGAAAGGGAGTAATAAAGAGAAGTTGGGATAAGATATGAAGCTGAATAGATAAGGTAAATATATATACTAAATTGTGTTTATATGGAAATGTGATAATTTGGAATAATTCTGTCCTTAAATAAGATGCTGTATTGGTTTATTCAGAAAAAGATTTCTTACGTCATTATATTTTATGTTTTGTTTGTTTGTATATTGTTTTGTAAAATTAATAAAATTTGCTTAAAAAAATAAAAATAATGGGAGGAGGTACAGTATAAGCAGACTTGCCAGATTCAAGTCTGCTGCCATCTATCAGTTGTCCAGATTCTTGCAACTCAGATATGGAGCTCTCTGATTAAGGCAGTCACAGATCACCATGGAATTGCTTTTGAGGACTTAGAGCAGAGGTGTCAAACTCGTGCCATCAAGGTGGCATCATGTGACATATCGGGACTTTTTCCCCGTTCGCTAAACTGGTCATGAGCATGACCAACGCATGACGTATCCGGTCTGTGGGCCAGGAGTTTGATATCCCTGGCTTAGAGAGTAAAAATGATGGTAGTGTAGTTAGTGCTATTATTTTACTCAAGAGAGTTGCCAATCCTGATATACCTTTTTCTTTTTTTAAAAAAGTGATTCTTCAAGGACTATGCATGACTTGTGGTTGTTTAATCAGTGCTTATTGAAAAGTCACATTGTCTGGATTTCCTAAGCCATGCTAAATTTTAAACTGTGATTTATAAACCACAGTGGAAAAACACACACTTTAAGCCAACTAATTTAACCACTTTATGGTTTTTCAATTAGCTATCAGATTTGGCTTCAAAGTGGTCCAAGCCTCATTAGACAAATTGTTTGCCCTTCCCCCATTTAGGAATGCCATAAAATTAATAATATGAATTATTCCTGTTTCGAATACCAATACAAAGGGCTGTGTACTTTTGAAAATGATTCAGAAACGCTTTCTGAATTAAATTGAGCCATCATTTTTCTGGCTTCTGTGTGAACCTCAAGAGAGAAAGAATGGTTTGCCCTAAGGCGGGGTGTCAAACTTGATTTCATTGAGGATCGCATCAGTGTTGTGTTTGACCTTGGGGGGGAGCAGAGATGTGGGCATGGCCATCTCAATATCATTTGTGTCAGGGGCACCTGTGGTGGCCCGGGCGGGGCTTGGGTAATCCATTGTCTCCAGCGAAAGTATTTCTTGATGCCTCCTTGCCTTGTGATCAAATGCCACTTTTGCTAGTAGTTTGTTTTGCTAGTCCTCTGACAGCAAAAATGGAGCTTGGGAGGGGCATGTGGCCCTCCCAGGCTCCGTTTTTAGCCACGACATCCTCCTGCAGCCCTCTACCAGTGAAAATGGCGCGTGCAGCCCTCCCATGTTCCATTTTCACTGTCAAAAGCACCATGGTCCTTTACTGTTTCCAGAGCACCCCGCAGTTCAGATTTAAGCATCCCACGGGCCAGATCCAGACTGCGAGCCTTGAGTTTGAAACCCCTGCTCTAAGCTTAACTTTAATGAGCAGAGCCCTATGGGATACATCATGCCTACCTAAAAATGCACTTTGCCTCCTTTGAATCTCTATTTTTTTTCTAGTGAGGCCACTATAGGCTACTGGTCCCCAAGTTTAACATTAATAACACTGTCCCACAGGTCTCCAGCTTTTTAGACCTCTCTCTCACTATAGTTCTCTGGAGTTTACTGTCAACTGTCTTTAACGCTTGATCTTAATTTTGTCTGTTTTAATTACTACCTTTTATTGTGACCAAGTCTAGGAATTCATGAAAATCTAAATGTGGAATAAATAATGCCACATATTTAGCAACCTGTGTCTTATATTTGTGACTTTTGAACAGTGACCAGTACCTGAGCTAAAGAAGATCGATCCATTATTCCTAACTGTCTGTTAAGTTTAAACGTACACACTTGTGTCAATTTGTGCTACTTGCACTATGCAAACAAAATAAATTGATGCCAGTGGGAGATTTATGGGACCTAAAGACTTTCCTACAAATAAAGTTGATTTCAGGGTCTGACACTTTGACCCTGCCTAATGCCAGCTTCCTATAATTTTTTTAAATTATAAATTATACCTTATTATTATACTATATATTTTTAAAAAATTATACTAAAAGTATGGGAAAAAATGAGACAGAAAGCATTTGTAACATCAAGGGAGATGCTTGCAGCACCATATTGCTTATCTCTGTCACAGAAAATGATTAAAGAATTAAAAAAAAGCAATTAAGATGTAATGCATTAAAGGAACAATCATATTAAATAATAAAAGCAAAATAGATCGCAAATTAAATCTTAAAAATGTATTCAATGGTAATAATATCTAATCTTATTTATGTCATTTAATTTAACATGAGACAAATTGCACTGACAACTTCTAGAGAGATTTCAAGATAAAAGTTAGGCCAAGTTAAACATTCCTGCTAAATAATTCAAAGTTAAAGAAAAGTTGAAAGGAGCAAAAATAGATAAAATATTTAAAATCAAATCATATCTCTTAAGCAAACTATTAAATTCCAATATAGTTATGAAAGGAAAGATATCAACAATGAAGGTTATGTAAAGCTAAATGGATTTAAACTAAAACGCTATGAGAGTCTCTCCCCCAAACTTTTTTTCTTAATCTTTTTATTCTAATAAGTTGTGTACTGTTCCATAGCTAGATATGAAATCTGTGAAATACATTCTTATTTTTAATTATTCATATAATAGGAAAGGCTCAGCGACAGCCACTGCAAATCACAGTGATGCCCAAATGACAAAATACATATAAATGCCACCAACATATATAATTGTGTTCTGATATCTGATGCAAGTAGATTTCTCATTGCATTTGTGAGACTGCTTTGCAAATTGTATGTTTTTCTGGTGGGACCGGTCTATCAGGACAACCTGGTCTCCCCAAATATGGGGTGGTGCATACTGTTTCAATTTCACCTTTCAGCCCCAAATGCAGGAACCTTCGCGGGCAGTCATTTCCCTGACAAACTATTTTTGTGCTGTTTATGTTTTACCAACAAAGAAATAAAGGGAGACTAGTATAGCTTTGTCAATTGCCTTCTGCATTTGCCCTCCCTCACTACAAGTCTTACTTCAATTTAAAAAAAAAAAAAAACAAGTTTCCACGGCCTCATCTAATTGCAAAGGGACACCTGCCTTTATCAGTCTGATGCCTTTGTCTTTCAAGACAGGATACAAGATTTTGGATACAATATGTTTGTTAGGATACTTCCCTACATTTTCAAGCTGGACTAAGCTTTTTTTCTTCACATCTTTGAGCTGAGGATGGTTGTACCTTGGGTAAGACTTTACAAGGTTTTTGTCCTGGTTCATGGCATCACAGCTTCCCCCAAATACCTAGCTTCATCCAATATGTTAAACCAGTGGTTCCCAAACTTTTTCAGTCCACCGCCCCCTTGGTGCTGCAAACTCATCCTCAATGCCCCCCACCCAGGGGCGGGATTCAAATTTCTGGAGGCGTAGCCTAATTTGAGGGTGTGGTTTGCTGGTAATGTGATTGGGTGGGCGTGGCTTGCTGGTCACATGACTGGGTGGGCGTGGCTTGCTGGTCACGTGGCTGGTGGCGTGGCTTGCTGGTGACGTGACTGGGTGAGCCTGGTTTGGTGACTGGCAAACCAAATACAAATGGTCCTCACTTAATGGCCAGTTGCTTAGCAAGTGTTCTAATTTATGACTGGCCTCCCCAGAATGACTTGACCTGTTTTTGGAGTTTTGACAGCCATGCACAGACATATACACAAACTCCCTTCCAACCCTGCTGGAGCAGGTAATTGGACTAGAATCGACATAGCATCTCTGATTAGATTCTAGTAGTGAATAAAACCTAATCAGAGATGCTTTGCCGATTCTTGTTGATTTGTTTTATTTGTATTTCTTTATTTTATATTGCTGAATTGCATTGACATGTGTGTCCCTTCTTGTGCACAACCCAGAAGCTTTTGTAATTCTTTGCAGCAAAAATTACCGACCTCTGGCTTTGCTCTACTTTTCAAACGTGCCGGCACTGCCGCGTTCTAGGTGCCGGCCCCGCAGGTCCGCCCGATTGAGCCCACTGCACTGGAGGGACCTGCCTAAGCAAGTCAAATCAATGGGGTGAGCCTGAGAGAGGAAAAGAGAGAGAGAGAAAAGAGAGAGAAAGAGAGAAGGAAGAAAAGAAAGAGAAAATGGAAAGAAAGAAAGAAAAGGGGACAAAGAAAGGGGGGGCATGGAGGGATGGAGGGGGAAGGGGGAGAGAGGGAGAGAGAGAGAGAGACCTGATGCATCAGATTGAAATGAGGCCTAGTTTAGAAGCCCTCTTCCACATTGAAACATCTTTGCCAGCATCTTTGTCAGCACATTGAAACATCTTTGGCTTCTATTAATTAAAGATTTTGTGGACGAAACATGGCCAAGATTATCAGGAAGCTCTCACATTTTGTTGAGGCTTTAAATAGGATCCATTGGACCAGATCTCCACCCTAAAAAAATTACTTTTCCTCCATGTATTACAATGCCAATTCTGAAGAAAGCAAAACCAAAATGTATTGGTAAATTACAAGGAGAACACACACACACACACACACACACCCTTCTAACCCTGCTGGAGCAGGTGATTGGATTAGAATAGATATCTCATTATCTTTCTCCTCCCTCCCTCCCTCCTTCTTTATTTCTTTTTCTTTCTGTCTCTTCCTTCCATCCCCCTCTTTCTTTGTCCCTTTTTCTTTCTTTCTTTCCTCACTCTTTCCCTCTCTCAGGCTCACCCCATTGACTTCGTGCACCGTTTGGACTTGCTTGGGCAGGTGCCTCTGGTGCAAGGGGCTCAATGGGGTGGAATACGGTGGTGGCGGGATGTTTGAAAAGGCGAGCAAAGCCACTCTGGCTATGCTCTCCTTTCCCAAAGCTGCGTTTGGGGCAGAGCTCCTTGCACCAGAGCGTGCAAGTCAATGGGATGATCCTGCAGAGCCTTGCCTCAAACACGGCGACAGCAGGATTTTTTCTCACCCCTAAATTGTGCCCTGACACTCACCTCCAGCGCCCCCCTGCCGCCTCTTAGTGCCCCCCTGACGGCCCCCTTGCCTCTCAGTGCTCCCCTAAGGCATCCCACCGCCCCCAGGGGGCAGTACCGCCCACTTTGGGAACCACTGTGTTAAACCATAATGTGGCTGATCTGGTTTTACTATGGTGGACTGTATGAACAGAATCAACAGCTGCTTCTGAAGCAAACCATGATTTAGCACATGATCAGGGGTGGGATTCTACTGGTTCAGATGGGTTCGGGTGAACTGGATGTTCAGTTTTCATCTGGTTCGCCGAACTGGTATTTCAGCCGACTGTCTGGTCCCACTTACCCCTCCCCTCCCCTCCTCGGAGTCTCCACGCAGCTCATTTTTGATGTAGGTAAGTGCAGGATCCACCCGGAGGTTCTGGGAGAGGGGAAAATGGTCCTGTTTCCAGCTCCTGGTGGGCCCAGGGGAGGCAGTTTTTGCCCTCCCAGAGGCCTGGGGGAGGCCTCCAGACCCTTGGGAAGGTGAAAAATGGCCCTCCCTGAAGTTCTGGTAGGCCACGCTCACCATGGCCACACCCACCCAGCAACCAGGCAGCAAATCAATTGCTGGGATTTTTGAATCCCACCCCTGCACATGAGTGTCCAATCTTCTGGCATGCATGGACCACACTGAGCAAAGAGGAATGGTCTTGGGCCGCACATAAAATATTTAATATAGTTCATGTAGAAAAATCACATGTTAAAAGTTTATGGTCTTATGGAGCCACATTACTTGCCATCCCGTGCTCCATGTGGCCCATGGGCTGCCAGTTGGATGTGCCTAATTTAGCGTATGTGAACCAAGTACATGGGTTAAAATGTTCAGACTAATAAAAAAAACCTGCACTTGGATGAGGGAGACTTTAAATCTTTCCCATCACTCAGCCATTTGTTTTGCAACATCCCTATCAACACATTGTTTTAATAGTGATAATATTAATGATACTAATAATGCCCTGATGAAATAACTTCTGAATAACGTCACAGATTCAGTAAATATATGCCGATGGTTTGCTAGCTGTGCTAGTAGCTCCTTCGGATCAGAGCTTGTTTTTGCTGGCAGAGGCACTGCGGGCCAGTCCTTCACTATTTCCAGGGTGGCCCCACTTGTCCTGTGTGCCAGCCAGTCATCAGAACCTTTCTTTTCCCATCTTCAGCTAACCCTTCACCCTCCAACCTTCCTAGCTCCTTGAATGATGCAATGACAGTACCTAAGGTGAGGTAGTAAATGAAAAGTGCTGGGAAATTCAAGCAGTAGCCAGATTGGTTGGATGTACCATCTGCGTAGCCAAGGACATTGCTGGTAGTTCACATGGCTTCCAGTACAATATGTCCAACCAGCTTACTTCCCCAATTGGCTCTGCATCTTCCTTTCCATGCCTCTTTGTAGCTATTACAGCTGTGTGTCATTGCCAAAGTTCTTGCCAGTATATCCCAAACCATTGTTATGTGCATAGAATTTATGCCCACGATGTTTGCACATTGCTACTCTCCATCTAGCTTACAAAGGAGAATTTAATGTATTAAAAATAGAGAAAATGAAATGGCCCCTCCCACTGCAAAAGTAACACATGCAGAGAATTGCAAAACATTGATGGGTAGTGTTTTCTATCAGCTACAGTTATGCCAAAATAATAGTAATGAGGTCAGTCAGTCTTTATAGCACCACTACAATGATTGGATAATCCAGAAGATATGATAAATTGTTATTGAGGATACTGCTAGAATCTCTTTTGCCAGCAGCAATCGTTGTCCACTCTGCTAGTTGGAAAATGGCAGCTATTAGTACATGGTTGAACTAGCATAACAGAGAAATGGAAATCCTGTTATAGATCCACACAGAAGAATACTGTTCAGAATCAAATTGATTTCCAAACTCCATGGCCAAAGTGCTCTACTACCAATGCAGCTATACAATCTCCCATAAGAGGAGCTATGTAAGAACATTATTCAGACAAGCACATATGTGCTGGAGCAATCCAGAATGCCCCCAAAAGCAAACAGACCGCCTATACAACAACTTTCAACAAAATGGATACTCATGTGACTTTATCAAAAAATACCTGGCCACTCAATGCACTACAGCACAACCAACACAAGCTTGGAAAAGAATAATATTATCGTACGTCAAAAACATTTTTGAAACAACCAACAGACCATTACAAACACATGGTATTACCATAGCTAACAAACCTACTAAAGCCCTCTAACGCATCTTACATAAACCAAAAGACTCTGAAGCCCAAGAAGAAAAAACAAACATTATTTACAGGGAAAATAGGAAGAGGAAGGATATGTTTGCCACCTTGAGTTATTTGTGAAAATAATAAACGTGGGATATAAATAAATGAATGAATAAATACAGTGTAAGGACTGAAACAGCCACTATATAGGACAGACATGAAGAAGACCAGCAGAGTGCATCCATAAACACCAACAAATAGTCAGAAGACATCATGGAAACTCCGTAATCTCACAAAGCAGAGAAAAACTCAACCATAATTTCAACTAGAAAACTGTGAGCATCCCAGACCAAGCTAAATCCCAAAACACTAAGGAATTTCTGGAAGCTTGACATTTGGCAAGAGAGGGATGTTATTAAAAACCTAAGGGTGCCATTTTCTTTTCTTTTTTTTCTTTTAAAAAAGTGTCTGGAGCTGAGAAAAGCAATCAGGAAACACCACTCCATATATTGAGGGACATTTAAGAATATTGAAGAAAAGACCAAAAACTATGTGTTTATTATAAGTATATTGATTGAAACTATGTGTTTATTATAAGTATATTGATTGCTTTGCACTTTACAATAATGGATTATTGCAGACAATACACCGTTAATCCTTCGCTTAAAGAGTCCTCTTTGCTCCAAATCCTGCCTTTGTTTTTCTTTTAATTTTAAGAAATAGAAAGGTTTATCCAGTTGTCCCAATAGAGTCCTTTCTTAATTGGAAATAAGAGTCACAATGCTAGGGGCTACTTCAGCCTATTTGGGAAGAGATGGCCAAACAACCTGTCATTATCACAGAAGCAATGAATGGGATACAATAAGTAGAGCAAACAGTGTAATCCTACAGAAGTTTATTCAGCAATAGGCTTCATGGAGTACAAGGGGAGGGCTGCCTCCTTTACAAATAATTGCAAGAGTGATTTCAGGCAAGGCAGACCCTTCTAAACTGGTGATTTGTAGAAATATATTGGGATGAATTTGCCGAAAATGATAATTTTTTGCACGATGCACAAATTATCTGCATGGGCCATAGCTGCACCATTGTTTGGGTTGGAAGCCTCTCAAAATGTGTGAGAGGCAAGATAGGAAGAGGACAAAAAAGGAAGTGGGTGTGATCAACTCCACATGTCTCCAAAATTAAAACTGTCTTCAATCCTGCCCCTTTGTTCTGCCTCCTGCCCTCTGCCTCCCATCTTATCAGTTTTAAAAACTATTGATTTTAATTTACATCACAAAAATCAATGGCAGCTGGGCAAGTGGAGCGGGAGCGCACAGAAACCTTTCGCGCATAATTTAAGAATTTGTTGAATTGTAATCCCTATGAAGTCAATGGGAGATAGAGACGGAAGGAGAGAGACGGAGCCATAAATGGACACAGAGATGATAAAGACAGCGATAAAGAGGAGAGCCAAGAAAATATATTTTATTATTAATTTATTCAATCTCCCACCTGAAAGATTAATACACTGCCTGCCCAATCCAGCATTCCAATCAAGGTATGGTTTCAGTAGAAGAGAGTAGCTGTAGCTCAGGGCTCAACCGTGGAGTCCTTGGTACTCTTTGAATTTGGTTGTTGGCTTGCAGAAGTTTTGTTACCAGACTGGTTAACATCTTCAGTTCTAGATAACTGAAGATGTTATCTAGTTGGATAAGGAATTGTCTCAAGCCAACAATCGAGCTCAGAGAGAACCAAGGACTCCATAAGCATTATAAACTGTAGCCCGAAAGAGCTTACATGTCAGATAACTTCATCTTGTTGTCCCTTCGCTATTCCTACTGTTCTTTAGTAAAGCAAAAGATGGGGGAAAAAAAAGAAAAACAGCAAGTCCATGTTGTTTTCTTGGTAACAACATACATGTCATTTTATTGTCTTCTTTTGAGCTTTAACTTTACAATCATCTGACTGCTCTGTTGTTTCCTGATGTCCTAGCCTGGTCCGACTCTCCTCCTGTCCACAATCCACCCAGTGTCAACTCATAAAATATTTCTCTGGTCTTTTAGAGTTGCCAACAGAAAGGGAGGGGGGAGTAGTGTAGCAGCTTGCAAAACTGAAACTGCATTCCATAAATGTTTTCATAGATAGTTTCCAGGTGACTAAAGCTATGGATGTGTCCCATTGTAGAATATGAATTTTGATACACCCAGGGGGTGGGGGAAAACCAGGGTCAAGGGTGACAGTGAATGATGTGTCTCAGAGTCGGCTCTACCCAGGCAGCACCGGCGTATCTTCTCCTAACACATCTTCTTTAAGCTTTGAAAATCCGGCTAGAGACTCGTGATTTAAATAGGGGTAACTACCGGATCCCTGACACCCAAGTTACCATGGGTGATCACTTTCTTTGATGGTTTAGATACATTTATAATATAATATACAGAAAGTTTAGGTTTTACTAATAAGACAGAGTGCATGTTTTTTTGGCCTTTTTTTAATTACAGGTAGTCCTCGATTTACAGCAGTTCATTTAGTGACCTTTCAAAGTTATACTGGCACTGGAAAAAGTTACGACCTTTGCAGCATCCCCGTGATCATGTGATCACAATTCAGATGCTTGGCAATTGGTTCATAGCGCTGTGTCATGTGACACCTCTTTTGTGACCTTCCGACAAGCAATGTCAATGGAGAAGCCAGATTCAACCTAACGACTGAGGCAAGGCAGGTCGTGAAATGGGGCAAAGCCCACTTAACAAAAACGTCTCACTGGATGACCAAAAAAAATTTGGGGCTCATTTGTGGTCTACCTGTACCAATGCATCCTACACGTTTCAAAAGAAATACTTCAAAGCTTCTTTCTCTGCTAAGGGCAGAGTCAGCAGAAGTAGTGAACAGAAATAGGAGAAATGCTGTATACGGATTCATCCTACACCCCTCCCCACTCCCCCACCCAGGAATGGCAACACTGAAGGCCTTTAGGGAGGACAGTTGAGCTTCCGGTTGGCCAAAGGAACAGCAAAGCTTCCCCAATTCAGCAGGCGTAATTTACTGCATTGTGAAGTAATCAAAGCAATCCTCCAAAGAGCCATGTTCCTGCTTTCCACTGCATAAAAATTGTTGAGATGGAAATGTATTTAAATATCCAGCGCTCCCATCCATGGCCCGGATACATAGGAAAGCGTGACTTTCTGTTGCTACCAGCATCCTTCCCCCACTCCCTTTACTCCTTATAGGAAGCAAACCCAGTAGCAGCATGAAAATCTCTGGTCCACGGGCTCTGGGTTCTACCTCACTCCTCTTTCCATCTCTCCCCTTCAAAATGCTTGCATCTAGGGCACTAAACCTCTGGTGGGCACACAGCTGAACAGGCTCAAATACATAGTTCAGCGGGTTCAATTTGGAGTAGCCAGATAGCGTTTGTGTCAGATCAATCAGTTTGAATCAGTTTGGTTCAAATATTTTCAGATTGAAATAGCAATAGCAATAGCACTTAAGACTTATATACCACTTCACAGCCCTCTCTAAGCAATTTACAGAGTCAGCCTATTGCCCCCAACAATCTGGGTCCTCATTTAACCTACCTCAGAAGGAGGGAAGGCTGAGTCAACCTTGAGCCGTTCAGAATCGAACTGCTGGAGTGAGCAGTGTTAGCTCTGCAGTACTGCATTCTAACCATTGGGCCACCAGGGCTCATATGTAAATGAAGATAAGCCCAAAAGAAGATCAAAGCCCAGATAGGACTCCCCAAGGTCCCATCCTCTGTAACTGGTAAAATAGGTTTTGCCAAAAGACAGCCTATTGTATAGTATTTGTGTGCATGTGTTTGTGTGCATGTATATATAATGCACATGTGTGAGCAAGCTTCCTTCCAAATTTCAACCCTGGATGCAGAGGCCTAGATGTATAAACAGAGAAAGTGGTTTGCCCGCCCCTAGAGAAGAAGAAACTTATTTTTCTATTCTTTCCACTCACATACAGGTAGTCCTTGGCCTATGGTCATCATGGAGCCTGCCCAAGTGGTGATGGTCATTAAGCAAGAAGACCTTACTTAATAATTCTCAGCCCCTGCTCTTCCTGATGTGGTCATTAAATGGACGTGCAGGTTCTTAAGTAGAGCACAGCATGCCTCAGCAGGACAGCTCACTTGCCTTGGACCCTCCCAAGCCCCCCCATCTTTGAGGCACCCTGTGCTCTGCTCTCTGCCCCTTGGGGTTCTCATAGGCCTTGGCCTACTCTCAACCTAGCCACTCAGCCACCCAAGGGTACCTAAAACTGGGCAGCAGAGGCTACTGGCACATGGAGGGTGGTTACAGCTTGGAGGCCTTTGTCTGTGGAACCTCCTTAAGAAAAACCTATGAGAATACTGCCTGCTTGCAAAATAGCACAAAGTTGCCCTGAGGCAGCTTCTGTAAGAAAGCTATGCCTCATGTTGCACTGTGTTGCATTGTGTGTGCCTGGATTGTTCTGCAAAAATCAGAAAGGTGAGTTGGATGTTGCTTTGCCTCACAGTTAACCGAGGAGCAGACAGTTCCTGGATGGGAAGTAGGCCAAGGCCTCCAAGTAGTGACTGCCTTTCAATGCACCAGTAGCATCTGCTGCCTGCCTTTAGGCTCCCTTGGGTGGGTAAGTGCAGAATTGGGAGTAGGCCAAAACCACTAAGTCATAAATGTAGAGACTCAGAGGGGCACTCCAATGGCCACAACTTTGAAACCAAGTCATAAGTAGCTTCTGGAGGATCTGTCATAATTTCAGTCGCTAGGTGATCAGTTGTAAATAGAGGACTACCTGTACAGATTTGAGGAGTTTTAACCTTGCCTATTCAGAAAATGATTCACGGCCACAAAGGAGCAAAGACCTTGTCCTGCTAATCTGATGTCCCTGGCCCAAGTCGGCATCCAGAGAATCATTACAGGGATGGATATTGTGATGACCTGGGGCGTGGCACAAAGGCAACACAGTCAGATAAGCAATAAGAGTCCCTTTATTATCTCCAACTTTGCCCCCAATGTCCAGATTACCTTCGGGATGGAGAAAAACTCTCCCAGGCACAGCCTTTGACTGTAAAAAAAATCAGTTCAAAACAAGGTACACACAAACCGTAACTTAAAATCCAAATAAACCAAATTGAAGTAATTCGTTTGGCAGGGCAGGAACAGGAATTTCAAACTTGAAAGCACAGCAAAACTCACACATTTGGAAAGATGCCAAGAATGCAGATAAACCACGACGATACAAGATAAAGTCACGTTTGTCCCAACAGCTTGCTGCATGCAGCTTGCCTTTTTTATGCACTGTGTTCCCAGCTGCAGCTAATGAAGGGAATCAGGGCCCTTTCCTCCCTCATAAGCCACGCAACCCGCGTTGCTCTCTTCTCCGTTCCTCCCTACGTGCCCTAGGATGAAGAGAGGGTGGGCCTGGGTCTTCCTCTGAATCCCTTCTCCCTTGCTCTACCTCTTCCCTGCTCTGCCCAGCCGGATTTAACAGAATTTATTTATTTATTTATTTTTGTCAATTGCTTACAAGATAATAGGTATAAGTAAAAACATAGTTATGAATACATGGGTACATATAAGAAAAATAAAAATAAAGGAAACAATAGGACAGGGACAGTAGACACGTTGGTGCGCTTATGCACTTTGCCCTTCCCCAGTTTCTTCCACAGCCAATGGAGTCACACTCCCACTCCCTGTCAGCTATTCAGCTTCCTCCTCCAAGTCAGAGTCCCGAGAGGGGCATGATGGGTATCTTATAGACTGCAGGTTGGCTTTGACTGAACAATCCCCCCCAAAGCAGCCTTGTGCCATTTTATCTACACAGAGCCAAAACAAGGGACGTCTTGGCACAGATTTTCCTTCTGCCCTTCCTACCCTCCATCTGCTTTTAGAGAAGAAATGTGGTAAGCAGAAATATTACATTCAGCACCTGGTCTGAGATAAGACTGAAGGCAGAATGCTACAAAGGGATGATGTCTTTCAACTTTACTCTGCCTGTCATTAGGAGTGGATTCTAAAGGACTGATGCTTGAAGGAAAGGCTAAAAACAGTTGAGAAAGACACTTGGCTCGGTGCAGTGAAAATATCAGCACCATCAAAGCCTATTTTAATAGTTCACAGACCGTGGGGGAAAAGGTGAAGAAAAGGCAATTTAGTCCTTGGCTAGGAAAAATAAGGCAGCAAAAAAACCTTTTCAAATAGGTTTTCCTAGAGCTAACGTGGACAGCTAAAGGGAATTCTCCTGGAGTTCTGGAGGCATTTCTTGAGATTAGAATTCTCATCTTCTCTTGAGTTTGTCCAAATGCTTTTCTGACCCATTTGGACCAGCTGCTGTGAATGGAATTCTTACTCTGTGGCCACCAAAGCTATGCAATCGAAATTATTTAACTATAAATTGCTTGAAAATACCATCTGGATATTCTCTGTATTGCAGCCCAGAGAACTGGGAAGTTGGGAATTGATAGACTCTATGCACAGATCGATTGTGTAACTTGCCAATGCTAATCTTTCCTGACATTCAAAGGACACAAAAGGAGGCCCTGTTTTTAACCTAAGCAAAACACTAGCTTTTCTGCTAAATCGTTCATGTGAAAATATGTTAACAGAGGCAAGCAAGGTGGGTTTTTTTGCCTTGTCTCAACTTTGCTGGAGGTGGTCTTGGCATGAATTACCTCAAGGTGAAGGTAATCTTCTTTTGGGGACAAATGTACTGTTTTTGTTTATTATTATTATTATTATTATTATTATTATTATTATTATTATTATTATCATCATTATCATTATTGTTCCCAGCTATATTATTATTTATAAATAATTCAAGGCAGTAATCATACCTAATACTCTTTTCTCCTCCTGATTTCTCCACAAGAAGAAAGGACTAGTTGCATGTTTTCTACGATGGAAAAATTTCCAGATATTGGGGGAAATGATGAATATAGTCTCCCCAACTCTGATCTCTCTCTCTGTCTCTCTCCCTCCTCCTCACTCACTTCCTCCTGAATGTTTTCTGGTTTCAACATGGCTTTGGATTCAGCCTAAGCAATAGAAAATATAAGCAACTGTCTACAACATCTAGGTGCACATAAGCACATAACAAGGCAGAAATAAAGAATTCCACTTGTGTTTAGTCATTCCATTTTATAGCTCATGCTCTCCATCAGAGGTGGTATTCAGTAGGTACTGACCAGTTCTGGAGAACTGGTAGCGGAAATTTTAAGTAGTTTGGAGAACCAGCAAATATCACCTCTGACTGGCCCCGCCCCATTTATTCTCTGCCTCCCGAGTCCCAGCTGATTGGCTGGGTCTTCTTTTGTTTCCCTGCACAGGAGAACAGAGCTGGAAAGCAGGTTAGCAGAGAAGGGAGGGAATGGGGATTTTTGCAGTATCCTTCCCCTAGGAGTGGGGTGGGAATGGAGATTTTACAGTATTCTTCCCCTGCCACGCCCACCAAGCCATGCCCACCAAGCCACACCATGCCCACCAAGCCACGCCCACAGAACTGGTAGTAAAAAACATTGAATCCCACCACTGCTCTCCACAGAAGAAATCTCTCTTAAAATTCATAATTATTTGATACAAAATAAACATAATTCAGTAGCAACTCACAATTGTGCAAGCAGAAGGCAATACATCCAATCCCTGACACCTCCAGTTACAATGTTGGGGGAAAACGAGATGCAAGATTTTTATCCAATAAGAACAAAGAGTTCCTATCAATCAGCAATAGATGATATTAGATTATATGGAGAAAATGCCCAGGTAGCTTGCTTACATACAGGTAGTCCTCAACTTAGGATCACAACTGAGCCCAAAATGTTTGTTGTTAACTGAGACATTTGTTAAGTGAATTTTGCTCCATTTTATGACCATTCTTGCCACAATTGTTAAGTGAATCACTGCAGCTGATAAGTTAGTAACCTGGTTGTTAAGTGAATCTGGCTTCCCTATTGACTTTGATTGTCAGAAGGTCGCAAAAGGTGATCACATGACTCCAGGGACACTGAAGCCATCATAAGTATCAACCAGTTGCCAAGCATCTGAATTTTGATCACATGATCATGGGGATGCTACAAAGGTCATAACCATGAAAAATGGTCATAAGTCACATTTTCAGTGCCGTTGTAACTTTGAACCGTCACTAAGCAAACTTGGAAGTCAAGGACTACCTGTGCTATCTAAGCTTACATGCAGTATTGATATGAAAACAATTGACCAAAAAAGATATTATTTATAAACAGTATGGCAACCTGAGACTTCAAAGATCCAGTATTATTATATACAGATAATAGGATCTTTTTTTTAAGTGTAATATTCATTGGAATTTCTGCTCTCTGGAATGGAAATTTCATTAGAAGAAACCTTATTTTGAATTACTTTTATCCTAAGGGCTTCCAGGATAAAACAGTTATAATTAAAATATTATCTTTCACCGGATGAAAAAAGCCATCTGTGATTCCTTGGACAATATTTAAGATGAGCATAGTTTGAAGCAAACAAACAAATAGAACGTTTTCAGGGTATGATTCAAGTGTCAGCTATGGACTTATAACTCAAGTGAATTTAAACAGGAGAGAATTAACTAAAATCTATGGTATATAAATATGTTTATTTCTTGTTATATTGCCCCATTAGCAGTTTCTTACGTAAGGGATTGTGTAAGATGGCACTAGCATTTGGTCTCAGTCCAGTGTGGCTCTTCCTACATTTTTGTAAAACTGATAGCACCGAATTATTTGCCAGGAAATATTCCTCACTTCAGAACTTCCTATTATGCTTCTAAAATAGGTCTGTTCAGTACAGATGATTACATTTTATGATGGGTTTTGCTACCACTTAACCCTTATTCGGGATAATCTTTTTGAGAGAACTGACCAGAAATGCTAAATTGCTTCCATGTTATACTTTTATAACTTTTAGGACAAAGGAAAAAGTGGAGGAGGAACGAGGAGGAGGAGGAGAAGAAAGTGCCCAGGGATTTAGATTTGCTTGGGGCCAGATGATGAATGGCAAGGGGTGTGAAAAGCAGCTAACTTGTTGTGAAGCCCTGGCCAAAAGCAAAAGCACAGAGGCAAAAATAAATAAATCCTAAAACAGCTTTCTGTTCAACTGGCACATCTGCTATTTTATAAATTTACAAGGCAAGTCTCATTTATATGCAGCACATACTGTAGGCTCTTTCTTTAATTGAATCAAAGATGATCAGGAGAGACCAATGTTTTTAAAAGAAAAAAAAGGGGGGGGGGAAGGAAATAAAGCATCAAGAATAAGGACACTGGAGGGTTTTTTTTTTCTTTTTGCTCCTGTTTCCCTGAACACCAGAGAGCTCAAGGCTAAAATCCTTTGGCATGTGGCCTTGCGAGCAACATCAGAGAATTGGACATGCAGGTCTTGTCCTTGAGTCAAAGAGGAGGAGGACTTTTGAAAGTTTCAGGAGCTGAAGCAACCTTAATTGGACCTTTTTATTCCCAATGTGATGTGATGGGAACATGTGTCTAGATTTTGAAGAATAGCTCTTCCTTGGAGCCACTACATAAATTAAAGTTTTGAAAAGGGAATTTAAGAAACAAACCAATGAAAAGGCAAGGAGAATCAGCTAAGAAGGGCTGTGAGATCAGAGAAACAAGGCATTTATCCCCTAGTGTTATCAGACTTTGCACAATAGTTTTGTCTTTTTATAGAAGGCTCTATGTATACCAGTGGTGGTATGCTACTGGTTTGGCCCAGTTCAGCTGAACCGGTAGTAAAAATAAGTATTGGTTTGGCTGAACTGGTAGTTAAAAGAACTATAGGTAAAGCCGAATTGGTTCCTCTGACGATCAGCTGAGAGGACAAAGGAAGCGAGAAGCTCATGGGCGGGTGGGAAGGTCGCTCCTAGCTTTTTGTTTCTTCATCCTCTCAGCTGATTGGTGCATTAGGGGTATGCATGCACATGTTAGGGGCGCGCGCTCATATATGTAAGGGGTGCATGCACGCATGCACAATCACCCACCGAACCGGTAGCAACCAAGGTAGGAACCCACTACTGATGTATACGTCTGTGTGTATAGATATTAACAAAGCAGTGATGGGGAAAGAATACTACATTCACTAGTGGGGGGGCTATCTTGTCTGGATGTACAGTGAAATTCCACAAATAAGCTAGGACGATGATGTTGTTAAGGCTGTTCGCTTTGAAACAACCAAAGAAAATAATAATAGTTTTATGCAGCTTGCATTAATTCAGATTGGCTTACATTGATGGCTTATGTCAACTTTTATTGGTTATATAGACAGATCTTACATACGATGATCTATGCCTGGTCTGGCCTTTCAGGTCTTCCAATGGTGCACCCGTCACAGCTGTAATCAAGTCCATCCATCTTGCTGGTTGTCTTTCCTTCCATCTTTCCCAGGATTAGAGACCGTACAAAAGAATTAGGTCTTTGCATAATTTATTTTATTTTATTTATTTATTTGATTTGTCAATTGTTTACAAGATAATAAGTATAAGTATATACATAGTTATGAATACATATACAATGAAATGGGTACATATAAGAAAAATAAAAGAAACAATAGGACAGGGACGGTAGGCACGTTGGTGCGCTTATGCATGCCCTCTACAGACCTCTTAGGAAAGGGGTGAGGTCAATAGTAGACAGTCTAAGGTTAAAGTTTTTGGGGTTTGGGGAAGAAACTACAGAGTCGGGTAGAGTATTCCAGACATTGACCACTCTGTTGCTGAAGTTGTATTTCCTGCAATCAAGTTTGGTGCGGTTAACCTTGAGTTTGTATCTATTGTGTGCTCTTGTGTTGTTATGGTTGAAGCTGAAGTATTCATTGACAGGTAGGACATTGCAATGTATGATTTTATATACCATACTTAGATCAGACCGAAGACGGCGTAATTCAAGGTTTTCTAGTTCTAGAATTTCAAGTCTGGTGGCATAAGGTATTCTACAACGAGTTGAGGAGTGGAGAACTCTTCTTGTGAAATATTTCTGGACTTTCTCAATTGTGCTAATATCAGATACGTAATGTGGGTTCCAGACTGATGAGCTGTATTCGAGTATTGGTCTAGCAAATGTTTTGTATGCTCTAGTTAGTAGTGTGATATTACCAGAGAAAAAGCTACGTAGGATTAGGTTAACAACTCTTAATGCCTTTTTGGCTTTGTAGTTACAGTGGGCTCTAGCACTTAGATCATTAGAGATGAGTATTCTAAGGTCTTTTATAGAGCTTGGATCATCAACAAGATCTTGACTATTTAGCTTGTATTTTATTTTCTGATTTTTTTTGCCAATATGTAAGACAGAGCATTTATTTGTTGAGATTTGAAGTTGCCATTTGTTTGACCATTCAGATACATAGTCAAGATCTTTTTGAAGGGTAGCAATATTGTCTGTGGTATTGAACAGCTTTACATCATCAGCGAAAAGAACGCAGTTGCTCTTAATATGATCACAGAGGTCATTTCTGTAGAGTATGAAGAGAGTTGGTCCTAGAACACTGCCTTGGGGGACACCACTATTGACAGGTACAGAATTTGATAGGAAGCCTAATTTTGACCATTTGTTGTCTGTTTGACAGGAATGCTTCTATCTAGTTATGTAGTTGCCCAGAGATACTATAGGATTTTATTTTTAGGAGTAGTTTGTTGTGTACCACTGAATCAAAGGCTTTACAGAAGTCTATGTAGATTGCGTCTATTGCTTTCCCCGATTGAGTTGTGTCATCCATGTTTTTGCAGTGTAAGAGTTGCAAATTACATGATAGTTTTTTTTTCTGAAACCAAATTGTTTATTGGAGAGTAGGTTGTTTGTCTCTAAGTGGAGGATAATGGATTGGTTAATAATTGATTTCATGACTTTACACGTGACGCAGCATAAGGAGATTGGTCTGTAATTTTCAACTAGGCTGGGGTCTCCCTTTTTGAAGATGGGGATGACCGTGGCTTGTGACCATAGGTTAGGCCAAATGTGTCCAAAGGGTGGGCCTTTGAGCATGGTCATTTGTGTCTCAAGTGAGAACTGCAATACAATTATGGCCCATTTGTTTCCATATTATTCCCAGGAGCCTTCTCCAAAACCAAAGTTCGAAAGAATCAATGCTCATCCTATCCTGCTTCTTCATACTTTCTTCAACTTTCACTTCCATGGAATGTCACAAAGAAAACTATTTTTAAGTGTATGCATGTCACAGCATCTGAATCTTTTCACAGCAGGTCTTCATTGTGCCATAACAAGTGCTACTCTGCAATTTATTTCTTGACTACTAGTATGTTTCCCTGTTGATAATCAAAGTGAAAAAGCAGGAGGTATTCACCACTTCAATATATCGCCACTTCTAAAGCTGCTTGCTGTACCTTTTCTCATTAGTTTGGTATTTTATTTTTATAGCGAATCGTTTTTATTAATGTGCTCCCTGACTTTCATTCCTAGAACTTACAGAATATTCGCATTTTCAGCACAGCACTGATTATTGGTGTTTCTTCTTTTAAAACCATACTCACCTTCTTCCAATCTACTCTCCTTAATTCTACATTCTGCATGTAGGCTGAATAAATGAGGAAAGATAATCTTGCCTCACTTATTTGCTGACCTGGAGCCAATCCACTTCACCTTGCTCTGTCTCAGTGTAGCTTCCTCTCCTATGCACGGATAATCTTCATTTAGCAGCTACAGTTGGGACTGGCATCTCTGTCATTAAGCAAAAATGTTTGCTAAGTGAGAAATCACACAATCATGACTATTCCTTTCCCCCACTTTCCTGCCCTCTGGAATACTCACCTTGATGCTGAGATAGTTAGCAAAAATGGAATTGATGTTTGTATTTGTATTAATTGGAAAGGAAAGGATGACAAGGGAGTAAACAGGTACACAATGGAGAATAGAAGTACAATTTGCATGGTGCGCTTGCTGATCCCAACACCAGGTGCATATAAAAGTTATTATAAAGGTTACCCTGCACATGTGTGCTAGTTGTTTCTGGTTCTCGGAGGCTCATTTCTGTTTCTAAGCTGAAGAGCCAGCTCTGTCTGAAAATGTCTCCGTGGTCATCGGGCCAGCATGACTAAACACCAAAGGTGCATGGAGCACTGTTATCTTTCCACCAAAGTGGTCCCTATTTTTCTACTTCCGTTTTTCAAACTGCTAGGTTGGCAGAACCTGGTACAAGTAACGGAAGCCCACTCTGTTACAAGTGGTAGGGATTCGAACTGCTGAACTTCTGATCGACAAACTCAGGGACTTAGCCAGTGAGTCATCAGGTCCCTATTTTATAGGGATATTATAGGGATATAAAGATGTAAAAAGGAGCACCGATATTGTGGTGGTGCCAGACTTTTTCGCTGGTAACTAACTCTAACCCTGATCATATATGCAAGCATCCCTGAGATGAAATTTTCCTTTGCACGAAATGTTTCATGGACTTGAAGCAATCCATTGAAAAAAAAACCATCTGCAGGAAGATTCAGAACTGACAGAAGATAATAATTTTTCATACGGCATTGTCATCATTTCTGGTAGGGGCAGGCAATTTGAAGTTTAGAAAGATACTAGAGAGATTCATGGAGGATCCAGTTAATCCATGCATGGTGGATCCATGGGAAGAAATGAAGAAACCAGCATCGTATCATTGTTGGTAAAAGTCTCGCTCCTTTTGTATATGTGTTGAGATGTCACACTCCCACAGAAAAGTAGCACAGATTGCACTGCAATGGCTTTGAAAACCCCGTGCAGTCAATGAATATTTAGTGTAATATTTTCAAGTGCCACCTGTTGAAATTGACATAGATATTTCCCTCTTTTATCCACAGTCGAATGATGGTACATTTATATGTTTCTCTAACTGCTTCTATTTCCTGAAGGAGCAAAATGGTTTTCTCACAGAGAACAATCAATCTTAATAGCTATTTCTCCCCAGTGCTGTTATCTACAACCATAATTTCGGAGAGCTAAGACTATCAAGCCAAAGAAAAGGAAAGACAGTGGGAATCCTAATGCCGCCAAACCAGGGCAAAGCAGAAGCTAAGAGTCCATTCGTGGGGCCATCTTCTCATCATCAAGGGGTAGCTTTAGGAAGATTTAATTTGGAACGGGAATCCGATGCCACAAGCTTGGTTTGATGAGCAAAGAATTGTTTGCCAACTTTTAGGATTCTACCAGAAGAAGCTATTTCAGACTGTGCAAGCAGGTTTCCTGTATCACTCACTAAAATGCCCTTCAAGCTTTCACGGCTCTTTTAGCATCTAATCTCATTTACTTTCGCAGAATCCCCCTGCTGCTCTTTCAGAGCACTTTTGTTCATCCCCTTGAGGATGATAAATATTTATCTAATAGAGTTATATTTCATCTCTCCTCCATGAGCTCAAACCAATCCCAAAATTCGATGAGGTAGGTTTGGCTCAGAGAGACTGACATTCCTCAAGTCTCTCTAGAATTTCCATGGCTAAGAGAAAACTTGAATCCGGGTCATCCCCAGTCAAAGGGCGATACAGATACAGATTAACAGAGTTGGAAGGGACCTTGTAGGTCATCTAGTCCAATCCCCTGCCCAAGCAGACCCTACACCAACCCCTTAATCACTCTACTATCCCATCATCAAATCAGAAGATTTTAAAGAGGCAGAAGGGGGCATGAAATTTGCTCACGCTTAGGTATATGCAAATTTAGATTTCGGGATTATGGTCTGCTTAAGGCTGATTTATAAAATAAACCACAATTATGTGGCTTCACAAAGCCAGAGCTATCATTTAGAGTAATAACTAAAAGCCTCATTCAACATACTAAATCCCAAAGGAAACCAACTATATTTTAACTGAACTAGAAATATAATGTACACAAGCACACAGAGGAAGGACTGTCCTGTGCCAGACTTTGGATTAAAAGAATGGTGCAGGGGGGGTTGTAAAAGAAGACACAAGATTGTTTGTGTCTCACAATGTCCACTTGATGTACACAAAAGAGGAAGATCTCTCATCTTTTGCTATTCTGCACAGCATGGAGGACGAGGTGATTCAAGAGCTCTTTAACAGGGCCTTAATTTATAAGGAAGACAATAAGCAAAGGGCATAATAATGAGTATTTGAGGTGTGAATCAGGGGTGGGGTTCAAATTTTTAAATAACCAGTTCTGTGGGCTTGGCTTAGTTGGTGGGTGTGGCTTGGGGGTCATGTGACTGGGTGGGCATGGCCAACTCGACATCACTCATGTCAAGGGGCGCTTCTCCTTGCCTGGCCTGTCATGACAGTGGGGATGCTGCAATGGTTGTATGACCTTAAAAAAGGTCATAAGTCACCTTTTTCAGTGCCATTGTAACTTTGAACGGTCACTAAATGAACTGTTGTAAGTCAAGGATCACCTGTAGAAAAATACAAAAAGCTTCTTTGCTTGCAAAAAGCTGCCCTAAATACCAATCATTAGATTAAAAATACCTGCAAGCCAGAGTTACAAATCAGAGCACCTTGAGGAATTAAAATAGTTAAAATGCAATGATAACTATCAGCAGCCAACTCTTGCTCTTAAAGTGAAACCCTTTAGCAAAGAGGTTATTTAAGCTCTCCAGAAAGAGCACACCTAAGAGAAGCAATCCTTAGATCCATTTGCACCACTTAAAAATACCAGCTGGTCTCACTCATCTCACAAGATATTCTAAGGAAATCATCCAGATTTAAGGAAAGATCACATGCCCCCCAGAAAGGCAGTAAAAAATCAGTGCCAAGCTTGCATCCTGCCTTTTGGAAGTATACCCCAAAAGGACAGTGCCAGATACCACTAAAGCAGTGAAGGAAGACCCCCTCCCCAGATAGAAAAAGAAACTATGAGGCAGGAAAAAATTCAAACACAATACAAATAATTAAATCACAACAGTAGCTGTTGCTTGTTAAACCAATTACCAGAACAAATAAACACAGGAACTAGCAGATTTCTCAAACCAGTTTCTTTTCAGGAACAGAGATTAATCTTTTTCCTTCCAAACAAAGCTGAATAGGGAAAATTATCCTATCAGTAAACACAGGTTAAACATCACCAAGCCACAGAATTAAACTTCACCAAAAACCAGTTTTAGACTAAAACTCAGAAAGGGTTTGTCAACTCATGTTTGAATGTCAATCTTTCTAGCTAGCCAAGACGTATTCTCAACAACAGTTTAAAAAGCTTAAAACAACCCTTCCCTTTTAAGAAAAAAAAAACCTCCTTCGGAGACAGTAAGTCTAAGCTGTCTGCCAAGAATGTAATAAGGGTGAAAAAAAACCCAAAAGGAGATTGTTTCTAACTACCAGTTCTCCAAACTGCTTAGAAAGTAACAAGGGGTTCTATAGAACCGGTCAGAACCGGTAGAATCCCACCCTGATGTGAATGTGTTGAACTTACGGTATGCCAAGCCTTACCACTGATTATAAATTATGGGCTGGTGGTGAAATCTCATATATCTGGAGGGCAAAGAAAGAGAAAATTGGAATACCTGATGGCTAAAAAAATCATGGATTAATCACTTTGGCTCCCCAAATGCCATTTTTTTTGGATGAATTGGAATAGAAGCAATCTTAAAAACTATATATAAAGACAGCAGCTTAAGCGGTTTTCTCACCTGGAGAGAATGTCTGGGGATTTTACACCATACAAGGTATATAGAAAAAGAGAAGAAGGCCAAAGAACATAAGGCAGACCCAGAAGAAGATGGAGAAACAACATAAAAGACATCACTACAGCAGCATCAAATAACAATGGTTGAGGCTGCCAGAAATGCAAAAACTAAACTTTGTATCTCCTTCAATACCTGAAGTGATAAAAGATGAAGTAAAGAAGAATATCATCTCTAAATTGGCGGGATTTTTCAAGATAGATGGAAAATCATTTTAGCGTAAAAGTAGAAAAAATATGAATATTATATAGCCAATTCATTCCAAAATCCAACATTTATATTTATTTTTAAAATGTTGGTCCAAATAGAAAATTTGAATTTTCAAAGGGCTCTTACTATTCTTCCTTCCTTCCTTCCTTCCTTCCTTCCTTCCTTCCTTCCTTCCTTCCTTCCTTCCTTCCTTCCTTCCTTCCTTCCCTCCCTTCCCCATTATCACACAATCAAATATTTCCAACTCAGCAACTGTAGCAAACCTGTGCACATAGATTCTGCAATCCCCTTATGCTTTTTAATAAAATCCCACAATGCCACAAATTCCATGAACGAATTGTTTAGTAAAAATTGTTTCCTAAAAGGACAGTAGGGGGCGTGCATAAGCGCACCAATGTGCCTACCATACCTGTCCTATTGTTTCTTTTTATTGCTCTTATATGTATCCATTTCATGTATTCATGACCATGTTTATACTTATACCTGTTAACTTATAATTGCTTGACAATAAATAAATGAATGAATGAATGAATGAATGAATGAATGAATGAATGAATAAATAAATAAATAAATAATACTTGAACTAAAATATCAGGCCAAAAGTATACTGATCCTGTTGGTTCAAAGACAGCATCAGATTGCTTGCAGCACTTTGAGGGACACACTGAAAAAAAATGGGTGATGCAAATATTCATTTTATCAAAGGGTTTGGGGTTTTAAGGGAACCTTCAATGTACCCAAAACTTAAAGGTGCCCATTATAGCCTTTCACTTGATGTCAGGCTCAAAACCAGTAATGGCAAATGGTGATTATTCCAAGCGAAGTTCTTCATTGCTTTATACCTATAAACAAAATCTTTCCAGACTGATCACTGTATTCTCTGCATCTACAATATAATACGTCAGAGGTCTCCAAACTTAGCAACTTTAAGACAGAAGTGGATTTCAACTTCCAGAATTCTCCAGCATAGCTGGCTGGAGAATTCTGGAAGTTGAAGTCTACAAGTTGCCAGGTTTGGGGACCCCTGTAATATGTGAACTACCTGGGAGGGGCTGTCTTTATCTTCTATCTCTCACACATGATATCTGGAGGTTGAGTTGTCCACTTTAAAAAAAAGCTCCTAGTTTTGGCTCTACCTGAGAGTTGGGGAAATCTCCAAAAATGATGCTAGCAGCCTTCCTGTGCCCCTTCAAGACACACATTTTGCACCTGTTCTTTAGAGCATTCAGTCAAATTGTAGAATGTATGCTTTTAAAAAAAGGTGAAGCCAAATATTACTGATTCTTTTACTAGTTCCATTTTAAACCCAAAAGGAACTTAAACAGAGTTAGAGTAACAGTTAGGATATATAAACCCGATTTGGCGGAGTATGTATGATGCAGAAAACAATAAACATAATTTATCAGCCATAGCAGTAACATTGAAAAAGAAAAAAAGGAAACCTGTAACTGGCTGATGTGTCTGGACACTCTTCTAAAGTACAAGAGAAAATCAGCTGCCCACTTCCTCAGTTCATTATTCTTGAACTTTTCTTTGACACTTCTTGTCCTGTTTTATTCTTTCTTATTGTGCTGCAATAAACAGCATGCATGGATGGTTTCCCTCTTGCCCTTGCTTTCTTAGTGAAACAGATTCAAGCTTTATCAGTTGCATCCTTAATTCATATGCTGAGTTCTACTATGGGTTATTTGCAAAACGGAAACAACACATGGGCAGAGACAGGCACATATGCATATACACTGGTAGCTCTCCTATTTTGAGGGAGAAGCTATTTCTGTTACTGGCCTTCAGATAAACTGCCTCAGCACAAAACAGGCTACTATGATTTCCAGAGATCCTCTGATTGGGATGTATTGAACTATTTATATTTGCTCCATCCCTGTGTTCTTTCATTAATCACATAACAACTCTTCTATTTCTCTGCAGAACACGCTAACTCTAATTATCTCTCCACTGCACAGATGTTTCCTCATTTAGATGTTTGGTGTGTGGCCATTTGTCATTTTGATTTCACATAGATTTCAGTTTGGATTATATCACTCTAATATCTTTGCTGCATCTAAGCCCTCGGGGTTAGTATGTCCTCTCTGGGTACCAAAAAGATGGATGTGGCCTAGATAGGTGCCTGTATAAAACTGCACAGGGAGTGTTCTGAAGTGGTCTAATGCTTTGGGCTGCAATTCTGCACACGTTACACCTATTTCCCTAGCAAAGCCAACCTGAAGAAAATATTGTCCTCAAATTATTACTTACAGCAATATCTGGTAAATGATAGATATTCAGCATATTCTTTCTATAATGAAAACAAAAGAGACCATCAAGAATCTGATTTTGTAATGACAGTGGAAAATATTGAACTGGGCAATTGAATTTTCCAGTGATGGCTTTAGTCTGCAAAAGTAAATATTTCCAAATCATTTTTGCCTTTCTGCAAAATTCAGATTGAAAAAAGTTCTATAAGGCCTATAAGGCTGCCTATAAGGCTTCATTTGCCT
This sequence comes from Pseudonaja textilis, assembly GCF_049901715.1. NCBI lineage: Eukaryota > Metazoa > Chordata > Lepidosauria > Squamata > Elapidae > Pseudonaja > Pseudonaja textilis. The sequence continues at coordinate 117,111,111 of NC_141990.1, forward strand.
ATAAGGCTTCATTGCCTATAAGGCTTCATTTGCAGTCCAAGACTATGCATATTCATGGAGAATAATGAGACATGGATCCAGGAAAGAAAGCCTCAAAGTGAAGAACCAATCAATGAAATGTTAGTTTTAGAACTGCGGATGTTAACTAAACTCATAACCAGTACTACAGTACATATGTTTTGGATCATATTTTATTAATTTTAAAACTAAAATTGAATCTCTTTTATATTGTATTTTTGCAAAATTCCGATAAAACACTTGTCTTAAAAATCCCTATAGTTTTCATTTGGGCTTTCTATCAAGTAAATGTCCATAAGATTCCAATCTAGTCAAAATCCTTTTTGACTTTGTGTCCACCATCTCTTACACTGAATAATAAGAAAAAGAAATGGGATTTGAATCCTCTCTCTAGAGGGGAAGATTGCCAACTCCCTGTAGTGTTGATTCCCTGTGTATCTAACCACCCATTTTTACGATAGCCTTGTTGGCTCTATTCTACCATTTTAAGGTTAGAATAGAGATCCTGTTCCCACAAAAGTTGCTGTTAGTTAAGTCATCTCCCCAAGAGTTCCCATACCACCTGAGCCCAGACCTTCAGCAAAAGGATGGGAATTTAGAAATCCTCTAATAAAAACCAGGCAGTTTTTGCTTCCCAGCTTCTTCCTGCAGAAGTATGGAATATGTATGAGATGGCACGGCTTCCTATATCTATCCTAGGATTTTTTCTTCTTCTTCTCTGAATTAATAAAAAAAAAGTATATACAAAAGGTGAGCCAGCATTTTAAAAAGTTATTGGGATGCCAGTGAAGATTTTGTGGCTCAACTAAAAGCAGGTTCCTGGGAGGAGTGCCGGACTCAACGAACTTTGCATCATGCAACTGGGGCGAGGTGGGGGTAGCATTCAAAAGGAGCGGGAAAACTTAGGATTTCTCAGGAAGGAGTTTTCTGAAGCACTCTCAGCATGAGTGCTTGAACTTTGATTCTATCCTGGCTTACAAAGGCAGTCTGTGGTTTCAGAGTATCAGTTCCCCACAAGCTATAAAGCTGCAGGGTTATGGATAAAGAGACACTGAGGTTTATTTAAGCTAATTTAATCTAAAGGCAAAGTAAGCCTTGCCTACTTGAGCAACACCTGTAATCAAGTATATATACTACATCTGCAGTCAAGTAGAGTTTCTCAGATATACTGGGCCTTGTCTTTGTCTTTTGGAACACAGAAGTGAAAAAAAAGTCTACCTTTTTATTTTAGACACCAGGCAGTTCATTAAACTATCCAGTACTTACTTAAATGTCTGGATAATTTCAATAAAAGATACTTTTAACCTTTTAATTTCAAAAGGTTAAAAGTACCTTTTAGTACTTTAAACACAGATTATTTTTTTACCCAAGTATAGAGTTTTTCATAATTTTTGTCATGCCCCTGTTGGAATCTGATTTCAAGGGGGAGGTTGAACAGCTGTCAGGGAGTGGGAGTGTGGCTCCAGTGGCTGTGGAAGGAACTGGGGAAGGGCACAGTCCGGCTGGGCCTCCAGAGGAAGAGCCAGGGCCAGCTCCTCTTCATCCTAGGGCACACAGGGAGGAACAGATAAGGGAGCAACACAAATTACGTGAGTTACGGGGGAGAAGAGGGCCCTGATTCCCTTCATTAGCTGCAGCTGGGAAAACAGGATTTAAAAAGGGTGAGCCGTATTGGTCTAGCAAAAGTTTTGTATGCTCTAATTAGCAATTTGATATTTCCGGAGGAGAAGCTTTGTAAGATTAGATTTAAAACTCTTAATGCCTTTTTGGCAATGCTGTTAACAGTGAGCTCTGTTGCTTAGGTCATTTGATATGAGAACTCCAAGGTCCTTGACAGAGTGACGATCAGCAACAAGGTCATATCCGCATAGTTTGTATTTGGTGTACTGATTTTTTTTTACCAATGTGTAGGGCAGAACATTTGTTGGTTGAGATTTGGAGTTGCCAATTGTTTGACCAGACACATAATCAAGGTAGCTTTGAAGGACAGTAGCATTGACGGTGGTGTTGAATAGTTTTATGTCATCCACAAAGAGGATGCAGTTGCTTATAAGGTGATTGCAAATGTCATTTATATAGAGTATAAAGAGTGTGGGTCCTAGAGTGTGGGTCCTAGAACGCTGCCTTGGGGAACACCGCTGTTAACTGGAGCAGGGTTTTATACAGCGCTCCCTATTTTTACTATTTGTTGCCTGTTTGACAGGAATGCAGTAATTCACTTATGAAGGGATCCAGAAATGCTGTAAGAGTTTAGTTTTAACAGTAGTTTGTCATGTACCACTAAATCAAAGGCTTTGCAGAAGTCTATGTAAATTGAGTCGATAGCTTTACCCTGGTCAAGTAGAGTAGTCCATATGTTTTTGCAGTGTAGGAGTTGAAGATTTTTTCCTGAAACCAAATTATTTTTTCCTGAAACCAAATTATTTTTTGGAGAGTAGGTTGTTTGTCTCTAAGTAGAGAGTGATGAATTGGTTAATTATTGATTCCATGACTTTGCAAGTGACACAACCCAGTGAGATTGGTCTGTAGTTTTCAACCAGGCTGGAGTCACCGTTTTTGAAGATAGGGATGACCGTAGCTAAGGACCATAGGTTTGGTAAGGAGCTGATTCTGAATGATATCTCATAAATAATGCTTAGGGGTTCTGCTATGGCAGAAGAGAGCTTTTTTTAGAAGTATGCACATAATCAATCGGGGCCAATAGATAGGGATGGGTTTAGGTTATGTAGTGCCTTTTCTACATTATCTTCTGTAAAGTCAATATGTAGTAGGTCATTACAGTTAGTTGTGGTACGACTAGGAAATGTGGGGCATGAACCATTGCTGTTTACAAAGACTGAACTGAAGAATGTGTTGAAGAGATTGGTCTTAATGGCTTAATGGTTGCAGTCTTTCTCATTTGGTCCTTTTAGGGGTGGGATGGCTCTTGAGTCTTTAAGTTTGGTGTTTACAAAATTGTAGAAGGCATGGGTGGATATTGTATGTGGGAGGTTTTCCTCTTGCTTGCAGTGGTAATTTGTGCATTCTTCTTTTATCTGTCAGCATAAGATGTTGTATTGGTTTTTAAAGTTTGCTACGTAGCTAGTTTCATTTTTTTGCCATAGTGATCTTTTTTTAAATTGAAGTTTCCTTATTGTTATGGGTAATTTGTTTTTTTGTTTTGTTTTTGGGGGTTACTACTGGTACATATAGTTTAATGACTCTTTCAAGTTCAAACAAGGATGCATTATAATGGTCTTTTGTAGTATTACACCTAGAGAACAGAATGTGCTAATCAAGAGATGATCTATGACATCATAGTTGGCTTTTTTGAAGTTGTATTTTGGGGCTCTATCATTATGATCTTCTTTGTGAGGGCATAAATTGAGACAAAAGTCGATCATACTGTGGTCACTGTTTGAAAAGTGTTCTTGTATTTGCAGAAGATAAGGTCGAGGCAGTTGTTGAGTCTAGTGTTGTTAATTACTAATTGATCCAGTCCCAGTGTAGTAATGGCATTGTACAGGGTTGCATATATGAGTTCGCATTCATTTAGGGTCCAATTTATATGTACTTTGGGTTCGGACTGAATTTCTTCCCTTTAAAAACTGTTCTTGAGAGAGTTTTTTCTCTAGCTGATGATAACTGGACATTGGGGGCCAAGCTGGAGGTATTAAAGGGACTTTACCTACTTTTGTGACTTTGTTGCTTTTGTGCCAAGCCTGGGTCATCACAATTTTGATTACAATTACCATTGCTTACATATATATATACCCGTACTTCACTACAAACAATGTGATTGGGCTTAGTTTTGGGGTAAGAAAATAAGGGGAAAAAATTGTGCCTCTGCCTACCAGCATCCATCTGGCTAGTGTCCTGTCAGTGTGTAAGTTGAGGGCTGTTTGGAAACTGAAACAGTATTTGCTATGTGAGCAAGGAGACAGCAAGAAGCCTGGGCGTGGCTTAGCTCAACTGTTCTGTACTAAAGCTGTTTGGTGCAGTGAAACTAAAACTGAAACAAACTCCTCTCCTCTGCTTGTGTTTTGTATTTGGAACAAATTTCTTTTCAGGTGGGGAGGGGGAGGAGAACTTCTTAGCACCAGAGCATGTTAAAAATAACATGTGAAATACTAATGCTCTGATAGTCATTTCGAAAAATCCTTTCTTAGTGAGCACCTAGAAGCCAAGAGGAACATATGTGCCAAATTTCAAGTTTGTAGGCTATACAGTTCTGGAGATTGTGTGATGATGCGTGAGTGGTATTTTGCTTTTATATATAGAAGATTCATCCTTATATACAGTGTCTAAAACTTCATGGATATGTTTTCCAGGTCCTCCTCTGGAAAGTTGCTTAAAAGTTTGCAAAAGATTTTCTTGGGAGATAAAGCCAAATCCCAGCTCAGTATTTCTGATCTAATGATCTAACTTCTAATGAGGGTGTTATTTAATCAGAACTCCCAGAAAGTAAGAGAATTTTTCACACCACGATGCAAAGAAGTTAGTCCATCAGAGTTAAGTCTCCTATTTGGAAGTTGGTATTCACGGTGCAGGCATACTCATAAACCCCATTATATAACCTTGCTCGGAATACTGTTTGTGCACACGGAAGAACTTTTTTTTAAATCGCCACGAAGAGGCAATATCCTTCCCTATGCTATTAAGCTTTAAAACAGGATGTGCTATTTTGCCAGCCGCAATTAAGCCAAATAAACTGCTAAATGCCGGCCACAGTGAATACCATTTAAAAAAACAACAACAGGGATAATTTGTTCGTTCAGATTACTTTCAGATGAAGCGTTTATGGTAAATTTGCCTTATCCTCAAACGTGTATTGTGTGGAAGGGGAAAGCTGTCATGTTCCATTTGTAGGCATTCTGGATTTCTTCTCATACGGTGTTATATTAAGGGGTGGGGGTGGGGGAGAATCGGAACAGCTGCAGCATTTTGCCCAGAAACGCTAAGAATCGCTTGGCTAAAAGCAGGTCTGCATTTGTGTGAAATCAGGATGGGTTCTTTTTTTTAAATTATTATTATTATTATTTTTACTTCTATTTCAGGAGTAAAGAAGGCTTTATCTCCCTTCAAGGCTACTACTGCAGGGAAGAGCTGAAAACGCTTCTCCTCCAACTCCGAAGGCGGGGGAGGAGGACGGAACGGAAGGAACCGTAACTCCAACACCGCCACCCCGCCGCCTTCTCTCCCTCGCCCGCCCCGTTAAACAACTGCGAGAGGAGGCAGGCGGGCAGGCGCGGCCAAGGCGGGCGAGCAGGTTCGCGGTGGGAAGCCTAGCACCAAGTCCCGTGGGCAACCAACCCTCCACTTGTTTCTCTGCCGCCACCCCCGCCACCGCCACCCCACCCCGCTTTGGACGTTTGCCCCGTTTCAGCCCCGTCCTTCCAAGCTCCACAGCCAAGCGTTTTTAATGGCTCGGCTGTTTGGCCCTCCCCTCACCCTTCCCTCACGGGGTGACTAATCATCGCCACAAGCCGGCTACTTTCCTCCCTCTTCGAATCTCCAGAGTTGATCAGCCTACGAGCCTCCTTCGCTCCGCTCCTTAACTCTCCACAGAACCCGCAGCGAAAGGGACGAGCGAATAAGAAGAGCGGCGGCGGCAGCAAATCCCCCACTCCCGGAGAAGAAGCAGCATCCATCCACTCCCCACCCCTGCGCCGCATCAAACCCGAGGGGATCCCTCCCCTCTTCCTCCCCCCACGCACACACCAGGCGAAGCAGCTTTGCCGTCCCGAAGTCTCCCTCCCGCCGGAGCTTGGCTACTCCGCCTCCCAGCTCCGATTGTGCCCACCGGGACTCCGACGCGCTTCCAGGGCCGCCCTTCTGGCGGAGCCGGAGGAGGAAGAGCCCGGTACCCTCTCGCCTTTCCGTTCCTCTCAGAGTCCCCCACCGCTCCGGGAGTGGGGAAGGCGCCAGAGAAAGGGATGCTGAGCGGGAAGCGAGGAAGAAGGAAGCAGCGGGAAGCCTAAAAGCGCCGGCAGAAATCCGGAGGGGCTCTTGAAAGCGGCCGGAGCGCGAGTCCCTCCCCGAAGCAGCCTCGCTTCGGGTTCTGGCCAAGAGAGCCGAGAGTTCCGGGAGGGTCCCGCCCGCCCACCCTGAGGTGGTCCCCGGTCCCGGCCGGCTTGCAGAGCGCGGACCCGGCTGCCCGAGCTCGGCGCGATCTCCCCCCCCACGCCGCCGCCCACCTCCCTCTCCAAGGTGTTGGGACCACGGCGGCCGATCCCCTCCCCTCCCCGCCAGGTGCCCGTCCGCCTTCGCTGCGCCGAGCTTCCCAGCGCCAGGAAAGCGGGGCTCCCGCCTTGCGCCCTGCCGCCCGCTCCATGGCGAGGGCAGCACCGGCTGAGTCTCCGCGCCGGGGGAGGCGGCGCCGGCGGGGGAAGCCCGGCGTCCTCTCTCCCCCGCTGCCACTGCCGCTGCTGTGATGGTTGTAGCGCCGGCGTCCCGGGCGGCGAGGCGGGAGGGCGGCGCGGCGGCGGCGCCAGCATGAAGTCGCTGATCTTGAGCCGCTTCTTGGTGCTGCTGCCTTGGGTGCTGCTGGTCATCCTCATGCTGGATACGGACGGCGGGAACCGGCCGCCCCGTCCGTCGTCGCCTCATCTCGCCCGGCGGCCGCAGCCCGCGCTTCTTCGCCAGGAGGCGCCTCGGTGGCGGGGGGAGGCCGAGCTGCAGCAGTTGCCCCTCATCTATGCCATCACGCCGACCTACAGCCGGCCGGTCCAGAAAGCGGAGCTGACGCGGCTGGCCAACACCTTCCGGCAGGTGGCGCGCTTGCATTGGATCCTGGTGGAGGACTCGGCGATCGGCACCGAACTGGTCAGCCGCTTCGCCGCGGGGCTCGGCCGAGCGGGCGGCCCGCCCTGCACCCACCTCCACGTGCTGACGCCGCGCAGGTACAAGCGGCCGGGGCAACCCAGGGCCACGGAGCAGCGCAACGCGGGGTTGGCCTGGATCCGCCAGAGGCACCAGCATTTGCCGGCCTCCCAGCCGGGGGTGCTTTTCTTCGCCGACGACGACAACACCTACAGCCTGGAGCTCTTCGAGGAGGTAAAGGAAGCGGGGGAAGGCGAGAGACGGTCCCCCGGTCGAGCAAGGGCGGCCGCCTTGGCGTGCCCACTTCACCCGGCCTCGCTCCGTTAGGAGACCCCCGGAGCTTCCTCCCAGCTTCGGAGCCTTTCGCTCGCCCCGGAGAAACTCCGCGCTGGCCGGCCAAAACACGCTTTCGCCCTTCAAGTTGCCTCTTTCTGCCAGCGCTTCCGCGGCTTTAAACCCCGCGTGGTTTTTCTCTCGTCCCGCCAGACCTTCTCCACCCGGGGCTGCTGGCGGGGTTGTGGGGTCAGATAGATCGTTTCAGGCTTTCCTTAAGCGACCAAGTGAGATCCGCGCATTCTCTTGTGCTCCAACCCCTTTGAACCAGACCGTAGGCGTAAAACTTAATTTCAGTGCCTGTGTTGTGAGGTGAAAAAAACATGGGGATAGTTTTTAAATTATTTACAAAGCCTCTAGCAAAGATCCCTCCCTCCCTCCTACCCTCTCCTTCATCCCCTTCCTTCCTCATCCCTCCCTCTCCTTCATCCCTCCCTTTCCTTCCTTCCTCCCTCCCTCCTACCCTCTCCTTCATCCCCCTTCCTTCCTCATCCCTCCCTCTCCTTCATCCCTCCCTTTCCTTCCTTCCTCCCTCCCTCCTACACTCTCCTTCATCCCCCTTCCTTCCTCATCCCTCCCTCTCCTTCATCCCTCCCTTTCCTTCCTTCCTCCCTCCCTCCCACCCTCTCCTTCATCCCCCTTCCTTCCTCATCCCTCCATCTCCTTCATCCCTCCCTTTCCTTCCTTCCTTCTTCCTCCCTCCCTCCCACCCTCTCCTTCCTCCCTTCTCTCCTTCATCCCTCCTTTTCCTTCCTTCTTTCTTCCTCTCTCCCACCCTCTCCTTCGTTCCTCCATCTCCTTCATCCCTCCCTCTCCTTCATCCCTCCCTTTCCTTACTTCCTCTTCCTCCCACCCTCTCCTTCATCTCTCCCTCTCCTTCACCCCCGCTTCCTTCCTCATCCCTCCATCTCCTTCATCCTTCCCTTTCTTTCTTTCCTTCCTTCCTTCCTTCCTTCCTTCCTTCCTTCCTTCCTTCCTTCCTTCCTTCCTTCCTTCCTTCCTTTCTTGTGATTGAAGATTCTAAATTCCACTTAAATTTACACCCCAGGCACTGCACTTTGATTTAATTGCAGTATCCTTTTCTCACTCCAAGCCAAAGCCTCAAACATTAGGGATACCCATTATATAGTGTCAAGGAAGGTTGCCACCAAATTGCCTTGCTTTTCTTTTCTTCAGCATCATCTTATTATTCCCATCTCCCAAGCCTTTGGCTGTACTATGCAGAGATTTTTTTCTGCAGTGTTGGCAGTGTCAGCTTGGTGTTTTTAAAGAACCAAGTTTGATTCCTTTTCTTTTGCTGAAGTAACTCCCCACAAAAAAAACCCTTACCTTAAGCAAACATTTAAAGCAAAAATAAAGATAGCACTTGGAGATTTGTAAAATAGTTCCAACTATTACTCATTTTTGCTTTCTATCCTTTTCTTTTTTCTTTACATGTGTGAATGATTACTTTCTGTTCTGCAGAGACCTCCAGACATATTGTAAGCTTGAAAGCAGGGCAGTGGATAGAAAGGCTTTCTCGCCATCGTTTCTCAACAGCAAGTTTTGTTTATTCTTTTAAATAAAATTTGGGAAGTATTTGGGAAAGAGTTCGAAGAAACAGGGAGAAATTAGCCAGCCCCCCCAATTCCCCCCCCATTTCCCTCTGGCAGGAAGAAACTTTTTAAAGGAGAGATATCAAAGCATGCAGGAATAAGTAAGATGAATCAACTTCAGCAAGCAAAGTGTGCAATTTGCAAGTGGTAGTTTGACAGCTATTGTATACTGCAAGAGAAATTCTCTAATATATTTAAAAAAATCCCCTTCTCCCAGTTAGAGATTATTCATCTGTACTACAAATCCCATCTGCATATGTGAGAATCCTCATGTCCCACAGAACTGTGTGGCATTTCTTTCCTGCTTTGGTGAGTCTAGATAGCGGCTAGATAGTTATCGTTTCTTTTTCTCCCCTGGCTGCGTGTAACAGTTTCCTCCTTTTTGCAAATAAGTGCATTAAGAATCAATAGATTAAAGCCAGGCACCGCGGAAAGATGCAGAGCACATCGAGCCCCCCAAGAGCCTCTTCAGAAGGCTGCTCAACCTTGCAGATATGCGTTCAGGGTTCAAAATGAGTTTGGGTCTCTTTCAGCAGGCTTGCCTTTTTGGCAGGTGCTGCTCCTCCCCTCGAGAGTTTGGCTTTTTCCTTAGTTGTGCTCTGAAGCTTTCATTGAAAAGTGGCTGAAAAGAAAACCATTTAGCTGCTTTGGGTTTCTTTCCCATTAAGCTGCTGGAGGTTGCTTGGAAGTCTTGAATGCAGGGAAAGTTCTGGCGTCCATTTCTTAGTCACCCGCCCCTCTGGATGCATTTTCTTTTTGAACCGGTGATTTGCTGTGAATACATCTCCCCCATTGGGTTGCCTGAAGTGGTACTGAGGCATTAAAAATTCCTGGGAGGGACAACCTTCACTCCTTCAAAGCCTGAATGAATGAAAATGCAGTGGGGACTAGCAAAGAGTCCATACAGATCCTCTGAGAACTTGGCTGAGTAAATCAGCGAATGATGAACCTGCCTTTTCTCTGTTGTTAACCTCTTTTACCTTTTTTCCCCAATTCAACAAGGCTATTATATTTTTAAAAAAATCTAAGACTTTAAGGGAGAGTTCCTTCAGCATGCTAATTATTGGCTAAATTGCAAGACTAACCCCTGCCCCCCACCCCAAAAGGTCCCTTTTGCACAGCTTTGAGACACCACTTGGCTCCTATCTCAGTCATTCTTTTTTAGTATCTTGAGAAGGGGCTGGTGTATTGCAGAGGCGAGTGTTGGCATTGGGTGTCATCTAAGAATGGCTCCGTGTGGGCTAAGAGGCTTTCTTAGAAGACAAAAATGGTGGATGGCTGCAGCCCAGTGATTCAGTCGGTATTGTCTAGGAAAAGAAGTCTGGTGTTAATTAGGAATGTCCTGGAGTCTCCAGGCTAGAGTCCATCCTGAGGGGAGCTAGAGGAGATGGTACAAAGCCAAAGATAGCTTTTTTTAAAAAAACTATGAAGACACTGTCTTCAGTGTCTTTTGTCTCGATGAAGGAAAATACTTGTAGCTCAGCGTTGACATGAGGGGTCCTTGCTGTTCTCTGATTTTGGTTGTTTTCCTGCAGACGTTTCCTTACCCACACTAGGTAACATCATCCATGCTAGAGATGATGTTGTTTTGCAGTTTGACTGGATCCTGACCAAACAGGATATACTCAGAATTTAAGGGTTTTTTTTTTATCCTGAGAGAAAAGCAATACTGCTTTGTAGCACTGATGATGTTACCTAGTTTGGGAAATGAAACGTCTATATTTTGTCTTACAAGGTTAGTTAGGCTAGTGATGAGTTGCGGGTCCCAGTACCAGGATGAATCAGCTGACGACCTGCACCCAGACAGACTGTCTGGGTGGGCTCCTCTTGATGGCAAAGATGACAGACACAAAGGTTTCTTTTGGTGAGAGGAAAAAGAGCCCAGAGCAAACTTTGCCCTCTCTTTTATTGTGCAGCAAGCAGGGGGTGGGTTTAGGTTACATGAGGTTAGACAGGAACAGGAAACACTGCCATATATGGTTAATCCTTATGCTATAGCTGACTCAGGATTTTGTACAGGAACAGGAAACATTGCCATATATGGTTAATCCTAAGTGACTCAGGTTTTACACGTAGCTGTTCCTATAGTGTCACCCTATATATGTATTGTATGTGTATTGGGTTGTCTGTGTACACGTGACTTCCTACTGATGTGTCATATCGCAACATCTCCTCTGTTTTTATCTTGTTTTTAGGGCTATTTACTCACTATCCTCACTGTTATGTCCAGTCTAGGTCCTCCACTCATCCTGTCATAGGTTCATGAGAATTCGTGGTTCCCCTTTGGCAGCATCTTTGGTGAACTCGTTATCAGAGTCATCGGAATCTGAGGAGAATTGCAAGAGGGCCTTTTTCTCTATTAGCGCATTAATTTGTTTTTGTTTTGAGTATAAATCCAAATCAATTTGGCCAAATTTTCTTTTAAGGATTTCTAAGAATTTACCTATCACACATGGTCCAATGGTACATGCCAACAAGAGAAGGATAAGTGGACCAGCTATAGCAGATAACAATGTTGTTAACCATGGGGAAAGGTTAAATAGTCCTTGATACCAAGTATGTTGTGAAGTTCGTTCCCTTTCTCTTAATTTTAATCTGGTGTCTAGTTCTTTCATGGAATCTAGGACAACTCCTGAGCTATCAGCATAGAAACAACACTCTTCTTTAAGAGCAGCACATAGTCCCCCTTGTTTCAAAAACAAGAGGTCTAGGCCTCTGCGGTTTTGTAAGACCACCTCAGATAAAGAGGTAAGAGAAGTTTGCAAGGCAAGAATGGATTTTTCGACCCTTCTAAGATCTTCATCTATGGTGGCACTTAACTGGCGAAGATGCTGATCAGAAGTAACAAGGCCAGCTATACCTATGGCCGTCCCAGAAGCCCCCAATCCCAGCAGTACAGCTAGCATCAAAGCAGTTACTACTTCTCTTTTTGCCCTAAGGTTATATTGTCTAGGTTCTAGTAAAGAAACAAAATCTTCTGAGTTATATACATCAATTTTGGGAAACAATTGTACCTGAATACAAAATGATTTTTTTTGTCAATAATACATAATCATTTCAGCAAAGTCAAAATGTAATTTGGGGAAATAGGAAGAAATCATGGTGTAATTAGTTGTAGAGTTGAGTATTTGTCCATAAGCGTCCTTGATGACCCATGTGATGTTGTGTGGTTTGTGGCGTTAAGGCTGGTGGATGTCCCATCAGTCCAGCGAAACGAACAGCCAAGCAGGAAGAAGAGGAGTGCTGTCATCTTTTTCGATGATGGCTCCGCTGGTTGTGGGCGGTGATATGGGCGGACACACCTTGCAGGAACCCAAAGAGTTCTGTCAGGAAGCTGGACTGCTGCGTAGCCTTGACCCCAGGTGATCAATTCAGCAGGTCCTTTCCATGCAGGATCAGGTAACTGTCTATGATAGACTAGTGGTCTCAAGTGGGAACAGGTGGTTTAGTAAAGTGTCGAGATGCAGCAGACAGGGAGGGGTGCCAGTGAGATTGAGGAAGTTAAGCGTATACAGACAAACATTTAACACATTTTGTAATACTGGGAGGCTAGGGGGCCTTTAAGGCCTTTTGACCCCATGTATGGTTGCAATGCCAATTTTAAGGTTTGATGAGCCCTTTCAACAATAGCTTGCCCCTGGCTATTGTAGGCAATCCCAAACTTGTGGATAATGGACCAGTGATAGCAGAACTCAGAGAATTGAGAGCTGATATAGGCTGGTCCATTATCTGTTTTTAGAATTTTGGCGATCCCAGCACTACGAAGGTCCGAATACAATGATTAATAACATGCTTTGACGCTCTCCCCTTTGAGGGGTGGCCATAATAAACCCTGAATAGGTGTCAACAGACACATGAAGGTATTTCCAAGGGGCAAAAGGTGAGAATTGAGTGACATCCATTTGCCATGTCTCACAAGCCTCTATGCCCCTGGGATTAATCCCTTGAGGAAGCGTTTTTGCTTGCAAACTGCAAGTGGGACATTGTTGGATGATTGCCTTTGCTTCTTCCAGAGAAATGCCAAATTGTTTAACCAGAGCCTTTTTGTTTTGATGAAAATAACTATGACTTTCCCTGCTGATAGAGGGGAAGGTTGAGGCATCTTAATACTGATTGGAAGTATTTTACAAGCAGTATCAGCTACCTGGTTCCCTTCAGAAAGGAAACCTGGGAGATGTTGATGACTACGTATGTGGGCTACAAATAGAGAGTGGGTCCTAGATTGAATGAGCATTTGCAGCTGAAGCAACAGTGTCATTAATGATGGTTGTATAGAAGGAGATAGATATGCCTCAAAAATATGTAAGACCAATTGGGAGACATATAGACTATCCGTTATGATGTTAATTGGTTGTTCAGGAAATGTTTTCAAAGCCAAGTTAAAGGCAGCCAATTCAGCTTGTTGTGCTGAAGATTGGGGCTTTGTCAATTGCTTGTGCCAGTTGCCTTGATCATACCAGACACAGGCACCATGAGTTTTAGAGCCATCAGTGAAGATTGTGATGGCTTGAGTTAGTGGAAAAGCAACTACTGGAGAGGAAAAGGTAATAGGTACCGTTTTATTAGCTGCAAACGAGGGTCAGAAGGGAGATGGCAAGAGATGGGACCAATCCAGTTTTCCAGAGCGTCCCTGTAATACATCAGATGTCTGAAAAAGGGGTCCCATTGAGACAGTTTGAAAGGAACATGTATTGCCTGGAGATCATGGCGAGTAGGGCCTTAGCTCGGTGACGCCCTTAGTACAGAGCAAGGCGAGCTGAAGGGCCCGGGAGGTAATAGTTGCCCTAGGAGTATGGGGAAGGTGAAGCCATTCAATGATGCACAGCTTCTTTGTTTTGGGGGCTGTTTGGAAGAGAATAGCTGTGAGGAGAGCAGGTGTGGGCAAGATAGCCAAAGATAGCAAACAGTTGGGGATGATGCGATCCACCCACACTTGCTTTAAGGTATTGTTGACTTGGGCTAGTGCCTCCAAGTGCTGTCTTGTAAGATGGACCACATCTGAAGGATGTTTCAAGCCCGTAAGGGCATGGAATAGAGGGGAAAGGGTTGCAGTAGTGACAGAAAGATAAGGCCGTGCCCAATTGAGCGTGCCAAGATATTGTTGAAGTTGTACAAGGGTTGGAGAGGAAGGGAGAGTCAGAGAAGGTAAGGCAGGAGTGGCAGCAGAAGACAGGAGTTTGTGACCAAGATATTGAAAGGGATAGTGAGATTGTATTTTTCAGGGGCTATGTGGAGGCCTGCTGTGGTCAAGAGTTTAGTGAGGATGGGAAGGGTTTTGCAACTGTGCCTTTAGGGCCTTCAGCTGCGACCAAGATGTCATCCATGTAATGGTATACAAGAAAGGAGGGATATAGGTTGCGATATGGTTGGAGAGCCATGTCAACATAGTGCTGACACATAGTGGGAGAGTTTAGCATCCCTTGAGGAAGGACTTTCCACTGATACCTTTTGGTGGGTCTGGAGTTATTCAGTTCTGGGACAGTGAAAGCAAATAGAAGCCTATCTTGGGGTTGAAGAGGGATGGAAAAGAAGCAATCCTTAAGGTCAATAACTAGAAGGTCAAAATGCTGTGGGATAAGGTTTGGATTGGGAAGTCCACATTGCAGGGCACCCATTGGTTGAATGATAAAGTTCACGGCCCTTAAATCTTGAAGTAGACGAAATTTCCCAGATTTCTTTTTTATAACAAAAACTGGGGTATTGTAGGGGCTGGTAGAAGGTTCAATATGACCAGCACTTAATTGTTCAGAGACAAGAGCAGTCAGAGCAAGCAGCTTCTCTTGGGGAAGTGGCCACTGATCTACCCATACAGGAATGGATGATTTAAGGGTAAGAGGGAGAGAAACAGACATGATGAGAATCAAGGAATGTGAAAGGTAGCTCCAAGCTGTTCTAAAAGATCCCGACCCCACAGATTGTAAGCAAGGGAAGGATATAAGGTTTGATGAGAGCAGAAGCAGAAGCATTAGGGTAATGGCCGTAAGCCAATTAGAGCTGACCTGAGCGCTTTGAACTCCACCAACACCTTGGACAGAAGGTGATTGTTCAAGGGGCCATTCTGGGGGCCATTCAGTGGTTGAAATTACCGAGGCATCTGCTCCAGTGTCCACCAGTCCTGTAAAAGGACGACCATTAAGAGACACTGTTAGCAGAGGTTTTGAAGCTTCTATAGAGCAGTCAATAGCCATGAGGGAGGGGGAAGAGGAAGTGGGGATGGAGGAGGGGAGAATGATAAGAGTGGCTACGATAGTGTTAGCAGGTAATGAGAAAGGTCTATCACCTACTGCTGTAAGAGAGAGGCAGTTAAGAGCGGATGAGTCATAAAGAAAGGGGGGCGATCACCCCTTCCATGATCAAAGAGGAGTTTGGGATGAGCAAGATGGGCGTGTGAGGTGAGAGTGGCGGGGAAGTGTAACTGTGAGAGGGAGGGTAAAGACAGATCCAGGATCCTCATAGATGATAGCAGTTGCAAGCAGAACAGGGAAAGCTGATTGGGACGAAGTAGATGCAACCTTGGAGGCAGGGCTAGTTGCTGGCCCCGAAATTAGTTTCGAGGGGGCATTTGGAGAGGGATGTGGATTAGAGCGACATTGGCTAGCCCAATGGAAACCTTTACGACAGCGAGGGCAAACTGTTTTTGGCTTGACAGAGGAAGGAGGAGGTCCCCTTCCCTTGGGTGCACTGCCACCTCCTGGCGAACGGCACTGAGACTTAAAATGACCAGGTTTGCCACAGTTGAAACAATTCCCTGCACGAGGGTGGTCATGGCAAACGAGGAGGTAATGGCTGAGGCAAGGGCAGTGGCTTTATGCGCCTCAGTTCCCACGTTCTGACATGCTTTAATATAGTCAGCAAGGGTCTGATGTGGAATGGACTGAAGAGGTTTCAGGATTTGTTGGCAATCATAATTAGCATTAGTCACTGCAAGCTTTGAGAGAAGCTCAGCTTGCGCATGGGGGTTTTCTATCTGCCGGTTAAGTGCATCTGATAGACGGTCAATGAAAGAGGTATAAGGTTCAGAAGGACCCTGAAGAATTTTATGAAAAGACAAAGAGGGTTGAGATGGGTCAGGAACCCTACGAAAGGCATTAAGAGCAGCATTACGCATGATAGGATAGCCCTCAGTAGCCATTTGAATCTCATCTTGTGGGGTGATCACAGCTCCTTGGCACAAAAGGTGATCCAAGGTGACACCCTGGGGAAGCCCTGCTGTTGCAGCCATGGAGACGGCCAAGCGATAATCGTTGTGCCACGCTGCAAGCTGGGAGGACGTCAAAAGCATTGAAGCCATTGTTTGCCATTCAGAAAAGAGAATATTATGGTTGTTAGAGATATTCTCCAGCATGGCACGCACATAGGGTGACTTTAGACCATAGTTGGTGGTGGCAGATTTAAGATCTTTCATAAGATTCCATTCCATGGGGGCATACTGAGCAACTGGATTGCCTCCTGCCACTGGGGCTTGGAGGATCATGGGGAAGCAAGAAAGATCTTCTGCATTAATCTTCCCATTAGCTAAAGCTTCCTGAAAGGTGTTACGAAGCAAGGGGGAGGGTATTAGAGGGGAAGGAGTCAGGTTTTGTAAAGGAAGATTTTGAGGCTGAAATGCTGTAGGGAGGGGAGGGGGGAAGGGGGGAGAGGAATGCGAGGAATGTAAGGCTTTTGTTGAAGGGGAGGAGGGAGGGGGAGCGGGGGCGTTTGGAGACAAAGAGTAGGTGGGTGGAGTTTCTGCTGGAAGAGGAGAGGGGGGATTAAGGGGGGAGGAAGGAGAGGAATGTAAGGCTTTTGTTGAAGGGGAGGAGGGAGGGGGGAGCGGGGGGGTGTTTGAAGACAAAGAGGAGATGGGTAAAGTTTCTGCTGAAAGAGCAGGGGGGGAATTAGACAAAGGAGCTGCTGAAAGAGCAGGGGGGGGGATTTGAAGAAGGAGGGAGGGAATCTTGTTGATTCAAAGTTGAATCAGGAGAAGGATAAAAAATATCAATCGCAGCCATGAGCGCTCTCCAGGTACAGAGAATATGTGGCGCTGCCCGAGGAGGTTGATGGATCCATTTCCCAATTTTCTCCCATGTGGAGCGTTTAAGAGTGCCATCCTCGGAATAGGCTGGGCAATGTTTTTGAAGATAGAGCAGAAAAGAGATTATAGCTTTCCTTGAAAGAGGAAAGACTGTCATGCCATTAGTTCTTTGCAGAGCATTGGCCTTCCTGACTAAAAAATGAAGTTCATCCACATGCTTGGACAGAACTTTGGAAAGTGGGGAGCCCATACTTACGAATGCGCTTGCTGTTGCCCAGTGGGTAGTACGGGAGTCAGGGCGACGTCTCCCTAGAAAAGGAGCACGTTGTGAAATCACGTCGGGGTCACCAGTTGATGAGTTGCGGGTCCCAGTACCAGGATGAATCAGCTGACGACCTGCACCCAGACAGACTGTCTGGGTGGGCTCCTCTTGATGGCAAAGATGACAGACACAAAGGTTTCTTTTGGTGAGAGGAAAAAGAGCCCAGAGCAAACTTTGCCCTCTCTTTTATTGTGCAGCAAGCAGGGGGGTGGGTTTAGGTTACATGAGGTTAGACAGGAACAGGAAACACTGCCATATATGGTTAATCCTTATGCTATAGCTGACTCAGGATTTTGTACAGGAACAGGAAACATTGCCATATATGGTTAATCCTAAGTGACTCAGGTTTTACACGTAGCTGTTCCTATAGTGTCACCCTATATATGTATTGTATGTGTATTGGGTTGTCTGTGTACGTGACTTCCTACTGATGTGTCATATCGCAACAGGCTAGTTGACTGTGTTTGTCTGGGCATGGTGGGCATACAGCTTGTGGAACATTCCTGAACAGAGGCAATTTTATATTGATCTGTTTTCCCCCCTGCAGGATACTCTGGGAATTGTAGTTCAGAGGAAAGTTGAATTAGATGTAAGAGAACAGCATTTTCTGTATTGATCTGGCACTCTTTCCAAATAAATATATGGCAACTCTTTGAGAATGTCACAGGCACATTTTACATCCTTAGTAGAAGGAAGGTGGGAATTGTTTTTCTCCAAATGATCATTTACCAGGATTTGTATCCGATACTGAAAACTTGGGAAACAGTAAAAATTTCTGAGTCACTGCCTTTTCTGCCTCCAAGACTGGAATCTATTTACAAAGCAGTATTGCTTTTCTCTCAGGATAAAAAATAACCCCTTAAATTCTGAGTATATCCTGTTTGGTCAGGATCCAGTCAAACTGAAAAATAGGTGCATGAGAGGAAATTGATGTTCCTATCCTTCCAAAAGCAATTTTGACTGTTGATACCAGGACCATTATCGAGGCTTACCCAAGAAAAGATATTTAGCATTCTTATAACCCGTTTCTGCCTTTTCTTAGTGAATGGATTATGAGGTATAGCTTTCAAGCTGAATGGGTAAAGTGAGATTTTTTTACAACCAGTCTGCATTTATGCATTACTGCTACTAAATTTAGCAGGAAACTAACTAAGGGTTTTTTTTTCCTCTCTCAATAATTTGCTTAGGAGAGAAGAGTGTCAACCTTCTCCCACAATTCTGTAAGTCTTTATCCCTATGTGTCTGTTAGAAAAAAATGGGAATAGGGACTAAGCATCTCTTTTGGAACAATGTCAGGTTTGCATTTTAAAATTTATCTATGAAACACTATGAAATTGTGTAGAGTGGAATGTTGTATTTTTCCTTTATTATATATCCCATTCTGATGATTCAAGAGTTTGTTTTTCTGAAGCAAAGAACAAGATTTTTGTTCTAAGTTCTTTTGGTTTCCAGTGGGAACAAGAATATTAGATAAATTGGAGAAAATCTAGTTAACAAACCTGTTTGGAAAATAAAGCACATTAAAATTACTGTATCAGAGTTTTCAGAGTCAGGATCTCAAAAGAGTTTTATACTTTTTATAGTAGAATTATAGCTGCACTATTTTTAGCCTAATAATCATTTTAAAAAACTGGAATGTATAATGTTGCACCTGTTTATACATCCATAATAGGATATAATTCAATTGTAAATTGTGACGAGTTAGGTGATGGAGGAGAATCTCTGGCATATTAAGATTCTAAGCTGGGAATATCTTCTGACTTTTGAATGAGTTTAGAACTTTGTGGATTTCTTCTCACTGATATTGAAAGAAGTTGCTTGTGGCTTGGTTGAAAGTCTGTTCATTACCTTGAAGAAAAAAAGGAAAATAGATAAATATTAGATGAGTGAAGGAAAGCAACAAAGATGAATAAAAGGAACTGCAATCAGTTTGACATCATTTTAGACACTTCTAAAGAAAATATAGATTGATTTTAAGCACTTTTACCTATAGTGGATTTGTCAAAAATTAGTCTTGATGGATTGTCTCAATTCATTTTTTTATAGCTGTTCTTAGTAGAACATGGGAATGCCTTGACTTCTGCAAAACATTTGATGAAGTATCCCTTGAAATTCAGATGAGCAAACTAGTTAAATATGGGTTGGGTGGTAATGTTTATACAGTGAATCACAGCTAATTCAAACAACAGCCACCAATAATGTCTTCCTTTTAAAACTGAAGTGAGTTATCAAGTGTATTGCATCAGGTTTGATCCCGGGATCAATAGCCATTAACATTTCTATACATGATACTTTTCAAATATTGGAAAAGATGCCACACAAAAGAAATTTAAGAAGTGTCTTCAATCATTCAAGAATGATTGAGGACACAAAATAATGAATTTAAATTACATATTCCAATGAAATGTTAGATGAAAAAACTATCTTTAACAATAAGTCAATGAAACAATTGAAGAAATTAGTTACTGGATATTTCCAGTGCTTTAACTCGAACCTGAAATGGACCCTTCCAATTCTAGAATTCTGTGAAACGTGTAGTAGCTCCCGCCCCAAATCTGAAAAAGTACATAATATTTTTGTCTCTGCATTTGTTTGTTTTGATAAAAGTTCACAACAGATTGACTGTGCTACCTCACTATCCATTTGTTGTACTAATGATCAATTCCTGAATTGGGGTTGAATGGTTGCCATGGCAATATGCGTTCTGTAGTTCCAATTTGAGTTCTCTGTCTCAGTCTTACCATCTGTAAATAGTCTGACATAATTCAAAGTTGCCTTTTGAGAATAGCAAAGACCAATTATAGAACATAATTCTAGCATAACATTTTAAAAGACTAGAAGGAACAAAACCAATGTGTTATTTATGATTTAAAACCACAGGTATCTGTTGATTATTTGGCTTTATTACTATAGTGGTTCTTTAGAATGTTAAAATACTGAACTTTTGTGATAAGCTGCTGTTTTCCAGTAATCATAACAATAGCAATAGCACTTAGACTTATGTATCGCTTCACGGTGCTTTACAGCCCTCTATAAGTGGTTTACAGAATCAGCATATTGTCCCCAACAGTCTAGGTCCTCATTTTACTGACCTCAGAAGGATGGAAGGCTGAGTCAATCTTGAGCCAGTGAGAATTGAAAGCTAGCAGTGGGCAGAGTTATCCTGCAATACTGCATACTAACCATTGTGCCACCACAGCTCTATTATCACTTTCAAGATGGAAGCCATCAGAAGGTTGCAAGTCGCAATCACATATGAGCCTCAACCTAATGGCCACCTGGTGCTCACCTAATAGCTGCTAATCAGGCCTGAATGGTGATATTCTTGCAAGTCAAAGGAGAATCAGGAAGCTGGGCATATGTGCCAACCCTAACATTTATTATTTATTTTGTACATTATCTGACTCCACGAGGTTATGAGGTACCAGTAATCCCAAGCACATGTCTCAGTTTTCTTTAATACTATTCATGGGTCCATATTCCCATGCACAAACTACATGTGGCCCTGTCATCTTCCTTTTATCTCTAGATTGGCTGTAAGTCATGCTGGTGTCCAATATGGGTTTGTTTTTATTGTCTCCCTTTGTAAGAAAGTGTAACTTAAGTAAGTATCTTAAGAGGGATTATGCATTGCTTCTTGGCGGTTTTTTAAATTTATGTTGAAGTAATATATAAGCCACGAGATGCATTATTACTTTTCAATAACATGAAAAAATCAACCAACATTTTAGGATCATAGTAGATAAAATATTATTCCAAGAATAAATGAAATAAGTCCTCCTCAGATTACCTTCACATTTAAAACTAAGAAATAATTTCTGCATGATTCTTAAAAGTATAAAAATATGAACGGATCTTCTCATGTTTGGGCCTTGCTGGATATGGATCTGTAAAGGCCAACACTGCTTATTCAATTATTCACACTTCCTTTGCTCTCTAAGCATCAGTTCACTCCTTTAAGAAAATGTTAATTTTCAGTTCAGTACAATGGAAGCCATTTTTAACTTGTGGTTTTGGTCCCTATTAGTATTACTTCGATTAACTGGATTTAGTAGCTACTAAAATTTCCTCAAGTTCTACTTGGAGAAGGAGACTTATTTTTAAAAAAATTAACAACACTTGTATTATATCTCCAGATCCTCACACTTATGACTATCGGGAGCATCCCCATAGTCACGGGAACAAAATGTGAGTGTTTGGCAAACAGCTTGCATTTACAAGTATTGCAGCATCCCCTGTCACATGATCACCATTTGGGATCTTTCCAGCAGTGGTGGAATTGAAATTTTTTTACTACTGGTTCTGTGAGCATGGCTTGGTGGGTGTGGTTTGGTGGGCTTGGTAGGGAAAGGATACTGTAAAATCTCCATTCCCTCCCCACTCCTGGGGGGAAAGTTACTGCAAAATCCCATTCCCTCTCCACCCCACTAACCTGCTTTCCAGCTCCGTTCTCCTGTGCAGGGCAACAAAAGAAGACCCAGCCGATCAGCTGGGACTCGGGAGGCAGAGAATAGATGGGGCAGGGCCAGTCAGAGGTTCTCCAAACTACTCATAATTTCTGCTACCTGATCTCCAGAACTGGTCAGAACTCACTGAATACCACATCGGCTTCCCAGCCAGCATCCAATAAGAAAAGTCGCCGAGGGGACCCAATTCATTTAATAACTGAGGGATTCACTAAACAACTAAATGATCCACTTAACAACTGTGGCAAAAAGGTTGCACACAACTCACTTAACAAAACCACCTTAGTTAACAATATAAATCCTGGTTCCCAATTGTGGTCTTGAGGACTACCTGTATTTTAAAATTGAGAAGTTATAAATTTTGGTTATAGAACTTCAATTGCACTTGATTCAAAATTATCATTTTAACTTTCAAAATTTCCCTACTTAATAATTTATGCAACCCCCTTCCCCCCAATTCATTCATTTGTTTCCTTCAAGCAAAATCTTTTTGAGAATGTAATTTTTGGAGTTTTAAATTAAACGGTGTTTTTACACATATTTTAAATTTTTCTTCCTGCTTTTGGAATGGATTGCCAAGGAAGTCTAAAGCCTAATGCCACTAGGTTTTAATTCTGGTTTTTTAAAAAAAAATTGAAATACTTAGCATTTTACGGACTAAAACATATGAAGTCTTAGAAAATGTCCTTAAAATTATTTATTCCAGGTAACGATTGCCAGTTCCTCCTTATGGGTTGACTTTTCTGGATGATTTAAGATAATTCATGCAATGTGATACATCAAAAACTGCAGTATTGGTGGTGTTGTGATAGATAATACAATAGGATCCATCTGACCTTTACTGTCACTTATCTTTATGCAAGAATTCTGCAGTGGATAATGTTGCACTTTCATTCTTAGGGAACAACAGCCATTCTTTAAAAAGAGAGAGAGGGAGAGAGAGTCAGCAAGCGCAATTGGTTCTTCCCTCATCTGAGGTTTTGCTCTAAGAAACTTATTAAGTCCCCATAGAAGACAGGCAGCAATTTATAAGAAAAGGCCTTGATGCCTAGTTCATATTTTGGAGTCAGAATGGAGAGAAGACGTTACTGTCAGGTTGCTGTTCTCTCCCCTTTCCTCCCCCACAAACTGATTAAGAAGCAGTACCACTCTCTGGTCTCTGGTCTCAGTAGCTCTATTAGAGAACTGTGAGCAGCCTAACAGATGCTTTATAGCCACTGTACTTGCGATTCCTTAAGCCAGCTCTCACAAGCTCCCTGCAGTGGCAGGCTTTTACATGTCAAATACAGGTAGGAGTATAAACAGGATACCACTCCAGAGCTCTTTACGAAACCTGGAGGACAATGTTTTGTGAAGGGCCAGAATTTATTAGAGATGATCTTGTCCCCATGGATACTTGTTTGGGTGAGTGCGGTGGGGGGGGACTGTTGCAGATCAGATCAACCTACCTTAGATGTGAACATGTGTTTAGTCTCTCCCATTCCTGAAAAGCCACTGTTGGAGCTGGGATACCTTCAAATATTATAAAAAGTGCTCTAGCGCAGGGGTCTTCAACCTTGGCAACTTTAAGACTTGTAGTCTTCAACTCCCAAAGTTCTTCAGCCAGCAAAGCTGGGTGTTGAAGTCCACAAGTCTTAAGAGTTGCCAAGGTTGGAGGCCCCTGCTCTACAACAAACATCTTTTCTGCTGCTTCACCTCCTAGTCACATTGCCGTCACATGATGTTTTGTGGCTTTTTCCCCATTCGCTGAACTGGGGTGGGCGTGGCCTACGCATGACGCATCTGGCCCACAGGTCGCCAGTTTCACACCCCTGCTCTAGAAACTGAGGGACATCCATGCATAAGGCAGCAACAGCTGCAGTGTTCATCTTCTCAAGGGTTGAATTGAAAAGAAGTCTTTGAAATATAGCTTTTGCAGGTTCTAGCTGCATTTACACCTTGCATTTACACCAAGCTATAGATTATTTTAACAATGGTTTGTGAAACAAGACATGCTTTTTTTTTTTTGAACCAGACCTGGGATTAAACAAGGTTTGCCAAAGTATAAGCCATGATGTACACACTTTAATGGCTATGTGCCATGTCATCTTGTATCAAATAATCCCCATACCCTATCCCCATAATTATACAGACAAACAAGTCTTGTTACAGGAGCTGATCATATCTAACAAAATCTTGCAAATTCCTGCATAAAGATGCCATTAAATGACTTAAGGCACTGTGTGGCTACAAGTCTGATTGGAGCTGTGGTACAGATGTTTCACCCTCATCAATCACCGTTTATATAGAGAAAAGACATTTGACTGAAAAATAAGGCCATCATGCATGCTGTCCTGCTTTATCTTCAGTTCGAAGTCTGGGAGTTATGTTTAGTATGTACAAGTGGAAGCTGAGGTAGGAGGCAAGCTGTGAAGGAATTCCACAATGGATACAAAGACATTGTACACCTTTTGGCATTTTGATAAATATGTCCTTAAATTTCAAATCATCTGAGCCAGAACTGGGCATTACAGTGTGTGAAGTCATGGTGTTCTTGATACTAAATTTTCTATTAAGAGTAGCATCACTCTATAGTATATTGGTAGTCCTTGACTTATGACCACAACTGGAACTGGAATTTCCATTGCTAAGGGATGCATTACTTGAGTCATGCCTGTTTTTAATGATCTTTTTTGCTGCAGTTGCTAAGTGAATGACACAGTCATTAAGTGAATCTGGTCCCCCCCCCTTTTTTTGACTTTGCTTGTTAGAATCCCCCTGGGAAAGTCATGATCTGAGGATGTTGCCACTGTTGTAAATACATGCCAGTTGTCAAGCAATCAAATTTGGATCACAAAATAATGGGGACATTACAATGGTCATAAATGCAAGGATCAGTCATAAGATCTTTTTCCAGGGCTGTCGTAATTTTTAATCGTTGTTAAGAATGGTTGTAAGTCAAGGACCACCTATAGTAAGGGATGTGAAAGCAGCAGGTGAGTAAACATTAGCATAGGTTGGATTGGAAATAATTGCTTGAGTTGTTGAAAATAATTGCTTTGAATTAAGGGAAGCTATTTTTCGAATGACAAAGGAGCCAAAAGGTAACATAAATTGGTTGTCATTTGTTCATTTTTATGTGAGTCTTCCTTCAGAAAGAGTCGAGCTCTGTCTGAAAAAGAATCATTCATGCTTTCAATCCTGGGAGAAAGTATCATACAACATAGTAGAAAAAAGTAGAAGCCAAGCAGAGGGTCCTAAAAAGGTGTTTTGTTTAAAAGCAAAAGAGCAGATGGCTCTTTGGTTCAAGATTTTAATAGACAGGTTTACTACAATCTGTGTATTTGTTATACACAGGCCTGCAGGAATGTAATGTCTGTGTTCACAATGAAGGAAGAAAATGGCTGTACATTGGGACATTGAAAGCTGAGCAAGCGTTAAGAGCATTAATCTTGGTTTATATAATCAGCTGAAGCAGAATATACTTTTCAATTTGTTAGTAAACCAGGTTTTGATTATTCAGGTTTTTTTTTAATGGTGCTCTCTTTTTTTATGTTTCTAAAGCTCTGTACCAAATTGGTTTTCGAGGAAGGTTAAATAATGCATGAGGTTTACCCAAATGCTTGTATTCTTGCATTTTATTAAGTACAAGAGGCTAGCATAATGTTTTATAATACCTTAGTGGCAGTAATACTTCCAAGGCATAGTGTTTACATCTTAAATAATTAATGCAAAGAATTATCTGTTTACTAACCTTTAAAAAATGTCTTTTTTGAATCAACTTTGTATCCATGTAATTTTCTTGACAGCTTTATTGGAAAGTTTTGCTGTTATCTTCTGGGATATTCCTTGGTGCTCTTCCATATGTCTCACTGGGTTATGACAAAAATGTAGTCCTCTTGAAGACAGCTAGACACGGACTGTTGGCACAATTCTTTAATGATATGTTTTTTTTAAATGAATCTTGCACTGGCAAAGGGATTAAACTTCATGATCTCCAAGGTTCACACCAATGATTACATTTTATTATTTTGTGAATATCAAAGTTTCCATTGATCTTCCCTAATTCTATGAAAAAAATAGAATATTATATTTTTCTTCTTCCATTCAGTTATGTCCCATTGTCAGAGACTGCAGTTTTCTTGGCAAGGTTTTTCAGAAATGGCTTGCACATGCCTCTTTCCTCAGGCTGAGAGAAAGTGACTGGTCCAAGGTCACCTGCTGGTTTCATGCCTAAGGCAATACTAGAACTCTCGGTCTCACGCTTTCTAGCCTGGTGAAAACTAGCTGTTATGATCATTAAATGTAAACAGAAATGAACAAAAAATTTTTTTTGTTATGAACTCATCCTCTAAATTTTGGAGTATGACCCTTAATGGGATATTCTATGTAGAAAAAGTTTGTACCGTTATGATATTCCTTTCAGAATAGATATCACATCCTGAATTTAGTAAAGTTGAATTCTACCTCTGTAGTTCTAAGTCATATAAATGTGATTTCCAAAAACATCTGATGCTAAAAATTGCCTGCAATAAATCTTATCAATTTAGTACTTCAGAACAAGCTGCCAAAGTCTTGTGCTTGACTACTTGCCTCCTCTAGTCATCCGCTAAAGCAAGGGTTCCCAACCCCCACTCCATGGACCAGTACCGGGCCATGGCATGCCAGGAAACAGGCCGCACAATCAAGCAAAGCCCTATTCATGGGATGCAGACATGTGAAACTATGCCCACCGGTCCACGGAAAAACCTCTTCTCGGAACCGGTGCCTGGGGCCCAAAAGGTTGGTGCTACTGTCTAAAGCACAGGTGTCCAACCTTGGCAGCTTTAAGATGGCTGGCTGGGGAATTTTGGGAGTTGAAGTCCACAAGTCTTAAAGTTTGCGAGGTTGGACACCCCTGTCTAAAGCCTTTATTTCTGTTTGCAACTAACTGCAGCTGCTCATTTGCCCAGAATTATTGATAGTGCTAATTAAAGTTTAGAACAGCATCTCTGAATCTTGGCAACTTAAAAATATGTGTGGATTTCAATACTCAGAATTACTCAGTCAGCTTGCAGCTATATCTTAAAAGTAGCTAAACTTGAGAAAGATTGGTTTAGAGAAAGGCTTGAAGTTACCACGTTTTCCTGAAGCAGAGTTGGGAAACTTCATAGTTTGAATATATCTGGAAAGCATTAGATAAGGAAAGAGACGCTATGTAGAGCCCTGTCATTAAAAATTGTGACTATTCTTTCCATGGTATCTTTGTAAAGAACCTGTTTTTGAAAAAGATGTTCTGCTTTCTTCGTTTAGATGCGTACCACTAGCAAAGTCTCTGTGTGGCCCGTAGGGCTAGTGGGGGGCCGACGCTACGAGCGCCCAATTGTGGAAAAAGGCAAAGTTGTTGGCTGGTACACTGGTTGGCGGGCAGGTAGGCCTTTCGCCATCGATATGGCAGGTGAGTATCTCTTCAGAATCTCAGCTATTAAGGTAGAATGGGCGGACTAGATATTAACATTTCTAGTTATTGAAGTAATAAGTACAAGCTTGCAAACTCCTGGGTCTTATGGTGAGCAGAGTCTCTTAGAATTCTGGTAGCTTCAGCTTTTATGAAATGCTTATTTATCAGCAGCCTCTGATAAAGGTTCAAGCAGAAGTTTGTAGAAAATGCTGGGATTAATAAACTATGGATTTTATTGTAATAACTTTAACTGTCTGTTATTGCTAGGAGCACCCTCATAACATTCACTGGCCTCTTAATGGATCACCACTCATCCCAGGTTTGTTCAATGAAAGCCATCATGTAACGTTTTTAGCAAAGAACTGAAGGAACAGCCAAGGTTACCAGGTTCATTTATATCCAGATGATATACCGAATTCCCTACTCAATTCAATTCTGAATTGAGTTGAATCAGACATTTTGGCCACCACACTGCAAAGCCCCACCAAAACCCAATTTTCTGTCTGTGCTGATGCTGTTTGTTTTTTTAAAAAGGGATCCCTAATCTAGAAACTGCCTTGCAAAGCAACATATTGTTGCCAATATTCCATCAACTAAGAGGCCCTTGCTGTGACTTTTAAGTGTAAAAACTGCTAATTCATCAGAAAGATGAATAATTTTGCACAACTTGCCAGAAAACCTGGTGAGAGTGATTTGTAGGCAGAGAACAGCTTGAAACGCTTTGCTTAAGGGAGAAGTTGACAATAGCCAGGAAAGCAAGAACACTTCAAAAATTAATCTTGTCAATCTTCAACTGTATCACAGACTACATAGTCCTATCAGGTAGCCTTCATGCTTGGTCAGTCTCTTGTGTATGCTAAAGGCATTTCAAGTGCTGTCTGAATTGCTTTTGATGCAGTCATAGATTTATACTTGCACAACTCTATAAAGTTTTGAACTTTGATTCATGGGAGTGTGGCTAGAAGAGTGGTGAGGAGGGGGCCATACAGACAAATGATTTATATTTCCTGCTTTGCATTTTATTCATGCGTTGCTGGTGAAATGATCTCACTTATTAAAAAATTTCTATAAAATGCTTAGCAAATTAAAATAACAATAGTGGGAGAATTACTAAGAGTTACTTCACTCCAGCACCAGCTTCTGTACTTTTTAATTATGAATAATATTGAGCAAATTGAAATGGTCCAATGCCCTAAGCTACAGTTCATTTAATCATATTGATTGAATAAACCGTAATTTGCTGAATTTCCCCAACTTACATTCTCCCTTTCTTCAGGCTCTTACTACAAATTATTCTATGGGAAGGATTCTATAACTGTATTTGTCTTCATTTAAAATTGTTTATATTGCTTGTAAACTGCTTTGGGAAGATTGTTACACTGAAAGACAGGATATAAATAATCATAATAAATAAGCAATGTGCAAAGCTATAAAATACACTTTGTAAACAGTGGCGGAATTTATGCAATATACTATGCCAAAATTAACCAAATCACATTATGACCTAATTAGTACAGTGTGTGAATCAGGTCTATAGCTTGTATTCAGTCATTAGAGGTGACTGTCAAAATTCTTAGATGGGATACTTGGAACCGGATTGAATATAGGCTGTTATATTCATCAACCTTGCATAAAAATGCCTCAGGGGCTAGATTTGCATGACTTCCCTGATCAAGTTGCTCCCTTGGTAAGCTGATTTATCCTGTGCGCAAATGGCACTTGATAACTGATGGCCCATTCAACTACCAGCCTGAGTCCTTAAGGGCCCCAATGAAGGAAGCTGATATTGGTGTTTGGAAGTAGGAAGAACAGATTCATACTCCTACCTTGTTCTGATGACATAACCGAGGCATGAAGAGTCAGTTTATCTCCAAAAAGTCCCAGGTTGTTTGAGGATAACATTGATTACTTCTAGGTTAGTTTCTACAACAAGGTTATGGAGTAGAAGGTTGGTGTTTTTATATAACACCTTATATAAAACCAGGTAAATATATTGCTTAAACATCATTGAATACAGCCATTTTGTACATTTTGGAAGCTGTAAGTAGTTGTGGCTTATTAAAAAGAAAAGACACCCTCAAATTGAGCTCAATGCCTGGGGATTTTTTTCCCTTTGGCAGAGTTGTGAAGATGATCTCCTATAGACATGTTTCAGGATGTTTATAACACTGCTATTTTTTTCAACAGCTCTAGAATTTTCATTAGCTGCATATTATGTGCAGCAAAAAAAATTGCTGCAGATTGTAGCTCAGATTTCACAACATTCATTCCTATATTAGGTAGGCTGTTCAAAAATGAAACCAAAGGCCATCTCGAACTTCCCACTCAGGACTTAATGAGGAAGAGTTACATTATTCCTTAAGTAGCCAATTTTAATTCTTGTTATTTTTAAAAGTAATAGGATTCTTAAAGATATGTTTAACTCTTTTTAAAGTTTTTGAAAGCCAACTGGTTGCCTTCAGGCTGCCATTACCCTATACCTAATTCTAGTAGCAGCTTTATTTGAAAAAATGCAGATTACCAATTTGTCTTGATAATGGCTGTAAAGAGTTCTGTGCGCAGTGAATAGGAGACTCAATCAGAATGCTAAGAGTCCCATAATACCTTGAAGATGATAAAAAGAAAATAGTTTTTCTTTCTACTTCGTTAGTCCAATCACCTTCCTTTTCTCTTCCTCCATAAGGTCTCCCTTTCATCTTAATTTGGAAATAGAATAAGTGCTACTTCAGAAGAACTAGTGAATAACATCTATAAAAGATGGTGTGCATTACTAAGTTTTGCAGCCCCACATGATGCTGAGATGTTGTGCAAGGGATTGTGCAGTGTGTTACTCAGATGACAGTACTCCTTTATATTTCAGGTTGTTTCTAATTCTTAATTCTTACAGATGGGTCCCATTGCAGCTAACAAAATGGATGCAACAATAAAAATACTGGTAGATGTAGGGAGTCACTATTTTTGTTCTTGTATCTTTTAAGAACTTTCTGACTTTTAACAGCAATGGTATCTTATAAAGATTGTAGTCTTTAGCTGTGATAAGCACCTTTTAAAACAGGAGGGTCAAACTGGCAGCCCATGGGCTGGATGAGTCACGTGCAGACCAAGCTCACACCCAGTTCCGTGAATGGGAAAAATGTCATGAAACATCACATGACGGCAACATGACGTGACAAGTTTGACACCTGTGTTTTAAAAGCAGCTCCACACCAATTTCAGACTTAAGAACCAACAGTAGCTGAGTGTCAATGATCTCATCATATATGATTACTTTGTTTCGAATGTAATGTTCTTTCAAAATATGTTCATTTAAATGGTACTAATGTTTGCCAGGCTCTCCACAATTAAGTTAAAAGCTTTAACAGAAATAATGTTAAGGATGAAATGCCATTTTTATTCTAGAACTGCACAAAATTACTTGGACTATGGGCTAATATTTTTTATTTTGGGGGATGGAAGTCAAATGGCTACTTTTCTAAAGTGGTAGAGTCAAGACGAAAACTAGATTTGCGTTTAAAGTCAGTTAAGATAGAATGAGATTACTTTCCAATCAATTAATACTTTTTTTTAGTGTCTCATTCAAAAGTATAATTTGGTTAAGGTCTCAAAGGTTGCAAATTGTGACTGTACAGAGAGGCATTCCTTGAAACTTTTTATTGAAAGAAAAGGCTAACAAAACCAGAGGTACTCTGTAATAAACATTAACAGAATTACAGAATAACAGAGTTGGAAGGGAGGTCTTCTAGTCCAACTCAAGTACGAAACTCTATACCATTTCAGACAAATGGTTGCCCAATCTCTTCTAAAGAACCTCCAGTGTTGGAGCATTAATTTTTCAGAACCTGGTTTTGCATCACTTAAGAATTACATCATTTAAGGATAGGTTATGTCACATATTAAAAGTAGTGATAATGTGGGTTTTGGTTTTAATGAAAATGGGGAAAAAAGGTCTACATGTAAATTCAGTCAGTCACATTTATTTTGTTTGAACAATTACATTTGCCTTCAGCTTAAATTTTAAATTAATTACAAAGATGGTGTCAGGGAAGAAGCATTGGTTGATCTCACCTTTTCCCTTTTGTTCATATGGAAACTCTTTTATGATGACTGTCACTATTTAAACTTTAACAAACCATGTAAAGTTGTTAAACAGATATGGAGGAACACAGCTTGTAACTTTTTAGAATAAAAGTGACCTATGGCACACCTGTCAGTTTGTATACGTAACAGCATGATAGACCATTGCATGATACTGAGTAAATACTTGGGAACTTATTTGAAATGGTAGGGTTAAACACTTCCTCGCAACTAATTCTAGAGTTCAATATGTTTATGAAATGATTTTAATTCTTTAATATTTGATTTCCAAAGGGTTTGCTGTAAGCCTTCAGGTGATTTTATCCAACCCGAAAGCTGTATTTAGGCGCCACGGCTCACAGCCTGGGATGCAGGAATCTGACTTTCTGAGGCAGATTATCACAATGGAGGAACTGGAACCCAAAGCCAGCAACTGCACAAAGGTATCAGTGTTTGTTATTTCCACAATGGACATTAGTCCCCACTAGTCAACTTGTGGAGAATCAATGCCAACTAATGCTTTTTGTTCAACTTTTTCCAGGTTCTCGTATGGCATACTAGAACAGAAAAGGTAAATCTAGCTAATGAGCCAAAGTATCACCTGGACAATATCAGAATTGAAGTGTGACCTGTTGGCGTAAATGGGACATGCTTACCATATTCAGACTGTACAAATTGCTATTGTACTACTGCAGCCTTTGGCAGCCTAATGGAAGACCACTGGCAGATAGCTGAAGATGTGTCTATTTAGGCTTCATTTACTTTGCATGCATTTCTCTGTCCTGCTTTAATTTTCTAACTGTTCCCTTTTCCTTTACACATGTTCAGTGAAGAGGTGGTAATGCACTGAAGTTATTAGTCTAAAAAAAAAAAAAAGAGAAGCTTTTACGCCGTGGCTTCCAGGCTTTATTCCTGAATTTAAAAAGCATTGTTTTTAAAGAATAGACACAATTCTTATAGAATAAAATAATTACACAATGTTTATGGATTTCTTTAATATAGGGAAGCAACCGCTTATCAATATGAGGCACCATAAAATGTAAACACAATTTACTGGCAGAAACCTGGATACAACTGCAAAGACAAAATTAAATATATAATTTGAGTTACCCTGTATAGTTGCTGTGCAGTACACGGCTGATTAATTCTGTACAGATTCTCTGTTGGTCAGATCAGCTTCTTTTGACACAGGCAACTCAAACAGTGGAAAGAAAATTGATGGAACCCAAAGACCTTCCAGGTTTCTCTCTCTCTTGCGAGCCATTTCCCCGTTCGTCACATCATTATAATATCACAGTGAAATGAATGATGAAACAAAATCATTATCACACAAGGAAATGCATATTTCAATGATACAAGGTACATTCTTATATAAGTAATGTTTGGTTCATACAGTACCTTCTACAGGATTACTGGGTAATTTGCAGGGTGGAGTTTACATTTTAGAGATAGCACTAACATGATACCTATTTCCCTTATATGGAAACATTTGCTCTACAAGATAAAATAATTTTGAGTATGCAGTTGGTCACGTAGCTTTTCTGAAAAGTAAGATTTGCAAAATCAAAACATATCGTGGAATGAAAAAAAGCTGCCAATGTATTCAACTTGCTTTTCACTACATCAGAATTGAAGTCAGTACAGACCACAACATGGTCAGTTAAGATTACTTTTAAAATGAATGTTTGAAATTGGAGGAAGGGGTCGTGTACATGGATAGAACAGGGAAACTAGATGTATTTGGGCATGGAATGTCAGGTCTCTGATTTGAACTTCTATTGCCTTTTCACTTCCAGAGTTGTGTACTGAGGGTTTGGCCTGAGGAACTTCCAGTCCATCCTGCCACTGTGTTGGGCGGTTGGCCAAAGCCCATCATATTATTGGAACTATTCAGAGTCATTCCAGCCATTTGCTGATTCATCTGTGAAACACACACACAAGACTGTGGTTAGATGCAGTTAACAAAACATTCACATTTTATACTGAAGCCCATTACTTCAGGATAGACAGACAGACAAGACAAGACAGGATGATAGGTACAGACAGAGAGACAGATAGATTGATATAGGTATACATATAAATAGACAGGATAGGTACAGATATAGCTAGCTAGCAGATAGACACTGGTGTATTTGCTTACAACGTTAATTTCTCACAGCTAAAGTTTTTTTAAAAAATGTACTTATGAAATGCATCCTAAATATAATCAGTAGGTCATCCACACACACAAAGTCTAATTTTTTTTTTAAAGTCAGCAATCGCTTAGCCCAAGATGAAACAGCTTCCCAGGGCAGCAACCAGATGCTGGGGAGAGGAGGTGGGCCAGGCACTGCAGCCGATCAGAACTGGGGCTGCTCCTAGAATGGAACAAAACTCTTCGGCCATCTGCTTTGAAGGGCTCAAGAGAGTTCCGATTAAAAACAACAACATCCTGCACTGTTTATTTGTTTGAAATAAACAGTGCACGGTGTCTTTCCAGCAGGCTGGGAATGAGAGCCTGGTAGTGAATGAAGAGCAAGAATGGATCTGCACGTAGTTTTCTAAAGTAGAAAAATTAGTAGTAGTAACATGGTTACTACTTCTCAACTAGAAGGGAGAAAAAAAAATCAGATTTTTCAAATAGCTGATTTTCTCATTTTAATATAATGCTTCAGTTAATTTTTCCTCATTTAATTAATCCAAATTACTGACATTTGAATCCTACCCCTAAATTCTCCGGGCATCCATGTTCTCTGCCAAACTAACAGCAAAAGCACATACTCACCTGTGAAAGGTTCCACGGAGTTTGCTGTGTTTGCGGGTGCATGCCGTATTTCTGTGGCTGGGGTATCTGTCCCAATACTGTTCCTTGGGGCCCACCAATGCTTTGAGGGAGTCCCAAACCAGCAGTTTGTGTAGTGACTGAAAAGCCGTTTGGCATTCCCATGCCCACCATCATGCCTACATTCTGTCCAATTACAGGCACTGGTGGGGCCATCATGTTTCCCATCATTGCGGGGGCTGGTGGCACTGGTACAGGTACAGGGCCTCCCATGGCTGGAAACGCTGGAAAATGAGCTGAGGGCTGGGCAGCAAAGGGCAGCGGCTGGGCCCCCATGAAGACTCCTATTTGGGGAGGAAGGAGTGGAAAGGAAAAGAAGAGGTTTATGCCAGTCAAAGCTCACATTTGTCCAACGTGGCTATCTAAATAAGATTAGGGAGTAAAACTTGCCTCCAGGTGACTCATTATATGATAGTTTAAAAAGCCATGTTTATCTTCCATGCATGTTGACTAGAGTTTTCAGATTGAGGAAGGTTGTAAAAACTATTAATTAAACAATTAGGGAAGAGTATGGTGATGTATGGTGTGAGTTTGGAGATCTTGCATTCATTAACAGATAGAAAACCAATTTTCCTCTTGTTCCGGCCCAGCTTTCATATTTCCCTTGATCCTTTGCTCATTCTCTCACGATATAAAGTTAGCTCTATAATGTGGCTGGGTTGTGTAAATAAGATGATACCTCATTATCCATAGTCAAGGGCTCATGTACCAGCAGTTTTGCATGTAAAATAATAGAAAAAATATATAGTTTTTTTCCCCAAGAACTCTGGGCTTGTTAGACTAGAAAAGACTTTTCTAGTCTAACAAGCCCAGAGTTCTTGGGGAAAAAAACTATATATTTTTTCTATTATTTTACATGCAAAACTGCTGGTACATGAGCCTTGACTATGGATAATGAGGTATCATCTTATTTACCAAGCACAGATCTGGGAAACCGGGGATAATGAAACTGTGCATAGCAAAGGCCTTGCAATTACATTCTTCTCAAGCCAAGGCAGAGGGGAATGAATAGTAAAACCAATGGACGATCACTTCCATTTCTGTCCTTTAGCAGGTTAGCTTCATCTTAATACCAGATGAGATAGAGAAAATAAATGACTGGGCAATTTATGAATTTTAAGAAACAACTTCCCTCAAAACACCTTAATGGTGGACTATTTAATTACCTATGGTTTTTCTAAAGCAGTGATTGAAAATCTTAGTTTAATTTTAATTGATTCTTAATCAAACTTCAACTTTTTTTGGGGGGGGGAATTCAGTCAGTAGTTCTGGGAAAAGCAGAAGATTTCTATCTATGGTAATAAGTGAGGAAAGAACTTATCAGGAAAAAAAACCAGGGATGCCCCACTTCTGTTTAGCTCTATCCTCCTTGCCCCCACCCACTGGCATATCATTGTGTGTGGTTCAGCAAAGCTGGCTGAGGAATTCTGGGAGTTGAAGTCCACAGGTCTTAAAGTTGCCAAGGTTGGAGACCCCCAACCTTGATCTAAACCAAACCAAAAGAACAAAGGTTGCTCACTTCAATTGTAAAGTTACCCAAAATTGCTTTTCTGTTCTAATGAAATCAGAACAATTTCCAACCATTTATATTTTTAAAGGTGAAAAGATTTCCTAACATAGTAACTTTGATACCATTTAGCGTCCCTTTAATCCCAGGTCTCAAATGCCTGTTAGATCCAAATCCTCCATGTAACTCATGTTAATTTGCATCATTTGTATAATGATGTAATTTGCACTACTACACAAATGATGGGAGCTCATGCAAATAGTGTTCATTTAAGTGAACTGTTAATACAACAAGATTTAGTCTGTTATTTCAGGGAAATGTCCGGATGTAGATTTTTTTTCTGCTACACCGGGAAGTCCCATAAACAGCAGCTTGTTAAATCAATTTTACTTTACAAGCAGAAGCTTTTATTTCAAGAGTCATGCCATCTCTCTTAATTCCTTTATTTTCTTGATTGACGTTTATTTGTTGTTAAGCTGTCTATTTGTTAATCACCTTTTGTTTCAGAATAAAAGGTAAAGATAAAGGAGTCTCTGCAGGTTTTACTCTGCTAGTTGTAGCTGACTTTAGGGTTCAATGCTCATCTCTGTTTCTGAATATTTTTACACACTCCCATAGTTCTTTTTATCATGCACAGTTTGCTGCTTAATGTTCATTTTTTTCTATATAAATCTCTTTTCTTCTCCAACCCTTCATCCACAGTAGCAATATATTACATCTGATTCAGGACATCCTGAATTTAATCCCAGAATCACTTTTTTAAATGGCAGAACTATACTAGTGGACATTATTATAGTAATAGTAATATAATGCGACAGTATTGTAGCATTTTAATATTGCAGAAGCAATACAAGAATAATGACCAGCAATGTTCTTTTAACAGCAATAGCACTTAGAGTTATATACCGCTTTACAGTGCTTTACAGCCCTGTAAAGTTTAAAGAGTCAGCATATTGCTCACAACAATCTGGATCTTATTTTACCCACCTCAGAGGGATGGAAGGCTGAATCAACCTTGAGCCTGGTAAGATTTGAACTGCCAAATTGCAGGCAGCCAGCAGGCAGCAGAAGTAACCTGCAGTACTCATTCTAACCACTGCACCACAACAGCTGATTTTAATGTACTAGTTTAGAGGAAATTTAATCAGTATCTATTCATTGGAGAAGTCTTCCCAGATGGGAGGCTGTAATTTCTATTAAGCATGTCTCTGAATTAAGCTCTACATGAAAAGAAGGCAGCACTAAGGAAAAGAGACTAAAGTTGAGGACAATGAAATACCTCATCTCCCTGTGCTACTGAGCGCTTAATGCTCAGCAATACATGGTTCAGTTGCTTTAAACACACACAAATACATATTCAAGACTGGGCATTTGTTTTAATTGGGTGTTTTGTAATAACTTTTAAAATGTAAATCCAGACTCACTTCTACAGGAGCATCCCTTCTTCTAGGAAGAAGACCTAGCCACAAGTTTGTTAGTAATCTTTTAAACAATGCACACTGGAAGTAGATCAGACAAGTAATCACCTGGGACATTCTGCTGGGGAAGAGTGCCTGTGCCATATAGGGACAAGATGGAATCCTTGGAGAGCGGTTTCTTTGCTGACTCGTCCAATTTTGTTTGTTCAGTAAACAGATCAAGATCTCCAGATGCAGCAGATAACGTAGCAGCCACTGGGTTGGTGGAAGCATTCTGGGAAATAAAAGTCAAAGACTGATGAAAGCCAAACAGTGGAGATAGAAGTGTGTTGTTAAAAATTATATAGCAACTTCAGAGACAAGTAGCAAAGTTCCCAAATATTAATACCACAAATTTATTTACACTATATAAATAACACCAGCATCAATGCATGTAAGTTGTATATTCTTTGCATATAGCTGCAGTAAAAAAAAAAAAAATAAGAGTAGTTCTGCATTTTGTGCAGCAAGTGAATTATTTGCAATAAAGATGTAAAAGCTATATTTCCTGTTTACATGTGCATATCTGGAAACTGGGCATCTTTATATCAGTTTATACTCTTCATCAATATTTTGTGGCTTTCTTAAAAAGTCCCTTACATTTTCCATGTCACTGCTAGAATTCTATTTAGGATCCACTTTACAGTGCCTTACTTTTTCAGAAGAAATTATGATTTAGTGAAAATTCAATTCTGCCCTTTTCCTCAAGTGATTTAAAGAAATATTTGGAAAAAGGAATACAACTGAAATACTGAACAAAATTTTCACCATGAATCAATCTTTCGCAAATGTAATTAAATTGCTACTTATTCTTAATTAATAAGATTCATGGAAAGAAAGTCTCAAATAGTTTATAAAGCTTGGATTCCCAAAGTTTTTAGGTGTGTTTCGAAAGAGAGAGACACATTCCTACCATAATCACAATCAGTTTTTCATTGCCCCCTGCACAGGAATAATGAAAAGGTAACAGATCAAATAGCTTGGAAGTTATAAATTAGTAAAATTTAATCATATGTTCATCTTTTCTTCAATTTGCAAAGTATAAATTGGCACCTAGGTTAATAGCTCATTATTCCTAATCTAGCCAGGGATGAGTGAAGTAAAGGCTTCTTCAAATAATCTCCAGTTCATCTTCTGATGTAAGGAGCTATATTTGACCTTACATTTATTTTATAATGTAACATAAAAAATGTGTTTCATTGGTAACCAGTAATTTTGGGGAGCCTCAATTGAAGTATCAAGGGCAAACATCCTTAACCTCTTTCCAATGAGCTATTAAATTTTTTTTAGTGCTGCTATGGAGAGGGAAGTATTGTAAATTGCCACAGATATCACTTTAACATGCAGGTATCCTCATTTAACAATAATTTGTGTAGCCACTGTTCAAAGTTAAAGGCAGCACTGAGAGAATGGTCCTTACACCTGGTTCCTAAAGTTTTGGGTACTGCATGGTCACATGATCAAAATTTGGGTAGTAGGCAGTTCACCTGCACTTACGACCAGAAGGGCACATAACCCCCCCATGTCTATAATCTCTCCCCTGTCCCCCATACCTGCCCTTTTGGCTGCTCTGCACAATACTACCCAGCAAATCCAATGCTGGGGTTGAAGAAGAGGCTAGGGGCATGGATCAGGATGGGCCCTTGCCGAATAACCAGTTGTATTCCGTTAATGATTGTGTCGGTGATAGCTGTGAATATTACTGCTAAGTTGGGCTGCCATGTGATCTCATTGTATAGCAATGGAATTTCCAATTACTGTCATAACTTGAGGACTACCTGGACCCTGACATTGCAATATGCCACTTTAACCATATATTCTGTATTGTATCCAGTGGTGGGATTCAAAAACTTTTACTACCGGTTCTGTGGGTGTGGCTGGGTGGGCGTGGCTTTTTTTGCAGCCCCCCCACCCGTTTTTGGGAGCTTCCTAGCCACAGAGGAGCAGAGGGTCATTCTTGCTCTCCTAAAGCTCCTCTGGGGCTCTGGAAGAAAAGGAACAGAGCATGGGAGGGACACGCAGTACCCATCCAAGCTGTTTTGGGAGCTTCTTAGCCTCAGAGAAGTTTTTTTTGGGGGGGCGCGTTTTTTCTCCCTAAAGCTCCTCTGGGGTTCTGGAAGAAAAGGAACAGAGGATGGGAGGGGCTCGCAGCACCCCTCCAAGCTCCCTTTTGGGAGCCTCAAAGAAGCCTCTGGAGGGGGCATTTTTGCTCCCCTAAGGCTCTGGAAGGCAAAAAATGGAGGGGGGAGGCTGAGCTTCTCCCTCCATTTTTTGCCTTCCTGGGCCTCAGCAAGGGAAATCCTGGCACAGCTGATCTTATCTACAGCTGATAATTGGGAAGGGAAAAAAAGAAATACCTTAGGTGAATGTCAGGCGGGCAGGCGGGGTGAGCATCGGGCGGGAGGGCAACCAGGTGGGGGGTATGGCCAGCCAGAATTTACTACCGGTTCAGTGACCCACTGCAAATTCTTGCTACTGGTTCACCAGATCCGGTGTGAATTGGCTGAATACCACCGATTGTATCCTTATTCCCAATGTAACCTTGATAGCGTGCCAGACACTGACATAAATCATTTCTCCTTCTATTGCTTCTATTACGAATTCCAAAGTCAACTACCATGTTAAATTAATAGTTTTTTGTGCCTTACCTGGGCAGGTGGTATAGATGCGGCTGGCAAAGGATTAGAGATCATTGGGCCAAATATATCCAGATCATCATCATTCAGAATTGGGGCAGGAGTGATGGTACTTCCATTTGTAACAGAGGAGTCAGCGGGACCATCTTACATTTTTTGGATTTAAAAAAAATATTAAGCCAGATTGATAACTGTGAAGCATACACACATTGCATGTAGATACACTGATACAGCTAAAAGGTAGTTCTTGATACTCCACCTCCCCCCAAAAGTACCTGCTTCTGAAATTCCAATATCCCCCTCACCCGCATTTCAGGTGCTCGGCAACTGGGCCACCTTTCTGGCCATTTGTAGCATCCTGTAGTCATGTGACTTCAATTTGTAACATTTTTGTTGAAAAACAGCATTTACTTCAAATTTTTGGCAAAAGCATCCTATATAGCAAATACAATTGGATCGTGTAATGACCAAAAAGGTTGTAAAATCAGATTGGTCACATGGCCGACATGCTTTATGACTGTCATGACTTATGATGGACAGGTTCCATCATGGTTGTAAGTCAAGGATTACCGTATGTTGGCAGAAATCACCAGGTTGTTTCATAAATTGTATTTAGGCTCCACCAATATTAAGCGAACACCTTATCATTCAAATTTACAACAGTAGAGGTGCAGTCTTTCCATAGTCTCTTGGAAAATACTAAACAGAACAGAATGTAGCACTTAATTCAGAGCTTGTTAAATTAGGCTGAAGTTGCTAAAGATTCCCCATCTGTATTTTACAGATGCAATAACAGCCTGCTTGAGGCAAAGTCTGTCTTAAGATATTGTGAGTTTGAAGTCAAAGTTACACAGACTAAAACCATTTGTGAGTGGAAGAAAAAAGGTTTTTTGTTTACAGGACCCCCAGCTGTAATCACAGTACATGCAGTGGCCAAAACAGATGCCTAAGCTATTCCAAACACACAGGAAATGTTATTCCTGTCTACCTAAGTAATTCAAAAGGGAGATAAACCACTAGTTTGAAAAATAAGTGGTAGTTGACTAAAAAATACAGTATTTCATTTTTTTAGATGTTATGAGTGAAATTTATGTGATTAGCCTTAACATCCATCCTCCTACAAGTCCAAAGTTAGAAACAGCCTCAGCCTCAAGTCTCAATTTGATAAACATGAAATGAAATCCCTCTAGATATCCATGTTATTTTTTTCTTCTTTTTTCTCAGCATGAAATCTGCCGTGGACTATTGAACTATTTTTAACATATTCATGTACACTTTATAGCTTTACAAAACCGTAAACTAGTATAACAACTTATGCTTTGAAGATTGCTTTTGGTTCCAAAGGAGTATAGCTGTGTTATTAATGCATTTATTTATAAAATATCACATATTTCCACTATAAAGATGAGTTTCTGGGTTTTTTTTTTTAGTCTTCTTCCCTTTGGGATGTACTTCTTCCTTTACTGAGTTTGAAGGTCAAATTCTTGGGAAAAAATACCTCAGTGAGGAATCATCTAAATATCTATATTAGACTTAAAAAACAAAATGTGCTCTACAGTCTACAGCAATATCCTAGATGTAGGTCAACACCAAATATATACATTCTGGCATTTAATGTTGGTCCAGAACAATTAATAAATAAAATAAAATTTATAGTAAATGTAGGACATCTCCAAGAGGACCTGCCAAAACTCTCTCTTTGATCCTTTTCTGTATTGGAGTAAAAGTCTTTAGGAGGATAATGCTTAGAGGCAGACAGAATATCAACTCGGAAATTATGAAAACACAATTTCAAGGCAATAAAAGTAGTTTTTCTCTTGATGCTTCTAAAGGCATTCGCTTTTGGGATGTATCATAATAAAGTGGGCTTTCAGGAATCAGATTCTTCAGTAACTTTCTAGTAATGCTATTATGGTAAGATGAATATTTATCCACTTTATAGTATTTACAAATAAGCTTATCACGGCTAGAAAATTCCAGAAGAAAGTTGTCTCAAAAACGTAAGTTGATCTAATTATTCTATTCTGCTTGAAAAAAATACAACTGTGTTGATTTTGCCCCAATTACTTCTGAGTTTATTCACACAGCAAAAGACAGGATAGGTTTTCTTGCGTCCCTGCAGTACTTACATTAAATATATATTTTTAATCAGCTCAAAAGCTTAGCATGTACTATATGTGCAGTGCATTCACAGAAACTGGAGAAGCTTGGCAAATCTTCTATGAAGATACTTTTTTAACGAGTTAGATTCCAAAACTTCAGAATTTTGGGACAGTGTGTTGTAAACATAATTAATGGAAAGATGAAAATAATCAATATTTGGCCTATTTAATTTTTACTGGATCTGCTAAGTGTATTTTTATACCATTTTCTGTGTAGTCACCACAAAAGTTAAATATATGCTTTACATGCATATATATTACACATGCATATATGTACACACATAAACACAGGTGAAACTAATGCATTAAAACACTGCAGATTTAAAAAAAGAGAAGAAAAACCAAAGAGAATACTTTTTCCATGATATTTATCCAAGAAAAGCAAGGATGAAAATAGGCACTTAAGAGAGGTTCCCAAATTGCTCTAGTGTCTCAGTATGTTTTTCACAGAACCCCTAGGCCAAAATTGTGATTAATAACCCCATAGTGACCTTGTATATGAAGTGCTCTGGGGTGCCACAACATAGAGTTTGGGAACTATAGATTTGAAGAATATAACAATAGTCATCTTATGGGTTTCAGTGGGAAAACAAGGCCGTAAACTTTAATTATTATAAGTCAAGATTATAGTGTGTTGCTTATAGCAAGGTCTTTGTGAATTAACTTAGAGATCATCTAAGTTTATTGCCCACATTATGAAGAAGGCACTGTGTCAAGCATTCAGATTCACCAGTTGTTTAAGGACATTCCGGTGAAACTCAAAAAATTAGAATATCGTGCAAAAGTTCATTTATGTCAGTAATGCAATTTAAAAGGTGAAACTAATATATGAGATAGACTCATTACGTGCAAAGCAAGATAGTTCAAGCCATGATGTGTCATAATTGAGATGATTATGGCTTACAGCTCATGAAAACCCCAAATCCACAATCTCAGAAAATTAGAATATTGTGAAAAGGTTCAATATTCTAGGCTCAAAGTGTCCCACTCTAATCAGCTAATGAAGCCATAACACCTGCAAAGGGTTCCTGAGACTTTAAATGGTCTTTCAGTCAGGTTCAGTAGGAATCACAATCATGGGAAAGACTGCTGATCTGGCAGTTGTGCAGAAAACCACCATTGACATCCGCCATAAGGAGGGAAAGCCTCAAAAGGTAATTGCAAAAGAAGTTGGATGTTCCCAAAGTGCTGTATCAAAGCACATTAATAGAAAGTTGTGTGGAAGGGAAAAGTGTGGAAGAAAAAGGTGCACAAGCAGCAGGGATGACCACAGCCTGGAGAGGATTGTGAGGAAAAGGCCATTCAAACTTTCACAATGAGTGCACTGAGGCTGGAGTCAGTGCATCAAGAGCCACCACACACAGACGGATCCTGGACATGGGCTTCAAATGTCGTATTCCTCTTGTCAAGCTGCTCCTGAACAACCAATGTCAGAAGCGTCTTACCTGGGCTAAAGAAAAACAGAAGTGGTCTGTTGCTCAGTGGTCCAAAGTCCTCTCTTCTGATGAGAGCAACTTTTGCATCTCATTTGGAAACCAAGGACCCAGAGTCTGGAGGAAGAATGGAAAGGCACACACTGCAAGATGCTTGAAGTCCAGTGTGAAGTTTCCACAGTCTGTGTTTATTTGGGGAGCCATGTCATCTGCTGGTGTCAGTCCACTGTGCTTCATTAAGTCCAGGGTCAAAGCAGCTGTCTACCAGGAGATTTTAGAGCACTTCATGCTTCCTTCCACAGACAAGCTGTATGGGGATACTGACTTCATTTTCCAGCAGGACTTAGCACCTGCCCACACTGCCAAAAGCACCAAAACCTGGTTCAATAACTGTGGGATTACTGTGGCATTACTTATTGGCCAGCAAACTTGCCTGACCTGAACCCCATAGAGAATCTATGGGGCATTGCCAAGAGAAAGATGAGAGACATGAGACCGAACAATGCAGAAGAGCTGAAGGCCGCTATTGAAGCATCCTGGTCTTCCATAACACCTCAGCAGTGCCACAGGCTGATAGCTTCCATGCCATGGCGCATTGAGGCAGTAATTGCTGCAAAAGGGGCCCAAACCAAGTACTGAGTACATATGCATGCTTATACTTTTCTATGTACAAACCTTGTTTTATTGATTGCATGTAATATTCTAATTTTCTGAGATTGTGAATTTGGGGTTTTCATGAGCTGTAAGCCATAATCATCACAATTATGACACATCAGGCTTGAACTATCTTGCTTTGCATGTAATGAGTCTATCTCATATATTAGTTTCACCTTTTAAGTTGCATTACTGAAATAAATAAACTTTTGCACGATATTATAATTTTTTGAGTTTCACCTGTACATGCCCTTGCAATTGCTTCAATATATACATAAGAATTTCATTCAACAATCTATCATATACTATACCAGCTGTAACTTCCATAAAAACACAAATATAGTTCTTTACAATAATCAAAGTGTGAGATAACAATGTAGCAACTACAGAGCAATGAAGCCTCAATTTAGTGAACCTCTGCTTAGCAGACATGGGATGCAAGTTCTATTAAGACAGCCTTCAAAATAACAAAGTCTGTTGCATACAAAGTAACCTGGATGAAGCAATTAAGTTTTATCTTAGCTTACTTTACCTTACGTACTTATGACAGTTTATAGAATTTAACATTACACAAAGTTTATAGAATTTTAACATCACATAAATTGACAAAGTGACGTGTATATAAAATGGTCAACCTTTCATTGTGGTTTCACTATAGTTAGATTGCCTCTACTCAGGAAAAATTATATGCAAACAAAACTTGTTGATTGATACTCCTAGCTATGTAACTAAGTTGACTCTCCAATCATACCAATTTTCAGAGGAATGGAAGGGGGAGGTTAAAGGGCAAACTACTTTCTGCAGTAATTGCCGGAGTTTACATGATACTTTGACATTAGCAGACAGATCCCAAACATATTCCATTCATATACCGGTGTAAAGATAAATAATTCCTTCTACAGCCACACAACTTTCTTTTCCCCCTGTGCTCAGAAGAAGGTGGTACATAAATAGAAAAAGTCTGGCAATGTTAAAAAAAACCTAGCCAGTTGTTGAAATAAATGAGGTTAAGGAAAACTGACATCTGTTTTGAACTCTAGAGCTTGAACTATTCATGCTCAAGTGAAAAGTTTCCCCTTTCTATATGTAAAATCCTTGAATT
Organism: Pseudonaja textilis; assembly: GCF_049901715.1. Classification (NCBI taxonomy): domain Eukaryota; kingdom Metazoa; phylum Chordata; class Lepidosauria; order Squamata; family Elapidae; genus Pseudonaja; species Pseudonaja textilis. The sequence continues at coordinate 117,155,925 of NC_141990.1, forward strand.
AAATAATCACCTTTTCTCTGAATCTGAACATACAGATTCAGAGAAAAAGTGATTATTTAATTCAAGAATTTTACTAACAAATACACAAATAAAGAGTTTATTGAGATACTTCATGAATAACAAGTTCTTCAGTGGCAAACAGCACTTTCCTAGAAACATAGGGGCATTTGCTCATCGTTATCCATATGTTCTGTCTTTTAATTGCTGGCTGAATATAAAGACAGACAGACAAACTCTACAAAGGCTTCCATACAAAGTTTCTTTATTGGATCACAAGGCATTCTCAAGGTGTAACTCACAGTTATGTTGAGATTCATCTAATGTCCAACTCTTTGCACAGCTGACTTCATAGTGTAAAAATACAGTGATCTTTCATCCCAAGGGTGAGACACCAGCACGCTGCTGGGGTCCAAGCAGGAGTAAAGGAAACTCCCCAACCCAACCAAGGGTCAATTCAGTGACCAGTCAGGATTACAGATATGACCACATGACATGAACTACATTTCCCATGATGCATTAACTATATTTACCATGAGGCATTCCCTTAAGGGGACAAGTCCCAATTGTAACTTAACTATCTCAATTCCCAATTACCTATATACTGTCTGGACAACACACCATATGTCAAGGGTTCTATATTGCACTATAGGAATTGCAGTTCCTGTAATAATCTGCCAAAATATGTATACCTTAAAATTGAGATCCCCCTGTAACATCAAATAGGATCCATATGAAAGGAAGTGATTTGGTTTTCCAAATGTATGAATTCTAACTTATTATTCTAACAATATTTTCACACTTGCATTTTTTATAATACATTTCAAGTATCATTTCCAGGAAAGTAATGATTATTTTTAAGTATGAATGGCTTATCTTCTCCTTTTTCTCTTAGATAAGCTACAAGAATTTATAAAACTCATCTACTGGCCATTGTGATCCAATTTGGTTACATTTTATATTTTAATTCATTACAATAAAATCAGCTATTAAAAGGGATATAGTAAATGTACTTTCTGTCAAGAGATTTAAGAACAAGCAAAACCTAAGCAATTCTCAATACAGGTAGAATTGTAAGAAAAGATATGCAGAAAAAAAAACCTGCATTTGTATCCCGCCTACAGTTACTTGCTTGTGAGATTGGGGTGGTGGTGGTATATAAATTAGATAGATGATAGATTTAAACTGATTAAACTGATTCATTAAACACAAAATATTGTACATATTTTTTGAAATTTTTCAAGGTCAGTTTAAAAATAGTGCAACACATGCTTTACAAAAAAATTTTCTAAGCTGCTGTCCTCAAATAGATATGAGATACTATGCAGATCACTACTGCAATGCCTGTTTGGAAATTTAACTTAGTTAACAACATAGCTGCTGCACTGAGGGGACTAGCCAATGTGTCTATCGCTCACAGCACTTAACAGATGCTCCTAGGGACCCTTTAGTTATCCAAATGTCTACTCCAATATCATTCCAGTACTGAATATCTTTTATTTTCCCTAATTTGAGATGAGGTTGAATTTACAACTTCTGGTTTTGTGATCTGTTTTTCTAATTTGTTTTTGTATGTGTTTCAGAAATAAGTTTAATTATTATTGAAAGGAAACCTATACATTTTAAAAATACTTCAAGTCTGTGGTCCTGGTTAGGAGCCTATTCAGAAACAATTTATACGAAGGATAAATAACAATTCAATCCCCCAATTTCCCATTCATGAAAATAATATTCTTAGCCATTGAATCTTATCCTTGACAACTTTAAGATGTGTGAACCTCAGTTTCCAGAATTCTCCTTGCCAGCATGTTGTTCACACACCTTAAAGTTGTGAAGGTTGAGAATTTTTTCTCTAGATTTATTTAACATGCACTAATGGCAAATGTTTAAATGTTAAGATACATAGACAAACATGTTTTATAAACAAGGATTATGGGAATGAAACAAAACTTGCAAATTTTTAACAGCTTGCTCTGATAAACTGGTGAATTTAGCCAAATTTGTCCAATTTTGTCATACAGGAAAACCATGATCCTCTGGACCTCTACTTTATAAACTTTAGATTCCAAGGACATTTTATTTGGATTTTAATCTCAAAGGACCAGACCACTGTTTCTGAAGCAATTGGAGGTCTGTATTTGTCATTTATATCAATTTATATCATTATGTAGTTGACAGTTTTCATATTAAATTACATCATTTGGATGATTATGCCAATGATGTAAATTAAATCTATGCATAAATTCGGATTTAACGGATATTCCAACTCAATGGATATACTTTCCCCCCAACGGTCTCTTACATCCAGGCTTTCCTGAACAGAAAAGGTTGTTTTTAAGAAAAAATGGAAGTATGCTTATAAGAGAACTGAGTCAAAACAAAGAGGCCTAAATTTTTGAGTACAATAACATTGAACCATAATTTAACAAACAAGATTTACATACTATATAGTATTTTCATTCTGGCATGCTTTCCTGTCCCTGCCACTAGTCTATAGTTACTGATGGCAGGACAATATGAAGATCATGCCAAATGTTTGCTAAATGATACCATATTCCCAAGTATGAAAAGAAAAACAGAATTCGTTTCACATTTTATTATCACTTATCTCTGCAACATACCAAAAGGAGAAAATTTGCTATTCTATAATCAATACTGGATCTGCAGAATCTCAAAGTGGATTTTAAAACATCAAAGGGAGCATTGGTTAGAAAATTATACAGAAAATTATCTAAGCAAAATATTGTTTAGAAGGTAGAAATTTAGTTTCTTCTTGTTTTTGGTAAATCTCTTCCTTAATGCCTGTTATTTTAAAATCAATCTAAAATGAATCCACTGATGCCCTCACATGATATTTGAGATTATCTGTTTTTAAGTGATAATATGCTGAGATGGTTGGTTACATTTTCATTTGTTTTCTAATGAAACATCTAACTGATAAATGGTATATCAAACAGAAAATGAGTTTTGTTTCTTTTGGCAAATTCAGTCTTTCAACTTGATGGAAAAAGTAATGCTGTAACATTGCATAGTTTTGCAAGACATCCAACAAAAGGAGCAATTTTGTAAAAATATTATTTTAAAGGAAATGCCTTGTTTCTAAATTTAAAAAGTGATGTCAGTTACTGTGAATTTAAATCTCTAGTATGGGGAATTTACACACACACACACACACACACACACACACACACACACACACGCTAATCAGTAAAGCTAAAAAACAGGTATTATCTGCAGTATTATAAAAGGTTGGGAAATCAGTCGGAGAAAAAAATAACACTACATTACTAGTCAAGCCTACAATATTTTATAAGTACAACCACAAACCATGTGAACTGTTGGTAATATTGCTCTTCGATCTGAAATACACTGGCAAAGGTCAAACAGTACACAGTGTATATTTTAAGAGGATGAGAGTAAACACGTTGGTCTCGCTATATTCATATACACAGAGAAGGGAATTAACTGATAGAATGGATTCCCTTTTTCCATGTGCTTCTCCAATTCTATTGCAGATACTTTATTGTTTGCCAGACAGGAAATATAAGAAGGGAAAATCTATCCACGATGTATTTGCAAATCATCTTAAACCATTAGTACTTTATGGGAACCTATATTCAAGTCACACGTTAAATATTTGTAGAGCTCTAGAGGTGCTAAGTGTACTTCTTTCCACTGATGCCACAGTAAAATAACACAGTAATTTCCTGAATATTTTTAAATATACAGTGGCTAAGAGTTTCCTTTTTTCATATAAAAAAATATGTAGAATATGCGAGAATGAACAAGAATAGCAACTAAGGCAACAACTGCTGCCCAGAGTCTTCTGGAATGGGTGGCCATAACACCACCATTTACAATACTAGTAATAAAATGATATCCTTTCTCAATGAACTGGGTCAGCAAAATTGTTAACTTACTTATAGAAAAATGACAATAAATCATTTTGCATAATTAGGTCAACAGCAGCCTAACTGAATGTCTGTAGACAACCCGCATATTGTATCTAAATCTGTACATAACATTTGAAATTGTTAAACAACGCCTACCATCCTAGCTACCTTTTGTTCCCATTTTATTACCTGAAGAGTTTTAGAAGAATCAAAAGCAAGCACACTATTTGGTGGCCTTCAGTTAGGTGGATAATAATGCTGTCCTAAAGTGGTAATTATTCTAATAACTAAAACTAATATTTTTGGTCTCTTGAGGATCTTAAAATCTAGGAAAATTCATATGGGGCATTTTTTTTAAAGTAGGACAATCCAGCATTCAGTAACTGTCCTTGGAAACAGATTCAGCTTCCCGTAAAGCTGTTGTAATGAGTGAATTATATGCTCTCCATAACTGGTCTAAATTAATACATGGCTGTGTCATTCTGGAACAGTGAAATCAAAGTCCTACAGTACTTAAAGCCTATTATAATACCCTGCAATCATCTCTCTAAAGGCTCTTTTCTCTTGAAAAGATGCTTCTTTGGCATTGGTGATAATACAGACAAGATGGAGGAGGTGGGAATAGCAGAAGCAAGGCCGGGGCAGCAGCATGGGAAGTTGCAATAAGCATCATCATTAGGTATACATCAGCAGGTATACTGCAATTATATATGTATCACAGCTGCTTCCCAAAAATTAAATAGCATGGGAGAATTCAAAGGCTAATGGTCACATTATTGATCACAATACTCCAGCATCTTTTAAGGAATCAGAATTAATATAAATTAATGCCTAAAAATCCCATCACAGCTAGTTAGAAGAGTCCCAAAGTTCTGAAAGATGATTCAGGAATGCATCATCCACTCTGAGAGAAAAAAGAATTTGCTAAAGCAATCAAAATCACCTCTATTTTACCCTCAGACCTGAAGCCATGATTTTAATTAAAATAATTATTTTCTAAAGCAAAGAATCTGGATGCACACTGGTATCACCAGGTGGCATGTTAAGAACCCAGTTTCATTTATTATAGGATTTGGATATCTAAGGCATACACAATAGCTTGTGATCAAATGAGGGATGGAAAGCTCCTGGCTTAGGGTCAGCCTTGTCACTTAACTCTCCTGCACAACTAGCACAGAAACAAAACAAGTTGGTGGAAGAGGCCTGAAGCACTCTGCCCTGCTATGATGAGAAGCTTGGTTCCTATGTTCCTTGGAGCCGTGGTGGCACAGTGGTTATAATGCAGTATTGCAGGCTAATTCAGCTCACTGCCAGGAGTTCAATCCTCACAGCCTCAAGGGGGACTCAGTCTTCCATTCTTCTGAGGTTGGTAAAATGAGGACCCAGATTGTTGGAGGCAATATGCTGACATTGTAAAAACACTTAGAGAGGGTTGCAAAGCACTACAAGCACTATGGTATATAAATCTAAGTGCTATTGCTGTGCTCAATGTACAGGGATATTCCTAAAAAGAGTATATGGGGAGGTGTCCAGAATAAAAGTTAAAAGCTGAATTAGTTGCAGGAGAAAGGATGGAATAAACGATTCCTTCTCTGGCATTTATGGTTTTTCAGAATAGCTGGCCTGATTTTTTTTTTTTTTTTGGGGGGGGGAACCTCCATTAAGTCAGCACAACAATGAAGCCAAAGATTTGTGTCCTGAGAAACCAAATTCAAATTCACACAGGATTAATGTTGATTCCTTAGGATGGGACATTAAACAACAACAAAAAATGGCTCTGAGAATATTGCATTTTCTCAGTGAATATTGCATTCTCTCATCAGAATCTTGTGATAACTACTCTTCCAAAATAAACTCATTACTTTTAAGTAGGCAGCATTGCATATTATTTTTGTCAATTCAACTATACAGATAGTTTCAATTTGTTCTATTCAAAATTATAGATAATTACTTACCAAGGCCCAGAAGATCAACAGTTGATTCTGGTACTTTCTTAGGACTTGTTTTAAGCTCAAGTTGCTGATCTTCTTTTTTCTGAGGCTTTATTAAAAATGAATAGAGATTGTGACAACACATATACACACGTGAAATACCACAAACAAGAGCCCCCATGTAGTCTTACTTTAAATTGGAAAGATGATTATTATTGTATATAATAGAACACACACAAAAGGCAAATTGGCAAAACAAAATATGACAGAATTTATTTCCTACTGGTCAGAGACATTCACATACACTACTTCAACAACCCTTTGATTAGTCTCTACAAAAGGCCAATGGAGGAACTGAGACAGAAAGAATACTTGTTCGTGTATTCATTCATTCTTTCGGTCTGTTTCAATCACAGACAATTGTAAGCAGCAGGCATTTCAATACAGGGGAAAAAAAGATAATCACAACACATTATAACATAATGTAAAAGAAGCAATAATACTGTCCTGCCGAGAAATACCATTCCACTCTCAATAAAAACAATCACCTACTGCAAAGTGATAACACGCCATTCTATCAGACTCTGAAGGCTTTCTGAAACAGTAATCCCTTAGCAGCTTTTGCAAATCTTAACAGGGTGCTGATCTGACCATGAGTAGGAAGCAACAACTTATTTACCCAATGGCAACTAGAGTTGTGGCGATCTGAAGTGTCCTTTGAAACAAAAGACTCTCAAGATTATTTCTCATTTGCTTTGCTACGACACAACACCAACATCACTTGCATATAATATTTTATTAAGATGGAGCTTTTTGAATGTCATAATAATGCGGGAAAGATTGACTGATTATGTGCCACCAACTCTTAGTGACCATGTAGATGGATGTCCAAGCTGATTTCACCCCAACCCGGTCTCCCGGTGCCGTACCCATCATCACTGATCTCCCCCTCTTCCAACTTTCTTTCCAACTTTACAGCAATGTGGATTTCTCAAGAGAGCTGGGTCTTTGCATTATGTGTCTAAAATGTAACAATACGAACGCGGCTCTTAGTGCCTTGAGTGAGAACTCTGAATGGATTTGTTCTATGAACCTTTTGTTTATTTAGCTGGCCAATATTCTTCTCCAAGAATTAAGTTCAAAAGTTGTAATAGTTTTTACAGTACACCATGTTCCTTTAAATTCCAACTTGGTTTCCATAAAGTATTAGTGGGAAAATTATCCTAAGTGCTACTTCACAGAATAATTCTTGACTTTTCCTTTGTTGTTGGTAGTCATAAAAGGCAGAAGCTATCCACCAGATACATACATACGTAGCGCTCTCTCTCTCTCTCTCTCTCTCTCTCTCTCTCTCTCCTTCTCTCTTGCCTGCTTGCCTAGTATAGGCACCCATCTCACAGCTGTTCTAGGGCTGTTTGCTGCACTGTTGTCACTAGTTTGCTCTTTTTTATGCTTAATTTTTGTTCGCTATGTTCCTTGACTTTCATTTCTAGAGCTTATCAGTTATTTCCATTTTCACCTATCAGACAGAGTACAGGTAGTCCGTGACTTACAACAGTTTGTTTAGTGACTGTTCAAAGTTACAATGGCACTGAAAAACGTGACTTATGACTTTTGCACTATCCCCATTATCTTGTGATCAAAATTCAGAGGCTTGGCAACTGTTTCATATTTATGACCGTTGCTGTGTCCCAAGGTCATGTAATTATCTTTGGTGACCTTCTCAGGAACAAAGTCAATGGGGAAGCCAGATTCACTTAACAACTGGATTGCTAACTTACCAACTGCAGTGATTCATCTTACTGTGGCAAGAAAGTGTTAAGAGTTTGCAGCAGAAATTCAAATCCAGAAAGCACACACAGATGACTGATTCAGCAGGGTTCATTAACTTCTTTATATACACAATAACATATAAATGTACAATACCAAAGTAGATTCTTCCAATGTGGTAGAGTGTTATAGGCAAAACACAAGCAGATGAGAGAACAGCAGAGAACAGTTTTAGTTTTGATTCAGAGTTGCAGATGACTCAGAGCTTAACACAGCTTCAGAGCTTAATATAAAGCCATGCCTAGGCTCCTTCCAGTTTCAGTTTCCAAACAGCCCTCATTGGCTGACTTAGTTGCTATGCCTATTCACTGACTGACTTTGTTACTAAGCTTCCAGTTCATGAATATACTCTGACAGAAAGGCATACAATGGAGCAAAACTCACTTAACAAATATCTCACTTAACAACAGAAATCTTGAGCTCAGTTGTGGTCACAAGTCGAGGACTACCTTTAGTGTTATCAGCATAGTGCAGATTCTTGATATTTCTTCCTTGAATTTTAAACACAAGCTCATCTTCTTCTAATCAGGCTTACTCAATATATAGTCAGCATAGAAGTTGACTATGATTAAAATCTCCACTCAGTTAAGCCATTTATTAATTATTCTCAATAGGTAAGTTGCAGTTGCTGCAAAGATTAAAAAAAACTTGGAACATAAGCCAAATACATTGAGTTTCTTGAGAAAAGTTGTACTGTAAGTCTAGCACATCAATAGCTCATTCATTAGTAGAAAGCAAAACTATGAAATCACAGACTCCTATAAAATGAATTCTGTAAATAGTTACCAACACTGAACATTTCATTTATTAGGATTTCAAGAATTTATTTTTCCCAGCATAAGTGGGTCCGCGTTGCCAGATAATCTTTCTCCCCAGGTGCATGTTTTCTTTGGTGCTATTGTTATGGGGACATGCTTAAAATTAAAGAACCAAGATGAAGCTATATTTGAAATGCAAGTCCCCCATCCCAGAAGGGGTCAAAGAAACAGACAATAGTCATGACAGTGCAGATTAAACTCTGCCATTTCTATACAAGATGTAAATATCATCCTGACTTTTTTGCTGTCCCATCCATCCCTCATGGATGCCTGAAGGGGGGGGGGGTTATGTATATGGCATGTTTTATAACAAATTAACACATTCTTTCTTCAGGGATTCAAAGTTGACATGTATGAAAAATCCAAGACTAGTAAATGGAATTAAGGGTTAATTAGCAAGTAGATTAAAGCATGTTATCATGTCACTTGAAATTTTATTTTAAATCCTAGATTGCACTAGAAAACTGATACATGGAATAAAATAATGTGTGCCATAGATCAAATAGCACAAATAAATCTACTGCAGTATCCTAACAATCCTGCAAATTTTAAAGCATCATTTTCTTTCATCATAGTACTATAATTGATGTATTTGATTAAATACTCTACATGTCAAGTCATTCCTGCAAAGCTAAACCAATCTCCATATTTTAACCTTGTTCAAATCTTTGTGTAATGTTTCCAAGCAGTAACGTTGTTTTTTTTAGTATGCATCCTCAGGGATCATTCAAAAACTGTCCCATGGAAATGTAAGGAAACATTGAGTACTAGTTTTCACACATAATTTATTTCATTATTTGACTACTTATGCAACTTCTAGTACAAACATTGGTGAGTACCTTATTAAATTAAAGCTTTTAACTATTTCCATTCTTTTCTGTTTGCTCCATCACCAAAGAATCAAAACCAGCTTTATATGTGAATTTTCCAGCCATGTACTGGTACTTATTCAGTTTCTATAGTTGCCCAACTAAAGCGACTGACTCTGAGTGGCTACAGAAAATGAGTGAATGAGTGAATGAATGAATGGCTATTAGTAGAATTGTAGTGTGAATAATATGAACACTTAGACATATGGTTCCCCACCCTAGGGATCTCTGTTATGTAAAAAGGACAGTTTCCTCTGGTATCTGGGCAGAACATTGAAATAAATCTGACCCTGCTGAGGAAAAGAGTGTCAGTCAACCATACATGGACCAGGAAGTGATTTGACCAAAAGGTCAAAGATTATTTCAAGTGCCAATATTGCTACCACCTCTATTTTTTCCTTACCTAGTAACATTGAAACTTTTTGGCTCTCACTCAATCAAATTTATGGGGTTCAGAAAATTCAGAAATTACATATCCTTTCAGAAACGAAGAAGAGATCATTGAGATCATCCACGTGATTGAGAACACCCACATCCAAATACTCCTCAGGAGTAAACCATGGAAACTACCATTTTTGGTTTATGAATGGAGTGGCAAGAAGTTGGGATTACATCAAGCTCATATCACAAAACAGAGTCTATGGGCATCAACCTTGACAAAGTCTTGTATCTTAATCATTTTTTGGGATTTTTTTTGGGGGGGGAGGGGTATGGTGGAGAAATTAAGACCTTTTGGACAGCAAGGTTTTATTGTATTTATTGGGAAAGTTTTCATTTATTGAAAAAGACAATGATTCAAATTTGACTTCCAAAGTTTTAGAGACATTTTTTTTAGACCATGCAGCAACAGTTTGCTTAATATATGGATTTTGGAAGGTTAATAATGGATTAAAGAAGTGGAGAATTTGGAATTACAAGTCTGAATTACATATTTTCTCATGGAAATTGGAGATTAGTTTGGGTTTTCTTTATGATAAGGGACCATGAAGGTTGGACATTAAAGCCAGAAGATAAAAAAAATGGAGCAGAAATCCATATTGCAAATTTTGAAAACACCTCTTTACCACATTTTTTGCACAGAAAATGGATCAAAGGCTTTATAAAATTGAGAATATTTTATTATATGAATATATTCATATTTTAATGAAGTTCTAAAACAAGAATGAGCTGCAGTGGATATCTATGAAATTAATTCGAAGAGGAATTTAAATGTAATACAAATGGATCTGATCAATGTCTTGTTCTCTAAAGATAATGAACAGATATTACTTAATATAAAGGTTTTTTGACATGGAAATCAGTGTATATTATGGTGTCCTTAAATATATAAAAATAATCTTGCAATAACTTAATCCTTATATAATGTTCTAAATAGTTGAACATGTAGGCAGAAATTATTTAGATGTAATTTCTGGAGTTCAGTAGGACAGATGTTCATTCAAATTAATAACCATTTTATTAATAGAAACTCTTTACAGTATAGATTTTTGGAATTAACAGCTATTCAATATAAACAAAATACTGTGCAAGATCTTAGTTGTGCCAGTTTTGCGATTTGATCTAATTGAGCACTTCAAATGTTTTAAAAGGTATTAAAATAATAAAAATAGCTAATTCTTTTTACTTGAAATTCTCTACCAATCACTATGAAAACCTTACCAAATTACAGGATTCCAAATAGTTATTGCTTACGGAGACGTGTTTGAATAATTCCTATTTTACAATAACTAAACCAAATTCCATGGCTGTTCAAAAGCACTTTAAAGGATGATGGGCACTTCCCAAGCATGTTTGTAAAATCAAATATTCATTTTTAATTTGATACAGAAATCACACTGCTTTGACTAATTGCAGCCAAATGAGCTAAACTAGACAGTGTGTTTCAGTTCTTATAGTTTTAGACGTCTGTCCATTTCTATTAGGCTCTAATCTTAACATCTCATGCAGAAATGAAAGAAACAGACAATGCTTGAAATGGCTTACAATTCTACGGAAAAGGTTTCCCATAAGACAATGGAGAAATAAGGATAAGCAATATTTCAGACTGAACATTTTCTGCAAGGATCATAAGCAATTCTTTAATATGCTGTAACATATGATATACCAGTAGTAAGATATATTATTCATATAAAGGTTGAATGCGGAGTTTAAATTTATTAGGATGCAATTTTCCCTAGTAAAGCATTGAACATCACATCAACAGGATTTAATCCAAATGGATTTTTCACATGTGGGTTTTAAAACAGTAAGAAATAGAAAAACAATTCTTAAAACTAGTATTTGCAGAAGTAGAATGTGGCTAAATGTCACGCTCTTCTACTAAGGCATACTCCAGGATCATTTTCAAAGCACATGTCATTTCTTCTTGTCTTAAGCATTTCCTTGTTATTACAGCAGATATTTAAAGCTGCTTCTAGTGTGTTCGTTGATCCAAGACAGCATTACATAGTGAAAATGTAAAATATACTGCACATTCTAAATGTAAACAGAGCTACAGACAATGCTCAGTTTGCATCAAATAAATCTGCCTGGAGACCTCTCTATAGGTTTTCCAATCATAAAAGGAAGCAAAAATGTAATCCCACAATGCTTCTGAAGTGGAATCAAATAAGCCTTCCTATGCTCACTGGAACAGCGTAACAAAAGAAGCACTTAATGCTACTGCATGCTATTCAGCAGAGGCAGCCAATGAATAATTAAGCCAGGCAAAAAGCATGTCCTGAACTCTGAAAATTGCTACTTTTCAAAATTATGCAAACTCATACAAGCAAAATAACAAACAGGGAGCATCAAATACAGCAGCTGGCTTCACTAAGAGTGTTCTTAGTACCAGTTGAATTGAAACAATAATAGTCAAAGTTGTGATTTTCAACGAATGTAAAATTATCAGGCACAGCAGTATGAAAGAGGTGAACATCGGGAGATGTATGCTAGTTGTACCAAGCACAAGCAAAAGACCTAGAGTATCAATAATAATGTCTGTGGCTTATTTTATTGTTAATACTTTTTATTGTACTTGTTCTTTCTAAATTAATGATTTGTGGTATCATTAAGGCTGGACTATAACTGAGCATAACACAGAAGAGCAGTCACTGAAATACAGGCACACACCCAACCATGTGTTCAACCAGCAGATAAAACATTATTTTGGTTAAAAAAAAAGGAACAAGACACCAACCAGGAATGACAGATTATTTGAAGAATATTATCGTAAGGGAAAAGGTGCATGTTAGGAAGCAATCAATGGTGGTATGCTACCAGTTCGGCCTGGTTCACCTGAACCGGTAGCAAAAATTCCTACCAGTTTGGCAGATCCTGGTAGTAAAAAAAGCCTCCCACGATCAGCTGAGAGGAGAGAAAAAAGCCTCTGATCAGCTGAGAGGAGAAAGAAGAGAAGAGTGCACAATCGGCCCTCCCACCCACCACTGTGCTTTTCTCTTCTTTATCCCCTCAGCTGATTGGCGCTGCACGCCTCAGCTGGTGTGTGAAAAGCTGCATGCACGCGTTAGGGGCATGTGTGTGATCACTGAACCAATAGTGGAACAAGTAGGATACTACTGCTGGAAGCAATCAAAGGATCACAAACAGAAAAAGAGGCACAGACATAGCATTGCTTTCCTTGTGAATCTAAAGCACTGCAGAGAAGTCAGGCTTTATTCATGCTGCACTGCAAACAGATGAAGAGGAAATGAAGTATTCCAGGAAATTTAAATCTCTTCTCAGTTCACGTTTAAAGTGAGATGAACCAGCATAATTCTGCTGTAACAGAAGAAATAATTTGGCTGGAAGCAATCAACAACTAATGGTCAATATATAGTGGCTGATCCAAAGTAAAAAAAAGAGCTATAATTATCAACAATTATGTGACGACCACCTTGAGAGCTAGAGTGGGCTGAAAGGAAATAATTTTGCACTAGGAACAATGCTGGTCCATTAATAAATGAAAATAGTGTGCCTGTGTTAGATTTAAAACAATGCAAGTTATTGAGGTGAAAGTTTAACAGAATGCAGTCCCTCCTCCTCTCTTCAATCCCTGCTGTTTAGATCAGAATGGCTGCCCCAGTCTCTCCCCTCCCACACTTTGGCCAATTATAGACTATTTATCAATCTTCATGGTTAGAAATAGAAAGAAGTTAGGTATGCTGAGGAGGGACTGGTTTGAGACAAGAGGCCAGCAGTCCTTCGTGAAAGGAAATTGCACGGATAATTATAAATGTGGAAAGTGGAGATAATGACAGTGAATACACGGGAAAGAATGGGATATAGAAAACAGAATGTGACAAGGGAGGCGAAGAAAGAATAAAAAGAACAACACAGAATATTAAAGGTAAGGAGGATAGTGTGGTGGCATGAAGTGCAATTGGGCGGACTGCAAGATCATCTGGGGCAACAGGTGAAGGAAAACAGAGAAGATGGTAGCAACAGCATTGCAATGCATGCCTGCATCTTTTGGTTTTACGCTTTGTTCCAATGAACTAGCCTGAGCCTAGTTACCAGAACTGATTCCTTCAGGATGATTCATCAATTTAAGATGGTATGCTTCAAACGCCCTATGGATTTGTTCACATTTTAGCAAGCACCTGGAAGCAGGGCTGTTCTTCCATGACACGGGTTAGCTGGTAGGATATGGGATAAGACTGCACCCTTGCAACTTATGCCTGATCTCAGATCCCAAAGAACCCCTTGGTTTACCTAAGCTTTAGTACAGGGGTGTCAAACTGGTGTCATCACGTTGTCATGTGACGTATCGTGACTTTTCCCCCCCTTTGCTAAAATGGGATGGGTGTGGCCAGAGTGATGGATCAGGCCCATGGGCAGTGAATTTGACACATCTGCTCTAGGAGATAAAGCAGCAAGAAATGTTGGAAGTATATGCCTCAGAAACCAAATGCATAGAGTAGAGTGTTGATGCAAACTCAAATAACTTACCAGAACAACTTGCAACATTCTTTGCCAGTTTCCTGACTGACTTTGCTCGTGGGAAACTGGCAGGGAAGAACACAAACAGCAATAATATGACCACAGGATGCTGCAAATGTTTTAAGTGTGAGCCGGTTGCCAAATCACAATTATGTGACATGTGTGAGAGCGATAAACTATCTGCTATTATTAGTATAGAAAGAAAACTGCAAGAAGACAACTAACGCCCTACTCAGACTGAAATAATGAAAAAGTTATTATTTTTTCTTGTGAATTCACTTTTTAGAGCAGGACTGTCAAATTCATGGGCCACCAACCAGATGCGTCACACGCTAGCCACACCCATGCCCTGTTTAGCGAAGAGGAAAAAAGTCGCGATATGTCACGTGATGCCATTGTGGCACTGCGAGTTTGACACCCGTTTTAGAGGAACCGTCACAAATTTTTTACATTGTTAAAATTTCCAGTTGCAATGCTATGCAAATCATGCTATTAGGAAAAAAATAAAGTCTCCCTCCAGCTAATCTCAATTCCTGATGACTATATATACAACTCCATATCACTTGCTTCAATTTTCCAAATTTTTCCTACTTTCCAATGTAGTCTATAGCCCAGGCATTTCCTGGAAGTTTCTTTTTCAGATGTTAAGACAACTCATATTTTAAAGTTTCAATTGTACAAAATATTCAGATGTAATGCTTCTGAAACTAGTTAAGTTAAGTGATCTTAACTAAAACAATAAAAATTGATTTTAGCCAAAAGACCAACAGTGGTAAAAGTTAAAGAGTAAAAAACTGTAATGAATTTGTAGCACTATGTACTTACTATTAATTATGAATAATGATATAATCTTAAAAAATACAAGTAAACCAATCTTACTTTTTCAATTCCTAAGTTTTTCAAAGGTTTTTCTGGTTCTTTGTCCCTTTTTCTCTCTTCTTTCTTCTTTTCTTTTTCCTTCTGTGGAAAGATGTTCCATTAAACATTATATTGTATATAATAAATCTTTAAAACAAAATATCAGTTATATTAACTTATAAAAGTTAATTTAAACTATTTTAGAAAGACATTTATTTCTATCAGAAGCCATATATGGTATATATGGGTCTGTATATGTACTATATATGCATACGATATGTGAAGAGTTATATTACAAGGCTGACCTTGTACATACATCTGCACGTACTTCAAATATCTAGTATATTAAATATACTCCCCTTAATACTATAGCAGAAAGACTAGAAAATTGAATATGTATGAATATGTATGGTAGAATATGAATATGTAATAGAATATGTTTTCTATTTTCCATCGGCTTTCTCCATAGTCTTATCATAGTCATCTTTTCCACTGCTATTGGTTTTATGGGATTTTGCATCTTATTCTCAAATGTTTGGCTAATATGGCATTGAAAGCATGGTTTAATGGTTTATTTAGCTGAAAATTATCAGAGATGGTATGAGAATTACTGTTCAGTCCTGATGTCATTACACTACAAGACTTCTAAAAAGCTGTATATTGCATTCTTATATCTTCTATAAGACATCACCAGAAAAATACTGGAGCACTGGGACTACCTATGATTTGGTGATTGGGATACATGTCATACAGATTATTATAACATGTCCTAAACTCAAGGTCTGGGGGCCGGATCTGGAAACCGCGAAGGACTGGCCTGTGGCACCTCTGCTAATGAAAACGGAGTTCGGGAGGGCAGAACGAAAGTCCTCCCAAGCTCTGTTTTTGCTGGCAGAGGGTTTGCCGGAGGCCATCCCAGCCGAAAATGGAGATTGGGAGCCTATTTTTGCTGGCAGAGCACTTGGGCCACCACAGGCACGGACACGAATGACGCTGAGCTGGCCACGCCCACCCTGGCCAAACCCATTCTCCCCCCACAGGTCAAACACAACCTTGATGCAGCCGTCAATGAAATCAAGTTTGACACCCTGCTTTAAAGAGTTCAAAAATTTCATCCACATGCTTTATCTGATGTGCACCTTAGGATCCCCCATATCACTGTTTTTGTCCTGGCTTCCAATTTGTTTCCAACACAATTGATAATGTTAATATTGATTAATAAAGGCTTCTATATAAATGAACACATAATTCAGATTTTCTGACATTGCATGGCTTCCTCTTTCTTTAGGAGTAAGCTCACATTTCCATCAGAGATTCGTGTACGTCTCATGATTTAAAAAGGACAGGTTGGATAGTATATAAAATAGGACCCTTTTTGTCACACCTCATCAGTTCTAGCCATTTAAAATAATAATTATCCTGTTATAGAGAGGTTTTAGTTTTGCCCTTATTTTACGTTATATTTTTTAAAAAATGTACATTGCGTTGAATGTCTTAACAAGCACAAGCATGATTCAGAAAATGACTACATAACAATACATTTACATCTGATTGTGTGGTTAGTCTGACAAGGGATTATTAGTCTTCAGTCATTTTGATTGTTTCTGTAGATTTCTCCCCCCCCCCCAAAAAAAAACCTTAAAGAAGTGAGTGGCCTGCAAATACTCTAAACAACAAACAAGCAAGCAAATAACTAAAAGGCTGTAATTCCAATCCAAGCTCTGTATGCAAACCCCAGTGGATGTAATTTAAACCATGTTCAAGACTAAGAAAGCAATAAAGAGGTAGTCAGGATATTGCAGCTGTTTCTCATTTTGGAAGTCATGTGGAATTGGCAATTTTATTATGTGGATATTTACAAAAAGACAGCGGAGAAATCCCAAATCAAATAACTTGGAAATAGGTGTTACTGAAATTAGAGGATCTTATTTCAAAGAAAACATGTTCAGGATGGAGGATTACTAAATGAGTACACAGACAACTGAAAATGAGGAATGCATTCTACTAATTAATAATTCACTTTCCAAATTATGCCACTAATTCGCCAATTCTGCTCAGAATCCATTATCTCCATAACAATATTTATTTTTAGGAAATCTTAACATACAATTTAAGTTACAAATCTAGGACAGACTTGTATGTTATTGTGAAATAGTTCAAGATGACCTGTGAAAGTTCAGGAAGAAAATCTTTTTGGATAGATTTACAAAATGCAATATAACAACATTTACAGTTTGGCTTAAATACTTTTAGTCCTACCTAAGACAAATGACAAATATATATCAGAAAATAATTCCATATTGGCGGAATTTGCATTGTGCTAAGCCATATGTCATAGAAACCGCAATGAACAACTACAGCTGAATTCACACAGAGTAAGCCACAAACAAATATATTAGTCTGTCCTATAGCTATTCAGAACAAAAGTAGAACACATCTGCACCAAACACAACACAAACACTAAGAAGAGGGAATACCTCCATTTTGCTTTGCTCAGAGGCAGCTTGCAGAGGAGGAGATGTTTGAGGTTGAACAGCATCAGAGGAAGACATCTGTACAAAGCAGATGAAAGATGAGGAAAGATAACATGACAGGCTACAGTAAATATAGGAAGAAGTAATTTTAAAGTATATTTTATTATTTTCAATTTTTGAGAAACAGAAGACAGGAGAGGAGAGACAAAGCTAAGTTTAGGCTAATTTTGCTACTGAAAATATTTTTTGAAAATATGTTCCAAACAAAATAAATATAGAGTCAATGACTTCCTCAGTTCAACCTAGTATTTAACTGGAGGTACAGAATTAATTATTATATAGATTGGTACAAAGAGTCAACTGCCCTTTAAAAATTTACTAAAGACATTTTTAAAGGTTAAAATCCGATCAGGGTATAGTAAATGCTCAACGGATGAATCTGCTAGAATATAAAGAAAGAAATTAAGTCAGATAATATCACATCACTATCACAAGAGAAAATAATTAAGCCTCTCATCCCATTGTTCAGTTTTATTCAGCATGACTCATGAATTATTAAAAGCTAAAAAAACTAAAAAAAGACTACTATCCCATAGGAGTAGGGAAATAGGCAAAGGAATCTTTATTTTTGCTCATTCCAATGGATTCATTTTATGAAGGAAAAAAATTATATCGGTACTGTAATGCTTAATGAAATATATAACTACTAAACAGAACCTTCTCTTTTGAAAGCAAGAAGAAAATGTTGTTAGTCAAAAAGAGCCTTTTAATCATAAACTAATAAGCATATTATAAGGAAGTTTGCAATTTTGTGAGCATGTCTACATAATCCACAATCTGTTGAATACTTTCTGCTTTATCCACAGTATTAACCAGTGTAGGAACGCAAGTGATCATCATATATGAAACATCCACAAATGTTTTAGTATTTAGTATTTATTTGTCAATCGCTTACAAGATACAGGTATAAGAAAAAACATAAGTTTTCTGCAGTCAAGTTTGGTTCAGTTAACCTTAAGTTTGTATCTATTGTGTGCTCTTGTATTGTTATGATTGAAGCCGAAGTATTCATTTGCAGGTAGGACATTGCAATGTATGATTTTATATACTATATTTAGATCGGCCCCTAGGCGGCGTAGTTCAAGGTTTTCTAGGTCTAGAGTTTCAAGTCTGGTGGCATAAGGTATTCTGCAATGAGTAGAGGAGCGGAGAACTCTTCTTGTGAAATATTTCTGGACTTTTTCAATTGTGTTAATATCAGATACATGATATGGGTTCCAGACTGATGAGCTGTATTCAAGTATAGGTCTAGCAAAAGTTTTGTATGCTCTAGTTAGTAGTATGATATTACCAGAGAAGAAGCTACGTAGGATTAGATTAACAACTCTTAATGCCTTTTTGGCTATGTAGTCACAGCTTAGATCATTAGAGATGAGTACTCCAGGGTCCTTGACAAAGTTTGGATCATCAACAAGGTCTTGATTATTTAGCTTGTACTTTATTTTCTGATTTTTTTTTGCCAATATGTAAGAGAGAGCATTTGTTTATTGAGATTTGAAGTTGCCATTTGTTTGACCATTCTGATACATAGTCAAGGTCTTTTTGGAGGGTAACAGTATTGTCTGTGGTGTTGAATAGCTTTACATCATCAGCGAAGAGAATGCAGTTGCTCTTAATATGATCACAGAGGTCATTTATGTAGAGTATGAAGAGAGTTGGTCCTAGAACGCTGCTTTGGGGGACACCACTGTTGACAGGTACAGAAGCAAATCAGGAGACTTGTCTTTTGTTAACAGTGGGTAACAATGAACTTTTAATTGCTTCCCAAATTCATATCTCAGAAATTAAACAGGAAAGACAACTTTAAAATTACTTCTTCATTTGTCGTCTCCCTACTGCACTGCACTGCACTGCACTGATTCAGTTCAACTAGAATTGTAGCAAATCATGCAGGTAATGTATCATAGGATTCTTGTGGATCTTACATTTTTTCTTATTGATAATAACAATAAGAATCATATACTTTTATACTACAAGGAGCAAAGATATTGCTACAAGGAGTGGAAAATTAATTTTATAACCACAGCCTCTAAACCCTTACCCTATTATTTACAATGAGCTCATAGATAGTTTTACTTTTCCCAATACAGAAAAGGCATTCAGAAAAATTAAAGCACAAAATGATTTAGAAATGTGACAGCTACTTCTGGCTCTAACAATATAGCTGGGGCAGTGGTTAAGAGACTGGCCTAGAAAACAGAAGACTGTGAGTCCCAGGCCTCTTTTAGGCATGACAGCTGACTAAGTGACTTCCAAATGGCCGTTAAATAAATGGTTATAAGTCAAGAACTACCTGTCATTGAAATCCAGTCATCTGAAAGTCTGTTAGTGTGAAGAAGGCTGCTTTAGGTATGCCAGCCTTCTCAATTTATTCTTCCCCTATGGCTCACAGAAAGGGCAGGCATAACTTTTTCCCCTCATTTCCAGCATCACTGGACACCCTATACCAGAGATAAACAATACCATGCTATGGACACCAATATGCATGCAGCAAGTTCTACTAATGCTGCCTCCTCACAGGGCTATCTGCCCTCAATTTATTTTCTTAAAGAGTCCATTTAATTAATAAATGGCAGATAAGTATACTGTAAAGTAAAGACTTTAGCATCATATTTAACGAGAATAATGATGCTGGAGTTTGTGCAGAGCTCAGAGGAATTTTTGAAAAAGAAACTAATGAGTAGTACAGACCAATACTTTTATGTGGAAGTGAGACTCTTTGTTCAAGAAAAACAGAAATTGAAATGATGTGAGGTGAAAGGAGTGGGAGTGTTTGCAGGCTAACAAGGACTGCTATTATTTTCTTTCTGATAAATGTGTGTGTTGTGATCAATCTTACTCACTATGATAAACATTTTATAAGGAGAGAAGTTTTCCTGCTTCCATGATGAGACTATAGTAGCGGTGGCAAACATTTTTCGGCCCCTGTGCTGATAATTGCATGCGCACTCCTGCACTCGTGTGCCAGCATCCAGAAGGCAATGCATGCTGGGGCCCCCTCATCCCTTGTGCATGTGCACATGATCCCCCTGTGCGCTGCACATCTTTGCACATGCACACTTGTCTCCCACGCACCCCCCACCCATGCGCGCCAGATACCTGACAATCAGCTGTCAAGCGGCGGTGCGGGCGCACATGAGCAGTTGGGCTCTTCTGGGTGAGCTCTCGCGTGCCAGCAGAGATGGCTCAGCGTGCCACTTCCGGCATGCATGCCATAGGTTCGCCAACATAGATCTATAGCGTGCTCTTTGAATTACAAAAGCCTCAAAAGTTTCCTGAAACATTTCTATTACAGCTTATATCCTTTAACTACATACTATTTTTAATAAAGGCAAGTAGCAGTCCTGCAAGGAAAATCTAATGTATACAACTACTTCTAAATAGAAAAATGCAAAAGAAAAGTAACCCAGAGAATTAGGTATTGATTTTCCACCTCAAATGCAAGCTACATTACAGATAGTCCTCAGCTTACAATCATTTGTTTAATGACCATTCAAAATTATAATGGCACTGAAAAAAGTGATTTATGACCATTTTTCAGACTTATGACTTTTGTAGCATTCCCATGATCATGTGATCAAAATTCAGACACTTTGAAACTAGTTCATATTTATGACGTTACTGAGTCTTGGGGTCATGTGATCACCTTCTGACAAGCAGTCAATGGGGAAGTCACATTCACTTAACCTTGTTATTAAACAAACACAGAGATTCACTTAACAATTATGGGGGGAAGGTTGCAAAAAGGGGCAAAACTCACTTAACTATCTTGCTTGGCATCAGAAATTTTGGGCTCAATTGTGGTCATAAGTCGAGGGCTACTTGTAATCTCTTTCACAGTTGATTTTAAACCAAAGCTTATAAACCTAGCAACAACAGGAAATACCAACCTCAACTGTGTTTTGGGTTGGTTAATAAGAGACAAAATTAGGAGCTAGATGAACATTTATTCTGATCTGAAACAATTCTTGTTAAAGCCAATTATTTTAGCTCTTCAAATTCTTTCAACAGCAATGGATGTGACAAACTTTCACTTCACATTTCACTTCAGTCATACAATTTTAACAAGTTGCTTGAAATTAATTTCCTATTGATTTTCTCTGATAAATTATATATTTCCACTATGAATTAATTGAAATATTTCCTTCATTTTGCATTAGCAACAGCATGCCTATTCCTTAGGGATTAAGATTTAGAGCTAGATCCTATTTCAGACTCTATAAACTGTTGAACAAAACTAAGAAACAGTTCAGCGCTCAGAAAGTGTTTATGTTTGACAATATACAATCCTGTGTATTTAGAGGTGAAAATTCTAACTGAATTAAGCCCTCAAATATCCATCAAGTTATTTAATGATTTATACAAGTAATACCAAGCATACTGTTAGTAGAAATGGAGATAAGTTCTATACTAAAATCTATTTCTCTTATCATGGGATTACGTCTCTGCTATATATTTAATACCTCTATATAAATACTATTTATAGTATTATAATATTAATTATATTATATTAATTATAAAATTATGTTTTCATGTGCCTCATAGTCATTCAGAGAAGAGTAATATTTACTTACACTGGTGACATGAGTTGCATTTTTGTCATAGTATTTTTTCTTCTCATATTTATCCCTGATAAAAAACTCCACAGCTCTGAATAAGTTAGTTTAAGGAAAAGACAAAACAAGGGGGGGGGGGGAAGAGATGCACATATGCATGCATATGCACGTGCGCGCGCATACACACACACACACACACAGAGCAGCAGCATAAAACAACAGACATTTTCAGTGCAGAAACTGTAATTTTACATAATAATTCTAAAGCCAGAACTGAACTGCTTCAAATTTAGGATGCCTATTCAATTTTCATTAGCGTTCTAGAACAGCGGTTGCCAACCGGTGGGCTGCAGCCCACTGGTGGGCCATAAGAAAATTTTGGTGGGCCGCAGAGAAATCTCACCCCCAGAGCACCCCCACAAAGCAATTAATCCAGGCTGCACAGAAACATAAGGCTGCACCGCCCACATGGCCCGCAGGAACCCTCCCCGCCCACTCACTCCTTATCTGGTAAACTTGCCTGCTAAATTGCTATTTTTCCTTTTTCCGACCATCATCTGTTCTGCTGTGCCTGGAGATTTAGATTAGCTAGGAAGCAGGAAATGGTTGGATTTCTTGCTTTCTAGCTAGTCTTTAGATCTTCGGCTCAGCACAGCCGAACCTCCCTTAGGACTGAAGGTTTGCTTGCAAGCAAATTCAGTGCAGACTCGCGGCAAGCAAATTTGAGAGACTGAGCTAGTCAATGGCAGATAGATCAATCACTGAATGATTCTGTGAGCAACTCAATCTGCCTGCTTTGTCTGATTTTGGGTAAAAGTTGCTCTTTTTTTATAAAAAATTCAATATTTACGTGCATGGTGTATTGTGAGTTAATTTTGTGAGTTTGCTTGCAAGCAAATTTTATGTGACAGACTGAGCTAGCCAATGGCAGATAGATAGATCTCTGAATGAATCTGTGAGCAACTCAATCTGCCTGCCTGCTTTGCCTGATTTTGGGTAAAAGTTGCCCTTTTTAATAAAAAAATTCAATATTTATATATTTATATTATTTACATACAAGCCATGCCCAGACAGTCACATGACAACCAAGCCACACCCACAAATTAGGCCAGGCCCACAGAACCGGTTTGTGGTTCCTGGGATCTAAAATTATGAGTTTGGTGGTCCCTAAGGTCCAAAAGGTTGGCGACCCCTGTTCTAGAATGTTCTTTTACACGTTTGATTTTGTAAAAGCACTTTTTAATACTTTTATAATCATCTTGATGCATAAGACAAATACATCACATTTTCTCCAATGTTTCTATTCAGACTGAATTTTAAAAATGGGTGTTTAATATATGTATTTGTGTGTGTGTGTGTAAACTGTTTTTATCATTCCAAGCATATTCAGTAAATTTCATTAATAAAAATTAGAATTTATGATGGGTATATAGCAGAGGTGTCAAACTTGCAGCATCACAGCAGCACCATGTGACTTGTCGGGACTTTTTTCCCCTTCACTAAACCAGGTAGGGGTGGTGCCAGCACATGACGCGTCCGGCTTGTGGCTGCAAGTTTGGACACTCCTGGTCTATAGCTTTATTTCAACTTCATACTTATTGGATTTGCTCCTTCTCAACCAGTTTGGAAAGTTGGAGGTATGAGGGTCAAAGCTGGAATACTGGCAGATGAGAAAGATTGTTTTATAAGACAAGACAAACGGATGAGAAAGATTGTTTTATAAGACAAGACAAATTTAGTTTGAGTTCAATCAATTTCTCAATATAAATTTTTCTGCACGATGAGACTCAAGTTTCCAAACTTTCCATTTCCAAAACCCAGCACCAGGGTTAAGTTCTAATGCACTATTAATATATTAATTTTAGCTCTTTATTTAAAATAGGCCAGATGTATCGTATATATCTTTAGTAACTTTATACTTAAGCAACGGGGCACTTTTTCCTGCCTTCAATATTCTTGAAGCAAATAGTATCTTTATCAAACTAAAATGGAAATAGTGTTTAAGTTTAAGCAGCCTCTAAGTTCTTTTAAAAAAATAACTTTTACACCTTTGAGAATCTTGACATTTACACTTGGCCATTGTGCAGGATGCATACATCCATTTTAACATTACCATCATATATAACTACTCCCCAATTTCCCTGAAAAAGGGAAATGCAAAAAAGGATACTGATCTGTTTGAGGTCTTCGAAAGTTCTCTGGTAAATTAGCTTCATAAAGTAATCTTGCCTTGGTATTTCCCATCTCCTGCATGCACTAAAAGCAATGACAAAAAAAAGTTCAATTTAGTTTAATGCATTTTAAGATAAACTTGCTGTTCTAATAACCATTTTACATAAAAATTATAATAAGGCAGCATAGGACATATTCATGAGTGAACATGTAAAAAAATATACAAGCCTAAAATTCATAAATGTCCAGGTTACTACTTTTGAGTTAATTCCTTTAATATGATTAGAGTTACTGGAACTTTTGGATAATCTTCTTCAAAGATTATTATGAATGTAAGCTTCTTTGCTCAGTCTGAGACATCCATGATAGACAGAGCAGCGTCTCACTCCAAACCATCAATATCCCATGAGGGGCAAAGCGGGCCCAGAATCGTATATAGAATGAAATCATTCCTCTGTGGAGACAGAAAAACCTGGTTGTTTTAAAACTGTGAGAACAGCTCCAGATGCTGTGAATCACACTGGGAAAAACATGAGTCTAAATTCTTTATCAACAGCCTCTGATTAAATTTTGGAATTTCCAAGAAGCTGGGATGTCCAGAACTGAACACAGGACCAGATGCTTTAGGTAGCACTATTTCTGTAGAAATTGGTAACACATCTAGTGGGGAATTGCATATGGCCTAATGGCTTGTTTTTAAACTAAATTGTTACTGTCCTGTATTGTTATTCGTTTGTACCAACTACTGAACTCTGTGCAATGTCAATCTGTATTCATAACTAAGGGTGGGTATGACTGAATAATTTAATGTTATAATTTGAATCTCAGTCTAATTTCTTTATAAGCAGCTTTTCTTTACAATAATTGTGTTGGCCATCTTGGGTCTACTTGGGGCACTGTATTTTCTTTTGTACATTTCTTTTCAGCAGCTGTTATCCTATGATAGGAATGATTTTTGGTAATTTACTTATTTTACCACCTGGATTTGTATTTTAAATTAAAGGGTGTTCATAAATTTTATCCTTTTTTCTTTTCCAATAAATTTCAATTTTGTTCATCTCTTGTGAGATTGGTCTGTTTCCAAGGAAGAGCAGAATCCTTTAGCACTACAGCTCTATGCTATTTGACTAGAAGGCTAGACTGCTAAAATTATTTCAATTCTTATAGTTTGAACTTTTAATCCCCAGAAAGACACCAGTGGATATGAGTGTGCCATATCACTCATAGGAAGATTAGGCAGATGAAGTTTGTTTGGTATGCTGCTGGAAAAGAGATGACAACAACAGGAATTACCAAGACAGCATTCAAAGCAGAAGGGTGGGCCAGCAGGTAAAGACTCCAAGCCTTCTTGGAGACAAAGTTTGAGAGCCTCAGCATTCTACAGATATCCTTAGCTACCCACTATGGCAAAGGGGCAAAGTTGAATGCTTTCAGCAAGAGAAACATTTAAGGCTATAACATTTTAAAAATCTATTTCAGCAATACATCTGTATTCTTATTATAGCACATGCTTTGGAATTTATTAACTTTATAATTTAGAAATGTTTATTTTAAATATCTTTTTACTGTCATTTTCAGCCATTTTAATAAGTGAATGAAGAAGTCCTCATGTTAGAATTCTGTTTTTAAAACTTTTCATAGGCATAATGATTAAAATTGGTTTGAAAACTTCATAACATAAAAACATAATTCTAGACCCTGATTATAAACATCTGCATAAATATCAAACCATATGGTAGCAAAAAAGGATGATCTTCTTACTGCATATTATTCTTTCTGCTTGTAAAAGGAATAATATGCAATAGAACTGAAAAAAGACATAAATATTTTACAAAAATTATACAAGTTTGGAGACAAAGCAAACTAATATTAGTTCACCATTTTTTGAACATTAAAAATTGATGAAGTATTTTACTACCTGGAACATTAAATTGCAAGCTTGAAAAACTAAATATTCAAACGCTAAAGTGGTCCAAATTTTCTAGAAGTAATCAACTTCAGAATGTGCTATTCTGACCTGTCAGAACACTTGAAACAGACCAATAGAAAGTCAGAAAACCTCTGGAATACTTGGAATTGAACAAGTTGAACAAATTGAACAGAACAGAACAGAACAACCTGTTATTAGTCAGAACCTTTTGCACAACCTATCTTTTGCTAATCCTTGATATGTACAAGATGCCACTAAAATTAGAAAGAAAACTTCTCCCTTGAACACTTACAATAACTTGTTGCAAGATGCAGTTCCCACATAAAAGAGCAATCAATAAATAATTATATTGCTACCTAGAAAAATTATGTTGGGTTTTTCCTTATTTTTAAAATTCAAGCAAGAGTATTCATTTTTATTAACATATACTTTGAAACAAATTCTCCCATAATACAACTTGAATATAACTTTTTAACCTGTATTTGTTCTGGTGTCCATTGGTCCAAATTGACAGACTTGACTCTGGATATATGCACTCCCAGATTTCGATGTATTCCAGCACATCTGATACAAATAAAGACACCTGTATTCCAGGAAGCCCATCGTGGACCTAAAAGAAATGTATGAAAATTAAACTATATAATACTTAGAGTACTTAAATATCCATCCATCCATCATTTAAAAAGAAAACTTGTTTTCAGCCTTCTCTAGATTAAAGGCTATTGCAGTCAGAGTACAGAGCATCCCTGGATCACATAACTGAAATTCAGTAGTATAATACCCACTTTGTTGCACTATGAGATTTTTCTAGTTTTATTTTTTACAACCCACTTCAATGTCTAACCTCTTGGCAGTATAGTATTTTTTTTAAAAAAATCAAATAAAAACAAAAGCAAAAGGAAGAGACAAATCATGCAAATGGCAACCAGAAAATGTCAATCCAGTGCCGTTTTAACAGCTCTACACAATGCCAAAAAGGAAGGGGCTGCTTGAACATCTGGAAGCAAGGAAGTCCATACCTAGACTGCAACAGCTATTGCCCATAGCTCAAGTAGAATAGGAATTCCGAGTTGGATTTTTTTGCTATGTTCTTCTTGCCAGACAGGCACATTTAAACATGGCCATTAGGTGCCTAACCACCACTATACAATAATGAATCTTTGTAGGCCATCAACAGCAGTCTGAATTGAGCTTATGTAATATCCATTACATAATAATGACACCACCCCCAAATGATTTATCCCAGCAAATTCATGTGTATGTTAAGCAACATGATATAGATGTTAAGTGACATGGTGGTGGTGGGGGCATTGAATCCTGTAATATTCTTTACTGAAACATTCATGGCATTAAAAACTATCTTTGCTGCCCTGATTACAGACCGCAACTTCCCACTCACATAGAACAGAGATACAGGACACTGATTCCCAGCCCCTGTAGGCTGTCTAGGAAGATACTATACTTAACGGTTTCAAATGTTGCCATTTCATCACTAAGTCTGAATCTTGACTGGCAGGAATCTAAATAAACAATTTTTTCTAGAATTGTCTGTAGTTATTAGACCCTGTGAAGTTGGCAATCTAAGGAAATACTTTCTAGAAAGTTTTTTATTGCTAGCAGGGTAATGTAAAATGAAATCTGAAATAATTCTCCCACACCACATACTGTATACCTACCGTGTTTCTCACAAAATAAGGCCGGGCCTTATTTTTTTTGACCCCCGAAAAAACGGCTAGGCCGCCTTTTCGGGGGTGAATTAATTCCCCCCCCTGCATCCTCGGGCAGGTGGCGGCGGCTTGGATGTTGACCTCGGTGTTGGTATCGGGAGACCTTCAGCCACCGTTGCTTTCCCTTCTCCCCGTGCTGCCACGGCATTTAGAACAACGCCATGGCGTTTGGCACAGCCATGCACGGCCAGCCAGGGCTCCTCCCTACAACTGGAGCCCGGCGGAGACACTCAGCTTCAGGTGCTCCTGTCGCCGCCTTCCCTTCGCCTTCAAAGGAAAAGCCAATTCTTTTAAAAACGACGCCCTACTACTGGTATGACAAAGACTCCCCTGCCCGAAAGGGCAGCCCAACCCCACATGGGGAGGTGAATCTCCTGGGGCTGTAGCACAGGATCAGCCCACCCCGGGAGAAGTGCCCAGCCACCAGCCTTGCCTAGTGCTGGGCAGAGCGTGAAGAGCTTCACCTGGGGCGCCCAGCGCACCTGACAGGCAGGCTCTCCTTCCCGATATGAACTGCCCCACCAACGCCGAGGTCAATGCAGGCTTAATTTGATTTTATGCCTATACAACATGCTGGGACTTTCTATTGGGGGAGGCTGTATTGTTGGAGAAACACAGTAGTATAATTAAGGTGGATTTACTTTCTTACATTCCCCACTCCCCTGGATCCAAGAATCTTTTCTGAAACAAACCTGACTCCCCTGGTTTTTCCATCTAGGTCAGGGGTATTAAACTAGCGGCCCACAGGCTGGATGCATCATGCGCAGGCCACACCCACCCCATCTCCTCGAAGTAAAAAAATATCATAATACCTCACGTGATGGCAACATGACACATGATCTAGGTTTTTCATCACAGTTACTGAGCATCTACCACCTTTTCAAAAACCATCGTTAAAATATATCAAAAACAGTTAGGTCAAAGGAGCATGTCTTCAAGGTAGAAAGGGACACAAATACCTCTTTTAAAATAAATGGCATGACACCCTCACACGCACACACTTTTTTAAAAAAGCACTGAACATTTGCCAGATCTAGCTGCTCACCCTCTCCACTCCAACTGCCAGATGGAACCAAGGAGACATGGTCAAGCCTACAAGTGGCACAACTCACATCACAGACTATTTTATCTATTATCTTTGGCTTAAGAAGCTCTAAGGGATCCAGATAATAATATTAGAACCTATTTCGCTCATCCCATTAACTTTAGCTGCCAAGAGACTAACAAAATCATCCAGGTATCCTTCTTTATAAAGGCCCAGATAATCCTCAACAGGCCTGCTAAGTGGTAATCTGCAAACAATAAGCATAGTGAAACTCTTATCAATGTATAATAGACTTAAAGACAAGCTCTTATAGTGCTCAGCTACATAAATTTTGGGTAACACTGTCAGCAGAAAGAGTTTAGAAAAAAAAGTTATAGTGAAATAAATGTAGAAATAAATATGCTAAGGGTCTATAAATGAAAGTACATCCATTTCCATTCGGAAACTCATCCAAACTTACTAAAAATGCAAAATGTTTTAAGATTTTCAGCACTGCCACCTGATGATATCATCCCATTTATGGGACATCTGCAAGGAAAGAACGTGTTGTACTCAGCCAAAAAAATAAAATAAAATCCTTTTTACCTAGTTAGCCCATTTCCACATGTACTGCAGACAAGAATGAACTATTTATAGATTAAATGCAGCCCCACATCCATCTTTCTGTCAAGATCAATTATAGACAAAATGTCACCAGAAACATTAGTTCAAATGGAAAGATTTAAGATGTTTTGTCTGGTAGAAGAGAGGTCTATAGACAAAATGCTGTCAAAACAGTAGAAGTAGACAATATACATCTGTTAAAAATTGTAGGTAGCCTGACCTTCCCCCTGCAAGACTGGCAAAAATGTTTAACTCAGACCCAAATTGTTGGAAATGTGGAAAAGAAAAGGGTATTTATTTTCATACCTGGTGGACATGCCAGGAAGTGAAAAAATATTGGAATACAATTAAACAATGGATAGAAAAAATCACGAATCAGAAAACGGAATTTAATCTGGAAACTTTTTTATTAGGTATAACAAAAAAAAAAGCAATAAAAGAGATAGATATATTATGTTACATGTGGCATTCGGAAAAGACTGAGGTGAAGACTTCACTCCAGTCCGTATTTCCAGCGGGAACATGGACTGTTCCTATTGGCTGATGCTGTTTGACAGCCAGCTATAAAAGGAAGCTGTCAAACGGCATCAGCTGTTGTCCGCCAGCTGGCTGCCTTGTTAGCGTGGCAGCCGCAGCAACCCTTTATTGTTACAATAAAGTAAAAGCTGAAGTTCGCTCCGTGTTTGCCTCAGGTTATTCCACTGCTCCACAACTCTGGCAATGAGGGTGGGATTCCTATAAGAGGCAACCGGGCAAAGAATCGCTGAGCGAAGTCACTACAAAAAAAGCCAAAGTCACTACCAAGCTGAATGTCACTTTAAGAGCTACTGTCACTATTCGCGAACACGAATTTCAACTTTTCTCAAAAGATCCAGCACCGCTGAGTCGAGATGACTTTGAACCCTGCATTCCCGCCTTTCAGACCAACAGCGAGGGAGTCCTACAGAAACCGATTTGACTGTTTCCTAGATGCCATAGACCTTGCTGACATTTCCGATCATAGGAAAAAGTCATACTTTTTAAGTTTTAGCAGAGCCACAGTGTTTGACACTGCTACGGCATTATTGGCTCCATGTTCAATAAGACTGTTCCATGGGAAGAATTGCAGGAAATTCTTTCCAACCACTATTCCCCTAAGCCATCCCAAATTGCCAGGCATCATGCTTTTAGGAGACGGATTCAGGCTGAGGGGGAGACTATTAGTGGGTACATGGCTGCCCTACGAACAGCTGCCTTGCATTGTGGGTTTAGAGACTATCTGGAAGACATGTTATTAGACCAACTAGTTTGTGGAGTCAGGGATTTAAGGCTACAAAGACGTCTATTGGCTAAAAGGAATTTAACCCTTAAATTAGCAATTGAAGAGTCTCAAGCTGCTGAACTATCAGCACTTTCAGTAGCAGAAATTCAGGGAAATCCAATTAGCCAGGGCAGCTCAGCTATCCATTACGATGAAGCCTCCTCAGAAGAAGGCTATGAAAAGGCTAATGATGTAAATTGCCTCAGGCAGCAAAAAACCAGTCAAGGGGAAAACAGGCCAAATTCCAATCTACTTCCATGGCATCAGCCCATTTGCCTAAACTGTGGGGGAAACCACCTCAGGGCATCCTGCAAGTTCAGGAATGCCATTTGTCTAAAATGCCAAAGGAAGGGTCATTTAGCCAGGATCTGTCAAGCAGGAAAGACTTTTGCCCAAAAGCCTCAGGCAACCCAACATCTCCAAAAACAAGTTGAAGACTGTTCTACCTCCTATCAAGCCAAGCTGACTAACAAAGGCTCTAACAAAATTAGTGTTTTTGTTTCCATAGAAGGAAAACCTTGCAGGATGGAGGTTGACACAGGCTCAGCACTGTCCATCATCTCATGGAGCACCTTGAAACAACTACTTCCCAGAATGGCTAAGAAGAAGCTTCACAGTTGCCAGTTAACCCTACGTGACTACCAAGGCAGAACCATCCCAGTCATCGGAAAAGGCAAGTTTTTTGTACAATTTCAAAATTTTAAAGGTCACTTGCCTTTAGTGGTAATGGATGGTGCCCTCCCTAGCCTGATGGGGTTAGACTGGTTCCCTGCCCTTGGCCTCCATATAAGCGGAATCCACTCTATTACAAATGCTGAAGTGGACACCTTGTTTAATGACTATGCTGATGTGTTCAGCGAGGGGCTGGCCTGTTATTCAGGAATCCCAATATCTTTCAACTTGGACCCTCAGGCAGTACCAATCCGCTTAAAGCCTTGAAGGATACCTTTTACAATCCACCCCAAATTAGACATGGAGCTTGACAAATTAATTAAACAAGGTGTATTAGAGCCTGTGGACTTCGCAAAATGGGAAACCCCTATAGTGACACCCCTGAAGAAAGAGGGAGCATAAGAATCTGTGCAGATTACAAGACGTCATTGAACAAATATTTACAAATCAGCGCCTATCCAGTCCCTGTTATCCAGCACCTACTACATTCTTTTGAGCCAGGAACCATTTTCGCTAAATTAGACATGTCACAGGCCTATCAAGAGTTCCCTGTTGATGACACACGCTGAACTACAAACTATTGTAATGCACAGGGGCGCTTTCAAATGTAGGAGCCTCCAATTTGGCGTAAGTGTAGCCCCAGGAATTTTCCAATCCTTAATGGAAAGACTTCTTCAAGGATTACCGGGCATAATTCTGTATTTTGATGACATTTTAATATCTGCCCCGACAAGCCTCAGTTACTGCAGAGTCAGAGGAGACCTCGATCGTTTCAGACAGCATGGTCTTAAGTTAAAGAAAGACAAGTGCACTATTGCCACCCCATAAGTAGAATTTTTGGGATACAGAATTGATGCCTCTGGTATACACCCAATCGAGTCCAAAGTAAGGGCTATTCAGGAGGCACCCATACCAACTAACAAAACTGAGCTACGGGCCTTTTTAGGACTCCTTAACTTTTACGCTTCACTTTTGCCTCATAAAGCTTCCATTGCAGAGCCTCTGCACAGACTCTTGGACAAGCAATCCCCCTGGCAATGGGGACCTAGGGAAGCCCATGCCTTCCATGCTGTCAAATCATTACTTACATCCAACGCTGTCCTGATACAATTTAATGAACATTTACCTTTAGTTTTAGCAGCAGATGCTTTTGGCATAGGTGCTGTTTTAAGTCATGGACTGCCTAACGGTTCTGAGGCACCCATTGCCTTTTTCTCCAAAACTTTTTCCCCAGCTGAGCGCAACTACAGCCAAATTGACAAGGCTTTGGCTGCAGTTGCTTCTATCAAAAAATTCCATGTTTCTATATGAACACTATTTCAAGTTGATCACGGATCACAAGCCACCGTTAGCCCTTCTGTCTGGTGAAAGACAAACTCCTCAGATTTTGTCTCCAAGAATGGCCAGGTGGACCTTATTTCTGGCTGCCTGTTCCTATACACTGGTTCATCGACCTGGCAAGAGTCTATGCCACGCTGATGCTCTTAGTCGCTGCCCCCTGCCTGTTCCTGTGGAGGATCCTGCACCAACTAATGCTGTTTTCCAGATCAACGATCTCAAACTCCCCATCACTGCCCTCGATATTGCTGCCCACTCTTCCAGGGACAAGGGTTCAACTGCAAGACGGGCACATCTAGCACTGCCATATCGATCAGCTTAGAAGGCGTTGGAGTGCGTCTGCAGATGGCCCTCAAAACGTTCCTGCAACAGAGAAACCGCCGGCGCCCAAAGAAACTTCCCTCGGATCCAACAGGAACGCAAGCCTACCCGAACAGCCATCTGTCCCTCGCCCAGAAATGCCTGAAGCTGAGACGCCAGCTTCGTCAGCACCAGATGTTGCCCACCAAGCAGAAAAGTTTCTTCCAGCAGCAGCTTCGTCAGGACTTAGAAGATCTGGCCGCCTGTGCAAGTGCCCGAGTTATCTGAAGGATTATGCATGCTTTCTGGGGGAAAGGAGTGTGGCGTTTGGAAAAGACTGAGCTGAAGTCTTCACTCCGTTCCGTGTTTCCAGTGGGAACACGGACCATTACTATTACTATTGGGGAGCTGTCAAACGGCATCAGCTGTTGTCCGCCAGCTGGCTGCCTTGTTAGCGCAGCAGCTGCAGCAACCCTTTATTGTTACAATAAAGTAAAAGCTGAAGTTTGCTCCGTGTTTGCCTCGGGTTATTCCGCCGCTCGACATTACATATATTAACAGCTGCAAGGATTTCGTACGCACAACTCTGGAAGGAAAAAAGGGTTCCACCAGAAGGTGTAGTTATAAAAAAAAAATAGATTGTATAGAGATGGACAGGCTAACGATGAAAATAAAAGACAGACGATTCAATTTATTATAGGGCCTGGTATGAGTGGTTTAGAAATAAAAAGAAAATAAAATGGCAATTAGGAAAAGAATGAGGGAATATGTAAATATACCATGGAGAAGATTGAGATGTAAGAATAAAAGATATTGATTTATAGTAAGAGTAAGATGTAATGGTAAAGGAATAAGTAAATACATATACTGAAAAATGTGAGGAGATGCAAAAGTTGTCTTGATGTTGATAATAATGTATAAAGTTTTATTTTATGCTTTTAAAATTTGGAAACTTAATAAAATTTATTTAAAAAAGAAAGAAATTGTAGGTAGCCTGTACATGTCCTGATTTTTTCCCCACACAATGTTATTTCAAGTCTTAATTCAGAATTTTTGAGACTATTAACCCTACTGAACATGGTAAGGTTGAAGAATTTTGAATCAAGACTGAAACATACAATGTTGTACCAGCAAACAATTATAAATTGTCCGTTTCAAAGTAAAGTGGCTTTTGTGTCTAACCCTTCAGCTATTTTTTTCTATAGCTCCTTAGGATTTACAGTTAATATGTGTGAAAGCTCTTCAGTCAGCACACTCCTGTTATTGATTTTTGTAAGCTGCTCTAGGAGTTTTCTCCAGTTGAAGAATGGGATAAAAATACTTCTGATGATTATGTTGTTATCCTGGTAGAGAGCTGCTTGTTTGGTTAAGGCAAACTTTCTATAGTCTGAAGTGGATTTTAAAAGGTTTATTCAGACATTGCTAGAACTGAAGTTGCTTATCTGTTTAAAGCGTTTCTACCCATCAATCCTGAAGGCTCCTAGAGAAGCTAACAGAACTTTAATAAACCGTAATGCAAGACGTACCTAAACTTATCATTGAAATAACATGAGGTAAAGGAAAACGGGGATTAGGAGAATGACGGTAAAACAACCACAAGACCAATTTTTAAAACTAAAACTCTTATGAAAAAAACCAAGGGATAAAACCACAAAATGGAGCTGGTTTCTCTGCAGTCAAGCAGAAGGAACTACTTTGAACCAGAACACAAAATCAGAGACTTAGATTCTCTATGTCTTTAGCTTATACTCACTATTGGGGAACCTCAATTATGCATTCAATAAGAAAAGCAGTCTTGGCATTGTATTCAGACATAAAAGCTTCAAAAACAAACTCCAATAAAGATATATATCCAGGAATAGTTTATACTATCAGGTAAATGTATGTACTGTCAGCATATGCTTGGGCATTAGTGTGACTTCATGATGCATTAAATGTGGAACTAAGACCACAGGGACATTTGTATGTCTACCATTCACTATTTCAACTTAAGGATGATTCAACAAATATATAGTATCAGCACAGATACTGTATAAGAAGAAATAATTATTAGACAGTCTCCCCTCCCTCCACCCACCTTAAAAATAAACCAATTTGTTTTGACAATATGATCTAATCAAGAACGGAAGTTACAGTTAGGTCCTAAAAACCCAGAGTCTCTCTATGAGGGAGATGGCCAAAGTTTAAATATATCAAAAAAAACATAAAAGACTATTTTTCTCCCAAATTCCGCATACAAACAGCACAATAATAGTTTATGTAAGTATATATCATCTGTAAAGAAAATAAGACACAAAATCCTAGGAAACTTCATCAGTTTTGTACAATTAAAAACAGAACACAAACAGATACAAATGATAAATATTACAACTTCCTCCCTATTCAGCAAAGAATTGTCTTCTTGGGTGGATGAATCTTCATAGTAGGTTCACAGTAGCTCGTTTTCTATTTAATGTGGCTCATAGATATACTTAACTTGAGCAGTCCAAATAGGGCGAGAAACTTTTGAGCAAATTATAACACATTATTCGTTACAGCATTATCCAAGATGTGCCCGTTAAGTTTGTGGTCTCTCACTAAGGAATAGAGAGCCATGCCTGTTGACCTTCAAACAGTACTCAAGGGAAAACTGGTAGCTAAGAAGATTGTTCTCTTTGGTGGCTTGGTCCATTTTACCTACCAAAGCAGCTGCGGTCTGGTCCTTGTAGCAATGAGCCCTATTGCTGAGAGGGTGGGGATGAGATAAGTAGGTAATCTGACCAATGTCAGTCTTTGATTCTTTTGAGGTAGAATTTGCTGGTTCCCCAAATGTCCAAGTTGTCCCACTAGCATCTCTAGGATTATGGCTGGATGTGGGCAGAAGGACAGACATATGTTCAGGTGTGGTGGAAGACAGTTGCATATAGAAAGATCACATATAGTTTATCTCTGATTGATCAAGTTGAAAAAAATAACACAAAATCTTTTAGGATCAGGTGGAAATCCCTGGGAGGAAATGAGAGGAAGAATTTATATGAATAGGTGGAGCTGGGTGTCAAACTCAAGGCCTGGGGGGCGGATCTGGCCCATTGGGTGCTTAGATGTAGCCTGTGGGATTGCCCTGGAAACAGTGAAGGATCAGCCCGCAGTGCCTCTGCCAGTGAAAACGGAGCTTGGATGGACTGTGGGAGGTCCTCCTAAACTACATATTCACTGGCAGAGGGTTGCAGGAAGTCATTGCAGCCAAAAACAGAGCTTGGGATCCCGTTTTCACTGGCAGAGCGCTCAGGCCACCACAGGCACCCCCAACACAAGTAACATCGAGATGACCAGGTTCACCCTGGCCAGGCCCAGCCTGGCCCCCTGAGATCACACACAACCCTGATGCGGCCCTCAATGAAATTGAGTTTTACACCCTGAGGTGGAGGCTTCAGAAGGTAAGCTGCCTGTAGGAAATTCTTGATATGTGAATGTGTAGAGATGGATGATCCCAGGGAATCTGCAAAGGAATCTAGCACCTTAATTTATGGGGTTGCAGGTCTGCTTCCAAAAAAGCTGTATCTGAAGAACTGCGGCTATTATATATCAGATCCTCTTGCTGCACTGGCAGAAGCTGCGCTAGTGAAGTGAGAAATTCAGATCTGCTGTGGCTTCAGAATAATTTCCCAATACTACAGATACCGTAAAGGAAAGAAATATTTCTACACTGAGTGATATAGAAAACTATGATTCAGAAATTACTTGATAGCTCACTGGATATTAGACGTGCCTTACAGTCTAAAGAGGAAAGCATTATCTAGGCAGCTCAGATATTGAAATCTCAGAAATCTCTGGTAAGAGAAGCAAAAGAGTATCTACTTCTTGTATGTCCAGGAAGGGTGGCTAGTCTCTAGATTGAAAGTAATCTAAGATATTTAAGGAACCGCATCTCCCTAGTTATATCTACCCATCCCATGAGATCCAGCAGAAGCATATAATGGGTCCCATCTTCTCAGTAATGTCATCTGACAGGACCCAGGAAAAGAATGTCTTCTGCCATGGCACCTACTCTTTGAAGCATCATTGTCCCCAAACTAAGATTGGCACCCACCCTTTTGGCCCTTACAAAGAGCTTTAACGCTTGTCTTTTGCCATCTTGTCTGGGAATCCAACTGCAGTGGTGTGGATCATGCCAAGTGGCTACCCTATTAGTAGCTGGACTGCACTGTCTCATATTATTTTTTAAAAAATTTTATGGTTTTAATCTATGCAATATTAAACTACACACATTAAACTTGTGTCTGCTTTATTGCTTGTAACCTTCAACAGGGTGAAACAGTGCATCACAGGATAACAATTCTGGAATCAATGTACTCCAAATTGGCTAGCTTACAGAAAGTGTCCAAAATCTGGAACCAATGGCTCCCATGGGATTGAAATTAAGGGTCATGCGATCATCAGTCTCAGAACTCCCTGCCAGCTTCAGAATAACAGAGTTGGAAGAGTTACTTCATACAAGGAAAGCCAAGAATAAAGCTGGCAGGAAGTTGGAAGTTGCTCCTGCTTCCAACTGCTTTTTTGCCCACCCATGATTGTTCTGTTTCTCTGTTTATGTAAGGATATAACTCTGAAACGGTGACCCAGTGGGTCACAGATTGTCTTGCAGCTTTTATTTTTAGTGTGCTTTGTTTTATTTTATTTTATTTTTGCATTGGCTTTTTATGTTTTAACTCTGTGACCCTCCCAGAATCATGTATGTGAGATGGATCACAATAAATTGAACAAATAAATCAATACAATAAGACTTTAGGATCTCTATTTAGAACCAACCAAAACATTTGAGATCCAGGATGCCTTCCTATTTCCTTTATTTTCTGGCACTGTAGAGTTTGAGTAAAACCCTAAAAATCTTTTCTGTACGTGATGGCTCTATGGCTAAGCAGAAAAGCAATGGTTTGGAAAATATCTAGGTTAGAGTAGTCTATAAATGCCATCCCCTTGGCTAGCTTGGCAGAGTATCACTAAAGTGCCTTGGAGTCAACTCTAGGGTCTTTGAAAATTATAGGACTGTTCCTCAGAACATAAAAGCAGTCTTTGACTGCTAGAATATTGGTGTCTCCTTCAGCCTTCTTTTAAAAAAATATTGCATCTATAATTAGGATTCATGACTATGTCAGTTCTATCTTTTTCATTCCCCAAACAGGTAGGCTACTGGAGCACCTACCAACAGGATACAGTTAAGATGTTTGATATGACATTTCTTTGCACCCTGAGTGCCACGCAATGGAGTGACCTCCTGTTACTCACCCCATCCCTCCTGCCAACCTAGCAGTTTGACAGCATGCAAATGTGAGGAGATAAATAGGTATTACTTCAGCAAAAAAGTTACTGAATTCTGTATTTTCATGCTCGCCACATGATGACGGAAGCATCTATCAGACAATACAGGC
Organism: Pseudonaja textilis; assembly: GCF_049901715.1. NCBI lineage: Eukaryota > Metazoa > Chordata > Lepidosauria > Squamata > Elapidae > Pseudonaja > Pseudonaja textilis. The sequence goes on from NC_141990.1 coordinate 117,194,626, forward strand.
TCCCTCAGCTGAAAACCATAGGTGAGATCGCCCCCTTGAGTCGATTACAACTGGACAGGGAAACCTTTAAACATTTTTTTTCTTTGTACATGGAGACATTCACTTAAGACCTCATAATCCTAATCAGTGTAACTGGGAAGGTGATGTCAGCTGCTGTATCTGCAACTAATGGGAATGCTTTGGCTTCCCTTTGATTGAACAACTCATGTAAAATTTACAGGGATTGAATTCCCTTGAAGACAATGGTGTCATGGACTTTCTTATATAGAAGAGTGAAAGTACTATGTAAAAAAAAAGGGACATAAAACCTTCCTGGAGTCCCTAGGAGTTATTTCTTTGCCATGTTCCTCCCAATAACTATTCTTCTTTGTCCATTTTCTTAGAAGACACTGAACTATGAGAGAAACTGGCACCTAGGGAATTCATGCACAGAGACTGAGGAAATACCCTAATAGCTATGCTTCTTCTTTTTCCTGACTTAAGAGGACTTCTGAGGAATAAAATGATAAAGTGGCACTAGCATTTCCATCTTGGGTGCTTTTGGGAATTGCCCTTATTGCAAGTATCCATGAGCGGGAAGTACGATGGTGCTTTGCTGTACTGAGCCTTCCCATAAATGGTACCTCTATATGCATAGCTGTGGAGCCAGCTTGCTTACAGAGCCCTGGTAGCGCAATGGTTAGAATGCAGTTTTGCGGACAAACTCTTCCCACAGCCTGAAGCTCAATCCTGACAGGGCTCAAGGTTGACTCAACCTTCCATCCCTTCGAGGTTGGTAAAATGAAAGGGGAAAAAACTAATAGAAACAAGTTCTTATATTTTACTAGGTTATTGTTGCTTTTGTTGGATCTATACACAAAACTAACTTGGTTCTTCTTTTATTTCCAAACATTGACCAAAATACCTAATTTGAGAGGGAACTGATTTTTAAGATTCAGAGATAATCTTGGATATTGTGGCTTTCATTTATTAGAAATCCTTTTGCTTAATCTGGTATTCTTAACATACTTTATATATTAAACAAATATAAATTACATCAAAATTGCCAATGATACAAAGATGTATTTCAAAGAATGTGTTTCAATGGTTTATTATATAACAGAGCAAGCTATTTAAAATCTTATAATGCTTATATTCTAGAACATATCATGTCCAACAATCCCAAAATTCTGCCTTTCTTCACCCAGCTATAACTAATATTTATCTGGAAGAAAGCCATGTAGAGGATTGTAATATTGAGCCTTGTACATCTTTTGGACAGAGTTTAGACAATTTGTACTAGAAGCCAAAATGTACTATGACTAATTCCAACTGCACTAGTTTCTAGATATTGTTTAAAAGTATTATTAAAGATCATGGAAAAAATTCAAAATACAAGCAAAATATTATCCTGAATTATAGGCAACTCTAAAGGCCTTACTTTAAACACATTTTTGTGAAAAGAACTTTTCCTTAAAATGAAAATGTCATTTTCTACTGCATATAAATAGAAGGCAACGATCAGTTTTCAGAATTTCAATTGACATAAAAATTACTATCTATTAATATCTACTCTGAATGTCTAATAATTTCAATATGCCTGTCAGTGAGCAGGGCCGAAATGTATTCATATATTATAAATGTAGGATGACTTTGAATATTAATCATCTTTCTGTAGTTCAGATTATCTTTATTATATTGATTTAACTACAGGATAAAATGCAGAGTGATGACCACAGTACTCCCTGTGCTTCCCCTGGGGTAGGAAGCCGGAAAATAGCTTTGTTGACATCTGCCAATCCCAGAGGGTTCTATAGTTTCTCTCTTTATTAACAGCTAGCCTTTCCTGATATTCAAGGAATTGTAACTTAAAGCAAATCAGAGCATTTCACTTGGTTAATAGTTCCACCTAGTGGCACAGTCTATGTATGCACACAATGAGCAAATGAAACATTAAAGGGTGGGGTTCTGTTCTTCTTATTTGAAACCAAAGATAATGAAAATATGACTAGGAAAAGTGCACATGGGTATGAAAGAAATATGATTTATTTCTTAAATGCACAAAACTATCCAGTTTGTATAGAAAAAGTTATATTATCGTTGCATTTATTTCAAGGATGGAAAAACAATGTGATGCTTATGGCCACCACGGATATTTTGGTATCCACAAGATCAGCCAATTTTATACATGCATGCACTCACCCCTACACACAAACTAAACACATAAAACAGGAAACTGGCAAACACAAATGAAAATATCAGCTTTCAAGTATGATTCACATTTATATCCATTTATATTCCTGGTTGAAGCCTGTAGGAGTTTATACAGATAGTGTTAAAAAAAATATGTGGCAATTATTTAGCCCAGAAAAATCAGAAAACGTGGGAAATCAACTCAAAATTGGTTTTTTGTTATTAGTAGGAGAGAAGAATAAACATCAGGTTTTCATGATTCTGTTATTATAACCTAGTCAATCAAATGGAGTTCTAGTTTTTATTTTTCCTGACCTGGTCTACCTCAAAGAGCTAGCTAACAGAGGCACGCTGTCATTAAAAAACATTTTTTTAAATGGTCATGGCTTGACATTTATTCTGAAGTAATATGAGGGTATATATATTTTTATTGATTTATATATGCAGTATTTTATACTGCTTTTTGTTAAAAATTATTAATAAATACAGTGAGATGCATAATATAGTAAAATGCTTCTGTCTCTCTTTACAACAGAAGCACATGATTAGGTCAGCTGATAACAAGAAAAATTGATTTAAGCAGGTTTTCATTTGTGGTAAAAAGCATGCGAATAGTTCTTCTGACATTACCTAGCACTATCTTGCTTTGTAAGTCTTTTTTTTTTTAGGGGAAAGAGTCCATTAAAAATAAGTCCATGGTAGCATGCTATGCGACCTGAATCTATAGAAATGAAAATTAATAACTTGGTATCTTTTATTCTGTGTATCTTTGTGTATTCTAGCACACAAAGCAAAGAAATTTTGGAGAGCTGTAAATGACGACTTTTAAGTCACAATCTAAAATTGGCTGCCTAAACGTTTGGTGAAAAAGCAATCCGATCTTTAAACCTGAAGTTTTATCAGTAGATAATGCAGGACCTGGATATCCCTTCTGGTCCTTTTATTCTATGCGTCATTGCTTTATTGCTTCTTGGAATCAATCATCTTTGGAAAGCTAGCTAAAATTCAACTGATAGGAAATTCTGAAAGCCCAACTGCTGATCGTTTTCTTTAACCACAGAGTTGACTCCACTGTACTTTCTACTTTTTTTTTAGCCCTATGCTTTGTTACTTTGCATTATTTTTCATGCCAAAGTAGAAGTTTGAAATGCCAACTACTATGTTTTGACGGCTCCAATTTCTTTAGGGCTGAATCTAATTAAAGTCAAATAGGATGCATTGAACAAATGACATTATATATACACATTCCTGATTGTCAGACACATTCTTGTCAAAGCTTTCGGACATGTCTTGCTGTGCTGTAATAGGCTTGTTGAAGCTGCAGTCTCTAAACCTCCAGTGGTGTTTTTTTTCTGCCTTTTATGGTTTAAAAAAGGAATTCCACTGAGACTTTAAAAAACCTTAATATACATACCTCCATAATTTAAGATTTTTTTTTTCTTTCTGTTCCTAAATTAATGTCCCTCTCTGTAATCAACCATTTTATTTCTGTGGGTTAGGGATAATGTGGGACTTGCCATTCTAGATGCTATTTTTGAACAATAAACTATATGTGGATAATAATTCCCTAAGGATAGGTGGCTTATTATCATTTATATCTATCTGGAAAATGACTACAGGTTTCAGTTCATATAATATGTAAGGAGCTGATAAGCATTTCAAAGCTTAAAATGACATGCTTGTTATTCTTCTCTGAAATAAAAGATTTATGCTCTGCTTTACATTATTATTTCCTTTGTTTTCTCCCACAACTGAAAGGTTCACAACCTCTTTAGTATGCTACTAACATGGTTAACTGAGCTAAATTGCTCATGTTGCACTTATGGCCCCTCAAAGGATGTCCTAATATTTTCAGAACCCCTGCTCACTCCCTGTTTCACAATTCCAATCTTTAATTTTTTCTCATTTTCTCATTATTATCTCAAGCACATTAAAGCACCGTGTTAGAGAATGACATATTACTATTAAATTTTTGTAGAAAATCTAGGCATAACCTTGAAACAACTGCAACTGAACCATCTTTTTCTTGTTTAGTCTACTGTAGGACTTAATTTACCTAATATATTATAACTGAAAAAAAGATTCAAATATTTCCAGTTCTATTGTACTGTTTAAACATGCAGTTCTATATGTGTGTGTGTGTGTGTGTGTGTATGGTATTCAGCTTTGTTTGGGTATTTTCCCACATCATTGTAGCTGTGCTTTTAAAGTTGTAGCAACGTTTCGGCAGAATCTCATCTGCCATCAGCAGGCTTCTGTATAGTGTTTGTCTGAGTCAGACTTTCACAGCCATTTCATACACACACACACACACACACACACAAACACAAACACTGAGCAACAATGTACCCATGGTAATTTGTCTAATCCTACTGAGAGCACAAAGTTGAATATAAGGCAAACATGACTTCCTTACTAATTTATACATGTTATCAAGCTAGAAATGAAAATACAAAACACAATATAAATGAATACTGAATCACCTTGAACATACAGTGAGAAAGCATTCAAGGAAGCATTTATGAAAAAAAATCTGAAAAGCCCCTCCCCCAAAGAAAAGTTATTTGCCTAAATAAATGAGATACAAACTCACCAAGATTTATATGTTGATGCTACTCTAGTACAGCTGCAGGCATACATCTGAGATTGCACATACGGATCAAAGAAACATCCCTTTAAAAGTAATAAATGGTGCTGAAAATGAAGGGCAAAACCATGTGCACAGGTTAACTATCAATACAGTAATTAGCAACAGCACACTGAAGAAAAGTAATTCTCCGCTAGCATTTTTAAGTGAATTCTATCTTCAGATAACACATATCTGGGAAATGGTAAAGAACTTTCATTGGGGAAAAATGCAATGAAGGAAAAGACTTGAAAAGGATTTTGGAGGTTTTCTAGTCCAACCCTATTCCATTCTGACAAATGGCTGTCCAATCTCTTAAAAACCTCCAATGATGAAGCACCCACAAGTTCTGAAGACAAGCAATTCCACCGATTAATTGTTCTCACTGTCAGGAAATTTCTTCTTAGTTCTTAAATTGGATTTCTCCTTGGTAAGTTTCCAATCATTACTTCTTGTCCTGCCCTCAGCTGCTTTGGAGTAGGTCAACTCTTTCCTCTCTGTGACAGCATATATCCAAATATTGGAAGACTGCTATCAAATCACCCTGTCCTCTTTGTTAAACTAGATCAAGGGTCTTCAAACTGGGCAAGTTTAAGACTTGTGGACTTCAACTCCCAGAATTCCTGAGCTAACAAGACCTAGAGGAGGAATTCTGGGAGTTGAAGTCCACAAGACTTAAAGCTGTCAAGTTTGAAGACCCCTGAACTAGACCATGGTGTCAAACTGGCAACCTGCAGGCCAGACGCATAACGTTCAGGCCACACCCACCCCAGATTATATATTGAAAAATAAAAATTTAATTTTAAAAAATTAAAAAGCCTCATATAAGGAATTACTATTAAGAATAATGTCAAAGTAAGCAGCAATAAAATCAAGAAAATAAGCAAATGATCTAATAAGCTCAATAAAAAAATACCAACCAGAATGTTCTAAAGATTTTAGCATTTGTCTAAAAATGGAAAAGACAACCCTAGCAACAGTAATACAAAATTGTAGTTACACTGTTAAAATGGCTCGATTTTGGTGACTGCCAATGAAATGTGCATTAAATACAGATTTAAGGACATATCCTCCAATTTATGGAACATATTAAGAAGTCTAAACCACACAGAATTAGGCTAGCATCATTATTTTAAGCTGAATCAAGGAAAAACAATGGGAAAAAAGGTACTCCAGGATGAGAGTTCATTATCAATGGCCTTTCCTTTACTTCACTACAGGTACTTTTTTTTAGCAATTGCCCCACACTGGGACATAAATTTACCCTTTTACTGAGCTGAGTTTATGAGATTTGAGAAACATTTCCTGCCATTTGGGTCCACCTGGCTTCTGACACTGTAAAAAAAGGGAAGCTGAAGTAAACTTGTAAGCCCAGTCACGGTCATATGATTTTCCACACTGCTAGTCCCAATAATGGTAGCTAAATGAAAACCACCTATAATAGAAAATAATAGAAGATAAGAAAAAGGAAACGCCTAGGAGAGGCTGAGCTTGCTATAATTGATAGAAAGAAAGTCACTTTGAAGATCATAAACAGCTGGTGCACAGGCCATGAAGAAAAAGAGAAGGGCGAAACACATCAGCCTTCCTTACTTGTAAGGTAAGTCTTCTCCAAATTTTGTTTCAGGAATAACTACTTGGCCAGAATAGCTCAGCTGAATTTCTGAACCACAATATTTTCTTTCATATATAAAATGAAACACACTTCCAGTTTCAAACACATCCCTGTATAATCTGTTTTTACCATTCTTCCAATGGCCACATTTTGCAAGGGCTAGTTTTAACGGCAATCCAATAAAAGATATTAAACCACCCTAGTGTTGAAATAACATTTAGGAAAGTCAGACATTGCTATAACAAGTAAGCCAAAGACAAAAACAAGGCCCAAAAGACCACTCAACTAGTTTATCTGAAGAAAGAGTGCAGCTTTAGAATGCTATACTGCGTAACTGCACCCATAGGCACAGAATCCTTAACCAATGCCACTTCATTTCTTTCTTGGTAAGCATTTTTATTTGCTTATCTTAATCCAGAACCAAACTATCTGGGCACAATAGTTTTATTTTTTTATTTATTAAATGTATATGCCACCAATCTCACCATGAGGCAACGCTAGGCAAACAAGATAAAAACAAGATAAAACATTATAATATTAAAATGATAAACATTAACATTAACAAAGATGTCTAAGGAAGGAAGGAAGATACAATGGGATGAGATAGGATCCGTAATCCAATGTTTCCACTACATCTTAGGACAAGAACATGGAAACAAGAGAAGAATTGTAAAGACATCTCAGAATATTTCCATTTATTTCATATATCATCTGATCTCATAGTGATTCATTTCAAAGCCAAAATAGATTTGAAGCTTTTTAAAGATAGGAACATTTTTCACACCTGAAGGAGGCCTGAACTTTGCAGCTTTCAGATATTTAATGTAAATGGTGTTTTCTCTTAGTAAGATTTTATCACTACGTTTAAACTTAAACTTTACAATCAGTTAGTGAATCCTAATAGAATTTTATCTCTGTAAATGATAGAATAACCATGAGAAGCAGTGGTGACCGGAAATGTCAATTTTAATATTTGATATAGTAAATATCAATAAGTATAACCCATACAAATAAAAAAGTTTCTTGCAGTCCTCCATAACTTTTTAAAGGGACCCTGAGAGAAAAATTTTTAAGAAGTACAACCCAAAGAAAAGTATGGTAGATTGGTAGATTGGGGTAAAAATAAGTTACTTTTAAATGTTCAAGTGAGAGCTTCTGTCATAATTCTTTAATAGTAATTCTGATATGATGGGTTTGACTGCAGCAATGGGAACAAGGCTGCGGTGAGGAGCAGATTGCCCAGGCTCTGCAGCTACAGATTTCCAAGTCTGAACCTTTTGAGATTCTGTTACATGTCCACTCTGCATAGCCTATGTATAATCTGAAATCTATCCTGTACTGGAGGGATGGGGGTAATTTGTGAGGTGAATGAGTGGCTGCTGGAATTTTTAGTTGGTTGGTTCATTTAATTTGACCGCTTTGTTTACCTAGTGCCAAGGGCAGGAACACCTAGGCTTGGGTGTGTTATGTGTAGAAAATTGATTGGATGAATTTCAGGTTAGGGAGACTAAAGGCAGGCTGGAATAGGCGAAGAAATGAAGGCAGGTGATAACATCAGGTGAATAGCAGGCGGGTGAAAACATCAGCATCGTGATGGGAAGAGGGAGAGATGATAGGAATCTGATATTCATAAGGGTGATATGATTGAAGGCTCCAATTGATCCTGCATTCCAGCCCTCAGATCAGAATTCACCTAAGACTAAGTCATTGGAACCTTGGTGGCACTGGTTCTGGGCTATTAAATGCTAGCCGAGTTTGCAGTATGACCATTTTTACCCATGGATGATCATGGAAGAAGCAGGCAGCTTGACATGTATAACCAAGCCTGATTGGCCCAGTATTTCCTTCTTGTAGTTGTTGTGCCTGACTAGCATTAGCTGTACAAGGGATGAGCCGTTGTCATCGTGGAAGACTTGATGGCTTTCAGAGACTCTGCCCTGAAGATAACTGGATATGACATCTTGTGATAGAAACTGGGCTCTAGGAAACAGTTGGGTTTGTTGTTGCTTGTTGTTGCTCTATTAGTCTGCCTGCTGCTTAGCTACATCCCTGAGTTGCTACATTCTTTCACTGGAGAGGATTTGGAGACTTCTGGTGGAACAGTCTAGGGCAGCTAAGGAGTTCATGGCCACTATATCAACCATGGACCTGACTCAAATGAGTATGTGCCTGGTGCTTACCAAGGGTCCCATGCTATATCTGATTTTCATCTTGGGGCAGTTGCAATGTGATCTACAAATCAGGATATTAATTGTCCTTTGTTATGACTGTATCACTCTCCAATCATTTGGTGTTGCTCCAATCACTTGCTGGTGCTGCTTCCTTTGCTCCCAGAAAGGAAAGACCTATTAGAACGGTCTGCTCCAGGCTTCTACGAAATCCGCTGGGCTTCCAGGTTAAGCTTAGGACTTTCCCTGAGAATTTGATGGATGTTTATCAAAGGACTTATTCTCTATCTGAAACAGGTCAGACTCTTAAGTGACCTCTTGCTGTTTGTTGATTACAGAGAATTTTTCATTTTCTCCAGGAAATGAAATGTTAGAACAGACACCTAGGATATCATGCAGGAAGCTGAAGAGTAAACCTCAATGAGTGCATACTTAGGATAACATCAGGTTGACATCATCAGTATGTTGATGACACTCAGTTGTCTCATCTTGACCTTGGATCAGCCAAGTGATGCCCTCACTCTCTTGTTAAATGCCTGAAGGCAGTTGGAGCCTCTATGGGGAGGAATAGACTCAAGCAAAATCACATATTTAGACCATCTAGCTCAGAGGGTTTTCTGAATGGGCCTACACATCCACTTAAGGCTGGTATGCAATTTGAGAATCTTCCTGGACTTTCACTTCCTGTTCAAGAAACAGACAGCAGCAGTGCCCAAGAAACCTTTATAGAGATCCATCTTGTGTACCATCTGCATTAGTTCCTGGATCAAGAGACCTTGTTTATATTCCACTCATGCCTTAGTCATTTTGCTTGTGGGCTACTTGGTCCAAAATGAACATGGGGAACAATACAGGCAGCTCTCACAATGTCCCTGTAATACCTCTTTCTTGCAAGCTGTATTGGTTATCAATAGGTTCTGAGTGCAATTCAAGGTACTGGGTATCACTTATAAAGTCTCACATAGTGTAGGAGGTAGTTACAGTCTGCTATGGCTTCTACCTTACATAATTAGAAAGAGTTGGCTCTTGGTCCCACCAATAGAATGGTATTATCTAGCAGCACCCAGGAAGTTGGAGCGCTCTGATGGAACATCTACCCTCTGGAACAGCATCTCCTAGGAGATTTAAATTGTATGTAACCTCCCAATTTTTTTAAAAAAGCTTGGGACCCCTGGATCTTACCCCAAACCCTGGAATAGAACAGTTGATGGATCCCTTTAGGTTGGGCACTATATTGGAAAGAGAATTGTATTGCTCTTTTTCGGGCAACTATCAACTTTATTTTAATTTGCTACTGTAATTTTCTTTCTTGTTGTAAGGCAGCTAAATTATTCTGGAGTCAGAGAGCCCTAGATGCATGTTTTATAAATAAGTTATACATTTATAAACTCCTTCTGTACAAGTTTTGTTTTAACCAATGAAAACAGACAGGAGTTTCTCTCAGAAAAAAATGATCCCAAGATAAATTAAATACATAAGCCACTAGGAAACACATGCTCTAAAAACTATTTTTGACATATTTCAAAAACTCGAAGTATGTGAGTAATGAATCACATTGAAATATATATATATTAATATACATCAAAAATCTATATTCCTTTCGTTAAAGGCTTTAGTACTTCCTATCTAAATCTTCCTATGAAACATTTTGTCATTGGGATTACTAAAATGTTTCAATTTAAAGTGGGAAAACTTTTATGAAAATTTTACTCAATCCAAACAGAAAAAATGTATACCTAACTTATGGATTTCAATTTCACCTAATGTAATTTCACCTAATCTGGGAAGAATAAAGACAGGGAAAAGGATTGGATTTTTTGTACAAGTAATAGAAACATTGGAATTCACTACCATATGATGCTGGCTACAAGATTGGCTAGTTTCTAAAAAGGATTGGACCAATTCATGGAAGTCATGGGGATCAATGACAATTAGCCTTACTGCTAGTGTGTGTCTTTCTCTGAAGACCATCTGCTGGGAGACTAAGGACTTCTTTTTGAGGTTGGTTGCACACTGTGAGACAGGTCAGGATAGATAGGCCAGATAGATAATTGTGGACTGCTTATGTTTATATATTATGTTCTTCATAAAATAAAAAAGATTTCCCTGTCCAGCCATGTTAGACTCTAGGGTGTGGTACTTACCTTGGTTTCTTGGCCGAAGAAGACATTTTCCATGTGATCAGCATGGCTATATGCCAAAGACACATGAAGCGCTGTTACTTTCCCACTGTGAAATAGTACCTATTAGTCTACTTGCATTTGCATGCTTTGGAACTGCTAGATGGTCAGGAGATGGGAACTCACCCCATTGCGCAGCACTCGGGTCTAGAACCCAGGCTGTCAGCTTTCCAACTGATAAGCTCAGCATCTTTAACCACTGAGCCATCGCATCCCTTCTTAATATGTAATCCAAATTGTTTAATTTTGCCAACAAACATAATTCTCATTGATGAAGCTGGAAAAGGGGTAATCTGCCCTGGAGAGCTTCACAATACCAGATCATTTTTTTAAATGTCATGGGAATTTACAGAGAGAAATAGTTCAAACCTATTCAAGACACATTGGATTTCACCCATTATTTCAAGTGTTCATAACAGCTCCGTTGGCCCTTAATGTTGTTTTAAAACCTGATTCTTTTCATTTTAATATTTTTCTTACTGAGAAAACTTTTAAAATTATTTTAAAGCTTTCCTATTTGTCAAATGGCAATTGAAAATATTTTTAAAACATTTTAAAACTTTCTAGTATTGGCAATTTTATTTATATTCTTGCAAGTTACAAACCTACTCCCATTTATATAGGAATGATTCTGCTAAAAAGATAAAAATAAAGTAGACCTTTATTGTAAAACCTATCCTACAAATATTCAAATAAATCTTTCTTTATATCTCATATCAATACATATTTTATAAACAGATTACATACATGCACATATGTACATACTATAAATTTAAATTTGATAAATGTGTGCTGCATTTAAATTACACATATCCCAATTTCTTCCACAAATCACATTCCCTACAGTTTTCTCATAAAATAATTTAGAGAAAACATGACATCTTCCCAAACTGCAAAAATGTTATATTCTAAGGCAGATTAAGGAAACAAGAGGGAAGGTAAAATAAATCAAAACTAAATCAGCCTTAAAAGTGAGCCTCATCTTGGAAACAAGTAAAAATTCAATCTCAAATGAAAAAAATGGACAAATGGTTTGGAATACTTCCCTATCCCTTAGTTTGTTATCTAAGATTTGTTCAATATACATAGCTTAATTATCATTGCTACATTAAAGAATATCGTGTTTCAAAGGAGTTTGGAATGGACTGCTTTATCTTTGTGCAGGTTTTTTTTTATAATAGAAAACTTAAAATTCTATTTGAAAAAGTCACAGATTTGAAAATTACACACAAGAGAAACAGACTGAATTTGGAAAAATCAACAAATGACATTTTATTAAGATAGTGAATCCCTGGGCCTTAATGCGATTACAGCAATCTACAGAAATACATTCCACTAACTTTTGCAACCAGGATTCTCTTTTATTCTCAGTGTGCCAATGTTTCCCAGAAGTAATTCAGTATTTATAAAGGTGGCTACTTCCTTTTGTGCACTCAGGAAAAGCAATATTAGCCTTCTGACATGACTCATATCTTTCTTTAGCCAGGACTGAGGATTGAGCAAAAGCAAGACAAACTCAGAAAGCTCTAGGGCAAACACCACTGTACAATATAAACCACAAAGCTTTTCCCGACTCTGAAATAATGGAACGATCTAAGCCATTCATGAAAGCTTCAGACAGATTTCCAGTTTATATATCATCCCCCAGCCCATAACTAATGCACTGATTTTATTGTCGTTACATTAATGAACGCAATAAAATGCCCTGTGTTCATTAAAAAATAAAATAAAAAAGAGCTCACAATTAGAAACGTCAGAAATCCGAAAGATAAATCCAACACAACAGTACAATGAAATGACCACCGAAAACCGAGAATGCCACACGTTTCCAACCAAGCCAGAACTTTTAACAGCTGCTAACCACCCCTAAACCAAACGGCGCCTACGCTTAACTCTTGTTCATCATGGCTTACTCAACGACCACAAAGCGTGCGTGTGGGGAGGGGGGAGGGGTTGTCCCTAAAACAAGTGAAGCCACGAAGCATGATTTCTACACGACCCGACGCTTAAACCCAACTAACCCAAGCCAAAGATACCCATCTCGTGTCTTGGCGTCTCGCGTGGACCAGAGATGTCCCCTCCCTCCATTCACCTGGTTCACCCATCACCTCCATTCACCTGCGTCTCCCCCGCCCCAACACAGACACACAAGGCCCGGCAGTCTCGGAAGCCACGCCTCCTTCCCCCCGCCCCAACCTGCGCCCCCCGCCCCCTCCTCTTCCCGCACCTTTGGCCTCACAGTCCGCGCAGTACTTGTTGTCCTCCTCTCGCAAGAGCTTGGCCAGGATGGCCTGGTGCTGCTCGTTCTGTTTCTGCGCCTTTTCCCGGCAAGAGCGGGTGGACATGGCGAAGGGGAGAAGGGCGAATGGACAAGGAGGGGAAGGGGTGGGTGGGGAAGAGCAAGCGGGGAGGAGGAGAGAGAGGCGGCGAGAGAGAGAGAAAGAGGGAGAGAGGAGCAGGGCCGGAGGCGGCCGGCGCGTTCGGAGGACCCAGAGGAAGAACTTGAGCCGGCAATCCGAGAGCGGCGGCGGCAGCGTCAGCAGCGCTTCCTATTTCCCCTCCTGCCGCTCCTAGCTGGCTCGCTCTTTCGTTCTCCTCCCTCCTCTGTCACGGCGACTGGGCCAGGCGGGCGCGCCAGCTCAGCCAATCAGCGGCCGCCTGCATGTCAAGCCAGGTAAGGCGGAGCGCCGTCGGCGTTCTCAACCGGAACTATTACTGGCAAACGCCCGCATCCGCTTGCGCAAAAAGCGGCTTCTGACATCTTTTCCTCAGCAGGGTGACGCGGCTCTGTCGCTCCCCTCGCCCCTCCCCGTGACAAAGTAGTTGTGGGGTTCGGAGTTCGAGAGAGAGACAAGGATAGAGAGACAGATGTAAAAAGGAGACATTTGCTGGTACTCGGAAGATACCCTCCCCCGTTCTGAGTAACATAGGCGAAGGAGAAAGGACGGCTCTTTCTTGCATCTCGCGATGCAGAGCGCAGCCGCCCACCCAGAAAATAATTTCCCCATTAGGTATCAAGCATTCCAAGACGGCGTATTCATCCGCTTGTGAATGATGAATCCGCTTACAACTGATTTAAGTTTCTTGGATGAGAAGCTACTCCTCCTCCTCCTCTTCTTGCTCTTCTTCCTCCTCCCTCTTCTTCTTGCTTTTCTTCCTCCTCCTCTTCCTTCTCCCCCTCCTCTTGGAAAAAAACAGTCCAGTTACCTTTTGAAAAAGCACTTTGGAGACAACTCTGTCCTGGATGACTGAGAATTTCCACAGGCATCTTATGAAAGATTGGAAGCATAGTGGAGATGGAGCTGCTGTTTCTTCACCTTGCATCCGTGTATCTGGTTTTTCACTTGGAGACCTCTGTGAGGAAATCAAGTGATTTCTCCACTGAAGGTCCAACATTCAGCTTTGGAGCAGGGACTATAGTTTTAGGGATACTTCCAAGAAGACTAGTGTTAAACCCACCAGCAAGCAAGCTTTCTCCATTTTCTGGATATGTTTATTGGGAAGAAATGAATCTTGTTGCCATTGCTATCTGAATATTGCTGCTTTAGTTGCTTTCCCCAAAATTTTGGGTGTGTGTATGGAAAAATGTAAAGATGATGGTACACTTCAATGTAATAACAAAAATGCTGAAGAAAGTGTACTGAAAGTTCTAATGCTATCAAAATACAGTTTATAGAAATAAAATTTTTATATTTATAAAACTATTACAAAAAAGAAATATATTTTTTATAATAATTACATTTACAAAGAAACTGACTTTGTCTTTGTTGCCTACAGTACTGTTTTTCAATATCTTGTTTATATTGTCATTGCTTGGTACTCAGCGTTAATTGGTTCTGGGAGGCATGTTGAGTACCAAAAACGATGAGTACAAATTTTTTTCTCATGAGGAATACTATAGTGAGTCACAAGGCAGCCAACACTGATAAATTCTAGTTGGTGCACTGAGTACCAAACGAACGAGTATCCGGAAATTTTTTTTACATCAAAATGTGTTTAGTACCAAATTCTATGAGTTTCAAAGTAATTGAGTACCAAGGTACTATTGTATTGATTTGGCTCAGCTTTTTTTTCTAGGTACCTTGAACTCTTAACATGAGGTTGCTTTGCTGAAGGTCCTGGCACTTTCAGTCCATCTCCCAAATCCTCTCTTTTGGTCAGGATTACATTTAAGATAGCTGATTCTGTTGTCTCTGTTGTCATCTCCTGAAAAATGAGTCTGCAAGAAATCAAGACCTTTCACTCCTATTGGATCTTCCACTCCTTAGTTCTCTGACAGGACAGCTGGAATTTTTACATTATTGCTATAGCCTGCCCCCTTCTGACTTTAGTTCATATAGAAAGGCATCAGCCTGGGTAACTGGCTGAAATTAACTCCCATGATTATGTCATTTTTCTTTCATACCCCATTAATTTTATCCATAATCTTAACAGTATCTTGAATCTCTGAAATACTGGGGTGGATTAAATTCTTTATCATGTCATAAAGGATATTTTGGGAGATACAGATGTTTTTATTTGGAGGGATCCAATAATTAACTTGGGGTACATGGTCCATTTGGTTTCTAACATTGTATGTTAAGTAGTATCTGTCCAAATCACCAATTGCTATGAATGCCATTCTGTGTCATCCAACAGGATATATATAAAATTTGTATATTTCACTCCTTACTTTGCAACATACGGCCTAAATCCTTTTTTGTGTATGTATTTATTGCCATGGAATGGCATCATTCTTGAGCCAGAATGAAACACCATGCTGGATATCACTGTTGAGTATTTGTACAAGCCATTTATTTGAATTTAAAATCTGACCAAAAATTAATGCTTGGGTTTAAATACCTTATTCTTTATCCATTTCTACCTAATAAGTCATACGAAATAGGTTTTCTGTAACCACATGCAAAGATTAATACATTTTTCCACATAATCAGATGAAAAAAGGTATTTGAAGAATGGAAAATGATGTCAGCATTATTCTTTCAATTATCCTCTGAGAGTAAAATGGGAATATTTCAGTATAGAGCACTATAGGTTTTGCAACAAGAAATTAATTTAAAAACTCAAAAAAAACCCTGCTTCACTCCTGACTGAAGAACAATAAAGCAGATTATGACCAGATTTGCTATAAAATTGATGAAAGGGCCCTGGAACACATAAAGTATAAACTTAAATCTTATTATATGATATGCAGTCTGTAACTTGCATATGTTCTTGCTGCTTTTTCTATGAGGGGAGTTAAAACAATGGAGCAAATATTTCAAGAGTTTATTCTGTATTCTGCATTAATTTAAATAATACTTAAACTTATCCAGGGGTATAAGCTTCTTTGGATTTCTTGCTCTGGGGACTCATGTGGAGAAATCTAACATCTCACCAGCCTGCAAGACTAGCTCTACCAGTAGTGAAGAACCTAGTCACTAATAAATCCCAAAAGAATGTCAGGAGTATCTGAAGTATTCTAAGCAACCAACCATAAGGAAACGAGGTTGAATCATCAATCACCATGGGGTGAGTGTCTTTTAAAAAGCATGTGTTACTTGACGGGGCACTGGATCTATCAGCAGACAAACTCAGCAAACAATAAGAGCAGAAGATGAAGTCTTTATAGTTACATCACTGGAATTTTTTTTTGTAATCTGATCAATCAATGGTTTTGCAAGCACTACCTCCAAAGTACTTTCTTAAATCTTAAGGAGCCTCATTAAACCTAAGAAGATGATAAAATTTTAAAGCTATAATTTATGCACACTTGTAGAAAATACAACTTCATTTTTTAAACATGTAATAAGTTATGTAGATTCTAAATTGTAAGGAAACACCAGAATTAAGTACAATGACATAGAATGTTGAATAAACTGCCTATTCATTTTTTTAATTATTTCACATGCTTTATTCATAGACCACAACAATTCCATATATCTATTAGTATCTACTTTAAAATAAAGTAGATGAATTACGCCTTGATTCTCTGATAATAAGAAAAACCAAAAATAAATAAATACATTTATTTAATTTACGTGTTACCATTTCAGCCAGAGGCGACAAACATTAAACATATGTAAGAACCTTGATAGCCCACCTGCGAAATTCTGATAAATCCAGAAACTCTTCTAGATACCTGTTTATTTCAAAGATCAGATTTTTAAAGTAGATAAATTCAGGAATTTTCTTTCTTAGTAGGAAGCATACTATTTTTATTCCAGAGGTATAATACAGTCTTAGAATACTGTAGTATCAACAAAGATATAGCTGCTTTTATTTTGAAGTTTATTTATAAAGTTTTTATTTATTTCTTGTGTAAATGGGATACTGCTGGCATCACAGGAATAAACTAATCCAGCTAAGGTGTTAATAATACAGTAGCTATAGGAAATCGGAAGGAAAGCATAACCCCAGTGTCTTTTCATTAATTGTGAGACACATGTGCTTTCTTTCCAGCTTGCTTGGTTTCCAGTCTCTTTATGTGAAGCTTTTTTGTTTGGTTTACTAAGGAAATGTCAATTGAAGATAGCCAGGATTGCAGCTAAATACTGTTTGATGGCAATGAAAATGTGGCAACTGTTGATTGCATTAGATTAATATTGTTACCTTTTAGTTTATATTTTGTATTATTGTGCACTTTCCTGGGAGAATTGTGATGTCCTTTGATTGTTTTCCTGCTTTATTATTTCATATGTTTATCTAATCTTTGATTATATAAAAGTATTTTTTATTAGTTTAGATAACTAGTAAATGAAAATCAGCTGCCTGGAGTCACTGCAACAAAGAGATGAGCAATATATAAATTTAATAAATAAATAAATGAAATGCTCATAATAATTTCATTAATTTTAAAACTAAAGGCTGATGAAGAACTTCCTCTTCACTAGCAAGTATCCAAGCAATACTTTGGTTCAGTTCTCTCCCAAATTGAGGAATCATTGGATCTTACAATCATAATTAGTGATTAACAAATCTTAGTTGTGATCCATAGATGTCTCTCCTGCTTTTCTTTTTTAGAAATCAAGCTCAGAATATATTTTTGTTGTAGAAACATGAAAATGATGTTATTATTACACTCCAAGCTCTGTCCTTGTCCCATTCCTGCTCCGTGATTCACGATTGCGCAACAAATCTTCCTATATTTGCACACATAAATGATGCATTTTTAAAAGCCATCATATCTAGCATCTTCTTTCTGCGTATCTTTTCATTTCTCTACAACATTTCTGTTCTGCCCAACGCTAATTGCTATAGCAATAAGACCATCTTTTTAACGCTGTTGCATCATAATTCGGTTTGAAAATAAACTACTTAGAGCCACCTGTGCATAATTTATTTGCTGTGTGATTTAATTGTCCTTTGTTATGATTGACATAATTAGCCTGATGTACAATGTTCTGACAAATCTCATCAATCCTGCAGCATTTTTGCATTCCTCTGAGGCAGACTGTTTCTTCTTTATATAGATCTGACATTTCTCTAAGAAACCACTTTTTTTCTTTAGGGCTAAAACAAATTAAATTGGAAGTTTTTCTTTTGCCATAAGGTTTACAATACCTTTGAAAATACTTCCTGGAATTAATTTTTCTTTATCCTCTCATCAAGGGTAATGAGCCTGTCTAATTTTAATTTTATTCTCCTTTATTCAAATTATACCCCTTCTTTCAGTTTTTCCATGTTGTAGATTCTATTGTGTAATTCTAGGATAACTATAAGGTTTCATTAACTCAGGGCAGTATTTTTTTTAGGAATACTGATGTATTTATAGACTATGCATATGACATTTATCAATCAACATAGATCAAGCGTGAAAACAAAATCACATCCAACTCCAATTAGAATTTCACTAATCCTTTGTGCAACTGTCTGTTCACATTTGTTTATTTATTTATTTAGTCAAATGCTTGCAATATAATAATATGAATAAACATTAGTTTAAATACATGAAATAGGAACTAATAATTGGGGATAATAGGACAGGGATGGTAGGCACAATTGTGCGCTTATACACACATTTATGTAACTTATTATATAACTATAACTTTATATAAATTATAACCTATTATATAACTCCATGATAAATAGTTTATAAATTATCTGCAGGGAAAAAGGCTTTAACTGGCAAAAAAATGGACTTCTGTTTGCCTTCCAGAGGATGCTAAGACAGAACTGACAAGAAAGGATTAATTCTACACGTTATAGTAGTCAAGCTAGCAGAGGGGTAGTGGTAATGAGGGAAACATCTGACCAGGCAAACAGCTTCCAGAACCAAATTGAGTAGTGGTAGTAATCAAGATGGTGTCCCTTTATCAAAATAGCAATGTCCCAACTACATTGGAATAGGGGGACCAACAAGGGCTCTTATTGCTGTGCCTCCATGCTCCCAAGTCAACAACAAGAATCACTAGGAGAGTCTTTAAAAGGCTGAGGCTGATTAGGAACAGTTACCACTAAAATGGGCAGGCACAATGATAGCAGCATTTCCCACTTCCAGTAGGTAACACCCACAGCAGCAATTTCGATTAACTGCAGGATAGAGTCCCTGTGACAGCACCAACCCACCGCCCCTCCACTCCAAAACTGGAGTGAAGTTACCATTTACTCCAGCAGGCTGGATGGTAGTGGGAAAAGTGAGAGATGCTATACTGAGAGTTTGTCAGGGACAAGAGAGGAATGAACAGGTCTAGTAATGCCCAGCATGGCAGTTCAACTGCATTAAACTCAACTGCATGTTGCTTTTGTCCATACTAGAATTATATGCAATAGTGGTAGTCTTTGACTTACAACCATTTTAGTCACTGTTTGGAGTTATAACAGCACTAAAAGAAAGTGACGCATGCAGCATCCTCACGGTCATGTGAGGATCAAAATTTCATGATCAAAATTCACCACTTGGCAAATAGTATGTTATTTACAATGGTTGCAGCATCCTGGTGTCATAAGATTGCCATTTGTTACTTCTCAGTTGGCTTCCGACAAAACAAAATCGAAGGTGATCTGGATTTGCTTAATGACCTCAAGATTCACTTAACAACTGTGGCAAAAAGGTTAAAAAATTGGACATGACTCAATTAACAACTGCCTTGCTTAACATCAGAAATTCTGTTCCCAATTGTGGTTGTAAGTCAAGCAGTGCCTGTATTCTTTTGGAGGGAAGATACCCCTCTTTTTCAGAG
This sequence comes from Pseudonaja textilis, assembly GCF_049901715.1. Lineage (NCBI taxonomy): Eukaryota > Metazoa > Chordata > Lepidosauria > Squamata > Elapidae > Pseudonaja > Pseudonaja textilis. The sequence goes on from NC_141990.1 coordinate 117,214,548, forward strand.
AGAGATGGTTATTTCTACTTTCACAAGCCCATACAGTGAGTCCCATTTATCCTATCCTATACTATCTGTTGGGTAGCACAAGGACAGCCTGAATGAACAAGATTACAACCTTATGTTCAAAATCTCTGGCTTCAGACATCTAATTCTAAACAACATGTAAGTTCATCTCACCCCTACAAGATGTTAGCTGCTCCCGATAGCTATTCCATGACCTCAGGTTATCTCCTAAGTAACAATTTCATCTGATCATCATCTCCCCAGCAGAGAGGCACTATGTCTAACACCAGTGAGCTGGTATCAGCACTGACTTTAAAAAATTGATGGTTTTAGAAGACAGTAAAAGAAAAATAGGAAAAGGTTTAAATGGGTGTTCAGGAGAGATCCAAAAATTCTGCTGTTGGGAACCTGAAAAGAATGGTTATGTCTGCGTATTTAACTGGTCATGTCTAATCTTTTAGCTCTGGAATGCTCCAGAGACCAAACATGGCTGGACCCTGTATTTTTGACCTTAAGAAGAGAAAACATGAAAGATTTATAGTTAATTCATAGTCAATGTTGGAAAAAATATAGGAATATGATCCCACCCTATCTCAAGATTTCCAAACCTGAAATATTTACCCATTCATATAAAAAAAGCAGTTAAATTGGAGAAATTGTTTTGAATATTCAAAACAAACTACCCATTGTCACTAGATTTATTTCAACACAATATGTTTCTATGGACATTTGTATCAATATTAATATGCTATGTTCTAAAGCACTGTAGATATAAATGAAAATACATTCCGTTCAGAAAACCTGAATGTGTTTCCACCTGAGAATTCACATTTCTAGCTATTTATAAATAAGCTAACAGTTTCGTAGGGAAACCTTTAAATAAAAACTGAATCAGATAATGATAGCATAATCCAGATTGCCACTTCTTCTAAATATATGGATAAACAATTCATTAAGTTGTTTAGCAGAGGAACAATAAATAAAATAGATTGAAATAAAAAAAATCACTTTCAGAGTTTATCACACTTCTAAAAATAATACATAAACCTAATAGATAATAATTAACAATCTTCTTGCAATTATTATGAATTATTTTGTGCATTTGGTTTAAATATAGATAAATGGCCTAAATACCGTGTTTATCACAAAATAAGGCCGGACCTTATTTTTTTTTTTTGACCCCTGAAAAAATGGCTAGGCCGTCTTTTCAGGGTCGACTTAATCCCCCACCTTGCATCCTCGGGTGAGCGGGCAGAGACAGCTTGGATGTTCGGGAGACCTTCCGCCACCGTTGCTTTCCCTTCTCCCTTGCTGCCGTGGCGTTTGGTGTAGCCACGTGCGGCCAGTCAGGGCTCCTCCCTGCAACCAGAGCCCTGCAGAGACACTTGGCTTCAGGCGCTCCTGTCGCCGCCTTCCCTTTGCCATCGAAGGTAAAGCGAATTATTTTAAAAACGACACCCTACTACAACAAAGCCTCCCCTGCCCGAGAGGGCAGCCCATTCGCTTTCCCCGCTCTGCCCAGCCCGCACGGCTCCGGTGCGGCCCTGGCGGGATGAGCAGAGGGTCCGGCGGGGAGGCGCTCACTGCCTTGGTGAGAGCTCTGCTGCCGGGAAGGAGGGCCCACCTATCAGCTGTGCTGGGCGCCCCAGGCGAAGCTCTTCGCGCTCTGCCCGGCGCCAGGCAGGGATGGCAGCTGGGTGCTTCTCCTGGGGTGGGCCGATCCTGCGCTGCGGCCCTGGGAGATTCGCCTCCCCATGTGGGGTTGGGCTGCCCACTCGGGCAGGGGAGGCTTTGTTGTAGTAGGGTGTCATTTTTAAAATAATTCGCTTTACCTTCGAAGGCAAAGGGAAGGCGGCGACAGGAACACCTGAAGCCAAGTGTCTCCGCAGGGCTCTGATTGCAGGGAGGAGCCCTGGCTGGCCGCACGTGGCTGCGCCAAATGCCACGGCATTGCTCTAACGCCGCGGCAGCAAGGGAGAAGGGAAAACAATGGTGGCGGAAGGTCTCCCGATATGAAGTGCCCCACCAACGCAGGCAGCACCATATCCGGGCATGCAACAAAAGTACTTTCTAACGGCAACCCCCTCCCGTCATTTCCCCCCCATTTCACATGTTTAATATGGGCCTTAATTTGGGGGGAGGGACTTAATTTGATTTTAAGCCAATAAAACATGGTGGGGCTTCCTATTGGTGGAGGCCGTATTGTTGGAGAAACACTTTAGTGTGCTAATTTAGGTATATTTTATAGTTAAAGGTTTAGCAGTCCCCTCCATCATGATTAAACTATGTTTATACATGTGGAAAAATTACTTGCTTCATTACTTTATTTAGAAATCAATAAATCTTTCTCTGCCATACTTTGGTTTGGACTGTATGTCATAAAATCTGAAGATATTCTACAAATTCCAATTAATGAACTGTTCTTGTCATATTAAATCCAATATAGAAGCGTTCTTTGAAAGTGAAATAAATTCAATAAGAAAAATAATTTCAATGTTTTTTTTCAATAAGTATGTTTAATATTGCAACAGCAATAAAATTCTATTGTATTTCTATCACCATTGTGGAACTTCACCAAAACGTCAAAATACTCACTTTGAAAACCCATAAACTCTACTTTTACCAGACTTTCTCATGTAGAGTTTTACATCTTTTTTAATAATGTCATAGCCATCACCCAACTCAACAGTGGAGAACCTATACAAATTGGTTTATTAAAATGCAATTTCACTATATTTACCCATACATATTCACAGAGATTCTAGTTAAATACTACAAATATGACACTTTGTTACAGATAAATGCGAAGATTTTGGTTGTTTGTAGGTAAAGTGGTGTTTCCCCTCCCCCCAAACAATGGTTTTATTTTCACTCAAATGTCATTCTCCCCCAAAAAGAAGTTAAAAATCAATGCAGCGTCCTTTTCGTTCCCAGTCTCCATAACGAGTTGGTTCAGGGCCTCTGGGACCACCCTTCTCTTTTGTCATTGGATTGATATCATCGGAAAATTCTAAAAAAAAGGGGAAAATATGCAAAAATCCTAATGAATAGCAGATGCATTCAAATATCACCCATAGTTTGATTTAGTTGGAGAGTTTTCCTTATTTCTAGCACTCAGTTCATTACTAGCACAATGGCAAAAATTATCCAGCATTTCAGTCTGCTAGTTCTCAGTCAATTTGATGGAAGAGAATCTGCTTTTCAAATGCATTTTAAATAAAAGAATGTTGGCAATGTATTTACGCATGCAAGCTTTATTAGCCATGGTGGCCCAATGGTCAGAATTCAGTACTGCAGGCTACTTCTGCTGACTGCAGTTCGGCAGTTCGATTCTCACCGGCTCAAAATTGACTCAGCCTTCCAGCCTCTGAGTTTGGGAAAATGATTGTTGAGGGCAATATGCTGACTCTATAAACCACTTAGAGAGCACTGTGAAGCAGTATGTAAGTATGCTATTGCTATTCTTGCATTTACAAAGTTCTGAGATAGCCAAAGAATAGTTGTGAATATCCTGTCTGATACTATACAATAATCTCTTCGGTGTATTTGCAGCCTCCCTGGCTTTCTATGTTTTACTTACAGGTAGTCCTCAACTTATGACCACAATTGGGCCCAATATTTCTGTGGGTGAGCAAAACATTGAAGTGATTTTTGCTCCATTTGACAATCTTTCTTGCCACAGTTAAATGAGTCATTACAGTTGTTAAGTTAGTAACACATTTGTTAAGTGAATCTGGCTTCCCCATTGACTTTGCTTGACAGAGGTGGCAAAAGGTGATCGAATGATCTTGGGGCACTTGAACTATCAAAATCTGAGTCAGATGCCAAGCGTCTAAAGTTTGATCATATGACCAGGGGGATGCTAGAATGGTCATAAGTGTGAAAAACAGTCATAAGTCCCTTTTTTCAGTGATAAATAACTTTGGTCACTAGACAAACTGCTGTTAAGTTGAGGACTATCTGTATATCCACGAGAAATGCTTATATTGGGTTTCTTCAAAGTCAGACATAAGGCCACCCAGGGAGACCCAGAGTAGAGGAAATAAGAATTATTGGCTGCCACTAGTAATAAAGTAAGCATAACACCACCATGAGAATTTGGAAGGAATACCACAGTACTCCAGAATAAGATAGAAAATAAAATTTATGTATATCATAGAAAAGTCACTTTTGCAAAATCGGAAGTCATATTTTACAGAGCCTTATTTATTATATAAACCAAATGAATTGACCATCTACTTCTTCTAGTTTTATCAATGGGACTAAAACTACTATGATACACCCAAGTAGAACTCAAATGACATAGTAGTTTGGTATAATAGGGGTTTTGAGGCTTCCCTTAGGCATAAAAACCAGGTGGGTGACTTTGGGCCTGTCGCTCTCTTCAATCCAACCCACCTCACAGGGTTATTGTTGAGGGGAAAATCAGATGCAGGAATATTATATATGTGTACTGCCTTGAGCTCAATGAATATGAATACACTGACACACGTTTTGGCTTTTAGTTTCAGCATGACTGGATGTTATAAATTTATAGGAAGTTGTACAAGCAATAGCATTTGGGAACAACCACTTTGGGAATGGTTCCATGGTATGCAATTATTTAATTACAGACTTTTTAAAACAACATGTAATGGAAAGAAGTATCCATGGGTAGCAGATGACAAGCACACTTAAAAATGTGTACATATTATGAATTTATTATGTTCATTCCTAATATCTTGTGACACTGTACCTGCATGGCACATTTGCCCATGACTCATGGGTCAGAGATAAATCTGAGCCAACATATTTTGTTGTACTTCAGTAGAGCAGCAATTTTAAAAGTAAATTATATTAGAAAATGCAAAGTTATGCTAAGTGATTTAAGCACATATGAAGCTATCTACCTTATAGCTTCATAGCATACGTATATAGTTTCTTTGAAATGAAAATCTTTGAAAAACTCAAAGTTAATGATATATTGTCCAAAATATTATATATCACAAATTAATTATTTAGCTGTACATTCATATTTAAACAATAAATGGTATTTGGAAAGCCAAAAAAGAAGTGTAAAGTAAGTAAAGATTTAATAAAACATCATGTAGGAATTCTATTTTCTGAGGAGATGGACATAAAAGAAAAATTGGCTCAGAGTTACAAAACACGAAAAATGTAAATGGAGAATCAATGGGGCAGAAATATTTTCAATTTTTCCCTTAACATCTTTTTCCAGAATATTGAACAATCTTCTAGACATAATAATTCCATGGATGAATTTCCTTTACTACTTCCCTGAAGGTATTTATAGCATCTCAAGACTATACCTGTTTTAACACCATTTATTATATTTATATTTTACACATCCGCACTTACTTTCTAGTGGCTCCTTTTCTACATTTGATTCTTCTGGTGTATCAAAACGACCTACTGGTGTTACTGGCTTCTTAAGTGGTTGCTTGGTGGATTCAGTAGTTCGTTTTGCACTAGAGGTATTACTTCCCAAAGAACTGTGTAGAAAAGCTGAGCCTATTACATATAAACATAAGATGTATGTTATAGAAGGCCTAGATTTTAAATGGCCGATGGAAGTGGACAAAACCAAAAATGGTTATCACGTAATATAAATATGAATACATACAGAACGTTTATGGACAGATTCCTGTCTGTGTCAGAGGCCAGTTTAAGAAGGAAGAGGCACAGAGTCAGAAACAGGAAGTGCATTGAAGAGAGTGCTATATGAGCATGCACAGGATTGCATTAATTATCATCTGCAACCAACCTCTCTGTGCAGTAAATACAGTAAGGTTTTCATTGTGATCATAATCTCCAAAGACAGATATACTCTGAAGTGCCTCTCTTTGTTGTGCAGTTTTACAAGACTGCATTTGGAGCAGGGCAACTGCTGTAATTGCTGTTTTCAAATCCGGTTAGCAGTTAAGTAAAAATGGAAACTACTCCAGATTTGGACACCTTTAGTATGACACAAGTCCCATATGGTATCATGGTTTACAGGGACATGCAGGTAAGAATCTCATATAATGGTGCATATGGTATGCTTACATTGAACAGCATGTTCAGAGTTCTGTTCCACTACACACACAATACTACATTTTCCTTCCCAAAGAAGCATGTATATTTACGATTTTCCTTTGTTACCTATCAACTGTCCAGAGTCAACAAGTGTATATATTCTACAATATATATTCTATTCTCTCTTTAGACACACCTTTCTTGCCAAAGGAAAGGTAAGTTAAAAAGTATTTTTTACTACAAATCCATCAATAATTCACTTCTCGCTCCACAAAAGTTCCATTTTTTTACCAACAAATCCAACCTCTTTCCCAAAACAATTTACAGAACAAGTCTTTGACCAACCTGGTCAAAGGCTTGGAAAGAAAGGTGGGTAGAAAAAAGGTGGGTAACAAATATTCGTTTATTTATTAAATTTATGTACCACACATAAGTGTGGGGGAGGCAGACAGGCAGAGGCTGCAGTCCAGAACTGGCCCTGCAGCATTTGCACCCATGGCCTACCACCTCCCCGTACTCAGCCTCTCCCCCCCCACGCCCCCGCCGCCGCCGCTAAACTCCGCTCCCCGCTTACTGGCTTGTCCGCCGGCGGACACGAAAGAGCGGCCCTGCCGGAGCAACAGCCGCAGAGCCATTTCCTGCCAAGGACCCGGGGCCCCTCCTCGCCTTGCGTGTTTCTGCGCACCCCCCGATGCCCCAGCGAAGTGGGCGGCGCTTCTCAAGGAAACCCCACCCCTCGCCTGCCTGTTTTCCTCTGGCCTCTCAGTGAAGGAGAGCTGCGTTTCAGAGCTCTTTGCAGCTTTTGTCAGGGGACGCTGCGTTTTATTTAGAGTAGATACAGTGGAGGAGACGGGATCCCGATCTGTTTTAGACGAGGCCACATAGACGGAATCGTGGGACCCGGCGGAATTTTTCGCCGGGCTAAAGCGATCGATCTCTGCAACACCCCATACGGTCTAAGTAAGCAATCGGTAGGAGTACCGTATTTTTTAGCGACGCCCTTTCTTATTTTCTGACAATCTCTGCAATCTATCCTGGAACATGAGAAACCGCCTTCTCTTGGGACATCGCTTTGGTCTATAGGGATACATGAGCGAATTAGGCGGGCATGGCTCTTGGAACTCTACTTTGGCTCCTAGTGGCTGGAGCTACATGAATACCTTGATGCGCTCTTTTTCGCAACACTACCGATGCAATTCTTGTTTTGCGAGGATTTTTTTTTTTTAATGTCCTAATCATTTTTCAGAGACCTCGGATTCTCTGGAGAGTTTTCAGCAAAACACTTAAGTACGTTAACACGATTTTGTCTCAGAAATGCAAAAATGTAGTTTGCTTGAATTCCTGAATTCACACATACAAAACCTAACCAGACAAATTGGCGTGAGCTTTTATGGTTATATATTTTTTGTCAATCGTGCTAGGAGACATGAGAGATTAAATCTGGGAGACCTCACTGCATAACAACTGACCTTCAGTGCATTGCAGCTTTTGTTTTGGAAAGAAGCCAGTCTTTAGGGACCATTTCTTGAAACCCCGGGTGAAATGGAGGAAAGCATATACTGGCAAAGATTTGGGGGCCCTAATGTTTAAAACAGCCTGTATTTAAAACTCTACAAATGCTAGCATGTTTGTTCCTGAAATCGCAGATTTTATCTGTACAATTAAGTGAATGAATGAATGGTTATAGGAAACAAGTCTCCGGTTTTGGAAATGTTGACTCAGTGGCCTGGCCATCAGTTTTACCAAGATTTGGCTTTGAGAAGAATAATCTCTCTTTACCAATTTGCAGGTGGAATTACTTTTTGAGTGCCAGCCAACCAAGAATTGAAACAAAGGGATTTTTTAAAAAGAAACTAGAACAGCAGTCTAGTGCTACTATATTTACTTCAACATTCTACAGCTCATGCCCTATTGTATAAGAACTCAAGGACCCCTTTCATAACACCTCACCTGATAAAATATCGGGGAAACATCAACCTCAGTCTAATATAGTCTCTCTTTCAATGTAGCCAACATTTGTTATAGTGTCTGCAAAATTTGGCAGATTTTGCGCAATCCACCACCAATGATTAAATATTATTTGTCTTTTTCATTTCACTTCACTTTATTTTTAATGCTCATTTGTAATGCTGGTCATGACTATAGTCTAATTCCTGGCATAGAAACATGATCTACAGCATGACTAAAACTTAAATTCATATCAGAATGAATTTTAAGATTAATAGAGTTGGAAGGGACCTTGTAGATCTTCAACCCTCTGCCTATAAAACAGCATCTTATTTAAATAAATACCTAGAATATACTGGGTGGGCTACAAAAATTTATTAAATTCCCTAAACTTTGAGATTTTTTTCTGCAGATGGTTTTGTGAATAACCTTTAGTTTTACAAGAAAGAAAACAGGTTTAAAAATTATATGAAAGGAAGCAGGTGGATGAATAATAGCTCAGACTGAAAAAGCAGAAATAAAGTTAGAAATCCATAACAATTACTGAAAGGAGCCTGAAGTGATTGCACTTGGCTTGAAAATATAATTGAAGTCAATGGAATATTAATTAAGTTTGATCATTCAAGCTACATAAATCAAGTACAAAAAACCCTAATTACAATCCCATGGTAACAGTGAACCAAGTAATTTGAACACTTATAAAAAATTAATAGTAACCATGGGAGATGGTTCAGATTGCAATGACTTGAGTTCTTTATATCACTTCCCTATTGAGTCCAAAAATAAATTTGAAACATGGCATTTTATATAAAGTATTTTCAATTTGTACACCATAGTGCATATGTCCAAACGTATCTTTTAAATTTAATTTTTAAACAAAGATTTTTAAAAATCTTTAATTTTAATTTTTTAAATTAATTTTTAAAACCCATAAAATATTTTAAAATATTTTAATGGTGGATGCAAATATATTACCCTATCTAAAGCCGGGAGCAGAACACGACATCAATCATAGCAACCCAAGTTGCATCAATCATAAGGACCCAAGTACATAATGGTAACTAACAACCCTAACAATTCAAAGTTACAATGGTCTTAGAAGCAGTCCTGAGCCTTGGTGGCGCAGTGGTTAGAGTGCAGTACTGCAAGCTATTCCCACTGCAATTTGGCAGATCCAATCCCACCAGGCTCAAGGTTGACTCAGCCTTCTATCCTTCCGAGGTGGGTAAAATGAGAACCCAAACTGTTGGGGAAAATATACTAACTCTGTAGACCGCTTTGAGAAGGCTATAAAGCTCTATAAAGCGGTATATAAGTCTAAGTGCTATTGCTATTATACTTACAACCACCACAGCATCTCCATGGTCGTGATCAAAATTGGCAACTGGCATGCATTTACAATGATTGCAGCATCCCAGGGTCATGATTGCCACTCGGTGGCGCAGTGGCTAGAGTGCAATACTGCAGGCTACTTCTGCTTACAGCCAGCTATCTGCAATTTGGCAGATCAAATCTCACCAGGCTCAAGGTTGACTAAACCTTCCATCTTTCCGAGGTGAGGATCCAAATTGTGGGGGCAATATACTGATTCTATAAAACCACTTAGACAGTGCTGTAAAGCAATGTAAAGCAGTATATAAGTCTAAGCGCTACTGCTATTTGCAACCTTCCTAGCTAGCTTCTGATGAGCAAAGTCAATCGGGGGAACTGGATTTGCTTAACCACCACAAGATTCACTTAACTGCAATGTTTCACTTAACAACCATGACAAAAAAAGGTTGTGAAATCAGATGCAAACTGCTTTGCTTAGCAATGGGAATTCGGATCCCAGGTGTGTTTTAAGTCAAAGACTACCTACAGTATATTTATATCGTGTCATTGGTCACATGCTGTGATTTGGGATTAATCCACTTGGCTATGGATGCTGTTAATCATGATCCACCAGGGACACAGTGTAAGTTATCATTTCTCTCCAAACCAACTGGTATTTCTGAAACTGATGTGTATCTAGAATTAATAAAAAACAATAACAACACACATTCAAGCTATTTCACAGTCTGAAAAAATGTTGGACAATTTATCATAGCCTTGGTTAGGCAAATACTTCAGTCAAATTTTAGATTTAGTTAGCCACAGGCAAAATGGGAAGTTTTGAACTACCTCGCTTAATTAGAAAGTTAAGTGCAAAGAGTATTCATGTTTATATAATAGTTTGTAAATAGCATGCTATATTGTTTCAATTATATTAAATCTGTTTTTCTGTCACAAGTCATAAAACAGTAATAGCTGCAGGCATAATATTAAAACATTGACAGATTGTTAATCTTTTGAAACATGGCAAATAACACTTTCCATTACAGCTGCACACTCACTATTAATCAATCTATCAATTTAAAATTAACAATATAATGGAAAAAACTGAATAAGATTCAATCATTGATTCATCTTCTTTCTCTTCTAAATACATTCTTTTAGTTCCAAGAATGCAAGCAGAAAAAAAACTTAATAATTTATTAACGTACACTATTAACACCTTTCCACTGCTTCTAAATTACTTTTTCATTCTTATATATTAACTAGGCCAAAGTCTGATTAATCTTTTTTTAGTATGTTTTCAAAATGAGAATTGTTGGTGTTACCTCTTGAGAAGCAAGCAGTAAAAATAATGCAATCTTAGAATTATTTATATATTGCATAAAAAAGTAGTTATTTCTGTGAATCTATGTTTGTTAGTAAATATTGTCACTATACTTTAACTCAAAAATAACTCTTTTAAAACTCAGGGATTTTCTTCTCAGAAATAATAATAGATTGGGCTATTAGAGCAATTGGTGAAATGGCCAAGCAGCAGTAATTATTTGTAAGTCTTGCTCAATAAAATTCAGTAACACATGATTGCAAACCATTGCCCATCCACAGAATTAAACTGCCCTTAAACACTATTCAAATTAGAAAATGCAAGATTTTAAACCAATAGCATATATGGACAGTTTGCAGTGAAAATCTGTCCAATTGTGATATTCAATCTATTATCAAGCTCTATGTGATGTTATATATTATCCTCGGGATGTGGAAAAAGCAAAATCTTGCTTTCTCTAATATTTTTTTAGTTTATTAACACAAGACACAATAACACAATGTTCGAAAATAAACATGCATTAGATATACTACAAAACTGTATTCTCTGAAAAACTGTTACAATTGCACAATGACAAGATTTTTTCCCCCTTTTAAAAGCATTCTGCCTGAAAAAAAGGTGAAAAGGGATGAATATTGAACTCACTACTTTTCAACCCCAGTATGACTTTTAGCATTCTTGGATATTTTTAAAAAATCTAGTTATCACTTAAAAAATTCCATTTCAAGATGCAACTAATTTCTATTTACAATAATTTGTCAATAAATTTTAATATTTAAAAATTTACATTTTTAAAAGTGTTGCAGAAATTTGTTTACTTTTTAAAAAATGTACATATAAGGAAGTCCCATGTAAAAGGTTCACTGAAGAACTGAACCAATATAAAGAGCAATTTTATTAAATTTTGCAAAACTCCACTTGAAGGCAGCTCACGTTTCAACATTCAAAAATCCTTAATTGTTGGTTTATGAAAACTAATGTTCCAGTAATAAAGGTGAAAATGTAAACTAATGTCCTATTGAGATCAGTAAAAAAATGTAGTTTCCACAGGCAGAGTATGTTCAATAATGCTTCTATAGAAAGTAGTTCAGCTTGAATGTAGTGACGTAACAAACAGGTGACTCAAAAGAGTGGTCTTGAACACACCTATATACTTATAGTTATTTTAGCAGCAAGCAGTTTGTTTTCCAGTTCAACTTTTTAGAGTTCTAAAGAGATCAAATTAATACCTTCTTAGACATAGAAATTCAGAGTTTTTGGCATCTAAAGACACATAAAAATGTAGTCATATAACATTTGCAGTCTAAATCCATCAATTGCACATAACTGTGCTTAAATCTGTTCTGAAATAATTAGGTACCCAAAATAAGAAAAATAGAAAAAAAACATTAAAAATATTGCACAGCCACATACCTAGAAAGTAAAGTTGATGTTAAAAAAGCTCTTCACATGGATGATATAAATTATCTTCCATATAAAAAAGTATAAATATCTCTTAAAATACCGCAGTAACTACAGTTTAATATCACACATTATTTATCTGTTAATGAGGTAATAACCAAGTCTGTTACAATGTTTTTATTCCTACTGGAAATATTTTAGGGCAGCAACCAGAAAAAACTTTTCCAAAAATATGTCTGAATCCAAAACAGCAATGTGTGCAGCTCTTCCTATGAGAGAATCAGCTGTGTTTGGCAGTGCACAATGCACATTGTATCGAATTAAATTGCAGTCCTTGCTTTGAAGAACAGGTAGAAGCATATTCTGGATCATTTCAGCATATATTGGTCCTGTAAAAGAAGAACCTGCATTACTTATTTAAGTAAGCACTGTATGTATTTCTTTTCTATCATGCAATTAACAGAGCATACACCATGTTTAAATGTTATCAGTTGAAACCCATTTGTAATACTGTAAGCAAAAAAGTCTCAGCCTATAATTCGCCAACAACTATATGAACTACTTACTTTAGCTTTAAAAGCCCTGTTTGTACTGGCAAAGAAGTTAAGAGTGTCCCTAAAAAGGAAATCCCATAAAGTGCCATACTAAAAAACTCAAAAAGATCAGCTGCCAGATATTTGCTGAATTTCAGTCAAAGGACAGCAAGGAGGGCTTCAGGAGCTGAGCAAGCACATTGATAGCTATTTTATAATTTTGGGTTCATTAATAGCAAACTTAGAAAACATTGCAAAGAATTTGTTTTGAAATTTACTGCTTTTAATGGATCAAGATGATAGATCGCTTATCTGTTACTTTTTAGTCCTAACTATAATGTCCATGCAATGTCCAGAGGCATACAAACATGGGAGCATTTAAAAAACAGCATTAATGATACTTTGAGAAAATAATGACAAGTCCTCATAAAAAGATTTGGTTGAGCAAACCAACTTCTCTTTCTTTTTAAAAAAAATCACCTAGATTTTTAAAGTTTTTTGGGAGGTCCATCACATTGTTTTTCATTAAATGAACTCTGAAAGCACCAGCTTTTTAAATACCGGCAGCCACCAGAGGCCTGACTTACCAAAAGCAATGCTACAGAAGCAGATATACAAATAGGAATTTTCATATTTGTGTAATGCTGTATAATTATTACATTTGCATTTTAAATTTATGTTTAGCTGGCCATAACTGCTATTGCAAAATGACCACCATATAAAGAACATATATAAATAAAATTTACACATGCCAACAGGTGCCATATGACGTGTAAGTTTTATAGTTTTCATCTTATAAAATCCAGGCACACTCTATGTGTAATTTCTACCTCATATGTTTCTTTAAAATTGATTTCTACCTCATAAGAAAAAAATAAGATTTGTTGCCCTAGAATAAAATTATTCAAGTTAATATTCTCCTGAATAGTTTCTAAACGATGAACAACTGTTGTTTCGCAAATATAAAAATGCTTTAGCTAATACCTGTCTGTTTATCTTTCAAAGCTGTTTTGCACATCTCAATGCGGGCAGAATGATAAGGAACGTAACGATCTTGCAGGGACCCTACTAATATTACATTTTTGAAATACTGAAGACCTGTGAAAAGACAGCAATTATAAATATTAAGAACATACACAAACATATCAACAGTTATAAGCTTAGAGAAATTCAGTCCTACCCCAACAAAACCCCTTGAATTAATAGATATTAGGGATGTAACAAATCCTAGGATCCCATTAGTCCCTTTCTACGACTAAACTAAAGCACACATAGGAAAGGAGAATAAGAAAATTAATACTTTTCTGACAGTCATTAATACCAAGGTCATGAACTTTAACTGTGAGAAAAGCTCTTTGAAGAATACTGCATTCATATAGCTAAGTAGAGATCCAGAAATATAACTATATGCAAATATGACCATATTTGTAAAAGAAATATGACCATATGTGGTAAAATAGATTTCATGACTGCTAATCAATTTATAGAAAAATAGTAAAATAAGTTTCTTAAATTTCCACTGATAATTGTAATGGAATTCATTTAGCTTTTGGGGGTTCTGTTGAAGCAACTGACTCATTTATAGTTTCTGTGAAATTTGAGATTGCAGTCAAACCTATAATCCTTGCCTGGTTAATCTTTAGAGCATTTCCTTTATTACCATTTTACAGAACAGTAGCAAAGCTTAATCTTATGCTTTCATCCATGCTTTTTCATTTAATATTTTAGCAGTGGAAATATTTTGCAAGAAATATTTCACTGTGCTTGGTTGTGATTCCTACATGGTTGTGATTTCCAAACTAAACTAAACTAGCAAGTCTTTGTATCAATACCATAATTATGCTTTAAAAAATAGCGTCACAGTATATTATTAACAGAAAACCTATGACATTTGGTAGGAAAACTATTTAAATCTGAATGTCTGAGATCACTGGTATCACATTCACTTGCTACACCAGTTTCTCCAAAATATATTAACGTATAAATGAAAACAAGTTACATTAAAAGTTAATGCCTTCAATGAAGTTGATATAGCTTACCTGCTTTTCTACTAAGTTTGTATAAGAAGGTTTGCCGGGGGTCTGAATGATCTCGACAGGTCAACTGTAGCAAAGATCCTGACTTCTTCCACTTCTGCATAAACCAGAGACCTATATTTTTGCATATATTACATGTGAATACACAGAGTACAACTATACAAATCTTTGAATAATTTTCTTATTACTGTTCATTCTATACATCCTAAGAAGGTTCTACTCTATTTGCTGATCTAATATGTAATAATTAAAATTATTAGCACAGATATAAAATATGTCAATAGACAAAATCCTTACTAAATATGTGTGTACACACACATACACACACACCATATATATCCTAAACACAATTTTAATGTTCTTTAGTACATCAGGCTTGTGTTCTTTAGCCAATTGATTGAATGATGTGGACTGTAGCCTTAAAAGCAAATCCTCTTTGACAAAACAGAATGGCAATTATTTTGAACACTTCTTAGAAAGCGTTGATGTCCAATGGTTCTGAGTATCTCAGGAAACAGTTCATCCTATATAAAATGCTCTGAAATTTGGGGAACGTATTCTGAAGTTCTACTTCACATATTAATCAAAGTGACTTCCAGGAAAAGCAGTGTGATCCTGGCGATCCCTTTGAGATAACTAATTATTCTTTGCTCTTTCTTCCAACAAATTAGACATATTAGCATTCGTTCCACAGTAGTATTAGCATTTTTCCTTATGTTGTAGCTGTTTATATACAGCTGTGTTGATTGGCCTTTTCCATTTCGTTATTTTAAAAACTGATAATATATACATAAAAATCCCACTTAGCATATGAAGATGATAGAAACATGAATACTGAAATGAAATGTTTAGCTCTCTTAATTTAGTAATATTAGAGTACTTAATTTTATACAATATTATTGTACATTATTTAATATAGAGGTATATATTATATTCCAGATATTTAAACAATGATTCATGTTACTCCTAACCAATGATCTTAATAGTTTAGAATTACAGCACTTGTGCTTTAACGTATCTGGTTCCTTCTTCCTACTTCAGTATACCCCCCTGAACATTTAAAGAGAGAGGCATCTTGTGCATTTTAATGAATACTAGAAATACTTGCTCAAACTTTGACAATTTGAAGAACATAATTACACTGTTTAAAAAGATTAAAATAAGCCACCCTTTTTTATAGTTCTGAGACTTTAAAGTAGATATCAAATCTAGGTTTTTTTTTTACCTGTATTAACAAGAGCACTGCTGTTGTAGAGCGTACCAAGATGTGGTCCAGACAGAGAAAGGAAGGTATAAAGTTTATTGAGGTAATACCTAAACCTAGGTCTTGTGAGTACTGAACGGATTATTAAATTACCCAGTGAATGTCCAATAAAACTGAATAAAAAAGAGAAAAAAAGAGTGTGAGATTTGGAAAAATTTCTAATACATTATTAACTGAAACCTTGAACTTTAACTTCTGTTTGTTTGTTTTTCTTCCATTTTACTATGTCCAAATTTTGGAGGCTGCTTTGTCAAGCCATGGTGTCTTCTTAGCAAGGTTTTTCAACAGTGGTTTGCCACTGTCTCCTTCCTAGGGCCTAGAGAAAATGGCTGGCCCAAGGTCACCTCAGCTGGCTTTGTGTATAAGGTGGGACTACAACTCACAATCTCCTGGTTTCTAGCCAATGCCTTAATCATTACACCAAACTAGCTCTCAACTTTGTTTTGCAGTACTGCAAATGTTATGCTTTCTGCACATGCCTAAAACAATCATGCAGTTTATGAAAGGGTTTTCATTATGTTTACTAAAACCACCATCAATGAGGGGGTATGAATAAAATGCAGAGCATGTTTTGGCTATCACTGGTTTCCAAACTTTCCACAATACTCTATTTATCTCTCTCATTCCTTTACTTCACTTCTGTAGTTTCCATTACAAATTAACAAAATTTGTTTGGGAAGGCACTAGAGCAATAAGTTGTAGATGACATAGAAACTGCCTATTCTTGTTTAACACATTTAATTTTCAGCTATCCCAAGCTTCATTTGGTAGTCATGAATGTACCCTTTACAAAATGATTTTTTTTCTTTTTAAGAAAGAAATCTTTATGTGATTAGAAATTTTAATCCCACTTTTTGAAATACAATCTTCCTTGTAGTGACTTACTATGATCCAGAAAAAAAGATAAATAAATCTAAAAAAAATTAAATAAATCTAAAATCATAATTATGTTTAAAAACCATTTTTGACAAACATTTTAATATTGACTTATTAAAGAATAAAATCTAGTTTAACAAGCAGGCCCGTTTTTGTAACTAAGCCAAATCCTAGCACATTGTTTCAATCCAGGATAAAATTTTAAAAAGCTGGCATATCTAAGGGGCCTAACGTTTTGATTTCACTCCTGAAATACCTTTTCAGAGCTTCCCAATAGCCGAGCAAGACTACCTAAGGAGTTCTATACAGGTTGCCCAAAGCCATGAGGAATCCACTGATAGAGGGGGTCTCCAGTGCTTGGTGGGCCAGAAATGTAGCATTTATAACATTCTGAGGTAAAAATATCACCCTCTGCAAACCACATTGAAGTATTTGAAGTTGGCAACTTTGGGAATAACTTAAAATGTTTTGGACACCTCTAAATTGCAATCCAGATGTATTTTTAAAGATGTAGATATAAGGATAATTGCTAATGTAGTAATTTCTGCTCAATGCTTTTTATTTATTCTCAGAAAATCCACAATTTAGCAACTAAAATAATAATGGCCAAATACTGGAAAACTCCAGATAATGTAAAAATGAGAAGTGGATTAAAAAGGCTTCTTCACTTGTTTCAAAAAAAAAAAAAACCATTAAAGTTTAATAAAACATCAGAGGCAGGAATTATAATTGTCAAATTTGGATGGATTTTGTAGTTTCTCAATAATGAACTATAATACAGTAATATTTTAGATACGTAGTAAATTTGGATGCATGTAATACCTGCCTCTTCATTTGGTAAACTTTTTGCATTTTCTACAAGTAGTTTTCGACTTACACAATCAAGGCAACATTTCTGCTGCTAAGCAAGACAGTTGTTAAGTGAATTTTGCCCATTTTACAACTTTTCTTGCCACAGTTGTTAAGTGAATCACTGTAGTTGTTAAGTTAATAACACCGTTAAGTGTATCTGGTTTCATCATTGACTTTTCTTATCAGAAGGTCGCAAAAGGTGATCACATAACCTCAGGACACTGCAACTATCATAAATATGAGTCAGATGCCAAGCATCAGAATTCTGATCATGTGACCATTAGGATACTGCAATGGTTTTAAGTGTGAAAAACATTCACAAGTCATTTTTTTCAGTTTCATTAAAAAAAGTCGAGGACTACCTGTATATATTTTTTCAATGATTCACATGTATTTACTATTTAGTAATTTGATAACATTTGTAAATAATAGTTCACGTTTTTTTTAAAAAATCCACAATTAAGGATACATTTCAAGCTGACATTATTTATTCTACAACAACATAAATTACCTGATTTTTGAAATTGTTAGATTGTAAATTTGAATATATTGGATTATTTCATCCAAAAGACGATCTGTCATTGAATCAAAATCAGCAAATGTGTCATTCTGTGGGGAAAAATTTGGGGGTTCTTATACAAAACTGTTTTGTGATAAGCATGCATCTTTAGCAAATTACAGGAATATGGAAAAAAATAATTAAAAGTAACAGCAGTAATTCCCAAGAAAGCCTTAGAGACAGAACAAAACAGCAGTAAGACAGAATGTCCTGATATCAAGGCAAATATCACCATGATTCCCCATTTCATAAAGACTAAAAGATTTTGCTTCTTTCCCTGGACTTGGGAGATGGACCCCTCCTGCCCATATTAGAAGCATTCATCATATTTTGTACATTGTGAGTTAACTGAATGACCATTCATGCTTGTTATGTTCTTTGTTTCATTATCTTTCATAATCATTTTGTATTTTTTTTTCTAATATTGTGAGACACCCAGACCTGATCTGGAATGAGGTAATACAAAAATAGAGTAGAGTGGAACTGAATGGGACCAAACTAAAGTACTATGTGCAGCAGAACCATTATAACTGCTTTAAAAGACTGAAGCCTGGAAGACATAGCATGTATCTTCACAAACCATTATGTTAGGCAAACTTAGTTTATTCAACAATTCAAGGTTAATTAGCCATAGCTGATCATAGCTTATTTAATGTTTGATGTTTAAAAAGCAAACGTTTGATTTGATCCCAACCAAATGATTGTATTGACAAAAAGTAAAGATTCTGACACTCAAAAATGTGGCGAAGTACAACATCTAGCCAGCCTGAATAGAATATGGGATATCGGAGACTTTTCA
Organism: Pseudonaja textilis; assembly: GCF_049901715.1. Taxonomy (NCBI): domain Eukaryota; kingdom Metazoa; phylum Chordata; class Lepidosauria; order Squamata; family Elapidae; genus Pseudonaja; species Pseudonaja textilis. Next base: position 117,233,465 of record NC_141990.1, read on the forward strand.
GTCAAGGTTCAGGCCAGGATACAGCACTGAGATGCTGGTGGAGGATTGGGTGTATATATCCTATCCTGCCTGGATTCCCTGGCTGCTTTCGATATCACTGAACATGTATCCTTCTGGACTGTCTTTGGGAGTCACAAGTGGGGGGCACTGTTTCCTTTCTCAGTGGTCAGTTCCAGTTGGAAATGGGAATGGAACTTTGTAATGTGGGGTATCTCAGGACTCAGACCTTTCTTCCCTCCTTTTTAATATCTGTATGAGATCATGGGAGAGTCATCCAGCAAGATTCACACATAAATTAATTTAAATAAGATATCTCTAGATGAGGTATTATAAATTAATCAGTAATTCTTGGGTGCTACTACCTGATTTCTCTCAGACATCAGAAAATCTATTCGACCTCCTGGAAGACCAAGTTCAATGTAAGTTTTTACTAATCTTAAATCGGCACTATTACCTAAAATAAAGGAAAATTTCAGATATTAGAAAGGTTTACTTGCCAGAAATAACACATTTAAATTAAAATAATTACATCTAATACTGTAGAAATGTTAATTAAATATTTAAAGAACCTAAATGGCACCTAAAATAGAACATGCACAATGCAATTTAACAATATTTTATGACAATATTTTATAACTTGCCATAAGCATTTGGATAGCTGCCTTGTTTTATTAACACTGCATTACCTACATTAAACATCATGCTGAGAACAAGAAATTTATATAACTGCATGTGTTTATTTTAAAAAGAAAATACTTGGTATTTTATGCAATGCAAGGATAATACCAAACACAAGCAGCATCCTAATTAGCAATAACTAGATAGAAATGCTGATTTGACTGTTTTCAAATTAGCATTTTAGTTTAATTACTTTTAGAGATTTGCTTATATTTTGTACTACACAGACTAAATGTTCTCTTATTTAAACTAAATTTGAAATCCAGCATTTCAAGTATTTACTAATTTATTATCAGCTTCCACAGCATACCATCTAGGCCATGCACACAGATAATGAGATGTATTCCATCTTCTGAATTTTCTTCTTCTGTGCTGAAATAAGGCATGGAAGATGCTAAACTGGAAACATCACTGTACATGAATCCGGGAAGCTGAAGTTGCTTCAATTCTTCTTTAGCATGAAGGAATCTGTAATTAATAGATTTTTTTATCATTCAGCATGGAAATTAAAATAAGAAAATTATAGGTGTTCAAGTTTCATGTATTAATTTAATAAAGTTGACTAGAAAACCAGTATCATAGATTGCTCAGTAAATCTTAATCTCTGAAAAATTTACAGAGAATTTCTGTCCTGAATCTATGTCTACATTTTCCAGTTATGTGAGCTTCAGATAATAACATTTGCAAAAGCATTCTGCTGTAATGAATAAAATATTCAGTACTTTCACAAGATTACTGAACATCAACCTATTGTACCTGAACACAACTTCCTTAGCAATTAGTATTTCATGTCACACAGCTATACTTATATTGTGTTAATACTGAAGCAGCTTTCTGCTTGTAGAAATTTACAAACTTAAAGCTCTCTTCCAGCTTACTAGCCTTCAAATATGTTGTGACTACAACATCAAGGATATTGAGTCAACACATCAGAAATTTCATCAGATCAGCAGGTCTGCTTTAATAAAGTAAAATTTAAGAATAAATTCTTTCTGAAGTTCAGGAACAATTATTTAGTTGTATCTGAATACAAATAAATAAAATATAATAAATACATAAATTAAATATTTATACATAAATTATAAATTAAACATAATACATAAATTAAAAAGAAAACAAAAAACTCAAAAGGACAGATTTGATGGACCACTGGGTCTTTTTCTGCCCTCAGTTTTCTATATTTAATAATAGTAACACCCATCAAACATCAAAGAGATGATAAATAGGTGGATAAAAAATGCCAAATCCAGTCTGAGCATCTAGATGACTGTACAATGAATAATAATAATTGTGTTGGAAGAAATCAATGGTTGTACCAATACTAGTAGGAGCCCTTATAGCAATACCCAAAGGGTTGCCTAGATACATGAAAATTTTGAACTTATCAGACCTGAATATTCTGACTTTGAAAAAAAAAACATCTTACTCGGACCTGCCCATATCTCAGACGTTACCTTAACAGCTCTTAGGTCCTTGGTTAGGACTTGAACTGTTAAATTTTTACCAGTCCAGACTGTGAATTGAATTGAAGATTAAATCACTATCATCATCATCACCATCATAACAACAATAACAATAACCTACCAATATTTTTGCATGCACTGTATTTAAAAAAGCGAGATTTCTTCACCTTCATCTGTGCTGGCTCTCTGTCAGGCTATCTCAATTTCCCAATTTCATTTTCCGCATAAACCAAAGTATACAATTTCAAAATAAGATATTCATATGTATCTTACCAGCCATCCAGTTTTACCCGTAATTGGGAAAATCTGCAGCCCCAGTAACTAATTTTAGTAACTGGAAACAATTTCTTCCCTTTAAAAAGCAAGAATTCAACCTTCCTTTATACACACACACACAAGTACATTTTTTTTTTAAAGGATGGTTACATTATCTGCATACAATAAAATATCTAAGTTCTTCTAGGAAATGCTTCAGATTGTGATTTTAGCATATCCTAATTTTGTCTACTAAACCAGTAAACTCTCTTTAGCTAAATTCTGCTTTCCCAGTTATAGTCCTTATGAACAAACAGGAAAATGCTTACTATTTTAATAAATAATCCTAATTCCTGACCAAGCAAAATGATGAAAATAGCAACTATCAGAAACAATATGCAAATGCTATTTCTGAATTACAATTAAAAATGTGCATCTTTATTTTTAAAATATCTTCTGGGCCCATTTTTTAAAGTGTTGATTGATAGAGTCAGTAGACTGATATATATGACATGCATTCAGGCTCATGGAATCTTACAAATCAAAATATCAACTATAGGACATCAAAACAAACAATACAATATCCACTTACGCTAGCATTTGTGGTTTGGGAGAATATTCATACCAGGGAACAGATAAAATTGCACTACAGGAGGAGGTGCTGGACTGCTTGGAAAAAGAACTGGATTTATCCTGGGTGGACCATAAATTGCTACTTGGATATCCTTTCAAGACTGGAGGAAAAATCAAATTATCTGGCTTGCATAATGGAGCTGTATTTGTCTCATTTCCCAAAAGTTCATTAGACAAACTTTCTATTCTTAAACCTCTTTCACTTGTTAGATCAAAGTTCTCGAGACAATCATTTATAGTTTTGTACAAAAGGCCATCTTCTGCTTCCTCAAAATAACCATTTTCAACCATGCTTTGATCTTGAGCCTCTTCTTCCTCCTCCTGTGGGGAAGCAGAACATAAGGTTCCCCTTTGAGGGCTAACAAGATTGCTGCTGTCAATAGAATGTACATTGCAAATCTCTGTACTATTCTGATAGCCGAAGTAGTTTTCAACAAGTCCTTGCTTTAATATATCAGTACTACTTTCTAACGAGGGGACCTTCAAGTGTGTAAGATTTTGATTTTTCGTAATGAATAACTTATCAGTTATTTCTTTTTGTTCTAACATTTTATCAATATTCCTTTCACTTGTGTTTCTCATACTATCAGCACAGGAACTTACAGAACCTGAAACAACACAGGAGTTTCCTGGATAAACAATTGCCGAAGGAATTTCACTTGATTTTTCTTCCTCTAATCTTTGGGAATCTTTACATGTATTGTCTAAACTGAATTGTGGGCCGTGAGCATTCATAGCTGTAGCTGTATCTTCAACCAGTTGTTGAGGATCCTTGATTTTTGAGGTTAAGGAAGGCAAACATGTAGTTTCATTGTCTGATTGTTCAAAATATGTTATACAGTGAGGTGGCAAAATATCGGGCTCATCAATATCATCACATTTTGTCAAATCAATTGTTCCCAAGTCTAATACCGTTTCACTGTCCCTTAATTGACATTCGTGTAAAACGGATATCTTTGAATTTTCCTCAGGGGAAAGATCGTCATCAGAAGGGAGAGAGTTTATAGATGTCAGAGAAGATTGTATTTCACTAACTGCGCTTGTGCTCTCAGTACAGTGACTTTCCATCAGGGTTTTAATAATGACATCTGGTTTTTGCACAAGTTGAGGAAATGCTTTTTCATTGTTGCACATGCTTTGGCCTTGAGGAGTTTCAAAAGCTGTATCCGCACTTGGATGCATTGCAAAAGAACTTGGCTCACTTTCTACACCAGAATCCGAGAACCTAGATGATGCATAGGTATTATTAACATCAGGCAATTTAAGAGTCTCTCCACTTAAAATTGTAGTGGGAATGTCTTTTGTTGATTGATTAGCTGTGGTTAAAGAATCCTCAGCATGCTGGAAGTCTGTTTCTTGCACAACTTTTGTTTCGAGTGATAGTTCCTCTTCTGATTTAGATCTGTTTTCTGATTCTGAACCTTCAAATGTAAGTTCTGCTGTTTTCCCTGATCCAATTCGAACAAACACTTTATCTCCTCCATGTGATTTCCTACAGTATGGTTTCACTTCTATTTTTGTAACTCCAGAAGAACTAATATATTTTTCAGCAACAGTTCTGGATGTCAAGCTGCTATCCTCATGACTGTCATCAATTCCAGTCTGGGGGTTATAAAATGTACCCAAACTGACTGAATCTGCACAGGGAGATGTGACAGAAGTATGCAAGTTTTCCTCATTCTCTTCTAGTTTAATAACTTTTTGTTCATCTTTAAATTCCTTTTGACCAACTTGTTGTGGGGAGGTTTTTGCATCACAGACATGTTCACCAACAGTAGTAACATCCAATACTTCTTTCTCGTTGTATGAAGAAGTTCCTTCAAAACACTTGGCTATGTCCTCTGGTGCTACACTTTTCAAACATTTATAGCCTACTAGGACAACAGAATCTTTAGAATTTTGTTTTACTACTTTTTTTGGATTTTCGGGTTTAATTGTTTTTATTAATTTGGTAACCTTAACTTTGGACTTATTGATATCTTCACATTTTCCTTTTGTGGACTTTGTAAACTGCTTTTCACTTTCTGAGGCAACCAAATGCTTGTTTTTCAACTCTGGACTCAAAAAGGTAGTTGTGAAATTATCTTCAGTATCTTGTTTATCTGGTTTCTTGGAATCAGACTTTGGCTGAATAGTTAGCCAGGGAACATCCACATCTTTTTATTAAGAGACAAAATATTAAAAATAAAATTAGAATAAGCTCATGAAATCAATAGCAAAAGACATTTTACTATATTATGGTAAAGATTTAAAATATATATTAAAGAAGCAATTCTTTCAAGATCAGGTACCTTTGAGATAAAGGCCAACTGCTTATGACTTCTTCATCATATTAGAATAATATTATATTAGTCTATGTAACAAAAAGCAGAAAACTTTTCTGATTTTATCTAGCTTCAATGGAATGAACCCAGAATTCCTTGTACATAAAATAAATAAGGTACTTTGGAATTATAGACCTTTAGCAAATTCACTGAAATCAGATTATAAAACAAAGCAAGGGAAATATTATGTGGCACGTGACAAAATTTTCAAATGTCAATAAGATTTTAGCTTATCTTCTCCCTGCAATGCTATATACAATTACTTAAATAACTCCCAATCTTAAGATTTATTGCCTTTACTTAAAAAAAAATCAATTGCATTAGCCTATTCTGGTCTTGTTTAATTTCAATTTATTCAATCCTTGTTTTCAATAAGAACCTTGCAAGATAAAAAGTCAAAAAAAATTTTAATTCCAGCAAGGTTAACTTCAATATTTCTGACTTACCTTCAGTGACAGAATCTAGATACCGATCTTCAAAGATTATAGGTAAGGAATTCAGATCTCCATCTAATTCACTGCATTCAATTGGGAGAGGTGGGAGAGAACTACAGAATGAAGTGCTTTTTATTGCAGTACACATCTGAAGGTAACTCTGGGCACTGAAAGATACCGTTGATGTTAAAGTAGTCACAAAAAGTAAACATGTAACTTATAGTGCAATTAAAATGTAGTTGAAGGCAATCTATCTACATCACCAATAGAAATGGCAGCAGTTAAGCACAGTGTCACTCATGTATTTCTTGGCGGGTACACTTTTTGAACTCATGGCTTAGATAATGTAAACAGCATATTTTATTTTGCCAGTTACCCAAGGAGAGACTTGAAAAATTGGTCCTAACAGTCTCTCATTATACCACTGATTGAGAATGGTATTTAATATTATTACTGAGTCTATTTTAAAAAAATCTTCTTTTTTCAGGGAAGGCTATTTGATCCAATAGAAGGTTCTAAGACAGGAAAGGAATGAAAACAGATTGGCCTTCTTTTCTGTCAGTTTCCTCCTTATCCCTGAATCTGGAGAAATTTTTATCCATCAGGAAGGGACCAGGAGGGAGATAAGGCATTGTAGGAAAAGAGGGGAACTGCACCAAAAGAACTGCTTCCCACAACTGTTCACAGAAGACTCCAATGATATAAGATTTCAGTGAATGCCAAGATAGCTTTTGACAAAAGTCACTAAGAGAGCTAAAGATACACATTACAGAATATATTTTACTATTTTAAATATTACAGAATTAACTAATTTAAATCAATACAGAACATAAAGACAGTAAGTTTAGGAATTCTGATTCAATCATTTTTTTAAAAAAGTTACTTACTGAAGCTCTTGATATGCAAGGGCTGCCTCCCGAGGATGTTCAAAACAAAAAAAAGCTTCAGAAAATCTGCGTACCTAAAATGTTTTGAGATATGTTTTAAATTTGCTTTACTTTTCCAAAAAAATACATGAAGTGTACTTATGTCATCATTTTAAAATAATGGTGGTTAATTAATTTTTTAAAAATCAGATATATACAATACTTATATAGTAATGCTTACGTATAAAATTATAGGGATTTTTTTTTAAAAAAATAACCAATATTTGGCTATTATCTTTTTTCTTTATTGTCAACCAGAGATATATGTAACAGGGGAGCATTCAAAGAAAAACCATTGGTTTACACTTAAAGGCTACACATTCTACTCAATGTCTCCGATCTGAAAGATTTATTCATAGTAAATATGCTAGTTTTATTTAAAAAAATATTATCCATTATTCTTAGTCATCTAAATTCAACCTCCTAGCCCTCAGTACATTTCCAAACATCATAGATATCCATATATAATAAATACTAACTTCTCCATGTGACTTTCTATGCATCTGAAACTGATTTATTGAAGATCAGCTTATATTTCTATTCCCAGTCCCTGAACTAAAACGCATATTAATTTAGCTATTCCGTTATCCTGTAAGTACATGTTTTTAGTCTACCTCAACTGCTTCTTATCCTGTCTCCTTTTGTAGCAGTTAAAATTAATTATTCATATACTGTACAGGAATTTTATAGTGCAATTCACTGCTTCGTCGAAGTAACTGACTCAGATGCCACTAGAATTCATTTACATGGAATCAAGGTCTACAAATTAAAAGGATCTGTAGGATAACTGGGGAAATGTTGAAGCTTCTAATTTAACTTGATCAATACTTACTGTAGTTCCAATATTATCCAGATTACAGATGAAGAATTTAGGCTGATAATAAAGTCTGCTGCCAGTCTTTACTTATGGTATTTTCTAAGGTTTATGTTTAAAATTTTAGTTAGCCAGACAACTTAGTGGTTAAGAATTAATTATCAATATTATCAATATGTTATCAATTTCGGGCTTGACATAGATATTTATAAAGTTGAATAGATTTACACAACTTTAGTAGCTTTAATCCACTGTTAATAACTTTAACCTTTTAGAAAATAATTTATAAACTTAAGGAGATAACATTTTAATGAGCTAAACTGATATATTTTAACTTTCAGCTTTACTAGAACAGAACTAAAATAAATGTTACTTTTATAAATTGAAAGACAAAAGATAAATACATACACGCATTATATGGTGCTCTTGTGATAATAGTGCAATGACATCATCTTGGAAGTTAACAGATTCCAGAAATTGTCCCCATAAAGCCATCAAGAGAGAGCACAGCTGTGCAAGATTCATGTTTATAAGTTCTGCCAGTTCATCAGGATTTTCCATTTTCTGCACCAATAGAAACCAACAAACCTATAATCCTAGAAGTAGAATGGCTATTATCTGAAAAATTTATATGGATTTTTTTTCAAGTGGCCACACTGAAACTTTTTTTAATATATTTAGTTTCTGTCTTTGTTTGAATTACAACATTGAATTACAATTACTTTCAACATCTCAGGTAATTTCCACATTAAGAACCATCTGTGAATGCATTTAGGAATTGATTTTCAACAGTGGCTAATCAGATGAGGCTTCTGAAATCCAAGAGAATGGGCAAGGAGACAATAACCCTCCCTCTACATTGTTGGCTCATGGATTCCAGTGAATATTGACTTTGAATTTACACTTCCACTTAGGAATAACACCTAATAATCTTTGAAAAATTTATGAATCCCCTTTCAGAGATTATGATTGCCACCATATCATCTGTACACAGCTAAACAAGCTACATCCCCAGCACATAGACATTTTCTGTCCTCTCTTTTACGTGGCACTCTACAACTGTTAGAAGTTGTTAATTGAATACCGTTATCTTTTTTTTTTTTCTTAAATTGATCAGTCCTTAACAATTATCATTTTTCTTCAAAAAGAGAGTTCTGTTCCTTTAATAATTTAAGTGTTCTCTTTGGTAAATTTTGTGCCTCTCTGAATACCCTATCAGTGATGATTGACTAGCTTTGGAAAATACATTATGTTATACTTTTAATTTTAGCATTTGCCTCTCCCTTTTTTCTAGTGTATATCTATTTGAACACCCTCTTCTTCCTATTGATCAGTGGGTTTTTGAAGCTGGACATATGTTGATTAGGGGACAATACCTTTATTTCTTCACAGAGTTCCAAAAGGCGTGCTTCTACATCTACATCTACGTTCTCTGAAAAGACCAGTGTATGTAAAATTAATATTCCTAAATTCTAAATAATATGTAAATTACAAACTAAACCACATTTGAATGCATTAGAGATATAAAAAACAAGGAATTTATTTTGACAGTTTTAAAATATTATAAATATCATCTGAAATCTAGTAATTCTTAAAGTGACTTAAGCCATTTTATTTAGGGCCCTTTTTTCTGCAATATTTTCACTGTTAATTATGCTTTTTAAATATTAAACACATGTGATAATATAGTTTTTTTTCTTTAGACCTCTTTTGATTATGTATTTTAAAAGCCAACACTGTACAATGCACAAAGATGAAATGTTGAAATTTTATTAAGATTGATATAATCATGAGCTCATGAAAATTATCACTAGAAAAGCAAGTTCGGAAGAATGTGTACTGAAAATCAAAATGGGGTTGTATTTTAAAAATGTCAAAAATTGGGTTGGAGCATTAAGGAATACAAACAGAGGCTAATGGAAAATTTTAACAAACATTATTTTGGAATTCCATTTATCATATGCCGTTGATAAGGATAGGTTGTCATTTTCTGGGATTCTCCTTTTTTTGTTACTGAACATTTGTTCCTTCTCTCTTAAGATGACTGCCTTTAATCTATGTAGGCAGTAGTTTGACTTACACAGAAGGAATTGGCAAAAATTCTTGCTCCACTTTGGTCAGCAATTGTCTCTGCTGGAGCCCATTCTGTTCATGTAACTCAAAACAGAAGCTATTAAATTTATTCAGAATAAAAATCCCTTAGTTGTGGTGCTTGACTTATGATCACAATTGAGACCAGACTTCTGGTCGCAAGTTGTTACATGCATAAATCAAGACACCTAAGTGACTGAACCAAGTGAAAAAAATACAGGTATTGTAAAGTCTTTTCATATATGTAAAGGTAATTGCTAAGGTATTTTTAATAATTCATTAACCTCATTGATAAAAAGGTCTGATATCAATTTAAATTTACTAGGGCATTTTTCAGATTAATTATACTGTAGATATATTTCTTCTCACAAGAATAAAGCTTAAATCCTTTTCTAACCAAACATTCTTAGAACTATCTTTTAAAATTGTGTAACTGGCATTACGATGACCCATTTTAGAACTGGACAGTAAAAACCAATAATCAAATTTAGCTGATCTCAGAAACCATACAGGGCTATAGATATGGTTACTATCTGGATGGAAGAGCTCCTGGATATACCAAGACTGTAGGCGTTATTGGGAATTGCAAATCAATTCTTGTAATCTTTATTTTATTTTATTTTAATTTTATTTATTTTTATTTGTCAATTGCTTACAAGATAATAGGTACAAGTAAAAACATAGTTATGAATACATGGATACATATAAGAAAAATAAAAAATATATAAAACAATAGGACAGGGACGGTAGGCACGTTGGTGCGCTTATGCACGCCCCCTACTGGGAATTCAAATCAAGCTTGATTCACTGGGAATCAAGCTTGATTTGAAGACTCTTATCTTAAAACTTACATCATTCCCACCCAATCACTATATTAGTTTACATAGAATTTTTTTTTTTAATGTATTTATAAAAATGCCTTTAAACTAGGATTTTACTTGAAAGTATTTTGGACATGTCTATAAATTTGAAGCATTAACTTCCTTAAAAGTCTTTGAAGTTTTCATAAGGGCTGAATTGGTAATGTTTCATGAGAAAATAAAGAAAATATTAGGATATAAAAAGATATATAACAGCCTAAGCGTTGTTGTTTTTTTCTTTTTTTAAGATGTGAAATAACTTTCCAAAAACAGAGCAAGCTGTTTTAGGGTAGTTATATAAATTTTGAAACAAAGGTTTTTATAGATCAATTAAAATTGCAAGCTGGGAGGATTTTATTAGCATCTCCTTCTCAAAAATGCTTTGGAGATTCTCCCACAGATCCAGAGTAAAATTTGAGGACAATGTAGTGGTCTGCATAGGAGAGAACCTATTTTTCCAAGGCTTACTATTGAAGGTACCACTACTGCATTCAGCTAAAAGTGCCTCTAACTGCTAAATATTGGGAGTTTGACATGAGACCCTAATAGAAACAGAATAAAGTTAGCATTCACCCTTCATTTTTCTGAAATGTAGCATTCCTTTGTTTGGCCCAGGAAATGAAGAGTTTTGTAGGCTCAACTAAATGTTTACACAAGCTCAGTCAATTCCAGGAATGGGCAGAAAGATCTGAACTTGAAGCAAGTTTTTTACCATCAAGAGCTCGGACCAAATTTTTGCATAAACCAGAATTTTGTCACAAGCACAGAACAAAATGTTCCTATGTCCCATAATTGGCTTGTATTTTCTGTAAATTTCCCCAAGCTATGAAGCTTACAGTCTACGTTAACCAAAAACAAGAGCAGGTTTACTTTGTTGACATTGACTTGAGACAAAAGAGAGAGCAAGGGGTCATTTAGGGTAAGCCAGAGCCATCATATATTGCTGCCTACATGAAAAGTAGCTACATGAGAAGTAAATTTCATTTTGTTTTTAATTATTCGCTATGGGGAAGTTGTTACTGTTTGTAATGTAATGTCCCTCTATAATTTTGTGTCGTGTACTTTCCGGTAGGTCGCCAATTGGAAAAAGTGAACATTAAACTATACTTTGGAGAAAAGCCTCCAATCAAAAGCCTGACATAAACCCCAAATTTATGTGGCTCTCAGGCTTTTTTCATAGACTGTGTTCAAGAAACACAATGTTGTACTGTTGATTCTTCACTGGGTTCAGTTGTGTATCTATCTGTTCAAGAAGGCTGGAAAAAGTGCACTTAAGCCAGGGATGTCAAATTCCTGGTCCACGGGCCGGATGCATCACATGCTGGCCATGCCCATGCCTGGTTTTGCGAAGGGGAAAAAAGGCCTGATATGTCACGTGACACCGCCATGACAACATGAGTTTGACATCCCTGACATAAGCTGTTGCTTTCATTGTTTGTTCTTATTATTAGTTTTTTTTATCTCCCACCTTTTTTATATAACTCAAGGCGGCAAAAATACTTAATAATCCAGCCTCCTATTTTCTCCTGAGAAAGCCTAACTGGCCCAAAGTGACCCAGTTGGCTTTCATGCCTAAGGCAGACCTAGAATCTACCTTTCCTTGTTTCTAGGCAAGCACGCTGGCGACTGTTAAGTTGTCATTGATAAGTTGGATAGCTCCTTGCATATTATGTATGTTCTATACTAGTAAATTAGGCTATATCTTAACATATGTTTTATGGTAGTAATTTCAAGACAAAAGTGCGGAGCATGTATTATGTGTAAAATATGGAGGAAAGGGCTTGTTTTAATCTATGAATCAATAGAAGTAATGATTATTAATTAATTATTTACAGTTGCATGTTTTCAATATGCATGTGAATTCTTTAAGATGCAGCAACTGAGTCACAGGAGATAGTATTAAAATATTGCGATGTCCTCCAGGCAACTAGGCTAAGGAGCACCAAAATTTGCAGGGAAATGAGGAAAGATAATGAAATCTGTATGACATCGACATGCAAATGCATATGATTTATGTATTTATGTTAGATGTCAGGATGCAAGTATGTGGTGAAGGCATTTGGATGATGTTGTCACATCACAGCATGTGTTGTCATTTTGATGTCATTAGTTTGTCGCAGGTGCTGCTAAAGGACATATGATACAAATGAAAGAATTTGCTGAATAATTATTTTATTTTTAAAACATCTAGAGCCAGTTGAATGAACAAATTAGGATACTCATCCCAGTGATTATTCCAGCTTAAGGCAAACAGATACCAAAAATGCAGTGCTTCTTCCACTTACAGCAAAATGGATTGTATCTTAAAGTACAATTATGTTCCCAAGCAGACTAACATAGAACTGCAACTCGGTTTTTTGGCCTTCTGTAATTTAAGACAACCAAGAACATATTCTTCCTTTATCTTTTTAATTAAGATGTTCAAGATGTACAAGAAAGCCACTATTTATTAATAAATTGTAATTATACAGTGCATTCAGAAAGTATTCAGACCCCTTCACTTTTGTCAATTTTGTTATGCTGCAGCCTGATTTTACGGTTGTTGAATTTCATTTTTTCTCTCATTAATCTATACTCAGTAACTCATAATGACAAAGTGAAGATATAATTTGAGAAATGTCTGTAAATTTATTAAAAAGAAAAAACTAAAATATCACATTGGCACAAGTATTCAGACCTTTTGCAAGAACATTTCAAATTTACCTCAGGTGCCCCCATTTATGTGGCTCATTGCTGACACACCTTGATTGGGATCAACCTGGGGTAAATTAAATTGATTGGACATGATTTGGAAAAGCACACACCTCTCTATAGAAGGCCTTATAGCTGACAATGCATACTGTAGCAGAGCAAAAGCCATGAGGTCAAAGGAACTGCCTGAAGGACAACCATCACTGCAACTGAACTTTATGGCAGTGTCTAGACCAGGGCTGTCAAAGCTGAGGGCCAGATACGTCATGTGCTGGCCACCCCTCCCCCACCTGGTTTATCAAAGGGGAAAAAAGTCCCGATATGTCACATGATGCTGCAAGTTTGACACTCCTTGTCTAGATGGAAGCCTCTCCTCAATGCAAAACACATGAAAGCCCACTTTGAGTTTGCAAAAAAAGAACCTGAACACTGAGGAACAAGATTCTCTGGTCTGATGAAACCAAGATTGAAATGTTTGGTCTCAATTTAAACATTATGTCTGGAGGAAACCAGGCACTGCTCATCACCTGCCCAATATCATCCCAACAGTGAAGCATGGTGGTATGGGGGTCCTAAAGATGCCCTGTGTTCCTTCACTACTGAACACAGACACAGGCTGTTAAGGATGAGCGTCTGCCTCTGAAACTGAAACACAAATGGTTCTTATAATCTGCATGTCTTTCTGGAAATCTGTTCATACTCCTGCACCATTCGAAGGGTGTTCATTCCAAAGTGCACCATTCCTCATCATCCAGTCGGAGCTGAAGAAGCTTCTTGGATAAGAAGCAAAACGTCTTCAAAGAAAAACAAGGAAGTCCAGCTGGCTCTTAAAAAAGGACCTTTGGGACAACCAAAATCTGGATGATTGAGAATCTCCATAGATATTTAGCTATGCACTTTGGGATGAACACTCTGAATGGTGCAGGAGTATGAAGAGATTTATTAAAAAAATAGCAGACTACAAAAACCATTTACACTTCAGTTTGAGATGTAGACAATACAGACTCATTATCAATAGCCTGTGCCTGTGTTCAACAGTGAAGGGACACATGGCAGAAAACATCCTGGAAAAAACAACAGCTCCACAACACAATACTTTCAGCAGTTACAAGAAGGCTCTACATCCATTTGCATCACTCAGGTGATCCCAAGGAAACAGACAAACCTCCAAGTGGCCTCAATACTCTCTAAAAGAATGCAAATGACCAGCTGCCTGCAAGGAATATAAATCCTTCCATTTCCCACCATCCAGTCAAAACTGAGGAAGCTTCTTGGATGCAAAGTGAAATGTCTTTAAACAAAAACAAGAAAGTCCAGTTGCCCCTTGAATACAGTATCTTTGGAACAACCATGACCTAGATGACGGAAAATCTCCATAGACATGCTGTGGGAGGTGTTTTTCAGCAGCAGGGACTAGGAGACTAATCAGTTTTGAAGGAAAGTGAATGGAGCAAAGTACAGGGATATCTTTAATGAAAACCTGTTCCACAGCGGTCAGGACCTTAGACTGGGCCAAAGGTTAACTTTCTAACATGACAACAATTCTAGCCAAGCAACACAGGAGAGGCTTAGGGACGTGAATGTCCTAGAGTAGATCAGCCAGAGCCCTGACTTGAATTCTATGGAACATCTCTGGAGGAACCTGAAAGTGGCTGCCCACCCAAAGTGACCATTCAACCTGTTTGAGCTTGAGATGATTTGCAAGGTAGGATGGCAGAAAATCCCCCAATCCAGGTGTCCAAAGCTTGTCCTGACATTACTCGAGGCTGTAATTGCTGCCAAAGGTACTTCAAAAAATATTGAGTGTTGGGTCTGAAGATGTATGCCAATGTGATATTTCAGTTTTTTCTTTTTAATAAATATATAGACATTTCTAAAATTCTGTTTTCACTTTGTCATTACGGGGTACTGAATGTGGATTAATGAGAAAAGAATGAATTGCAACAACTGTAAAATCAGGCTGTCGTATAACAAAATTGACAAAATGAAGGGTATGTGAATATTTTGTGAATGCACTGTATATAAAAGCAACAATGGGATTCCAAATAATATCCAAAAGAGCATATTGAACTGGATCCTTTTCATAAACAGAAATGCTTTTGCAGTTTGTCTCGCTTTGACAGAAGACATTTCAATTCAGTGGCTGCTCCTACTAAGAGAGATGTAATCGCTACTTGATTTTATTTTTCCCTTGACATTTCTAGCATCACCCCAAATGCTCTTTGGGAGAGTATTATCTCCAAATCCTCCTGCTCTTTTCTTTTTTATCAGACCATCTTGGGATCAGAATTCCATGTATGGGGAATCTGAATTCAACTCATTGAATATTTGCACTTATAGCATAAGCATGTATTATTATTTTGTCTCATGCCTGGAAGTAGAGCCAGATAGTATTACAAAGCATGCTTTCAGAAGGACAAATAGGTAGGAGAAACTGAACTTTCAGTGAAAGTATCTCATTTCATTAACACTGTAACTTCAGACAAAGCTGGGCAGAGCCTTAATTTAATATATTTATTATGCTAATTGATCCTTGGCCCTTGGGTTGAATTGCTCTTTAAGGATCACTGATCTTCTGTAAACATGAAATAATAGGTATTATTTACAAACAGTAATATAATTTTACTATAATAAATCCTAATGGGTTATAAATATAACCCACTTTTTAAAGAACATACCTAGATAGGCGTCTCCCTGGATTCGTAGATATTTTCTTCTGAGAAGACGTTCATAAAGGACCTGCATGCTGGACTTGGCTAGTTATAGGGATTGTACACATGACTAGTTACTACACTCTTCCATTTGTGCTTATTATTATTATTACTAGCTTTAAAGTTAATAAGAAAGCTTATAATTTGCCTACTAATTAGTGAAATTAGATAAGAAAATTAAAGAATAGAATTTAGTAGATTTCTAGATCTGGAGTTGATGATGTACATTATGGCTGCTTGGGGCTTATAATTAGTTTGGAGTTTAATCTGTTAATGAAAGATTGTTCAAATGCTAACAATTTTTGTTATTTTAATAGAATAGGGTGGAACATGATTTGTTCAAAACTTCTCTCTTTTTGTAAGACCAAAAAAAGCCAATTATAAAAATAAAAATGTACATCAGAAAAATAAGAAAACAGAAGGCAAAAAGAAAGTATACAATGCAAGGCAATTAAAAAACAAACAAACAGAATGATTTCAGATTATTTTTGCTAGAATCCCATTTGAATCAAATTTCTAAATGGTATACAACAAATACCCCATTATTTTATGATAATAATTCAAAATACTACCTTTTTTTGCTTATAATCTGAACACACATTGCAGGAAGTAAGGCAGTATCTCATCCAAACTTACATAGGTGCAACTTTGATTTGCACTCAGTATGTTTAGCAATAAGTTTTGTAAGTTCATGTTAGTAATATTAGTACACATCACCAACCCAGTAAATGTCCTAGGCATAGCAAGTTTTTTACATATGCACAGGCAAAATTAAAGTATTGAATAAATGAACCTAAAAATCAAAATAGAATATTAAATAGAAAATGTCAGCAATAAAACATAATATATTGAAGAATCCTCTTTTCAATTCTAAACTTTTTTTTTAGAAACAATAATTGGCTAACTCATGCATTCCATTTAATTCCTGCAAAGATTAGAGTAGGTTCATTTAAATAATTTTTTGTGGGGTAACTTATTATTGAAACATAACTTTTAATCTTAAGGAAAGTATTTAGATATTTTCCTTAAATAATTCATAAAACTAGATAAATGTATGTATGATCAAAATATATCCTTACAAATTATTACCACAGTATAATGTATTGTATACACAGTACTGTGTATACTGTATACACAGTATAATGTACACATTAATGTATAATGCACAGAAACAATTCATTACAGAATACAAGGATTTTATTAGTAGCACAGCCAAATGCTATATCCCAATTTATGCATCAATTCAGGGGTATATTTTTCTATTCTAATGAAATGTTAGATGAGAACAACAACCTATAGTCTAGAAAGGTGCAGGGATTTGCATCTTCAGTGGAAAAAGTGCTTCAGAGAAAATAGGTGCACACTACTGCATTTGGTGACACCTTAAAGAAGCCATGCCTTTGTTTAAGTAGATGACCAGAGAATGTAAGAATTTGGTTGGATCTTGATTCCTCAACTAAAATAAACATTTTTGTGGGATGAGGTGGCTGCAGTGAAAATCCAGGAAAAGGTGTGTGGCTTTTTGAAGAAGGTATTGACAAATGTAGTATGATTCTATGTTCTCTCTGAAATATTATTCTATGCCAAATTCAAGTATCTGCGGATAATTGCTGGAGTCTTAATGTACAATAATAGATTTTAGCAGTTGCATTATATGCTATTGCATATAAAACTAGATTTATGGAGACTACTAGTTTGTTGTGATCGGCCTGTATACCTATGCATACACCTGTTGTAAATATAATACTCTGTACATGTTAACCCTTTCTAGGAGCATGATCAGGTAAATTAACCAAAAATAGAAGGCATACTATTTTGTCCATATCTAAGTCCTTGGATTGCTGTATCATTTTCCACATCAAAGTGGCAAAAGTAGGCCTTTTTTAGCTAAAATTCGTATGTTTATTATGCGGAGCCACACTAGCATTTCCTCATTTCTGAAGTTCCTTAAAATCACACCATTGAAATTTAGAAGCATGGTTAGGACTCATTTGGGATATGGCTTCTAAATGTTATGGCTTCAATCTACTTTATAAATAAATCTAAAAATCTTAATAAAATATTAAACAGAGAAATGTCAGCAATAAAAGCATAAAGTATTAAGAACTCTCTATTTTAAAGTTGATTTTTATCCAAGGTAGTAACTGGTTAATTTGTAGCCCTTAGTGAGTAGGAAAGGTAGTGTGACCCCAGCTGCCGTCAGCAAACAGAGACAAGCATGAACCAACATGCAGCTCATTCATAGTAAACTAGATTGTCCAGAAATGTAGCATAATATTAAATCTCAACACAGCTGCTAACTTTCTAATTCTGTCAACTACATTAAATCTTGAATAACTGAAGTTCCAAAAAGCAGTTTACTGTAGATTCGCATAAAACTGCAAATACAACTGGGTCTTTGTCATTTAAACCATTGTATCAATAAAGACTAACCTGCTATTGCATCCACTACTAAGGAGAGTGCACAATGATCATCACACTAAAAATTAGATGAATGATGATACTCCTTCTCTCTCTATTTTTTTCAGTTGGTTTATGTGAATCTATTTTACTTTTCAGTTTTCAATCAAACTGACTCTTGAATTGCATGAGAGATGGGATGAACAAGAAGTATATAGGCAGTCCTTGTCTTATAACTGGGATCAGAATCTCCGTCATTAAGCAATGTGGTCGTGATGTGAGTTGTGCCCAATTTTATCACCTTTTTGCTGTGGTTGCTAAACAAATCGCATGATTATTAAACGAATCTAGCTTCCCCTGCTGACTTTGCTTATCTGAAACCTCCTGTGAAGGTAGCAAATGCTGATCACATGACCTGGGATGCTGTAACCACTGTAAATACATGCCAATTACCAAGGGCCCAAAATTTGATCCTGTGACTGCAGAGATGCTGTGACAGACTTAAGCCGTAAGAACTAGTCATAAATCATTTTTTAATCACCATAGCTTTGAATAAATGGCTGCAAGTCAAGAACTACCTGTACAAGTACTTGTCTTAAAAGTGACTTTATATTTATCTCTGGGTCTCTAAATCCTAGGCTAATCCTGTATGAGGAATATAAAAGTTATATAATATTATATCACCACTGTATACAATACACAGAGATGATACTAAATCACTGTATCATATGACATGGCTCTAGAAAGAACTATAAACCCTTCATTTGAAATAAAACTGTTTTTTAAGTGTATATACTACTATATTATGTAGAAAGTTTCAGCTTTTAATTCTTACTGTTATTAATGCAAATACATTCGAAATAAAATGTTTTGCAGTAATTGTAATTTATTTCGAGAAGCACACAGTATTTTTATTAATATATTGCATAATTATAACATTAATATAAGTATAAATATAATATGGGTGCTCTAATAGATTATATGAGAAAATAAGATAAAGTTTACATTTTGAAGAAATTGTAAAAAAACAAGGCTACATAATTAACTCTATGGGCAGTATTTCTTATTGTATTATCTATATCCCAAGGTGTATCTTAGTACAGTGGCATATATTGTAAGCTGTGCCATAGAAGGAAAAAGATTTTGACATACCTGCATCTAATTTGTGACAAGAAGGCAGTTCATTTGATAAATTGGTAAAATAACTGTGTAATCCTTTGAAAGCGAGCAGCAAACTGGCACAAAGTGTATGGTGAAGACTGTAAGCATGATTCAAGAAAGGCTCTGCTATTACAAACCTGCAACCCTAAAAATGGATTTATAATTTTTTAGTCATGACGAAACATCAACATTTTATTTCAAGTTTAAAGACAATGCTTAAGATATTACCCAAGGCATTACTTTTATGTAAGCTTTTTCCACTCACCTACCCACAACAAACATCCAAAGTTAAGGTAATTCAGGGAGGGAGGTTTCCTATGAACATGTCCTAATTCTAGAAGTCTTATTCAGTATTACAGTGAATTTCTTTGTTAAAAAGTTTACTATTTAGGATATATTTCTCAGTCAAATAAATCAACAAAAACAGCTGCAATATTACAAAAAATATCTAGTACATAACATCATGACCAGTAATTTTAGTATGCAATATTTTAATATAGCAATATCTACTCCATGTAATGATTTGCTTCTTAAAAATTATTCTGTAAATGGCTTGTGCTGTTCAATCTATTAGAAAGACAAAATAATTCCAGTCTTACATCAGCTGATAATTGCTTGGTGTAATTGTTGCCAAAGACAACACTTTCAAGAGAAGGAATCACAGAATCCCTGCTCTGTGCTGGTGCATTTCTGTTTAACCAAGTATTCTTTATAGGGCGAGGAAAGCTAAAAACAAATGAAGGCAGAATTAAACATCGAAACAAATATGTGCAAAGTCTGCAGGAAAGATCAATAGTAGAAAATTAAAACTTGATACAAATTACTAGTTCAGTATTTGTTGCAACTAGTGTATTATGCCATATACTGCACAGAATATGACAATGTATAAAGCTAAACATTATGTAAATTATTGTAAATACAGGTGTCCTTGACTTACAACCACAATTGAGACCCGAATTTCTGTTGCTAAGCAAGACAATTGTTAAGTGAATACTGCCCCATTTTCTTGTAACAGTTGTTAAGTTGTTAAGTGAATCAATGCAGCTGGTAAGTTAGTGCTGTTGTAATTTTGAATGGTCACTAAATGAAGTGTTGTAAGTTGAGGACTACCTGTAATATTTTAGATAATTGTAGATGAATGAATAGCTAAACAGTTGCTTAAATGTGAACAATCTTAGAAGGTGAGTCATCTTAGTGGTGATTTTTAAAAGTATTTTTGAAAGTTTTCATTCAACTGAGAAATGTAAGTCTAAGTAAGAAAGGAAGGTAAGATATTAAAAACATATTGAAGTTACTGTAATTATTTTTTTTACTATAATTTTACCAATTCAACCTGTTATTTACTTTTAACAATTTTTACTAGCTAATTATTTTTGAAAACTTAAATGATCACATTATAAGCTTACAACCAGCATATATAAAAAATAACTACATCTGAATATCAAGGCGTAGAGAAAACCAATTGTTTTTTTGCCAAAATAAAAAGTATGCACATTTGAGAGGAGATACAGAAGTTAATTCACTTGTTATGTTTATAATTTTGAAATGGTGTAAGAAAAAACAAAAGAGAGTATTAAAATATTCCAGGGTCTAAACCCACCTCCAATGTAATTGATCATATTTTTCATTAAAAGAACAAGAGTTTGTTCTGCTTTCTTTCTTTGCTTATAATTCCAAAATTAGGTCTCTTTCAAATGTGCTTAGTTAAGTAAAAAGCAAGGGTTTGTATAAACTTAACAAATGTAACAACGGGAAGTGCATTTCATGAATAATGAATACTACAGCATTATGATCTAGTGGAAGCACACACTCTCTTGTTCCAGTAGCAGATGACATCTCTGAAGCAGCTAAATGAAACTTGTAAATGATGCAACTTCTTTAATTCTTTGAACAGAAGTGCAAATGCACTTTGCAAAACACTTACTTAAAATGCTTTGCATAACCCTACTACAAAATTTAATCTTTTCAATAAATAAAATAAAAATGCACTTTGCAAAGCAGTTATTTCAAATGCTTTGCATAGGCCTACTACAAAGTTTAACCTTTGCAATGAATAAAACTGCTAGGATAGCAGTACAAAGGATACCTATGGACTTTTAGGATGCCACACTATCAAGACACATAACTCGTAAGTTTGTTGTTGGTACGACAAATGCAAGTTCATAAGCTGAACAAAAAGTATAATGAGATGTTTCAAGCTATAACTCCATACATAGCCTGTGTAATTTTAATATATTTTCTCCCTTTGCCAGTCCTATTCTACTATGCTAATTTAGAAATAATTTCACATTCGGTTGTTTGCAGACAACTATACTTTCTTCAGATATCTTATGTCTATACTATTTCTACTAGACGTGGTTTCATATTAAAATTAAAAAATAGTTTGCAGCAACACACTCAATGCAAGAGAAATATATACTCAAATAATGATCAATTTAGGTAATATCTTTTGTCCCAGAGAAATATTTACACGAACAAGTAGGATCTTTCATATTAACTACCCATGATTCCCTGCAAATGACCATGCTACCTAAAGCTATTAAGAACTGATATTTGACAGGCACCAGTAGATGTACTCTGTCCAAAATATGTACCATATTTTTTGCACTAGAAGACACTCCTGACTATAAGACACACCTAGCTTTTGAGGAAAACAAGAAAAATCTAACTCTGCCTCCCAGCAATTCGCTTCCTTGCAGCAAACAGCCTGGACAGCTTCAGCACAGCCTGATTTAACATAAGCAGCTGATTGGTGATTGGAAACAAAATAGGAATAAATTTCATCACATTAAAGTATTGAAAAACAGAACATTTCTAGTCATTACCTTATCAATGGCTGATGAAGAGCAACTAAAGAGGCATGCACTATAGCAGAGATGACAGAAAGGTGAAAGTAATCAAACATAACATTAACGTAGTGATGAAGGCCTCTGTGTAAAGTAAAGTGCAACTTTAGCGTTCGGCTGCTAATTAGCTGCAAAGTGTTCAGGTCCTCTGGTCTAAATGAAAAAGAGCATAAACACAGGCAAAGAAGTGTGTTATTAGTTTAAAAGAACAAGTATACAACATAAATTATTTTAAAAATAATTTAACACTAGGATTAAGAATTCAAGAATACAAAGCAATGACTGAAATCTTCTATACTATATAGTTTTTGTAATGTCTTCTGTAGCCGGCAAGGCTTTTATGAAGGCCTCTGTAACTGATAACAAAGCTCCAAATCGATCTGGAGCTGTTATCGGCTGCAGAGGCCTTCAGGAAAGTCTTGCTGGCTGCAGAAGTAGTAGTTCCTGAAGGCCTCTGACAGCGAAAAGGAAACGGGGCTATGCGCACAAGATGGGGCTATGCACAGTAGATGACATCCCCTGAAAATAAGACCTGGTGCCTTTTTTGGTGGCAAAAAAATATAAGACAGGGTCTTATTTTGGGGGAAACACGATGTATAATAACAAATTCAAATGTAAGCAAAAAAGGCAATCCCAAAACTAATAACTAGAAAATCCTTAATTTAGTTTTGATACATTCATTTAATCACAATAATTTTTACAATTTATATCATTTTACATAGCCCAGTCTAGAAAGTAGTTTTGAATGAAAAAAATTAAAAGTTTTTAGAAGTCCATAATAGATCAAAAAAATCACACAACCATTGACTTTTCTCTTATTTCAATATTAAGGACAGGTTAATACAAGAATAAGTTCAGTGCTTATAACTACAGTACATGAACAGTGATCAAAGGAAGAATTCCATGAATACATTGATGCACACAGAACTAGTGTGTATAATGTGACACATAGAACTCCAGCTGAAAAATATAAATATACTATGTAATTGTATCAAGACCAATATCTAACTGAGCTTTGAACTTACGAATAATCTGTATCTGTGAAGTGCAGGTCTAAAGACAGTAGAAAATTCATTTCATTAAGAGACTCTTCAATCTAGGAAAATAAGTTATACAAACTATGATTTGCCATGCATTCTCATGCTGAAAGCCACAATATTTATATATTTCTTTTCATTTGCTCATAATTACGAAGTTGTTTACGATAAATTAAAATACTTTATTACAAGGTTACTATGCACGACAAAGCAGGAGATAGAAAAGCAAACAACAATGCTTTTAAATGTTACTAGTGCAATTTAAAATATTGAGTGAATAAAATACTGGACAGTAAATCCACTACTGTTTGTACAAAATGGACCTATGTGTTTTAAAGTTCTATATATATAAAACATGCTATTCTGTTTGCTTCAGTAATCCAGGGCTTTGGTGTTTTGTTTTGTTTTGTCTGTTCACTTGCCAGGGAACATAAATCATTTACAACCAAGATGCATGGCATGGGACCAGTCATTCTCATTCCATGCTGACAGAATCAAATTGACAATACTGGCAGGTAATTTGGCCCATTGGATAAACAATCGAGAATACAAAAGAAAAATAAAGGGCAGATGAACAATTGTCTTGATAACTGGATCTGAAATGACATGCACCAAATATCCCAATTTTTCTCACAGAGCTCTCACTGCAAAGATAAAACATTCTCTAGAGACAATGAAAGGAATGGATCCAGCAAGTAACTGGGAAGCCAAGCTCTACAGGCCAATTTGCACTTTTGGATCTTGCCTTTTCAGGTTTCCAAAGGAAAAAAAAGTAGGTGCATATTCCCCACAAATGTAACTGTATCATAGCTAAACATTCCTCTATTTAATTCCTCAACTATATAAAGAGAATACGATTACCTATGCTATTTATATCAATGAAGTTTTTATTCACTTTATAGGTAGACCTTATGACTTGTTGCTTTGTGACCATTCAAAGTTATGATGGATCCCCTCCCCACAGGTATTTATGATGTGGTCTGAATTTCTAGTGGATAGCCCCCCCTCCGCCCCCCAGCAGTTTGTTTGTATTTCAGGCACTTGGCAACCTGTCTGCATTTAGGGCTATTTATAATTTTCCAGTTATTACAGGATATAGGACATTTTGCCGAAAATCAGTATTTATAGGTGGTTAAAAGGGAATAATTGGGAGAGATAGGTGAGTAGGGGGAGTTGGAAGTAGTCCTTGCCTTTTTTAATGTTTGGAGCTGAGGATGACTAAGCCTAGAATGTAGGTAGGTACTTGGCTAGCAAGCAGTAAAAACCACTTAACAATGGCAACGGGGATTGCCCACATTGGGTCACCAAGTGATGCAGTCATGTGATATCTCACTTATCACTGCATTGCTTTGTTAGCCAAATTTTGATACTAATTGTGGTTATAAGTCAAGGACTACATGTAATGGTATGCTTAGAATCAAAGAGAAAGTGGCTTCTGGTTTGATTCTCTTCGGCGACAGACTGAAATCCGCGATCGTGCGCGGTTTCGATCTGTGCTCGCTGCCAGAGCCAGATGGTTTCAGGGCTAAGCCACTCCGTAGAGGTCGTGAAGAAGGGGGAGACTGCCAGCAGGGTCGAGGAGAGCCGCATCTCTCTTCCCCAGCTGGCCATTACTCCCTTTCCCGAAGGCAGTTGCAGCGGTGGTCAGAAATGGCCACCTCAAAGAAGAACTGAACCGGAAAAGAACGTGCAGGAGGAAGATAAGAAGAGAAAGTTTTGGTTGACCGGGTTAAATTGAAAAAGCAACAACGTAAGGTACCTTGGAATTTAAATTAAATAACATTGTTCCCAAAGAAGATTTTGAAGCTGCGAAGGAGAGAGAGAAGGGAAAGGATTAGGTTTTTTTTCCCTTCCCTTTCTTATATTGACAGCTAAGAGACTTAATTTCTTTTCAAGAAATTGAAAAAAATCCACTTTGATATTAATAGGCATCTAAGCTGAAAATAAAAGTCAAAGGGATAATAAAGATTTCTGGATATTTAAAAGTTTTTAAAAGCAGGAAAGGGGAAAAAAAAAGAACAAAAGGGCAGGATCTAGAAAAATGAAGGAGACTGCCTGGAACTAAGGAATGGAACTGTAACTAAAAGAAACTTACAGTGAAATTTTAACAAGATTCCTCAAAGATACATTTTAACTGAAACTTGGTAACAAAATAATAGAACCCCAGGAAGAGAAAGTGGAAAAAAGAAGCAAGAAAAAACAGCCTTGAATTATTTGGATTACTTGGTGATTTTTGGTTTTTGCATCTAGATGACTAAAATTAACCGGGTGGTTGTTTAAAAGTATTTAAAATGGTATCACACTTAGAAGAACTGAAACTGGAACTTAAAAAATGGAAAGAAGATGCACAAGAAGGGAGAGGTTCTTTTGGCTTCGTATATCAATTCTTAGAAATGGAGATCTGGAACTATGAGAAACAACAAGAAACGCTTGCAGAACAAGAAGATTGGGACAAAGAAGAAGCCATCTTTAATGATCAAATAATTTTAAGTGGGGGGAAAAAAGAAAAGGGGGGAAAGAGAGTGAAAAGTTTAAGACTAGAAAAAACAACCAAAAAGAAGAACAATTTGAAAGATAAGTATAATATTAGAAAGCAACAGAAGAGGGGATTACAGATGAGAGAGTTAGAGACGAGTAGAGAGTAGAGAGACAAGGGAGTAAAAAGGGGAGGGAGAAGGAGAGGGGGAAGAAGGCAAGGAAAAGAAGTTGTACAAGACAGAAACAAGAAATGGAGAAACAGGGTAAAGATATAAGGATTGTAACCATAAGCTTGTTTAGAGATAATGGGTGAAAATTCAATTGTAAAAGGGATGCTGCAAAAGTACATAAGATAGCATTGTTATATTACAAACAGAAATAATTTTAGAAAATATGACTAAAATGATGGATAAAATATTTACTGTAATGTAGTAGAATGTTTGTTAATAATAAATGAATTAAAGTGATTGAGAGAATTAAATGGGAACATTTTAATTATTAGTAATGATTTATAAAAATATAAGTGAGAAATATAGAAAAAAAAAGAATTAACTATGGAAAGTTTATAAGTGTTCCCAAGGAAGTGTGATATTTAATTGAAAAGAAATTTTAAAGATGTTAAGATTTTAATGAATATTAATGATAGAATTGAATTGGAATGGAATGTGTGCTTTATTTACATATATATATAATTTTTTCTTTTTAAGAATATAGTGTGTATTTTAAGAATGTACCAAGCAGAATTTGATTGGAAGTTATATATTATATTGAATGCTATAATCTTAAAGGTATACATTGAAGCTTAAATAAGAGTTTGAATGGATAAAATTAAAAGATATAAAGGTGTCATACTCCAATTGGTAACTACAGGGAAAAATTTGTTTAATAAGTAAGGATAATATGAAATTGAAACAGGACAGACAAAAGTATAAATATAATGATTTGAATTGAGATGAGATAATTAAAATAAAGTTGAGAAAATTAAAAGAGGGGAAAAACTATGTAGAAAATATAAAACGGTAATAAGATATGGAATAGAATATAAAAATGAGCATGAAATTGAGTTTTGTGTCTGTATGAAGAAGTGATAACTTGGGACCATGCTATTTTCAAAAAAATATGTTTTATTTCTATTTTGTTTTTGTGAAACCCCAAATAAATTTTTTTTTTAAAAAAAAGAATCAAAGAGAAAGTCACATTTTAACCATTTGGACATTCCTGTTATCATTTAGGACAGGGGTGTAAAACTCAAGGCCTGCAATTAGTTGGATCTGGCCTGCGGGGCCTTCCCAGTCTACCTGCATCACTTTGCCCCAGACTACCCAATGAAGACAGGAAAGATCAGGCCAAAGTAGCTTCGGCCCTGTCTAACTGATTAGGCCAACGTGGCTTCGGCCCAACCTACTCAATGCAAAGAGGAAACATGCCAGCAGTTTGGGGAGTGGCGTCAAGCTGGCCATGCCCACCCAGTCTCACCCCCCCCCCAGTGACCCACGGCCCCCCAGTCCCCTCCAAGGTCAACCATTGCCCTGATGCAGCCCTCACTGAAACTGAGTTTGATACCCCTGATTTAGGAAAATAGTCTCTACACTAGTTCACATAGTACCTATGCATAAGAGAGTAAAAATGTCTTTGCCTTGGGAACCTTGAAAATTCACATTTATTTTTATTTTTAAGTTTGATAAATAACTTTGAAGGGATCCAGCAAGATTTTGAAAATCTGGTGAATTATGAAACATTGTCTATTCCCCAAACTATGCTTACACAGTAAGTGAGAGTGAGTGAGTGAGTGAGTGAGTGTGTGTGAGAGAGAGAGAGAGAGGGAGGGAGGGAGGAACACTGGGCTGGGTAGGATGATAGCATCAGGCCATCCCAATTTCTTTAGTATCTTGGCTTGCTACTCGCAGAAACAGCATTGAATTGCTTATTTATTGATTTGAAATATTCATCTTCCTCCCCACTCTTCTAATGGCTCTGAGCTTCCTGAATATTTTGGTTGTCTATTGACTTACACAGAATTTTGGAATAGATTAGTCTTCATTTACCAGAGCTTTTCTTACATTATATGGCAGTCACCCATACAGAACTATTATCTATCTATCTATCCATCCATCCATCCATCCATCCATCATTAGTTAAGCAGATGCCAGTATTACCTTTCTTTCATCCAGTAGCATTTTAATTTTGAAGATCATTGCATCATTGACACAGACCTCTTCATTTTTATAGAGAATCTGAAATGTTTTACTGCAGACTACATTGTCATGGACAGAAGCTGGGAAGGCAAGATCAGCACCTGAAAACAAGAAAATTGACAAGTAGTCATCATGGTTCAAAATTTATTGCTATTCACAAACTGATAACTGAGATTTTTTAAAAGACTTTTCCCCCCAAACAACTAGATATACTGTAATAAATTATTTACCATTATCATATAACATAGTTAATATTCAGCCATTCAAAAGCATAAACACTGGATCCTGATGCATTAAGGAACAGAATGCTTAGTTAACTTCATGGTTATTTAATATTTGTAAATTCCTCCCACTTCCAAAAATAAAAGTCCAAAAAATACATAAAACTGGTAATGTCAGTAACCAGTAATATTAATAAAAGGAAAGTGTAGGAGAACCACAGCACACCTTAAAGATCAATGCAGCCATTGTTTTTGTGTGAATAAATGTGTGCATGGCAAGTGTCCATAATATTTTTAGGAAACCATTGTTAAATTTAGCAACATTAGTATTTCTGATTCGGTCTGAAGAGAAATTCTAGAAACACATTAAGTATTTTGAATTCAAAATGTTCCAAATTTAAAATGGCTTACTGTTTTGACCTAAAAAAAATTGTTTGAATTTACACATCAGTATGCTGATATTTTTCCAACTATTCCAAAAGTTTAAAGTATTACCATAATGGAATATTGTGGTATTTATAAATATTTGTAAAGACTAAAACATGTATAAACATTTTGAATTCAAAGTAACTTTCATATAACTGTAAAAGTACCTTTAAGGTTTATGAATTTTTAACAAAATCTAGTCAACCTTCTATACAATTTCACAATAGACAACTACAAAAAAATAACTGCAAATACAATTTTGGCTGTTTTTCTCTATTTGTTTTTTTCATTTCTTCAGAACCTTAAAATGCACACCTGCTCCGATTTCTCATAAATATTAAGATCAATTCACTAAAATATTTAATATATAATGTAATGTTAATAAGCTGATAACTTTTTAGTAAAAGTACTATTAAACAATAATAATAAAGCTTAAATACTAATGAAATATTTATACTTACTAGTTGCCCGTAATAAGCTTGCTTCAATTTTGTGTGGTATTCTTGGAGGAATTTTCATAGATGCACGAATTTGATAGAATCTACAAGACAGAAAGAATATTTCAAGAATTATTCTGTTTATGATATATTCACCTTTTAAACACCTTACCACTTTATACTAATATGGTTTTCAATACAATTTACAGAAAGTATAAAAATAATATAAAAATTACAAAAGTCAACTATTTACACGTGGAGAGTACAGAGTTTGCTGCTGAAAATGCCATGCACATTAAGTGAACCCATTGTTCACTATGGCACAATTTTGCCAGAAACCAAAAGTAAAAGTGTCATAAAACAGTTATGTGACTATGGGATGCTGCAAATGGCTTTAAGTGCAGCTATGTTGTCAAGCAACCAAAGTGCAATCACAAGTGTGGTCCTCTAACCTTCAGAATTTCAGGTCATGTCATAAGTTTCCTCTTTCAGGTAGGTTGTAACTTTCAAAGCAAAGTGAAAATAGGATTTTTGTGATGACCCAGGGTGGGATACAAAACAAACAGTCACAGAAAACAGGTGAAGCCCCTTTTATTCCTTCACTTTGCTTCCAAGCTCCAAATATCTTTGATGGAAAACAAAAAAACTCCCACATAAACAGTTACATGAAGAAGGAAAAAAGCAACACAAACCAGGCAAGATAAGGGCTGGAGAATGTCCACAGATAACACACACTAGGAAGAACACCAAACTCAGAGAGGAACTATAAACTAGAGATATTTACACGCTTTGTTTCCAGCATTCGCCAGTACGCAGGTTCAAACTCTTATTCAGTTGTCACAGCTGCAGCCCATGAAGAGGACCAAGGCCCTCTCCTCCCGAGTAGACCACATCTCTCCCTTATTCTCTCCATGCCCTAGGATGGATATGGGATGGGCCTGGGTCCTCCCCTGACTGCTCAGCTGGCCTCTGCCCTTCCCCAGCCTCCTCCACAACTTCAGGAGCCACACTTCCACTCCCTGTCAGCTGTTCCTCCTCTCCCTCAGAGTCAGTCTCCACCAGGGGCATGACAATTTTTTTTTTACAACGTGTAGCAATTATTTTATGTTGTAGCTTTGGTTCTTGATATCAACTCTCACTTCTGAGTATCCAAATGCTCTTGGCAACATTTTCAAAACTGGTTTGCTACCTGTAATACATTTTTCTTATGCTGAAAGAGATTAACTGATCCAAAGTCATTCATCTGCCTTTATGCTGGAGAGAGGATTAGAATTTAAATTTCCCCATTCCTAGTCTAGTACTTTTAACCATGACACCAAACTGAGTTTAAGTCATCTTTAGAATCTAATGAATTTGAACATGGAAATTTGTGCATTCAAAACACAAGGAAAGGACATGTAAATGTATGTTAATTTTCAATGCTTTAGTGTGATGTAATGAATATTTATTTCATTTTGCAAGAAAACAACAGCCATAAAGAATGAAGATATTGCTCACAAAACTGCTGTATCATAAACAAAAACCTTTAAAGCCTTTTGAGAAAAGTCTAAGCCACAACTTTATTAGATTTATATTAATAATGTCACAGAAATCTAAATATCAAGGTGTGTTTATATTACTTATCATTGTAATTTAAAATCCTCACAGATTTAAAGTTACAAATGTCACTTTTTAAAAATGGTAATATTTTCAATCCCGCTCTCTCATCTATCAATTCAAAATATGATTCAAACTACTTAGCTTTTCTTATATAAAATAAGTAACATTTTTCAGGGTAAGATCCATGTCCTCGACTACTTTTTATCTCAAGATATGCATTAAAACATACAATAAATCTTCCTATACAAAGACTTCTGCAGTAATACCATCAGAATTTACAGCATTCATTGTATGGTAGGAAACAATAACTCACCCTCTTTGAAACAAATCCACATTATAAAATTTGTGGAGTTCCACAGAGAATTCTACCATTGCTTGCACTTCGCTCATTTTTATGTAGATAGAAGAGCTGTAGTACAGTTTCAAGGAATTTAAATTACTAAAGAGAAGGAAAAAAAGACATGACTCATAAATGACTTTCGTACTCATATGTATCATTCATAAACATTTTCTACTGATTCACTATGCTTTTTGTAATAAAAACACTAAATTCTTAAGCTTCACATCCAGCTTAGTATGACTTTTTAATGTTATATGACAGAGGGGAGAGGGAAGTAAATAAAAGAAAATGTCTCTTTATCTAAAGTGGCAAATTTAATGAATTTGGCTACAAAAATTTGTGTTCAATCTTGTTTTCTGAATGCAGATAATGAGAATTGCTTATTTTAACCTATTTTGGACATAACAGTAAAATCCAATTTAGTAGTCAGGACATCATCAGAATTCACCTTTTGGGTCTTTATCTCCTCTGTTACGCTACTGTAGTTATGATGAAAAGATTGATCATTTTTTAAAGCAGAAGTAAGTATTTCCATAATTT
Source organism: Pseudonaja textilis (assembly GCF_049901715.1). Taxonomy (NCBI): domain Eukaryota; kingdom Metazoa; phylum Chordata; class Lepidosauria; order Squamata; family Elapidae; genus Pseudonaja; species Pseudonaja textilis. Next base: position 117,265,025 of record NC_141990.1, read on the forward strand.
TTCATCACATCCAAACTAAAAAGGAGCTTTCATTTAAACTAGGCTTGTCCAACCCGCAGCCCACGGGCCGCATGCGGCCCAGGTCGCCTCGTAATGCGGCCCAGTGCCCACCCCAACCTTCGTGCCAGAGCCAGCGAGGAGGAGGAGGAGAGGCAGGCGCGAGGCGGGGTGAGGCGAGTGCCAGGCCAAGCAGCAAGAGAAAAGGTGGGCGCCGTCAGAGAGCCACCTCCTGCTGTTGCCGCTGCCGGCAACGCCGCCGCTTCTGCCCCCGCCGCCGCTTCTGCCCCCGCCGCTTCTTCCCCCGCCACCGCTGCTGCTTCTGCCCCCGCCGCTTCTTCCCCCCGCCGCTGCCGCCGCTTCTGTCCCCGCCGCCGCTTCTTCCCCCGCCACCGCTGCTGCCCCCGCCGCCACTTCTGCTTCTGCCCCCGCCGCTGCCGCCACTTCTGCCGCCACTTCTGCCCTCGCCACCGCTTCTTCCCCGCCACCGCTTCTGCCCCCGCAGCCGATGCTTCTTCCCCTGCCACCGCTGCTGCTTCTGCCCCGCCCGCTGCCCCGCGGCGGGGTAGAAGCGGCGGCGGGGCGGGGAAGCGGCGGCAGCGGCGGGGAGAAGCGGCGGTGGGGGCAGAAGCGGCGGTGGGAGCAGAAGCAGCAGCGGTGGCGGGGGCAGAAGTGGCGGCGGGGCAGAAGCGGCGGCGGGCAGAAGCAGCGGCGGCGACGAGGGCAGAAGCGGCAGTGGGAGCAGAAGCAGCAGCAGTGGCGGGGGCAGAAACAGCAGCGGGGCAGAAGCGGCGGCGGGGCAGAAGCAGCGGCGGCGGCGAGGGCAGAAGCGGCGGCAGGGGCAGCAGCAGCGGGGCAGAAGCAGCAGCGGTGGCGGGGAAGGCTTCTGACCCCGCCGCTGCTGCTTCTGCCTTCCAGTCCTGCCTCATCCAGCTGGGCCGTTTGCAGGAGGAGGGGTAGGCGTGAGGCGGGCGAGCTTTCTCCCCCCCACTCCCCATAAAATTTGGCCGGAAAATAAACTGTGATAAAAAAACTGATAAAAAACGTGATAAAAATAAATAATTTTAAATAAATAATTAATAATAAATAATAAAAACATCTCACTAATTTCATTTCCAAATAAATTTAATATGTTAACTATGTTTTCTATGGTTTTTTGGGATGATCAGGTATCGTTACTGTTATTTTATTTTATGTGCGGCCCAAACCAAATTTTCATCTTCTAATGTGGCCCAGGGAAGGTGAAAGGTTGGACACCCCTGATTTAAACTAACCATTAGTCAATGAGTTATAATTCTGGCTTGTTAATAAACCAAAACTCTCTCAAGTTTTTCTTGGCTGAGCCAGGGGAAAGTAGGCAAGTATGTAAGTTCAAGGCTCACTATTACTCATATTATATATGATCTTACAACATAATTTAACAGAATGTCCAAAGTGGATACCAGCCTTTTGCTTATTACATTTTTAAAATAAGTTGAATCAGAGTGCTGTCAATTAACATAGCAACCCAAAGCACACCTTTTTTGCTTACTAATTAGCATTTGATATAATACTTTCAAATAATTCAAATAATGCAGTGTCAATCGCATTAGAGCCAAAGTAGGGTCAGTCAGACACTGTTGTATCCAAAAATGTGTAGAATAAAAAGTAAAATTATAAATATTCCCCAAAGCACAGTCCAGTAAAGACCAAACATGTTTGGTCATGTTCAGTACTAGAGTGCAAGTATCAAGCTTTAAGCCTTTGTTAGTAATCAGTCTAATAAAAGCTGTATATCTGAATTCCTTTTGGTCAATAACATAATATTTACTCCTCCTTATAATACTTAATATTTTGTTTAATTCAGTTCACCTAGTATAAAGTGTTAAAGATCCAACAAGAATACAGAACACTGTCTCCTTCATAAACCTACCAGCTTGGTAGTGAATATAGATTTTCTTACCCTTTATTACAATAAGGTAACAATGAGACTTAACACAGAAAAATTTACAAGTATGCAGTTACAGTATTTCTAAAAGAATAAGCTTCATCTTTACCTCTAATAATAAAGAATCCATTTTAATGAAGGCAACAAGCAGTCTTCCAGTTCCTCATTTTTTCAGTCAAAACCATTCTGCTTACTCTGCATGGAAAAGAAAGCAAATTATGGAATATCTAAATCCAATCAATTTCTGGTTTTTTTTCAGCAGAATAAAACAAAATGTTAACAGTATTTTGTGTCTCGGTGTACAGTCATGCTGAAGAAAAAATAATCTAATAGTCAGTGACATTTAATTTTAGAGAAAATTAAAAATCTATTATATTAAAAATATGTTTTAATGCTGTATCTTTATTATAGCTTTTTATTTATCTAAATATTAGGTTCATTTATATGTTGACTATTCAAAGACCTATGATTTAGAGCAACATGCAGCTACTAAATTAGTTTAGGCTGGTTTCTGTTCCCTTGTCATACACAAAAAATGCATCTCAGTTATATATATATATATATACATACATACATACATACAGTATTCTGTGAATTCTACGCAATTGATTCTTTTCATACTGTGCTTTCTCAAGGAAAAATATTTGCATTTGTAACAAAAACAGTACTGTAACTATTAACAAACTTACAAGAGAGGCATTTTGGAATGTAGTCTGAGCATTTTAGTTGTTACATTATTTTAATTGATTTAGAACATCTATATTCTGTTTTTAAATTATTAAATGCACAATAAGATATTTAATATACATTTTCAGTTTACTAGGCGAGAAAAGCAACTAGCATTTGCAAGGATTGCCTGACTAATTAAGATAAGCAGAGAGCAAGACAGGGATAAATAACCTTTTTTCTAGCCTAGGGACTATATAATCTTTGTGCTCCACCTGGGGCTGCTGGTGGCAAGAGGTCATGGAATAGAATGGGAATTTTAGTCCTTAAGGAGGAGTTAAGGAGCAAAATGACTGTCTTCAACTTTAAGGCAAACATTTTTCTTCTTTAACTTCTCCAACATCAGCATACTAATGGAGCAGTTTCGGGGGTTTTAAGAAATGAATGACTAGGTCACATCATACGCTAATCATGTTCCTATTGAAGCAAAATTGTATGGCAATGGAATGGAATGGAATATAGAATAGAACAGAATAGAATAGAATAGAACACTTTATTGGCAAAGTGTGATTGGACATTCAAGGAATTTGTCTTTTGCTCTCAGTGTACATAAAGAAAATATAAAATACATTCATCAAGAATCATAAGACACAACACTTAGTAATAGTCATAGGCTGCTAATAAGCAATCAAATCATAGTAAGAAACAAATGAAACAATATAAATTGTAAAGATACAAGCAATACAGTTAGTCATAAGTGGGAAGTGATAGGTACTAGGAAGGATGAGAATAGTAGTAATATAGTCTCAGTAAATAATTTGACAGTGTTGTGGGAATTAGTTGTTTAGCAGAGTGATGGCATTCAAGGAAAAAACTGCTCTTGTTCTGATATGCAGTGCTCTATAGCGTCATTTTGAGGGTAGAAGTTTAAACAATTTATGTCTAGGATGTGAGGGGGTCTGTAGATATTTTCATACCCCTCTTTTTGATTCATGCAATATAATCATTTTTTTTTTTTTGCAGTTCTAATTTTCCGTTGAAGTCTGTGTCTGTCTTGTTTGGTTGCAGAGCCAAACTAGACAGTTACAGGGGTGAAGATGAAATACTCAATAATTCCTCTGTAGAATTGAATCAGCAGCTCTTTGGACAGTTTGAGCTTTCTGAGTTGGTGCAGAAAGAGCATTCTTTGTTGTGCTTTTTTGATGACGTTTTTGATGTTAGATGTCCATTTTAAATCTTGAGATATGATAGAACCTAGAAACTTGAAGGTCTTTACTGTTGATACTGTGTTGTCTAGTATTGTAAGAGGTGGTTGTAATGGAGGGTTTCTCCTAAAATCTGCCACCAATTCTACAGTTTTGAGTGTATTTAGTTCAAGATTGTTCTGGTTGTACCACAAGTCTAGTTGTTCAACCTCCTGTCTGTATGCAGATGGGAGGTTTATTTAGAGAATAATTATAACTCTATAGTCTTTTTGGAGAGAATTCTGGGATTTTATTAAATAATATTCCTTATATTTAATAATAAGAAGCTAATTTGGGGTATTTGTGAATATGGAAAAAAAGAAGGCATAGAAATAATTTTTAAGTTATAAATGTTAAATGGTATAAACTGCTTTTCTGAAAACTGAAATGTAGTATACAAATATTTCATACAAACAATTTTATGATTTATACAGCATTCTGAAGTCTCCACTGGAGAGCAGTGATACAAATATTGCTTTACTATACTGTCGCAAGAGTGCTAACAACTACAGGTTGGACTGGAAAATAAATCGCTGCCGTTAGTGTTGAGGTAAATTCATAATCTGTCGTTTGGTTTAATTTATTTATTTAGAAGATTTATATGTGTGCCCATTCACTCTTGGTGATTTGGGGGGCTTACAAACAATAAAAACCCAATATAAAAGAATAAAAATCACACACATACCAGTGATAACAAATAGCATCATCGATAGAAAACAGGTTGGTCCTTTTCCCCATTCAATAAGTTTCTATGATGAAAAATATGGCTGCTCTCAAAGTTGTTCTTCTTACTACCTGCCATATAACTACAGTACATAACTTCTATTCTCATCTATGAACAGGTAAAATTAATTACAGTGTAATTGTGCTAATGGAATATTCTGTAAAAATTATTTTAATCCAGTTTCTTTATAGATTGTTAGACCCTGACTGACAGGAACCCTACAAGCAGGAAACCCTTCCACCACTGCGTGTCTTAATTATGGTACGTATCTAAAATAAACACTGCATGCATTTAAATGTTCAGAATAGGTAGGTAATACTGCCTATTTTCTGCACAAAAAATAAAATTAGAACAATAAATATGAAGTTTATACTATTAAAAAAGTAAAGACCACAATTAGGAATATGAAGAATAAGGACTAGAGTGTTGTTTGAAATTATATAGCAAGCATTGAGCAGCAGGAACATAAAACACATTTAAAATAGGAAAACACAACTATACAGATTTGCCCCATGCAAATATTTACTACATATAAAAAATAAATAAAAGGGGGTATTTTTGATAGAAAATATTTAATTTTTCAAATGTACTAAACTATATTTGAAGTGCGATTCATACTATATGATGTATCGTGCTGATGTTCTTATAGTTATAGAGGCAAAATAATTTATTTTATTCCAGAATGCATGGAAGTAGATGACTAAATTTAATGCCCTTTGTTATAAATAGAATGAAAATTTCCCCAGGTTCTATGTGGTAGTGCATATAATGAAAGAATCTCCTTCTTTTTGAGTTCAAACAAGCTATTCCTAGGATCTATGTACTCAGTCTTTCTATTTGAATACAAGTAGTCCTTGACTTGCAACCACAAAAGGGACCAAAAATTTTGTTGTTAAATGGTATGATCATTAAGTGAGCCCGAATGCACCCAATTTTACAATCATTTTCCTGTGGTTGTTAACTAAATCACCATGGTCATTAAGTGAAATTTTATTCAATTGTCATTTGTGATCTTCCCTGCTGGCCTCCCTATTGACTTTGCTTCTTGGAAGCTACTGCAAATGGCAATCAAGTGACTTGGGATGCTGTAACTGCTGTAAATTCATAATGATTGCCAATCACCTGAATCATCATTATGTGACCCCGGGGACACTGCAATGATCCTAAATATAATGACTGGTCGTAAGTCACTTTTTTTCAGCACTGTTGTAACTTTGAACAGTTGCTAAAGAAACAGTGGTAAGTTTCAGATTATCCGTATTGTCATTGCTTCTGAAAGCTAAAAAGCTTAACAGGTATAGAAGCAAAACAGGACATGAAGAAATGCTTAGGCTCCTGCAAGAGGCTTGCATCATATTGACAGATTTATATCACTTAAAGAGCTAAAATATATGTACAATCCTGCCCCCAAAGTCATGTCTAAATTTTACTTCAGCACTGGTAAGAAATCCTTTTAAAGAGAATAAGCCTAGTAGCATTATACCTTCTTTGAAATATAGCTGGGTGAAAGACAGTGTCAGCTCCAAATTCCTATAATAGGACAGTCAAATCATATACATCATTATTAAGCTAGCTATGTTATAGAATCTCATTCTTCCTAATGCATTTGTTTGTTTTCATGGCTCTCCATGGTATACTTATTAGTCTTCCCCAACAACAAAATTCAAAAGCCTCAAGTTCCTTTGTATTCTGCTTCTTCAAAGACCAACTTTTGCTTCCATAGAGACTCTCAGAAAATATCACTGCTTGTACAATTGTACTGCTTGTACAATTCTGATTTTATACCAAAATACAATAGCTATTGCTATAAATTCTCACATAAGCGTCAAAGGGTATAGGGTCATTGTGCAAATATTTGTGCTGTAAATGTTCAGAACTGAAAAATAATTATGTTCCCAAACAGGAACATCTCATTCAATGAGAGAAATAATGGCTATTAGGAAACAAAAAACAAATAAATGAACAAAAACATTAGAATCTTCACATGGTTGATTAAAAATATAATCAGCTATTTACTTATTGAATCTGAAAAGAACTATATTAGCTTATCCAGACTCCATATTTTGATAGTTTGCAGTCTAATAGAGTTTGATAGCCTTAGCCAACTAGTGAACATGGAAAAAAGCGGTAGCTTTGGCGAATTGGTCTTCATAGCATCCTATTATGATTCTTCACCATGAAACTCCTATGTTCTATCATTGAAATTAATGCATCCCAGATGATTTTGTAATATGTTCTAAGAAAAATATTAATATCATGCCTACTTAAAGACATTTAATTCTATTTCAATGACTATGAGTAACAAAATAAAATTGTAACATCAAGGGATATTTCTAAAGGAAAGTTTATTCATTGTTCTTTTCTCTCTGAATAATCCAATTATTTATTTACTTATTTAAATAAATTATATTTAAGACATAGGTGTCTTAAAATGAGGACTAATAGACTGAGAAAGTTTCTTTTCCAAGGCAATAATTGTCTTGAATCAAACAATGCATATGTGATTTAGCCCTAAGTATATAGTGGCATTTTTAAACTATCTAACTTAATATATGTTTTAAATGGGTTTTAGACTAGGTTTTTTATTATTATTATTATTTTTATTATTTTACTTTTTAAATACTGTGTAGTGTGATTGTGATGTAGTGTTTGGGGTACTGTGCTAGAGTAGCTTTCAAATTTTATTGTATTTTGAATGCAATGACAATAAAGGTATTCTATCCTAAAACATTTATATAGCCATTCATCTTCTAAGCAGATCTCCAGATTTCTCAATGTGAGAATGTTTTAATCAGTAATGTGAAAGCATTACTGATTAAAACAGTATTACAAACATGAGCAAAAAGGAGGGAGGGGGAGAGGGAGAGGGAGAGAAAGGGAGGGAGAGGGAAAGATCTCCTGAGATATTAAATATATCTTTCATCTTTCCTAGGGATATCTGTGAACATATATAGACAAAACCAAGGCCCATGGCTACATGCACTTCCTGAAAACTTTTTATATAATGCCCAAAGGCCTTTTATAAGTTACCAAGTTCCTGTAAATCTTAATGTAATAACTGTCAAATTATTGAGCAGTAAATTGTTTAATAAATCAACAATAATCACGTGAACTATTTATTTTAAAAAGTTTAATATGCACTTCAGATTTTTTAATGTTTCTAGCTGTACCTTTTTTGGGGGGGGGGGGAAACTAGGCATCAGCAACTGTCATTCAAAGATCCCGACATTTAAAACAGTGGCCCCCAACATTTTGGGCACCAGGGACCGGTTCCATGGAGATTTTTCTGTGAACCAGAGGGGGCGTGGTTTTGCGTGCTGCCTGCATCCTGTGGATGAGCCCAGTTGCTAGCATGCCTTGGATGGTGCCAGTCTGCGGACCAGAGGTTGGGGACCTTGATTTAAAGGCATGCTACAGGACCCAAACAGGCAGGCCATGCAATCTCTAGTTTGTAAGGTCACTTCTAGAAAACAGAAATAGTAGCTGGGGACAAGCATCTGATGGTGCTTGGTCAGCTTTACTCATGTTTATGGCTATTCACCATAGGCCGCAAACCCCAGAAAAATTGCTGTGCTTTTCCTATGGAAGGCCAGAAAGAACATCTCAATCCTACCAAAACTGAATGATTGTGGCTTTTGAAACTAACTAGGTTCTGGGATTTTCCTCATAGTTTCTGTGTGGCGAATATGATCTGGCACAGTGGGTGTGCTCTGGGTCTCCTTGATTAAACAGTGACATTTTTCAGGAGGAAGAAAGTATCCTTTTCTGTCATAGAATCTGCTCTCTGGAATGAGGTCTCCTCTGAGATCCATACACCCTGGCGGTCCCAAAAGATCTTGAAACCTGGAAGTTTTACCAGAGAAGGGTTAATAGAATTTCTGATGTTTTTATATGTTCTGGACTACTGCAACATTCTGTACATGAGGCTACTCTTGAAGATTTGGAATCTATAGCTGGTACAAAATGCAGCTGCAAGGACAGTTCTTAGGACTATTAAGGTGATGTTACATTGCTGTTGCACAAGCTGCACTGGTTGCCAGTTTTCTTCCAGGTCCAATTCAAAGTGTGGCCCTTTATGGCATAGATCCAGGTAACCTAAATAACTTGTCTTCCTCAATGAATTGGCCTGCCCCACCTACATGGGGCAGGTGGAAGAGCATTCTGAAGGACCCCATCAGTCAAGGAATTTTGGCTGGCAGGGTCTAAGAGAAGAGAGTTTTTTTCTGCCATGGCTCCTGCCTTCTGGAGTCTGGAACATTGCGCCTCCTGACGTAGCACCTTGTTGGCCTTTCAAAAGAGCTTGAAAACCTGGCTTTGGCAAAGGGCCTGGGACTCTAACCTGGGGCATATGATACTGAAGGTAGCTAATGGACTGAGATAAGACACCACCTCCATCCTGTGTATCTAGCTCCCTCCTTTGCCCTGTTTGTTCATTTTAAGTCAATTTTAAGATGAATGAAATTAATGAAATATTAATAATGTTAATCTTTATTATTTTAATGTTTCATGTTCTCAGCAATTTCTTCAACTCCCTATGTACAACTAAGTGGTTCCCTACATGGACATTTACTTCTCTGCCCTTAAATTTTGGCTGGATCATTTGATGCTACTAAAAATGAAGTTTTGATTTAAATTCATAAAGAGGAAAAAAAGGAAATCTGAAATAGGATTTGAAATTAATTATAAGAATTCTTCCCATGGGGAAATACTGTTGCTTTGAATTTAAAAAAAGATGATAATTTGAAGGCTGAACACTAGAGGGAACACAAGGAATTAAAGATTACAATAAAAGAATAATTAAATTTGATTTATTCATACAGAATGGAGCAAAATTGTCCTTAACATTGAGAATTATTTGTGAACAATGGATCTTGAAGTAACTTTTAAAGATGTTTGCTGTAATAGTTTAATGCCATAATAGATAGTTTAAAAGATGTGGGAGAATAAGACTGAGGTTGAATTGAAAGAGGTTTTAAAAATGACAAGCTATAAGAATGATATGGGGAAATGTATTAAAAATCAATGTTGTTTAAGTAAAAGAAATATAAAGTTTAATTGATCACAGTTAAAACAGATATGTTGTTATTTCTGGTAATCCTTAATGGACTTTTTCTGACAAGCACTGAACAAAGAGGCGTTGATTTGTTTATAGATATGAGATCATTTACTGTATTTTAAAAGATTTTTTACTGTATTTCTTTTTCATTTTTACTTTTTGCTTGTGATGAAGTAGGAAATCATTTCTTAAGGTATTATGGTTGGCTTATGCCTAATATCAGATTATGATTTGCTTTTTCTTTATTCCAAGCACTGATCTAAAACCAAGAAGTATGGTATATAAATTTAATATATTACTACTATTACTGTTCAAGTCAATGTGAAGTCACAGAATGATGCCAGTTCATTAACTGGCATTGGTGTTCATACACATCAAGTTCTTTCCAAGAACCTAGGATGTCCTAACGTATCAGCATAATATATGTGAGGATCCAAGCAAGGTGGCCTTTTGCAATTGACAGATGGTAATTTTGTCAATGTGCAGATTTTCTAAGTGTTATCCAAAATTTTTCAGTATGGCACTCAGTGTGCTGATTATTACCAATAATAGCCTATTACTTTGGATAAACAAAGCCACAAGTCTAAGCAATGGATGGAAATCAGTTCCCAGCCCTGTTTACAATTCTGATTTGATGATCGCTCATAAGCTTACAACTTACAATATATAGTGGTGTAGATATAATAATGGCATATCAAAATAAATACATTATATTGTAAAAAAAAAGTATGTGCAACAATCGTATTATCACCGTGAAACCTTGAAATGAATAAGGACCTTGTATTTGCAGGAAAAAGTTAGGAAGAAAAAATGTTCAACTAAAACTTATGTTACAATGAAACTGTTGGTCTAAAATATCACAAGATGCAACAACCATCTCTCTGAAAACATTCTGTGTGTGAGAGAGAGTGGGGGGAGAGAGAGGGAGAGTGATCCACTTTATTACTCTACAAATAGTTACATCCACAACAATCAGAACTTTTAATTGGGTATAAATACATTTTAATTTGAGGTAAGGAAACTTCATTCAAAACCACTATAAAACCAGAGAGTTATAGGTAACAAATACTAGAACTATAGGAAGATCATTTCTAAAGACTTCTGGAAAGGATCCTTTTGAGCTCATTGTCAATCAATGTAACCCATTGAATTGAAGAAAAATGGTAAAAGGTTTAAATTATGTAGGTATCACGAGAATGGCATTTTTAAGGTCACAGGAAGTTTTGGTAAGCCACTAGGACTCACCAGGAGTTGGGCAGTCGTATAATTTTTTTTTAATAAATAAATTATATGCTTCAGTAGCTAAACAAATCAAAATATACCCAATCAAGTAGATGCAGCCCATCAAATAACATAATAATGTTATTATGTTAGGACAGGCTTTAAGGTATAGTACCTAAAAGCCAGCAAAACAACTGCTTTATAAGGTATTAGGTGACTTTGGCAGAGTTAAACCAGGTCACACTATTATTCTAGGAATGTGAAGAATGTATATTTCTAAAGTGGGGGGGATAGTAGATGTCTTTAGAAAGAAAGCAATTATCAGGTAATACCAACGCTACATCTGGTTATATAGCACAATGAAATTAGGCGGGAGAAGGTCTTTTCCGTCTATTCCAGCTTTAAAAAATAAAGAGAACCAAACGCACCAATAACCGCAGAATAGAAACAACCCTAAAACCCCGCGAAATCAAAGGGGAAAAGCCTTTTTAAGAAAGCTTTTTAGTGATAAATAACCAGATTTTCTAAGACGATGGAAAAGCTGTAATTCACGAACAAGCCCAGCTGCCTCTGCTTGGACTACCCAGAAACGAGAGGAAACTATTTCAAAGAGGGCAAAAAGCCAAAGGACCTTTCGGTACTCTCGAGTTCGTACAGGATGAAGGGAGAGCGAAGACGAAAACGGGGAGAATTTTCCTTGGGATCCTTTTGTTGTTGTTGTTATTTACAAATAAATACAGCCAGAAACAAAAAGGGGGACACACAGAGACAGAAATACGCCACTTTCCTTCCTTAGTTTGAGAAAAAAACGCCACGAAAGGTAATTCGGAGCTGGACTGGACAACAAGGCTTGACTTCTGACTTTTCACTCGAAAGCCCAGGTCATTTTTGTTTAATTCGTTGTTTTTTTTTAAATTTTGGGGGGACCCCTTGGCGAAGCCCCCGATGTCTTCCCCAGGCTGCTTCTGCCTTCGCGCAAGAAGAAACGGCCCTCTTCCTCAGCAATAACAAGCCTTTCTCTTCGGGTTTCCCACCCGGGCCCCGCCGAGAGCGAGCGAGCGAGCGGCAGAAAAACAGGCTTGCCCGCTCGCCCGGAGCGGCACCCACCTTGCCCGCCTCCACCTCACCTCTTCCGGATCTGCTCGCTGGCTTCCCCCTCGAAGGCGAGCCCAGGCCTCAACCGCAGCACCGGCGTGGCGTAACGCGAACATCCGACGCCGGCTCTCTTCCCCCCCCCTCCCCACTCCCGCTTTCCCGGCCGAGCGGCCCGTGTGTTGGGGAAGCGAGTACGACGAGCCGCCGCCACCGCCACCGCTACCAACCAGCCGCCACTAACGACCAGAGGCGGCGTGCGTCGTGAGGGTTGGCAGGGAGTTATGCCCCGCGGGCGACGCTCCGCAGCCAGTGCGGCATCCCGGGGGGGGAGGGGGGGCCGGAGTCTCCCTGGGCGCCGCTCCCGCTTTACCGGAGCTCCAGCTGGAACGGGAGAACTAACCGCGGCGGCCTTTCCTCCCCCCCTCCCTCCGGTCTTCCCCCAACCATCCGCCGTCTCCCGTCTGGAGCGCCCCCTGCTGGGCCGTGTGCGGGACGGCTGGAACTAGCCGAAGGGCTGCTGCTGCTCTCTCTGGCCGACGAGCAAAACAGGAAAAGAAAAAAGAAAAAAGCAGGGGAACCACATACACATAAGACACTTTCTGAGGGACCCTGTGGGGCGCATCTTCCTTCCAGCGTTACCGCCGCTCCGGGGATGCTGAAGGAGGCGTGGGGGGGTGCTTCTTGACTTACCTGCGATGCTGCCTTGGCTTGCCCGAAAGAGTTTCTCCTCCCGGTGAATCCCTTGGGAAGGGCCGGAGAAGCGAGCTTCAAGAAGCGGTCGGCCACCACAGCTCTCTAGGCCGGTTTACACCCCCACTTTATATAGAAATATTTGCCTTGCCGAGGCTTTCCAGAGAATGCTCTCTCTCTCTCTCTCCTTGGAGCCTCAGGGAAAAAGTCCCCGAAAGCGACGTAAATTAAACGTGTAGAACAATCCAGCCTGAAAGCGAATCCCCAAGTTCTCCTGGGAATCGCGGGCGTGCGAAAACCAGAAGGTGAATTCTCAAAAGGTGAATTTAAAAGGAGGCAGGGCGATTTCTCCGGCTATCACTAGAAAGCCAGCTAATCTCAGGAGCAAGAGTCCAGCTCTTTCTTCAAAAGGCTTATTATCTTGAATTTAAAATATAAACTTGAGGAATGTGGCTCTCAAATAACCAGCAGTTTATCTAATCAAGACGTAGTAACAAAAAAACACACAAAAACTCTGTGGCAGATAAAGAGTGCGGTGTTACCTCATATATTTTTTAATTGCAACGATTAAACTTCAGCTTCCAAAACAAGTTCTGGCATATGTGTATATTTCAAGCTGTTCAAATGGCTTGCATACAGTTCTTTTTAAATAGGACAGTAGTTGCATTGCGCATCATTATAAAAGAGTACCGCACAGTAATTCTAGTTATGTTAATAATATGGGTGTGTTATGTGATCCTTTGGCACGTTTCAGGGCGAATCATCATTTCAGAAACCATATAAGTTCTTCATATTACACATAAGCAGAGAAATAGTGACTTGCTTCAGCATTTCTCCTAAGCAGCTAAAATAACAGGAAAAAGCAATGGAGTGAAAATGACAAACACCGCGCTGAGTTGGAAATTAAGCAAATGGAAGGTCATCATAGAAACTCCAGCTTTAATTGAAAAAGATTTGTGATGACCAGTGTAAATTTGTTCCAATTGTGAATTGATTCCTTGGGAGTGACATAATCTAAAGAAAATAATTGAGATGGAATAAGTTTAAGAGGATGTACTTATTGGTCTTCAAAGTGTGTTCAAGTGTGATAGATTTTATAGTAGTGACACTTTAGAAAGCCAATCCAAAGACACTTTGGAAAAGCCAATCATGATGTTACAGTGAATTTGCACTTCAGTTTAAACAATGTATTGACTTGACTATATAAACGTTTTCCAGTTCTGATGTAAATATTGTAAAAGGAATTTTTTTTCCTGGTTCCAAGTTCTTTGTTAAATGTTATAATTAGCTACCACCAGTTTGAATCAAACATATGCATAGATTTTTTTTTAAAAAAAGGCAATTGTGGGCTAAATTTATTTATTTTGTCAAAAGCTTACAATACAATAGAAATAAGAATAAACATAAGTTTAAATATAAGAAATAGGAATTAATAATTGGGATAGGGACGGTAGGCACGATTGTGCGCTTATGCAAGCCCCTTACAGAACTCTTAGGAATGGGGTGAGGTCAATAGAGGTTAGTTTGAGGGTAAAGGAGTGGGGGCTTGAGCAGGTGACAACAGAATCAGGTAGTGAGTTCCAGACATTGACCACTCTGTTGCTGCAATCAAGTTTGGAGTGGTTTACATTAAGTTTATATTTCTTGTGTGCTGGAAATCTTCATACAAAAGAATGAGTTTGAACAACACTACTCTGCTTTTGGTTTAGTTCAAAAACTGGCATTGGCCTCAATGAGAGTTTTTGTCTTCATACAAAACAATCAGTCCTCTGGTGTTGGATTCTATTAAAAACACTTGTGTACATTAAATATCAATCTACCCAGTCAATGTATTTTATAATTTCAGGTTTGGTGTGTTGTGATGCATACTCAGCTTGTAGTTCATGCTTAATGTATGGCTTATGTGTATGGCATGTGGAAAGACTCACAATACACTATTATGTGTATGGCATGTGGCAAGAGTCACAATACACTATTTTTTCAATGGTTTACCAGTCATCTCTTACTTTGATCACCACTGACATATACTTCCTGTTTGTTTGTGACATATAGAAAATCAAAGCAAAGGCAGTAACCAGAACCTTTGAACCATAGTAGATACTGGAAAACTAAGTTTTTATCTACCTTGTGATACCCATGTTTCACTGTCACACATTTGTAAGAGGAGGAAGTATAAGAGGAACAAGAGAAATACAAGTAGTCCTCCACTTGTGATCACAATTGAGCCCAAAATTTATATTGTTAAGTGACAAAATTGTTAAGTGAATTTTGCCCCGTTTTACAACTTTTCTTGCCACAGTTGTTAAGTGAATCACCATAGTTGTTAAATTAGTAACCCAGTTGTTAAGTGAATCTGGTTTTCCCATTGACTTTGCTTGTCAGAAGTTCACAAAAAGGGATCGTGTGACTCCAGGATACTGCAACCATCATAAATGTGAGTCAGTTATCAAGCATCCGAGTACACTTGGCCAATACAAAATTATATTCTATTCATAAATCACATGACCATGGAGGTGCTACAATGCTCATAAATGTGAAAAATGGACATAAATCGCTTTTTTCAGTGCCATTGTAACTTTGAATGGTCACTAGACACACTGTTGTAAGTCAAGGACTGCCTGTAGTAGTGGCACTCCTGCTTTGAAGCTTTGTATCTAAAAGCTGGAAAGATGAGATAATAAAAACGAATGTTTGTTACAATAAATTAAAAAGTGGCATATAAGATAACTTTAACATTAGAAATAAGAAACATAATAAAACATATTTAATTTCGACAAATTAATCCTGAAAGATTATGCAACATTTTTGCAAACTAACATGAAACAAATTCTTGTTTCAAATTAAGCGTGCATAATTAATATGTTTGTTTCATTTTTTAAAGCTCATTTCAGAATAACTTGATTCTCATTGTTAAATTCATGTCAAATCATGTTTTTTTCTCCTTCCACTAGATAATAGGAATGATATCAAAGCAGCGTTACAGCTAGAATATTCCTGCTGACTAAAAGGTGAATGTGATAGCTGATTTCCTCCTCTTTCTTTGGTTACCAATACAATCTGCGTCAGTGGTTAGAAGATCCTACTATCTTCCAAAACAGATACTGAAATACCAAACTCCTAAGAATTACAGCATAGACTATTGCATCATTTTATTCCTTCATAGATGGAAAAATCACTTTAATTTTGGGATAACAAATTGTGGATCTAGCTCAGCTCATTAAAAAAAGCACATGTGATAAAGATTGTGATAAATAATAATTCCTATTTAGATTACCTTTTCATCATTAATCTTCCAAAACAGAATCTATTTGTCTTTTCATAGCCACTTTTTATATGATGAAGTATTGGCACATCTGCAATATTATGCATAGTTATGTGAAGTTGATATTCAAGGTGTCAATGGAGTTTATTTCTAAGAAAATATAAATTGAAAAGGCCATTTTGACCATCAAATCCAATACAGGAATCCAGATTAAAGCATTTTATAAAAATGGTTGTCCAGCCTCTGCTTCCATGCATTCGGTGAATAGGAGCTCTCTGTGTCTCTGAGTAACATTTCACTATCAAACTGTTCTTGCTGTTAGGAAGTATTTCCCGACATTCCTTTGGAATCTGTATTGCTGTAAATTAAATCTGTTATTCTGTGCCCTGCCTTCTAAAGCAAGAGACAGCAAGTCTTCTGTGTGACATTCTAGCAAGGCTGTATGATACCTTGACAAAGCCATGCTGACTTCTGTTCCTGTTTGTATTGTTTTCAAGGTGCTTACAAATCAATTATTAAGTGCTCTGGAATCTTCCTAGATTTCAGTATTACGCTGACTGGTGTGTAATTTGCTGGATGTTCCTCCCCGGATGTTCTTCCTCCACATACTTTCTTTAAAGATAAGGACAGCATTCCTTTTCCATCATCTCTTGGTCCCTTTATTAATTGTCCAGAATTTGTCAGACAAAAGGATTTGGTCAGACCACCAACTAATTCTTTCAGTACGTTTTAAAGTACTATTTTAACTTCTTTAAAATAAAGATGATTACCTGGTTATGTTTTTTTAACCAATTTCAAATTTCAAACTTGTCTTTTTACCTTGTTCTTCATAACTTTGTGGTGGAACATTTACTTTTTTGTGTGAAAAAGACTGAAAAAAATTAGTTAAATAGCCCTGTTTTTCTTTACTATCTGTTCTCATTTCGTTATCTTCATTGATAAGTGTGCTCAGTGTATAAAAGGGTACTACAAGTAATCATGGATATCAATGTCACATGATAATGCTTTAATATTATCAGTGTGAACAAAATATCAATCCAATATAAAAATATTTATCGCAAGACTACATAGAATTTCACACTGTATACATATGATCTTACTAATATATCTATGTTGACTTCCCCAAGTTAGAGCTGTTACTTTATTTGCCTTTGTATTAACAAAGCAATTAATAATCTTGGTACAGTTTGTAGTACTATGTTTTAATATATTTTTTTACTCTTCCAGTGAAAACACCTAATGCAGACATTATCTTTCTCTGAATCTTAGGAGACTGTTCCATACATGACCCAGCATGAGAATGAGCCATCTATTGTTTTGCAAGAACTACACGAATGAGGAATTTGTGAGGAATTACATTGTCCTCAGTCCACCTGTAATTTTCTGGGAAAGTGACCTCCTTCTGAGTTTTCTAGCTGTGGATCAAACGTACAGTATTGTTTTTCGTCTTTGTTGCTAGAAGCAGGGAAGTCTGGTTTGCTTACTCAATTCTATCTCACATAAATATCCCTGTTCCAATTGGCTAAAATGTGCTCTGTGAAGTACACCCATTTTCTCAATCTCTTCCTTCTGCCTTTGATGGCCATCACATACTCTTATTATATTCTCTCTATATTCTATTTAATACAATAGTGTAATATTAGCCATTCCCTTTTTTTCCCCTTAATCAGAGGAACTTTGAAATGCTGGCTTTTTCTTTGTTTTTAATTTTATGCATTTAATTAACACGTGTTTAGCCATGTTGTGGCTGCTTCACTGCTGCCAGGTTGCCACTGCTGTGGTCATGTGATGCTCATTTTGAACATTCCATGACGGTTTCCCAACCACTTGCACAATCCCTTATGCCTTCCATCCCACCCAGCAGCAACCATTTACCTGCCTGTTAAGAAGGAAAGGGAAGTAATGACAGAATGACAAGGAGGAAAGAAAGTCAGGGAAAAGGAGGGAAGGAAGGACAGAAAGAAGGAAGGAAGGAGGGAGGGAAGAAGGAAGGAAAGGAAGGAAGGAGGGAGGGAGGAAGGAAGAAAGTTTCTGATACTCTGCCAACTTCCTGCAAAAAAAGGAAGTAACTTCTCCCTTTACTTTTTTGCCCACCTTTAATCATTCTTTTTCTGTTTAGGTAAGGAAATATTTCTGAAAGGATGGCAAAGGAGGTCATTGGTTGCTTAGTCTTAGCTTCTAAAAGTCATGATATATGAATCCTTATCTGTAGGGAGATGAGGCAAATGAAGAGAACAGTGTTGCAGTGGCACAGTCCAAGCCCCACCTCTTTTGTACATTTGTTTGTTGTAGTAGTGGTGGTATTTAACCGGTTCGCACCAGATAGGGTGAACCGGTAGCAGAATTTGGCATGGGTCGCCGAACCGGTACTAAGTTCTGGGTGGCCATGCCCCCAATCTGGTCGCCCTCCTGCCCGATGCTCGCTTTCCCGCTGCCTGACATTCACCTAAGGTATTTCTTTTTTTTCCCCCTCCTGACAATCTGTGCATAGATCAGCTGTGCCAGGATTCCCCTTACTGAGGCCCAAGAAAGCAAAAAGATGGAGCCCCCCCTCCATGTTTTGTCTTCCAGAGCCCCAGAGGACCCTAAGGGGAGCAAAAATGCTCCCCCTCAGAGGCCCCTTTGAGGCTAGGAAGCTCCCAAAATGGAGCTTGGAGGGGTGCTGCGCGCCCCTCCCATGTTCTGTTTTTTTTCCTTCCTGAGCCTCAGAGGAGCCTTAGGGGAGCAAAAAAGCCCCCCCAAGGCTCCTCTGAGGCTAGAAGGCTCCCCAAAATGGGTGGGGTGGCAAAAAAGCAAAAAAAAAAAAGGCACACCCACCCAGTCACATTGCCACACCCACCAAGCCACGCCCACAGAACCAGTAGTAAAAAAATTTGAATCCCACCACTGGTTTGTAGGTACTTAAAGGGACAGAATGTGTGTTGCAACAGTATAATGCTTTCACTATTTTTTATTAAAGTGCTGGATTCTGCAGACAGGGCTGGCTCCTCTGCATATTGTGGTAGCGGGTATGCATACTACATTGAAAACCATAAACTGCAGCTTCTATATTATTTAAAATATGTGTTTAATGTAGCTATTTGTCCATTGGCAGTTCTTGGCTTAAAACAGTTATTGTGACCAGAATTGCCACAACTAAATAACATGGTCATAAAATATAAAATCACCTTACCACATCACATTACTTAGCAACAGCAATTTCAACAGTCCTTGTTGCCATCATGAGGTGATGACCACATGGGTCATTAAGCGAGTGCTTTGGGTGTGTCTTCTGTTTTCCTGCTGGCTTCCCCATTAACATTGCTTGTAGGTAGCCTATGGGGAATGTCAGAAATTGTAATCACGCAACTGTAGCTCACTGCAACATTGTAATCATGAGCCAAGTGCCAAGTATCCCATGACCCTGCTGTGGCAGCCGGAACTTTGAGGACCCATCATAAGTACCATTTGTTCACGCCATTACAACTTTGAACAGTTGCTGAATGAATGGTCATAACACAGGATCGGGGTCACGATTCAAAAAGTTGGGTGGCGAACAAACCCAGCTGCGGCAATTTCCTCTTCCATACATGCGCAATCCATCTGCGCATACACAGTCAGTTGTGCTTCTGGTCATGACCAAATCGGGTTGCGACCATAGTCCTGGAACGGATTACGATCGCGACCCAAGGTTCCACTGTATAGTGTTCTGCACTGTCCTGAGTCACTTTTTGTGAGATGAGGAGGGGAGGGACAGATACAAATGTTATTTTATAAATAAATGAATAAAATATTTCTCATATAATGAAAAATTAGTTCACCTCCTGTGATGGTGAAATATTTGTGTAATTATGTACATTAAGTTTGGAGGATATCTTCATGTTCCTGTTTCTTAATTTATACATTTCAGAAATAAGTAAATTCATTATTTAATAGATCCACTATATTAATTTTAATAAACATTTAACATTTGATCTAACCACCAATTAATAATCCAAAACCTACGCAATGTTTGTTAAATATTTTAGTTCTGTAAGTTTCAATGTGCAGAAAATAAAAATGTCAAATACTAAATAATAATGGAAACAAACAGTAGAGTTAATGTTTACATAAAGTTTCAATAAATGGATTTGCCAATGATTTACATTTTTTCTGAGTCTATTGGAACATTATTTTTAAAAATGGCATGCTAAACATGTTCAACAATTCCACAGGGGAATATTATTGTGATCATATTGCATGTGATTTTCAGAAGGACTTCCAAATATGTACATACTTTTATAGGAAAGAAGAAGAAATCAGGAAAAGAAAGGAATGATCTAGTATTGGAAACAAAAAAAGGTTCATTTGGAAATGTAAGAATCACAGATGGAGTGTTTCTAAACAGAAATTGGAATATTTGGTGGTCACATTGCAGCTGGAGTGTGTCCATATGGATGCTTGCTTATTTGTTTGTTTGTTTAACTGGGACTGAGCTTACAAGATGCTCCAGTCATGGCTCTTAGCAGCATATCTCCTCACTTCCATAAATTGCATTAAAGAAAATGCAATAAAGAAAAAAGCCAATCAGAAATATTATGCAACCTACATATAGCAATGGTAGCAATTATAAATATAAACACAAATTTTAGACCATGTAGTCTAAGCATATTTAACAAAAAACAAAAAATTATGGGGCATTAAAATACACACATGGGCTCCAAGTCCCATGCCCATACTTCTCTTTGGAAGTACTTTTGGTTATTTCTTGCTGAAAAAGGAACACAGATTTTCTTTTCTTTTCTTCTTTTTAAAATATATCCGTAGTTTTGGAAGATGAGCAGCTGAATAAATTGGGTGGGAATTTCTTTACAATACCAAACATTCTAAATTCTCTCTCTTCTTTGTTACAGAGGCAAAAAGTACTATCTAGAGCATATTCCCTTCAATTAATAAATTTCACCCATTGAGCATGATGCTATTTTTCTTTTTCCAGCTTGTTATATACCTAAATCAGATCCTTCCCAGGGGTGGGATTCTACCAGTTTGGACCAGATCTATAGAACCAGTTGTTATCATTCTGCGCAGTTCAGAGAACCAGCAAATCCTACCTCTGGCTGGCCCTGCCCCTCACCGCCCATCCTTTCCCTCCCTGCCCAGTCTTTATCACACATGCACAATATTGCGTGCATGCCCGACATCACCGACTGCATTCTTCTCTGCCCAGTCACTCCTTAAGGTATTTCTTTTTTTCCCCCCTCCTGACAATCAGATGTTCCTATGATCAGTTATGCTGGGATTGCCCTCAGTGTCTTACTGCTTCGCCCAGGAGGCCCAGGAAGGCAAAAAATGGAGGGGGGTGGTGCAGCAACCCTCCCCATTTTTTGCCTTCCTGGGCCCCAGGGAAGTTTCCTGGGAGCAGAAACACCCAACCCCAGAAGGCTTCCCTGAGGCCCCGAAGGCCCCAAAACAGAGCATGGAGAAGTGCTTTGTGCCCCACCTGGCTCTGTTTTTTTCCTCCTGAGCCCCAGGGAAGCCTTCTGGGAGCAAAAGCGCTCCCCCAGGAGGCTTCCCTGAGGCTTAGAAGGCCCAAAAATTGGGGGAGGGTTGCTGCAAAAAAAAAGGCGTCATGCTCACCCAGTCACATGGCCACGCCCCCTAGCCTCGCCTACCTAATGCCCACAGAACTGGTTGTTAAAAAATTTGAATCCCACCCCTGATCCTTCCCATACTATCCTATAAATTGCTTTTGAAGATTTTGAATACTGTTGTGATCAGAATAAAGCCCTGGGAGATCTTATTTGATAATCTGTTCCATAATGATTCAGAACAATTTACAAGCACATTTTGGGTTAATTGATTAACCAGTTGAAAATTCATTAAACCACAATGTCCACATTTATCTATCTTGTCAGAGAGAGAAAGAGAGACAGGGAGAAAGGGAGGAAGGAAGAGAGGGAGAAGGAGATATTTCATATGCATTCATATTTGTGATGAATTGCAGTCCTTCTTCTCTACCTCCATGGTCAAAATCATACTGCTGAACACTACGCAGTTCTATCTTCATAAAAATTTTGTTCCCATAATTCCTCCTGATTCTATCCATTGTTTATATTTAATAGTAAAAGAAAAATAGAACAGCGGAAGCACATAATGTGAACTCGATCTCAAGTGCTATAATAAAAAAAAAACTGACAAAAAATAACCCAAACTAGGTCAATTTATTTGTGAGCTATTTTTTTCAAGCTATAATATTACTTCTGATAATTATGTGTTGCCTTTTTTCATCTCTCCCCCTCCTTTTTTTCCAGAGGGAATGGGGCATTGAACTTCTCTAGCAAAGGCAACATCAATGCCAAAATCTTTAGAAGCGATGAGCAGTTTTGAAAATGAATCGCTCAAATGGTATAGGAATTTTTCTCAGCTCTTTTTTAAAAAAAGGGGGAGAACAAGGAAAAACCCAGAATAGAATTCTCAGTACCGAACAGTACTGACTTATGAAAATTGAAAGCATTTTTATTAAATCAGACTTATTCCATAGTGAGGGGGTTTAGGATTGCATTGACCCATGTGAAATCAGAATCAATGCAGGTAAACATTTTTCTTTCAAATAATTTATAGAATTTCTGTACGTCAAACAGTATTCACAAGTTGACATGTACAAGTATTGTACCTTGATGTTAATGAATGACCTGCTTTTTAGCCATGAAGCCACTTCTGGTTTTTGTGACCTAATTCACAGAATAATCTGTCAGTATCAACTTCTCTGGGTTTTTATAAGCATTTTAAAATGATAACAGTGGTAGTGACTAGCTATCTTATCTTCTGCCAACTGTTTTTTTTATTATGTCTCTGATTTCTCTAAGCATCACTGTCTTAATGAAAAATGTTTGGTTCTGTGTTAATTGTCTGAAATATTTAAGCTTTAACTTCATCATTATTGCTTCCAGTAACTGTTTGGTCTCACTTTAATCTAATATCAAATTATTTGTTGTTGCTATAGTCCAAGAGACTCTCAATTATATTCTCCAGCACTACAGTTCAAAAGCATTAATTTTTCCTCTTTCAACCTTTTTAATAGTTTGGCTTTCACAGATGTTTCTAACAACTGGAAGTACATGGCCTTCATGATAAGTATCTTCGTTGTAAATATATCTCTGCTGTTTAATATTTTGTCTAGATTTACTATTTGATTTCTCCCAAATAACAGATTTTTAACATGAAATAATTAGTTATCATAGTTTTTTGAGCATAAGAAAATAAAGTCTACTATTGTTTATCTTCATCCATTTGTAGTGGGTTAGTACTGCAGTAATTCCATTGAACGTAATCTTGGGTTTTTAATATTTACCCTTAAATCAGCTGTTTTACTTTTTTTACTTTCACCAAGAGATTGCAGCATATCAGACATTCTTCATATTTCTTCCTGCAATTTTAATTTTGGTTTCTCTTTCTTCTAATTCAGCCTTTCTCATGATATGTTCTGCACAAAAGTTAGCTAGGATGATATTATTCAGCTTCGACTCTTCTTTTTTCCATTCTAACTTTCCCATTCTAGACAGCATACAAATTGTTCAGAATGTAGGCAAGTTACTCTGGTACATCCATTTTTAAGAGTGATTCACAATATATTGTGATTTACAGAATCAAAATCCATAGTGCAATTAATACAACAATATTAAGCATATTTTTGTAAGTCTCTTGCCTTTACAATGTGATCTGCATTGCAGCCACTGCATTTTCTGAAACTAGCTTGTTCTTTTTACAGTATTTGTTTATTTACTTATTTATTTGTTTGGTTTATATAAATCTGTTGATGTCTGGATTGCAAAATCTTGAGCATTTCTTATTAGCATGCAAATTAAGTGCACATGCTTTGGGTTTTTACTGTTTCCCATTTATCTTTATTCTTTGGTGAATTTATTTGTAACAGTGTGTAATGATTTCAATTTCCATGAAGGTAGTAGGCCATGAAGTGTATCTGATTGATCGGAATAAGAATTCATTCATATTCTTTGGACTGTTCAGGGTATCTGTGGTTGAGGCAAGGGGCCAAAATGGTGGGCACAACAGCACGATCATCAAGACACACATAAGGAGGTAGTTTTCCCCCTCTATAGGTGGCCCTCAATAGATTATAATATTCTATCTCACATCTCTCTATTCAGTAGAGAGCGAGAGGAGGACCAGCATAATTATTTCATGTTATTATGGAGATTAGAAATGACTACAAATAAAGGATTTCTAGAATTCTCCCTTCAGAAATGCAATTGATTTCATAACTTTAAAATAACTACAGTGCAATATTATGCATTTTGATTCAAATTAAGGCATCCTGTTGTATGCAAATAAGAATTACTCCCAGTTAAGTATGTGTACCATAGCAGTAATTCAAATTTGAAATCTCTGGATCTTATAAAGGGCATCATCACTAGAAGAAATTTTTAAATTTTCCAATAGAGTTATGTTTATTAAAGAAAGGTCTGCAACCTTTCATTATCCAATCCTGGAACATTTTAAACCATTTTATTTTTACTCAATTTGAATAACATGTATTCTTGATAACGGATGAAAGATCTCGTTGCACGTACTGTTTCTGCTGCTTCCAGTTCATCTCTGGGCCAGTTTGTTCCATGACATCAGTTCATTCTGAGGGCTGAATTGGCATTTCTCTGTTTTCTTGCCAGTTCATCTGAAATTAGAGCAAAGTTGACTTGGGTATTTGTTTTACAACACTAAGTCTTGTGAACGGTCAGTTTCTGGATCAGCTTTAGTCTTGTATCATACTCCTACCAGCTTCTGGGTGTAAAATAAAACCTTGTTTGGTATTTAATTATCCTGTGGAAAGAATAAATGCTATCAGCTAACTGGATCTTAATCATTCTAGTCAGAGTTTGGTCAGTTTCATGTCTCCTTTAAAAAAATAAACAAGCTTAGTTTTTTGGTGGTTGTATAGGCAAGCATTAATAGCAAACCTAATCTTAATCCTTCTAGTCAGTTTCATAGTCCCTGTTTGAAAAACAAACTAATATATCCAAACCCATCCAACTTGATTTCCCCTCCTTATGTTAGCAATGTTCACTGAACAGTTGTTTCACTTCCCAGGCTCTAGGCTAAAGCCAGCAATTATTTCCTACAATAAACACAAATACAGTGGCTCTAAATTGCCACCATGATTGAAACTATTATAAATTGTACTTGCCTACAAAAATAATGCTATGTTTTCCTTCCAGCACCTTAATCAAAAACAGAAGAAATAAAAGGTTTTATAGAAACTGAGTCTCCCCCAGCCAGCTAAAACTGTTGTGTGTGGTGTCTGATAACATTTTATTTTAGTTTTCATCTATTTGGAGCAGAAGTGACTTGTCTATTACACCAGGAACTATGACTCGGGTCCATAGACTGTGTGAGTCCTGTTTTTTAATTCCCCTTAATGGTTACTTGGTGGGAGCATTGACTGACTATTGCTGTTCTCAGGCTGGCTTCGGCAGCAGTGAAGGCATTTAGAGACTGGCTTCCAAAGAGTTGATGAGAGAGAAGGGGATGAAAATTGTGCTACAAAGAAGTGCCCTACACTAAAAGACAGGTCATATTTTGATTACCAGAGTTGGATGTTGCTGTTCTTGTTTAAACAAGTCTATTTGTGCAAAGTCTCTGGAATAGATAGAAGGGTGAAACTGTGGCTTTATTATAAGCTAACTACACCAGTTCAAAAGACTGATGTGACTCATAAGGTGCATAACAGCAATAAAAAAGAATCTATGAATATGTTGAAGCCATTGAACATGTACAACTGGTTATTAAATCCAAAAGTGAATGCTAAAATTTATGAAGGTTTTCCACCACTTCAGCAATATCAGTCACAAATCCAATTAATTTGATCTACTGTGAAAAAACAGCTAGTTTTTAATAGTACGAAAGAAAAGGAAAAGAAAATAATTATTGATGGGGAAACTTTGTCCTGACATTGTTTTAAATTCAGTTATGGGATTCTTGATTGTGGACTATTTTTATGTAATGGCTTTCTCTATTAAGTCTACCCTCCCCTCTCCAAATTCCTCTGGCATCAGAGCCAGAGACTAATTACCTTCAGGGCACAAAACAAGATACATTAACATTATAATACTGTAACTTTTTTGTTCTGAGCTTTTTTTAATTTTTTTTTAAAATACCCAACTTCAGTAATCATCTTTGTATCCATTCATGCATTCCTTAGAATTACAGAAACTGTTGAGACATTGCCAAGCATTAGGCCATATCTCCATCTCCATCTTCTGCTTTGATGCCTTCAGGTCACTGTAGAGTCGTAGGCCCTTTGTGACTGCCAGAACAAATCCCTGCAGTTTTCTTGACAGGATTTTGCCACCACCTACAAAATGAGAAAGGGGATGGATGAATCTGGATGCTGACCAGATCCTATTGAATCTCTAGCAGCATATAAATTCAGCTTCATGCCTCTTTCAAATCCTTCTACTCCAGTGGAAAAAAATCTTATAAAGAGATTAAACTAATTATAAATACATGATATAATTATCTCTAAATTTTAAAGATTCTTTTCATCAGTTAAAGGAGATGGCAGCCAAGAATTAGAATGATTTTTTTTTTGCATCAAACCTCTTTTGAAGAATATTCAAATATCTTAGGATAAAATAAAGGAAAGAGGGCCTTTCTGCTATATATGAAACTAGCTCGATACCTGTGCTTCACTATGAAGCTATGTGGTTGGGCTTAGTTTTGGGGGAGGAAAAAAGGAAAATGAAATTCTGCCCCTGCCTACCAGCATCCATCACTAGCCGTATTCATCTGGCTAGTGTCCTGTCAGTGTGTGAGAGAGTTGAGGGCTGTTTGGAAACTGAAACAGTATTTGCTCTGTGAGCAAGGAGACAGCAAGGAGCTTGGGTGTGGTTTAGCTCACCTGTACTAAATGTAGTTCTGTACTAAATCTGCTTGGTGCTCTGGAACTGAAACTGAAACTTCTCAACTTGTGTTTTGCATTTGGAACAGATTTCTTTTCAGGAGGGGAGGGGGAGTAGAACTCCTTAGTATCAGAGCATGTTAATAATAATATAGGAAATACTAATGCTCTGATGGTCATTTTGATGCTTGGTCTTAAGAAGCACTTAGAAGCCAAGAGGAACATATGTGCCAAATTTCAAGTTCATAGACTTTACGGTTCTGGAGATTTTGTTATGATGTGTGAGTGGTATTTCGCTTTTATATATATAGATTAGAACTGATCAGATCCAGCAGGAGAGGCATATTTTGGGCCCCATTTGCCAAAGAATTCCATCTGATGGGAGCTAGGAGACAATCCTTTTTTTTTTGCCATACTGAGAAGGATGCTAGTCCCAAGTCCCTCTTGGCCTTTCAGAAAGTTTTCAAGATATGTTTTTTTAATCAGGCCTGAGGATCCTCCAATAGCAGGGACCCCACACAGTGGCTCCATCGTGCATAACATTATGATTTTAATCCTCTCGCACTTTGGTTTTAATAATTAGTTGAATTGCTTAATTGGTTCTATAATATGTGTATATCATTGCTTTTATTGTACACTTCCCAGAGTCATCTTCTGCAAGATAGACAGCCATACACATTTGATAAAATAAATAAATGAATAAATGTTCAATTTTCATGTTGGAAGCCACCGAATAGTTTAAGTAGAAGAAAAGGGCAACTATCCATCCCCCCCGCCCTCCGATGCTTTTCAGGAAATGATAGGCTCTGATATTTGTGCAAGATTCAGCTACAGGTAATCTTCAAGTTACCATGGTAATTGGGACAGGAAATTCTGTTGCTAAACGGTGTGCTCATAAAATGTGACTGCATGAGACCGTATCACTTAGTTACAGCTTTCCCACTAGACCGTGTAGGAAACAGAATAGAATAGTTATCTCAATATAGGAAACTTTCAGTGTTGAGAAGTCCAGGAAAATGATTTAATGATAAAAATCAAAAGATCAGAATTAGAAACTGCTGGTAATGTCTTAGGTTTGGTAAAAGATGGATTAGACATTTTCCATGACAAAATGTTTATTCTTAATATTTTCTCCCTGAATATTAATGCTTTCTGTAGCTCTCTGACATAATACTGTAGAATACAAACATCAAGATACCCATTGTTACCTGACTGTAGTATTACTTCTTTTCACCAACATTAACTTTTATCTGCCCCTTTTTCTTAAACAGGCAAAAAAGTAAAGAAAGGATACATTCTTTATAATTCAGCACTTGTAACTCCATTTTAAAAGAATTCAAGCATTCGTATCTCTACCATAATTAATTAAGTTCAGCTAAGTGAAATACAGCTATATGTATTTCAGGAAAATATAAATAATGAGAAAATAAATATCTGTAAAGCTGATTAACCATTCCTATTAATATGAACAGTTGTGCCTGCTTTCAATAGCAGATTGTTTGGGTAGTCTGGTCCCATAACCTCTTGCCCTCAAGTCAGTAGAGTGCTTATATTGTAGAAAATGTGCAAACAATTATTCCCCAGCCTATTATTTTGAATATTGCACTTAGCCCACATCGTGCATTTATTTTTAATGTATCTATTGCAGTATTTCTATTCTATATTGCTGTTTATATGAGCATTCAATGAAGGAGATTATGTTGGCATACATGATGGAAAATCAGAAGATAATATCATATAGTCTGTAAAGTGGTACATGATACCTATCTACAAAGAAAAGGTCTCTGTAGGAGATATATCCATACCTGACTGTGATTTTAAATGTGTTCAGTTTTATTCCAACACTTCTTAATATTTTTTGTCTGGCTTCATGGAACATTTATAGTAATAAATAAGGCAATATTCTTCACCATCACCACTTAAAAAAAACTCTGAATCTTGATGCTACAGACTTTTGTTTTTCTTCTTTATGTGGAAAACATTCCAAAATTTTTTCCAATATTGTTATTAATTCAAAGCATTATTGAGACTGAACTAGGTGTCCTAGTGGATTACCATTTAAGTATGAGCCAGAAGTGTGTTACAGCTGCCAAAAAAGCCAATGCAGCATCAGGCTACATCAACAAAAAGATAGAGTCAAGACAATAAGTGATTGTACTGTTCTATTTGCACTAGTGAAGTCACACTTGGAATACTGTGTCCAGTTCTGGTTTCCATAATACAAAAAAATAAAATAAATGGTGAAACCCTAGAAAGTATGCAGAGAAGAGCAACAAAAATGATAGAGTCTGGAGGCTAAATCAAACGATCATCAGTTAAGGGATCTAGGTATGTCTAGCCTTATGAAGTGAATGATTAGTAGTGACATGAAAGTTATTTTCCAGTACTTAAAGGCAGGGGTGTGATTCAACCGGTGTAACAACCAGTTCAGTGAGCATGCACTTTGCGTGCCAAATGGACACTTTGCACGTGCGTAGCATTTGAGAAACACTGTTTTATCAGCTCTAAAACTTACCTTCTGCTGCAGTCCCGGTGAATCAATCAGCTGAGGAGCAGCAATCCGCTGCATCACACCAAACAGCTGAGCTGAAAACCCCAGAAATAAAGGAGAGAATAGGACAGCGGTAGGTGGGTGGGGCCAAATCATCACCATAATTACCGGTTCACCCGAACTAGACCGAACCGGTAGAATACCACCCCTGCTTAAGAAGAGGGTGTTGACTTATTCTCCAAAGCGCCTGAGGACAGGACAAGATGCAATGGATGGAAGCTTGTTAAACTAATCCAATCTAAAACTAAGGAAAATTTTCCTGACAGTAACAATTAATCAATGCAACAATTTGCCTCCTTGGAGTTATGGGTGCTGTGAGCTGGAGGTTTTTAAGAATAACTCCACAAACATTTGTCCAGGATGATATAAGGTTTCCTGTCCTGAGCAAGGAGCTGGAAGACCTCCAAGGTCCCTTCCAGCTGTATAATTCTATGATATGAGAATAGAATAGAATAACAGAGTTGGAAGGGAGATGGGAAGTCTTCTTATCCAACCCTCTGCTTAGGTAGGAAACCCTGGCCTATACCATTTCAGACAAATGGTTATCCAACAGAAAGAAGCTTATTCTTATGGAGGTAAATCTGAAGCTTCTATTGACTGTTATGCCTCTACTCTCAAATGCATTTCTATGTTAGTGAGGCCACTTTGAAAAAGGATTATTCCCATGATTTCCCTAAAATAATTCCATAACAATAAAGCCTATCAAATCACCATAAACAAGAGAAAACAAATAAGGGATAACTATGTATTTTGTTTTTAATTTGTAGTCTGAATGAAGCAGAAACAGAATTTGAAGAAATTTCCAATTAAGAACGAACTTCTATTAAGAACATCCTAAAATATGTTTACTCAAATAAATGTCACTGAATATGAAGTGTGATCAGAACTGTTGCTTAGTAACAAAATTAACATGTTAGACAAGAACTAAAATAAATGTGGCAAGATAACTAATATGAAACAAATACAGTAATAATGCAGTTATATCTTTCAGGAGAACCAATCCTTTTAATTATAATAATATCAAAAAAACTCAGTCTTTTGAAATATTTTCCTACCTGAATATTTTGCTATCTAACTATAAATCAAATTAATCTGTTTTATGTGACAAAATCAGCAAGGTAGACCTTAAAGATCCAGCACACAGTGAAGATATTAATTGAGAAGAATATAACAGGCAATTAATAGTATTAATGAAAGAGGAATCTGCAGGCAAACAATAGCTTATGAACAATTAGAAGATGCTTGGCCTGTGAAAAGGTTTAGATGTGGCTACTGCTATAGAATGTGTACCTACAATCCCTCCTATTGTGTATTCTATCTCTTTCCTCAGATTACTTGGCAAAAGAGTTTTTCAGATCTGAATCTTTGTCACAAAAAAGGCTGCATAGGCTTTCTACAGGTCTTTTGTAGCTTGATGCATTGTGTGGTCTTGTCAGTCATTCAAAGTAGATCTAAGAACCAGAGTTATGGGTAATTATACTATTCTATTCTAAGGTGACAGAAACAGAACCTTGCAGTGTGCTCCCCACTCCCTTTGTCTTCATGAGAACTAGGGAGAGCCATGTCTGAGATGCGAATTATGTTTCTGCACTGGACTCAGATTTCATTTATCTGACCATAGCCTGGATCTTCCTCCCGTTTCTCAGAGTTATTTCTACTCCCCATTACAGATCTCTTGAACCTTCCAAAATAATGTTTTGAGGTACAAAAGGAGTTCACAATTTCTGGGTGGACCGTGGAATGGTAACTGGGGACTAGTAGAGTTGTAGTAGAATTGCTGTGCCTCTAGAGATGATTGAGATAAATGTGGACATGTTAGATGTTGTATTTATTACAATGTAGGTTTGTATGCTCATGTTGTGCCCTCACTTGGTAGGTTTATTGATTCCCATTGAAGATAGTCCACAGGTTGACGTTACCAGTATAGTCTGACTTTTGGCTTAGGTGGAATTTCTAGGAAACCTGAATGTATAATGATTACAATGTATAATCAGTATTTATGCTGGCAGAGTTTTTATAGGGAGGTTGTCTCTTCCATCCTCTCAAACTGAGTGGATATAGGACAGGGGTGTCAAACTCACATCATCGCGGTGGCGTCACATGACATATTGGGTCTTTTTCCCCCTTTGCTGAACCAGAAGTGGACATGGCCAGCTCATGATACATCCGGCCTGCAGGCTGGGAGTTTCATAGCCCTGGTATAGGATGTAACAACTAATCTCTTAATATCACAACCTATTCTCAACAACGTTTAAAATATGTTTTGCAAATTAATATTAGAGGGAAAGCAGTATGATAATGATAGCCCAGAGACTAACTTCAACTGAAAGAAAAAAACTTTGTATAAAGACAAGTGAATATAATGAATACTTCCACTCCCAGGTTTTGATTACAATTTATTTTTTTATAATTTATTGTAATAAGAATTATTACATTGTGGAATCCTTGGTGTTCTTTGAGCTTGGTTGTTTGCTTGCAGATCTTTTATTAACCAACTATGGAAGGCATCGTCATCAGTGTGAGTGAGTGTTGGATTTTCTCCTTGTGTATACACAGTAGTGTGATGGAATGTGCAGCTGGAGAAGGTGTGTGTGTATGTGGCAATCTAGGCGATTCCACAATGGCATCCCAGAGAAGAGGCAACATATACCAGAGAGGCTCAAAATAAGAGATTATGCAGTCATGAACTGCATTGGGAAGGGAGGAAAAGGTTTGGGGTAGCAACTCCCTAGAGGCTCCCAAGGTATATCATTAGGTTAGAAGGTCATAGCTTTCATCTGGGGAGACTGGATTCCACTGTGTGGTCTTTGGGGTTAGACCTGACAGAAAGTTTGCTCTGCCAGTGTTGTTGGGATATAGTTTTCTCCTTGGTATTTCCTTGATTAGGGTATTGTTTTCACCTTGATTGTTTAGTGTTAATCATTGCTGTGACTATTGGCTGTTGGAGACAATGTGATCTGGTCTTTTTGTTTCCTTCTTAGCTTTTTCCCGCTCTGCTTTGAATGGTGTTTCGATATGGCTTATTTCTATGTGTCTATTGATGGCTGATTTGTTTGAACACCAAAGGGTCAGGAATTCCCTTGTGTTTTTGGATTTAGCTTGGTTAGGATGCTGGGGAAATAATGAATTTATGAAACATATATATCAAAGGATAGGAATTTACAAATATTAGTTCTAGGTCTCTTTGCTCTCTGATTAAGTAATAGATAGAACTTATTTATAAAAATACATAATTATAATCTAATAACAATAATAATACTCGACTATTATGTTTTATAAAGTATAGATAACAGGTAATTTACAAGATATAGGAAGTAACTGCCATTTAATATCTATGATGAAATATCTATATCACTATCAAAATGTATTAGAGAAAAATACAATTAGTTTTATTATAGAATGCATTGTGATGTCTATTTGTATGACTTTTTATCTTTTATTTTTGCATATTTGTATTTTAATTTTTTGTATTTAATAAAGTTTTTTAAAATTAAAAAAAAAGAAAAGATGGCATAAAATAACCACACATATTGAATTATACTATCTATGTTCTGACAGTTCCCGAATTTCAGTAGCCCCACTTTATGAAATTCTGATCTTAACACAAAGGCAAGCAAAACTGACGGCCATGATTTTTGCACAGGCACTCAGCACACAATTCAACCTGGAACCCGAGTCCTTGTGCAACACACCACTAATGCTGACTTTCAGTGATGCCATGGAAACCCAGAAGGCTTTCAGCAGCGCTCAGAGTTCTCAACTTCAATCAGGTTAAGGCTACAAGCATATATTAAAGGTATACATTTCCTAAAGTCACCTTCAAGCAAAGAACATTCTGTAGCAGAATGTGATGGTAGAACCCCGAGTTGTAGCTACTACTAGTGTAGTCTTTGACTTTAGCAGCAATTGAGATGGGATGATAGTGGGAACAACTACTGCCATGCAGTAGAAATTGCTGTCTTTTTAAACATTATAGTATTTTAATTATTTCATTTTTGTTGGCATCAAAAATTATTTCCTTGTTCCTATGCACTACTCTAGAGTATGGTGTGAAATAATCACGTAACACCTTTGGAATTTATCCCCATCTACTCTGTGTGTGTGTGTGTGTGTGTGTGTGTGTGTGTGGTGTGTGTGTATTCAGGTGTGTAAATCTTGCTGGCAATAAACAATGGGTCATTAAATTAGTATAACTAAAAGGGAAAGTCAATATCAGAAAGGTATAAAATACAAATAAACCTTTAATGAACTTAATGCATGAATAAATAGACAAATACTAGTTTTGCTGGCTATTTAAATATTCCCACTGAAGTGGAGCTAGTACATCAGTTGTTAACCCATGCAGTTGTTTATCTCAGTTTCTTTTTCTATGGAAGAAAAATGGAGCAATGTTGAGTTGTAAAACATTTGCATTAAAGTAAATATAAATGTTATATCACCGCCATACACCCACATACCTGCATTATATCTATTCTGAAGTATGTGTCCTTATGCAAAGGCCAGAAAAGGAGTAAGAAATAGTAAGCAAAAAGCTTAAACAAATGAGATAAGAGTATAGAAAAGGAAATCTAGTCAAATCTAGTTTGCATTCCCTAACAATTTTCTATATCTTTTTATCCCTATAAGACCTCTTTCAGGGGTAGGACGCTACCAGTTCTGCCCAGCTCTATAGAACTGGTAGCTCTGAAGAGCAGCAGACACCGAACTGGTTCTGTGTTTGTTGCTGTTTGGCCCACCTGCCCACCTGGGCTCTTACCTGTCCTTTATTTTCTGCTTCTTCACCCTCAGCTGCTTTGCGTGGCACAGCTGAGGTTGAAAAAGCAGGAAATGAGGATTTTCAAATGCTGCGCACCCACACGCAGTGCTTTTCAGCTGTTTGGGCAGCACAGTTTAAGGGTTTTTACACGCACGCATAGCGTGCATCAGGCACGTGTGCATGCAAAGCGCATATGCACGGGCAAAATGTAGTCACTGAACCAGTAGCATCCCACCCCTGGAGGTTGAATCCCACCCTTGGCCCTCTCTAAGTGGTCTAGAGAGTCAGTATATTGTGGCCCCCAACAATCTGGCTGCTCATTTTACCCACCTTGGAAGGATGGAAGGCTGAGTCAACTTGAGCCTGGTGAGATTTGAACTGCCAAATTGCAGGGTGCTTTCATTCACCAAAGTAAATGCAAAAATACCCAGCATTCCATCCATAAAATAGTCCCGAAAGTTGTTGTTTCCTTTAAATAATGAAAACAGTTTTGTTCCTATCAGAAGAAGAGCAAGATTGGAAAAAATGCAGATTAAACTGTAAAATACCTTCCAAAGCTTTTGTCTCTGGTTGAAAGGAACATTGCTGTTTTCTTTCTCTCTGTGATGTCTACTCTTATATTTAAGGCAGACTGAATGGGAAGATAAATCCATTGGTGACAAAACAGCTTTCTCTTCCTGTTATCTTTATCTTGCTGACATCAGAAAACTCTTAAGACTTCTTTCCAGGTGAATTTTTAGAGCTTTAGATGATTGTTCTCTGGTTCCTCTCTTTTAGATAATCAGCATTGCTAAACTATAATCTTAATTGAGATGCTCTATTTAATTGGGAACACCTTTTATCTTGTTAACAGGAATTGTAGATTAACAAAAGATAATGTTATTGTGAGTAACATGGAAAGAATAGTAGTTTATTAATGCTTCTTGATTTGGGAGAAGTCACCACAACTCTTAGGGTTGATTGCTTCAAAAAATTATAATATATAATAATAAACATAGTCTTCACAGCATTGAAGTGCCCCGTCTATTTTTTAAAAATAAATCCAGGTTTGGATTTGCGTTTGTTTGCTTTCAGGGACATAATAAACTGAACTTCAAACATGTGTCATGGAATAAAAATATGATTTCCAAGAATGTAATAATTAAACATCACAGGTTTTTAATCTATTAATTCATTTATTTTACTGTATTTTTCTCATTGCTTGTACCCATTACATTTGAAAGTTAAAGTTATTTAAAAATAAACTAATTTTTAAAACCCCACTTTAAGTTTACTTTAAATTAATTGTTCTACCTGAAATATAATACAAGCTACAACTTAAATTGTTAAAAAAATTGTTTGTCATCCTGTTTTAAAATTCTTTAAACCAGACTTTTGAAATTGTTTACTCATTATATAATTTACTTGCCTTCGTTAAATTATCTGTAATTAAGCTGTAATTACATTGTTGGTCTAATTTCTTTTGGGTTTTTTTAGTCTGTTTAGTTTTTTTTAATCATCCCAGTTAAATAAATTTTAATAAGTTTTTCTGTTGTAAAAGAGAAATAGAAATGAAGACAATAATTATTAAGGCATCCATACGTATGAAGAAAACTAAGGTATTGTGGTGCTTAAAGTGTTGGACTGAGAATTAGAGTGAAGCCCAGCATCAGCAATGGAGCTCCTAACTGAATATGAACATATTCTTACCCTTATTTATCCTATACATGTACTATTTTAAGCTCTGGAAGAAAGGAAGGATTAATTCTAACAAAAACTAAACTAATCAACTAATATCAACAAAATGCATCTATTGAGAATTTCAAGGAAATAAAACTTTTTTACAGTTAGTCCTTGATTTCTGACTATAATGGAGGCTTCTCTTTATGGTCATAAGTTCTAAAAGTCATAAAATGGATTAGGTATGTGACTGACTTGATTTTGCTCTCTTTTTTTTTGCAGTGGTTTAATGTGGGTGCCACAGTCATAAAGCAGCCACCATTGTCATTAACTGAACACCATGGCCATTAAAAACGTAGTCACCAAACCGGTAGTAACATCGGTTGAATCCCACCCCTGACCTCTTTGCTTCCTATTTATAAATAAGACAAAGTGGGAAGACATTAGGAAAAAAATATAAAGACTAAAAAAAATTTTAGAAACTAAAAGAAAGAAAAAAGAAAATGCATGATTTTTGAAGGCTATACTAAGGAAATCTCTATTTCTCTTTGTACTATTTTTCTTTACCCTTATTACCGGTCAACTATATTTTTTAATCAGTCTCTCTTCGTAATGAAATCTTTATATGCCTTCAAGCATTTTTCTTAGTCAGTTCTCAATTGCTCCTATTTTTGCTAGGCTTAGACACATTCAGTATATTTTATTTAGAAACTCTCTCCATGTGACTGACACTGCACAATTTTATTATCAGCAGTGTTCAAGCAAACACAAATCAAAGTAGGTCAGTTACAGTTTTACTGGAAAACCAAATCACTTAAAAAAGATCCATAGATAATTTCATCATGCGGTTCAAAGCATTCCAAGCTACACCTTGATATTATGAAACACAACTCCAAGCCAAACCCTTTTGTTTTCCATCCTTCCTTCCCTCCCTCCTCCCATTCTTTCTTCAAAGGGATTTGCTTTCTACAATTCCTTTGTCACGATACAGTCTGCCAGTCGAGTAATTACATTCAAAATAACCATTCTTTTCTTCTGGAAGTTATAGAAGCAGGTAAGCTGTAATATTTTTTTATAATTAGAGTCACACATAATCCCTTGCTCAACTTTCCAAAACAAAAATAAACTAATGATAGGCCAATTCAACTGCAAATTATATCATCATTAGGCTGACTAGTTTGAGAGATCTCAGTAGAGCAATAATAGCTTAATTCATATTGGCTGTTATCCTATATCATTATGCCTAACTGTGACTTCTGCACATTTTCACATTGCTGATTTCCAGGGTGGCAGCCCAATAATTAGAACCTGTCTGAGCCTCATTAGCATAAACAAACCCTGCAGCCAATTCTTTACCTTTAAGTAATCCTAAAAGAGGCACATTCCTAGTAGTTATTTGTATCTATTCAGGTTGAGTTTATGATGTTCAGAATGCAACACAAAGCATTATTTTTAGATCCTTCATGCAACCACACCAAACTTGATTGCAGAAAATACAACTTCAGCAACAGAATGGTCAATGTTTGGAATACTCTACCTGACTCTGTGGTTTCTTCCCCAAACCACCAAAACTTTAACCTTAGACTGTCTACTATTGACCTCACCCCCTTCCTAAGAGGCCTGTAGAGGGCATGCATAAGTGTACCAATCGTGCCTACCGCCCTGTCCTATTGTTTTTTATTTTTCTTATAAATATCTATCTCATGTATTCAAAACTATATTTATTCTTATACTTGTATCTTGTAAGCGATTGACAAATCAAATAAATTCTAAATAAATACTAAAAATTCAGCTGTCAGAATTAAGGAGAAAACAAACCTATTTAATATGCATTCATTCTGGTTGTTTAATATTTCATTCTAAAGATATATAAAACACTTCCATAACATAATTTCTCTTAAAAGTCTTAATATTTGCTGTCTATAAAATGGTATCCTCTTGGGTGTATTGTTTACAATTAAAAATGACTATGATGTTTCTGATACAAATTAGGAAGTGAAACTTCATTATAGTTTATCTTTTGTAATAGTTAATACCAGAGGTGGTATTCAGCAGGTTCTGACCAGTCCTGGAGAACTGATAGTGGAAATTTTGAGTAGTTCAGAGAGCCAGCAAATACCACCTCTGGCAGTCCCTGACCCCATCTATTCTCTGCCTCCCAAGTCCCAACTGATCGGCTGGGTCTTCTTTTTTTGCCCTGTACAGGAGAATGGAGCTGGAAGGCAGGTTAGTGGGGTGGGGAGGGAATGGGATTTTGCAGTATCCTACCCCTGCCACACCCACCAAGCCACGCCCACAGAACCAGTAGTAAAAAAAAATTGAATCCCACCACTGGTTAATACTCAAGATTACTTACATCCTAAAAACATCCGAAGAAATGACAATATTTTACAACATAAGTCAAGTCAAATAAATCAAGAAATTAGCCCAATATGAAAGCATTAATAGTGAACTCAGAAACAGCAAGGATGAATCTTGGGATTTCAAACATTTAATATCTGTTGAAATAAATAAAGCTTGCTTTTAAATAAAACTGTTTTCAAATTTAAAAGGGAAAGCTATGCAGGTCTAGATGGAAAAAAATCCTATTGGTTTCAGTGAAAAAAAAAACTTCATTTCCTTCATTTCTAGGTAAATATATATGATTGCACCCTAAGTAATTTTTTCCATATGTGAATTTCAGAATGTGTTCTCTTTGCATCTGAACTTGTCTCACAGGTACCATGATTGGAGATTAAAATTAGTTAAAGTATGAAGCAATATGTATAGGATGCTTAACCTGTAATTATATACGATGCTAATTTACCACCCATAAGTAAAACGTAATCCATAACAATACATTGGTGATACAATTTATGTATAGTTATCAGAATTTCTTTTTGTTTATGGTCTCCCTAATGTGTACCATGAGTTATTATTAATATAAACACTCGTAAATCTGAGCATTCTCGGCAGTGTGTACAGCTTCTCATTAGATGCTTAAGACACTTCAGTGAAGTTGGTCGCAATTATTCCCACTGCAAGACCAGACAATTAGGTTGAGAAATGCCCATTTGCTCAAGCTCATCCAGTGAACTATTTTTATTTTATTCCCTGAATTTAAGGGGATGAGAAGGCCCAACTGAAAGTTTAAAATGTTTAGTACAGTACTCCTAACTTTAATAGAGAAATTAATGGAGAAATTTTTATTAAGCAAGGGCAATCAGTTATATTTCTTCTACTTTTTATTATGTTATTGGCAAAAAGTGAACAACTGCTGGGCTGGGGAAAGTCACTAGCAACCTTTTGCCAGTCTCATTACTGTTTGTCACAAATTAACCCACTCAAGATTTACCTGCACCTTAAGGCGCACTTATTATTTACAATGCTTTGAATTTATTATACATTAAATACACCAAAACATTATAATTTAGCACTTCTACTCCATCATGTCTTTTAATGCGCAGAACAGAGTCAGCCAATACATTATTTAGTTCATGCTACTTGCCTCAGCTGTAAGAATCCATCTGAAGTGCTTTGGCCAGGTATCAATATAGGATATATAATGTTACTGTAAGAATTATTATTATTTAGTTCAGTTTGACTATCAGGCATTCTAGCTGATTAAGCAAGGATGTCAAAATGTGTGCTCCGTGGAATAAAAAAGCCAGCTCAAATTATTTATTGATTTACTTGCAAAGACAATGGAGACT
Organism: Pseudonaja textilis; assembly: GCF_049901715.1. NCBI lineage: Eukaryota > Metazoa > Chordata > Lepidosauria > Squamata > Elapidae > Pseudonaja > Pseudonaja textilis. Next base: position 117,304,438 of record NC_141990.1, read on the forward strand.
ATAGTTTAAGAAAGGCAAAAAAAAAAAATTGAATTCTAGCACCAAACTGTTGTTAAATCATTTGTATGCTGCATCTGTTAGAGTTTACATCAGTGGGAAGATAATTTATAGGACAAATCCAAAGAGCAATTTCCATTTGTAAATGGATGTTTTCCCAATTCCCATCTTCTTTGTAGATAGACAGATCTACATTATTGAAAATCTTTTCAGACTTTTGATTACATCATTCATAGCCCAAACCAAAGCTGGGGCACTAGATATGAAGTCTCTTTAGCTTCTGAGACATTTTTGAAACTGCCTAGAAAGTATGAATATTTTAAAGAAAGATAAAACTCTGAGGAATGGATGGCTGAAAAACAAAATACAATTGTTGCATTTAGAGGCCTGGTAATTCACTTCAGGCAATCAGAATAAAATAGTTGTCTCCAATCTGGTGCCCTCTAGGGGTATTAAACACTATATTAATTCCTAAATTAACTCCTTAACTCCTTAATTCTCACGATGCATGTCAAAGATTGTCTAAGATTTATGGGAATTTAGGCCCAGCACAGTTTGGAGGCCAAGGAAAAACTGTGGTGGATAAGCCGTTATATTTCACATGATTTTTTTTTTATTCATAGCAATTTCCTAAGGCATTGCATCATCAAAAGAACATCAAAAGAACAACCGTTGTTTCTGGAGAATTCTCAAATATGAAGAGTTATCTCGAGGTTCTGGAAACTAATCAGCACATAAGTTCCATTCAATCTGAGGGATGATTCATGTGATTAAAGGAGCAATTAAATCAAACGATGTTTGCATGTAAAAAAATGCAAAGCATATTTAAAAATACAAGTGTAGCACTAACACAAGCCTTATTAACAGCTAAAAAAGAAAAAAGCTCAAAAATATATCATGGAAAATGAAAACAGATTGTGTTTTATAAAAGTGTAATTCTCCATGAAAAATAAAGACAATACATTTCCCTTAGAAAGCTGTCTCTATGGACAGCCTAAGAGTTTATTTATTAATATCTATCTCACCCTTTACAAATAATTCAAGTGGCAAACATATCCAACATAACTTCTTTCTCCCACATTTTGCACAACAACTTTATGAGGCTGAGAGACAGTTACTGGCTCAAAATCACCTGGCTGGCTAAGATGGGACTTGAACTCTTGGTCTCCTACTTTCTAGCCTGGTGCCTTAACCATTAGACCAAATTGGGCCTCACAGAGTTGCTATTGTGGGAGACATAGGAGGAGGAAGGGGTGTTAGATATGTTTCCCACCTTGAGTTATTTGTAAAGTGAAATAAATAAGTACCCAAGACAAAAGTAAAAAAAGGAAATGGAATTCGTTTAATTTGACTCTTGTTGATAACGGCACAAAGTATATGTTTTGCCTTAACTTAGAAATAAAGGGTACTTTGCTTTATAAATATATATGGTCCTGATATTTGGTGCTGCAAAGTTTTAAAATTTGAATGCCCTCTAATTAATATGATTTTTTTTCCTGGCTAGACACCCCACCCAAATTTAAGCACATAGGAGACATAATTTTCTGATGAACCTTGGACCAAGGTATGTTCATTTTCATTTAAAAGGTTTGGAATTGAAAAAAAAATACAACAACCAAGGAACAAATAGAAGAATAATATAACAATTTCCATCATTGTCAAAAATTGAATTATATTCATGTGTTCTCTTGAAGGAAGATGTGTCTGTTGTGCTTCTTTTTATACACATTTCAAATTTCGATATTTTAAAGGTTTTACTCTTTTTAAACCATTTCCTACATATCTGATGTTTAAACTTCAGCATTAATGTTTATACAGCCAAAATGCCCTTATTTTTAAAGCCAAATGACATGATCTCAAAATATGGATTATGCTTACTGACCCCTAAAAGGCTAAGGGCACTGATCTAATAAATACCACATGGCCATTATGAAGTAGAATAACCTACAAAGACCTCAATAAGTATTTTGTAATACAGATGCAAGGATTACAGATGAAAAAGTATTGCCCAATTATCATTTACCCATTTAATGAGACAGCAACCTCTACTAAAGCAAAACAAAAACAAACAAACAAAAGAGCTGGGACCTACAATGTATTCCAGGCAGTGGCATCTATTTTGGATAGTATCTAAAACAGATGATATTAAAAAAAACATGTTACAAAGACATAATATATTGCAGAAATACTAAACTTGAGAAGTTAGCTCGAATAAAAGAAAAGATGTACAACTGAACCAGTGAAAGAACAAATCATCATCCTGTCTATAATGTGTTTTGATCCCCATGTGTGTTTTTGCTGGAATAATTTAGATTCTCTGTGATTTATCTAACGTGCAGTGGTGGGATTCTACTGGTTCAGGCCGGTTTGGGCGAACCCTTTGCTCCAGAGATCATCTGTCTCCGAACCACTGTTTTCAAAGCGCACAATCACTGAACCAGTTGTTATACTGGTGGAATTCCATCCCTGGATACATTCCACTATCAAGGCCTCCAAATACTATCAGGGTAAAAGTAGGATGTATTTCAATACCTCACTCGGACATATGGCCTCTGGTTGCAGCATGAAAGAGAAACATTTTAAATGTAAACCAACAATGAGGTGTCCCATGTTTTTGGCATTTGGCCAAAACAATTTATATGGAAAACATATTAAATACTGGGATCATTTCTCAATAGTCTACAAGTTTGGCCTTTGAGCATTACACATTCATTATCTTCTTTTTACTTGATTTTGTTGGGAGCCTTCTTTCATTCTTCTCTCCCATTGTTTCTAACTGCATAATGTTGTGTTAATGTATTTCTGATCTCTGACTCATAATTTCCTGAACTTCATACTTTCAGGGTTTGACATAAGTATCATTTAATTGCTCTGAGAGTCAAAGACTTTTTCATGGTGCATTTATGTATTCAAAACACCTGCAGGGCACCATGCCTTTAATTTATATTAGATTAGCAAGTTTAACTTGTTTTGAAATATTAATACAATTAGTATAAGCATGTATTCTGTGTACATACTGTGTTTCTCACAAAATAAGGCCAGGCCTTATTTTTTTTTGACCCCCGAAAAAATGGCTAGGCTGTTTTTTCGGGGGTGACTTAATTTCCTCCCCCACCTAGAGTGGCCCATATGCACGTACCTGTACATGAGGCCGTTTCTATCTGCCGATGAAAGCTCCCCAAAGGCGGAGTTCCCAGCCGCTTCAGGGTGAGGCATGGCTGCCTGTGTCCCCTCGCCATTAGGCAATGTCTTTCGGGCGATGGAAGCTCCCCAAGGGCAATCACCAGCCACTTTGATTGGCCGGTAGAAGCGGCCTCGGGGCGAGTGCACACACACACACTCCCCTCACTGCGAGGCCGCTTCTACCGGCAGATCAAAGTGGCTGGTGACTGCCCTTGGGGAGCTTCCATCGCCCGAAAGACACTGCCTAATTGCAAGGGGACATGGGCAGCCACACCTCGCCCCAAAGCGGCTGAGGACTCTGCCTTCAAGGGAGCTTTCGTCGGCCGATAGAAAAAGATATCTAAAGAAGTGACTTTCCATTCTCTTTGCAGCAATTCCAAACATAGTCATCGTCGTCTCTACCTTCTAAAATTATGCGTAGGTTCCCTTCTTTCCATTAAACAAACCTTGTCAGTGAGTAAATCCTGAAATTGCCAGTTCATTTTTATCCATTTTCATGTGTTATCAGGAAAGGCAGGTAGAAAAATACATTTAAGTTAACGTGACACTAATATATGCATGTTAGAGTTGACTTAAGATCTGAAAGTCTGGCTCATTTATGTATGTGCAAGAGATCTTCACTTTAAGCAATGAAAAATAAATTCACCAGGACTGTTGGTAGAATGGAAGGTGTTTGTGTCCCCCCCCTCCTTACAAAAAAGACTTTAACTCAACTATAATTAGTAGCTGTGATCTGATTGAAACCTCCAACTTCTTTCAATTAAGGAAAAGACCTGGGACAAATGCCTCCTTATTCACCACCTACTGAATGACCTCATTTCTCTGGCATAATCCATCACCAATTATATCCTGACAGATTACACTTTCAAGATGATTAGCATCCTCTGCCTTATTCTGGTGGAGTCATAGGTGATGTATCCAATGTTAAAAGTAAAACAAAAATAAGGAAATGAAATGGCTTGATAGAAATGGCCTCAGTTAACAAATCATTTAACTATGTTTTCATTTTGATACCTTTTATTTCCAATAACATAACAAAAGGGAACTAATTGGGGAAAAATTATTTCCCACTATTTTATTTCCCAAAGTATTTTAAAGATTGATTTTGTGGGAACCATACTGTGGTCATAAGGTTTTGTTGTGCTCTGTTTCTGAAAAGATTCTCAGGGGGTGATGTAACAGCAAAAGCTTGCATAGATTATCTGTGTGGGCAGTTGTGCAATGAGATTATACCAGTATTACAGAACATCCACTGAGAACAAGAGCAATTGTTGGCAGCCATTGTCATAAACCAACTATGTTTGTTGTGATGTGCCACACACATTTATTTTTTCTCTTTTGCTTTCTAGTCCATAAATGAAATCGCTGGAGTAAGTTGTCTAGAATTATGACGCAGATTGTTATTGGCACTCAGCTGTCTTTCTCTTTTCCATCTGAATCAGGTGTTACTTTTTTGAATGATTGAGTTTGATGGTGTGAAGGAACACTTGTATCAAGAAACAAGAGGAGATGAAGTGACTCAGGTTGAGAGGTTATAAAATAAGATTGATTGTAGAAATGGTGGCAGTTCTAGGTTAGCAATATTTTAACTCTTAAAAGAGAAGATTTACAGTTTGTTGATCCTCTGGCATCTAGGTTTACTCCGGCATTTCATACCGTCATGGTTTATGTTATGTCCCTGGAACTCTAAGGAGTTCCCCCTCAGGTCCGTTCGCGTTGCGGGGGCGGCTGCCCCCTCGCTCATTGGTTGGTTCTCCCCAGCAGCCAGCTATAAAAGCAGGCTGCGGGGTCCAACCAGTTGCTGATCGCTGCGAGCCAGTTCCAGGCTTGGCTAGCACGTTCAGTCCTTTATTATCACAATAAAGTATTTGTTGCACTCATGCTCTGGTTCAGCCTCTCATTACCCAAACTTAACACTGGCGACGAGGATGGGATGGCTACCAGAAGCACAATGCAACCGCTGAATCACTAGCTGCCGATCCGTAGCCAGAGAGAACGATTGGCAGGCGATAAGAGCAAACGCTGATCCGCAGCCAGAGAGAGCGGTCAGCAAGCAACGAGAGTGAACGCTGATCCGCAGCCAGAGAAAGCGGTCAGCAAGCAACGAAAGTGAGAAGCGTCTGTAGCCGCTTGTTAGCCTAGCTACAGGGAAAGTGAAGCGCTGCGAGCCGCAGCCGCTCGTTTCTTTAGGCGCGAAATTCAAACGGCTGTCATTTGAATTTCTGCCCTAAAAGTACAGCGCGGTGCTGTAATTCAAGTCACTGACGCCCACGCAGGCGCGAATTTCAAAACGCTGCCAACGGCCGGCAGCCTAACCTCGTGTTTAGCCCAGAGAGAGAGAGAGGGTTGTGAAAAGCCTCTCCAGAGCTGAAATCACTTGCCTGCCACAGGCACTAGAAACCTTCTGCTGCTGCTGCCCCAGAGAGATTTTTCCAACAGATTGTACAACCGATTTCCTCACTATGAATTCCAATCCAGTCTTCCCAGTGTTCAAGCCGGATGAGGAGAAGTGGGAGTCATACAAGAACCGCTTTAACCATTACATCGACGCAATTGGGCTGGCTGATGCAGGGGAGCACCGGAAAAAATCATATTTCCTGATCTACTGTGGAGCCATCGTCTTTGACACTGCCACAGCACTCGTGGCTCCACGTGAGTTAAAAAACGTTCCATGGTCAGAACTGTTAGAAATCCTTACTAACCACTATTCTCCCAGACCTTCACAGATTGCCAGGCGATTCACCTTCCGTATGAGGAAACAATCAGACAAAGAGACCATCAACCAGTACATGGCCGCCCTCAGGACCGCAGCACTCCATTGTGGGTTTGGAACCTACCTGGAGGACATGCTCCTCGATCAGCTAGTCTGCGGAGTCAAGGATCTCCACCTCCAAAGGTGCCTACTCGCTAAGAAGGACCTCAACCTCGCACAAGCCGTCGAGGAGGCCCTGGCAGCAGAACTGGCAGCACACTCAGCCACCGAAATCCATGGTCCTACTTCCAAGCTAACGACAGTTCCAGTCCACTCCGAAGAGGTGGTCATAGAGGAAGGCCCCAGTGATGAAACCAACATCCACCGCCTCACCAACGCCAGGCAACCGCAGGTAGGAGCCAAGCAAGAAAGCATCAGTCCACCCAAGCACATCACCCTGTGCCTATCCTGTGGTGGATCTCATCCGAGGGCCACCTGCAAATTCAAAGGAGCCACCTGCAACATCTGCCACAAAAAGGGGCACATCGTGAGAGTCTGTCAAGCCTCTCACAACTCGGCACAAAGGCACCCTTCCTTCTCACATTCTGGACCTCAGAGGCAAGTATTGAACTGTCGCACTCACCACCATGCCAAGCACACTTGCCATACCATTAGTAAAATCTCTCTCTCCGTTTTGTTAGAAGGTAAACCTTGTCGCATGGAGGTTGACACAGGGTCAGCGCTCTCAATTATCTCGTGGAGCACCCTCAAGAGGCTACAGCCCAGTCTATCAAGAAGCCGGCTCCAGAAGTGCCAGTTTAGCCTGAAGGACTACCAGGGATAGGACATTCCTGTAATCGGCAGAGGCAAGTTCCTTGTCAATTTTAAAACTTTCAAAGGTCACCTACCTCTAGTGGTAGTTAACGGCAACCTCCCCACACTCTTGGGGCTTGATTGGTTTCCCCATCTCGGCCTAGGGCTAACAGGAGTCCATGCTGTCTCAACCTCTGACACTGACTCCTTATTCGCTGATTACTCAGATGTATTCAGTGATGAGCTGGGGTGTTATAACGGTACCCCTATCTCATTCTCAGTCGACCCCCAGGCAGTCCCAATCAGGCTAAAACCGCGTAGAGTCCCATTCGCTATTCGGCCTAAATTAGATGCGGAATTGGATAAATTATTAAAACAAGGGGTCATTGAGCCAACAGATTTCGCCAAATGGGAGACGCCCATTGTCACACCCCTCAAAAAAGACGGTAGCCTGAGAATTTGCTCGGACTACAAGACCACAATTAATAAGTTTTTACAAGTTAGCGCTTACTCAGTGCCCGTCATTCAGCATTTATTACACACTTTTGAACCTGGCAGCATTTTTGCCAAATTGGACATGTCTCAAGCGTATCAACAGTTCCCTGTTGACAACCAAACAGCGGAACTCCAGACCATTGTCACCCACAGGGGTGCTTTCCGGTGTAAGCGTCTCCAGTTTGGCGTAAGTGTTGCCCCAGGCATCTTTCAATCCCTCATGGAGCGGATTTTGCAGGGCCTCCCTGGTGTAGTACCCTACTTCGACGACATCTTAGTCTCGGCCAGGGACAGACCCCAACTCTTCCAGAGAGTTCAAGCAGTGTTAGAGAGGTTCAGACAGCATGGCCTCAAATTAAAAAAAAAAAATGTGCCATTGCCACTAGACAGGTGGACTTTCTGGGTTATAAAATTGACGCCTCAGGCATTCACCCCCTGGAGTCCAAGGTTAAGGCAATTCACGAGGCACCCACTCCAACCTCCAAAGCGGAACTGCAGGCCTTCTTGGGGCTATTGAATTTTTACGCACCCTTCCTGCCCCATAAAGCATCAGTGGCAGAACCCCTGCACAGACTGTTGGATAAAAAATCGCCTTGGCACTGTGGTCACAAAGAAGACTCCGCTTTTCGCGCCGTCAAATCACTATTCACGTCAGAGGCGGTCCTTATTCAGTTCGACCCCAACCTTCCATTAGTGCTAGCAGCAGACGCATCCCCTTTTGGAATTGGGGCAGTGTTAAGCCACAGGCTCCCCAATGGCTCCGAGGCTCCCATCGCTTTTTTTTCCAGGACGCTCTCTGCGACAGAGCGCAATTATAGCCAGATCGATAAGGAAGCTCTAGCAGCTGTCGCAGCAGTGAAGAAATTTCACGAATTTCTCTTTGGCCACTTTTTCGAGCTGGTCACGGATCATAAGCCTCTCCTGGGTCTACTAGCTGGGGACAAACAGACCCCTCAAGTCCTGTCTCCTAGAATGACGAGATGGACCCTTTTCCTAGCGGCATACTCGTATAGACTCATACACCGCCCAGGTAAAACATTGTCCCACGCAGACGCCCTCAGCCGCTGCCCCCTGCCGGCTCCAGCTGAAGACCCTGCTCCGGTCCATGCTATCTTTGAGGTCACCCAATTGGACCTCCCCATCACTGCCCTTGACATTGCGGCCAAATCCAAGACTGACACAATGATCGCCCAGGTACTGGACTGGGTGAGGAGGGGGTGGCCAGACGGTGATGTTGAAAACAAATTTACACCTTTCAAGACCCGCCTGCAGGAATTATCCAGTTTGCAGGGCTGTTTGCTGTGGGGCACTCGAGTGGTCATCCCGACCTCACTGCGTACCCGAGTTCTGGAGGCGTTGCATGAGGGGCACCCTGGCATCGTCAGAATGAAGGCATTAGCACGCAGCTACGTATGGTGGCCGGGCCTCGACGAAGACATCATCAGATGGGTAAGCTCCTGCCATCCCTGCCAGGAATCCTGTCCAGCCCCTCCAATTGCCACCCCCACTAAGTGGGAAAGCGCCAGCGCTCCGTGGTCCAGAATTCACATCGACCTAGCCGGCCCGTTGCACGGAAAAATGTTCCTGGTGGTCGTGGACTCCTACTCTAAGTGGATTGACGTGGCACAACTATCCACAACCACCACACTAGCGATTACCAAGGTATTAACTCGCCTGTTTGTAACACACGGGCTTCCAGACTCCATTGTTTCCGACAATGGCCCCCAGTTCGCATCAGCAGAGTTCAGCCGTTTCGCTGCCAACCTGGGCATCCGCCACATCTTCACGGCCCCATTTCATCCTGCCAGTAACGGATTGGCTGAAAGAGCCGTTAGGACCACTAAAGAAGCTCTAGCTAGGTTCAGCAAGGATGACTGGCACCACAAACTCTCCCGTTTCCTGATGAGCCAGCACTCAACTCCGTGCACAGTCACTAATAAGTCCCCAACTGAGCTCCTGATGGGCAGACGCCTGCGGACTGTATTGGACAGGCTTCACCCACATTACTGCCCTGACTCTCCCCTCGCTTCCACATCGGGGGTTAGGCATTTTGTCTTACAGGAAACCGTATTCGCGAGGAACTTCGCTGGAGACCCTCTGTGGATCCCGGGCGAGATTGTGGCCATCACCGGACCCAGGTCATATCGGGTCAGACTGGAGGATGGCCGAGTCTGGAGAAGGCACCTGGACCAGCTGCGAAGGCGTCACAGCACTCTCGTCAGCAGTGACTCAGAATTACAGACCGGGGCAAGGCCACAGCATCAACCCCACATCAGCACCAATTCCGGTGACCTGCTTACACCAGCAGCCGATCCAGGGAATCCGAACACGGACAGAGACGTCCAGATGGCTGACCAGTCCGAACCAGTCAACGGGAGCACGTCCCCAGTGACCAGCCCTACGAGTCCCGAGCCAACCCGAACCGAGGGACACGTTCGTGACTCCCTACCGATCCTGCCTTCCCCTACAGACTCTGAACTGACAGACAACCCACCCGAGTTGCGCCGTTCTGGGCGCCAGCATAAACCTCCTGCCTACCTCAAAGACTATGCGTGTTCGCATCTGGGGGAAAGGGGTGTTATGTCCCTGGAACTCTAAGGAGTTCCCACTCAGGTCCATTCGCGTTGCGGGGGCGGCTGCCCCCTCGCTCATTGGTTGGTTCTCCCCAGCAGCCAGCTATAAAAGCAGGCTGCGGGGTCCAACCAGTTGCTGATCGCTGCGAGCCAGTTCCAGGCTTGGCTAGCACGTTCAGTCCTTTATTATCACAATAAAGTATTTGTTGCACTCATGCTCTGGTTCAGCCTCTCATTACCCAAACTTAACACTTTAGTTTTCCCTTGAAACCTTCAACGGGACTGTTGAGTGTTGTAAGGAGACCTAACACCAGAGGCACTTGGGAACTTCAGAATGGATCAGAATATGGCCAGTATTTACCAAAGGTATATAATACCGATATTGCAAAAGCTGTCATATTTGTCAATGATGAGTTGCTTTGGGTTTTCCTTCTTTTAGGCATAATTGGCCGTAGCACTTAGAAAAAATACAAGCACACCAAACCATTCCCCAAATGATTCTTTACTGCCAACTTTTAAGCATGTTCTTTTCAGAGAGGCTTTCAATCTTCAGATGTTCCAGGATATATATTTTTTGCTTCTGAAAAAAACTCTCATTTGTACTTCTACTAGACTGCTAGTTTAAATTGCTCTTCCTTTAATTTTTGTTTCAGAATCTTTAAACTGGATTATAGCTTTTAGTAAAAAAAAATAACACTGGTAAACCCCTACCCACAAAACACACAACACTTTACCCTTATTATAATTAATCAGAATTTTTCAGTGGGGTTGACCATAGGCAATGATTTTAGGAACGCAATGGGGCATAGTCATTTTCATTTTCTTTTCTATTAAAAAAAACAGATTGAATGATCAACTGAAAAGGTATCAGAATAAGTAATATTGGCCATTAAAGTGTGCCATTTATTGATAATATTACAGCTAAAAGGCACTCTCCACCTGCCCCTTAATTAATGACAGAACTGTGTAGGTATAAGTGGCTCCCCACATGGAATCTGTAAAAAAAAAAACCCTTTCCTTGCCTCCCCTGATTTTTATTTGAGCACTAAACTGCATGTGAATTTGTCCTAAAAGAACTCAGTATATCCAGCTATCTTATTGAAAGGAAAGTCTCTTAATCTCTCAAACAATATTGAGGCATAGTTCAATCCCCTGAAAAATTACCTACACCTATTGTATGTTTTCAGTGAGGAGTATAGCCTCTATTGGCTTGTATTTGCAGCTGGTTTTGTGCTAAGCATTGTAAAAAGGAAGAAATCAGCATTTCCTAAACTGGGGATTGGCAGCCTGTCCTTCCTAATCCCATTATTGTGGTCTTCATAATTCTCCAAGTGTCTCCAATCTTGGGCAGCATTTGCTTCATTTTGTGAGAATAGCATAAAGTACATGTCTTAAGTAACACTAGCACTGAGATTCGTTTTGAAGGTTTCAGGGTTGAAATAATATTTTACGATTACTCCCTGCTGAATTCATTCAACATCCTTAGATGCAGCTAATTTGGAATCTGCCCAGGTTTTGTCCTTCTTTCACAGATCTTGTTACCTTTTCTAAATATTCAAGAAGAAAGAAAAGCAAGGAGTGATAACTCTACCAATAAGGCTTAGAATTAGCTTAGACTCTAATGCTTCATGTTAACCCTTCATTAAGAAGAAAGAAAAGAACTTTGCTCTAGGGCTCTAATGAAAAAAAATGTTTGCAATTAGATGAAAATAAAATTTGAATGACATCTGACATTTTGCACTATCATTTTTAAACAGCCTAACCTATTGACAAATTGAAGTGAAGTCTAAATATGACATGAAACGTAAGTGATAAAGACACCGTTTATGAAAATACTGCATATGCTTTGGTGAGTACTTTCCAGTATTTAGAACTGTATTCTTCCTTGAATTTGTCAATGACTGAATTCTTTTTTTTCCAAAAGACATTGCAGTCATTTTATTTGGATAATAATTAATAGTGAAGGATTAGATAAAGGAGATAGCAAACAATATGTTTTGAGCTTCCCATTTTAAATATTTCAATTTCAGCTGTATAAAAATATTTAGTTGGTTGGATGTGCTATCAAGCTGGCGTCAGCTCCTAGCAACTGCATAGATAGATTTTCCGCATAACCATCTATCCCTAACTTGGTCCTTCAGATTTTCTAACAGTGCACTCATTGTCTCTATATTTAGGCCATCCACTTTGCTGTTGGTGATCCTCTTTTCTTTTCTTCTACTTTTCCCAACGTTAGACTTTTCCCCAGGAAGCTAAGTCTTCATATAATATATCTGAGGTAGGATAATTTGGGCCTGGTCACTTTTGCCTTGAGTGACAATTCTGGGTTGATTTGTTTGATGATTGATTTGTGTGTTTTCTTGGCTGTTCACAGTATTTTTAGAAGTTTTTTTCAACACCAAAGTTCAAAAGTGTCAGTGGTAAAAATTCTCTTGCTTCATTTTAATTTCTTAAGCCATAGAATCCAATTACATTTTTTCTCAATGTTTACAACTTTGGTATTTCAGTCTCTAATCATAAGTAGCACACCTTGCTTCCATGTGGGTCAATTTCAAATTGAACCTTATCATAAAACTCATCAAATTCCTCCTCTTTTGCATCAGTGTTGGAGCACAGACTTGAGGATGACTTGATGAGATATTACAGAGTTGTCCCTGAAGTCTAATTTTGCATTGCAACCAAGTATAGATAGTCCTCGACTTACGACCACAATTGGGCCCAAAATTTATGATGTTCAGTGAGACATTTGTTAAGTGAGGTTTGCCCCATTTCCCAACCTTTCTTGCTATAGTTGTTAAATGAATGACTGCAGTTGTTCAATTAGTAACCTAGTTGTTAAGTGAATCTGGCTTTCCCACTGACTGCTTATCAGAAGGTTGCAAAAGGTGATCACATGACCCCAGGATATCGCAACAGTCATAAATATGAACCAGTTGCCAAGTGTTCAAATTTTGTTCATGTAACCATGGGGATGCTGCAATGGTCATAAGTATGAAAAACGACCATGTCACTTGTTTCAGTGCTGTTGTAACTTTGAATGGTCAATAAACTGTTATAATTTAAGGATTATATGTACTGTTCTTTCTGTATTCTTAAATATAAAAATAATGCCGTTCCTTCTTGGTTTTTCATGTCCTAAATAATAATCTAAATGATTATTAAATAATGATAATCCTAAATGATCTTCCGATTGAACATGCCCAATTCCAATCCATCTCCATTCCCTGATGCCTAAAATGTCAATTTGTAATTGTTTCATTTCATCTTTAATCTTTAGCTTTAATCTAGACATGTCATCTAGACACAAGAACAGTTCCCCCCCGAACACCATCACTCTTGTAAACAAATAATTCCCTCAACACTGTCAATCTATTTATTAAGTCTGCATTACTATTACTATTAATCCTCCCCTCCTTCCTTTCACCTATCTCTTCCCACTTACAACTGTATGACTATAAGCTTGTTGCTTGTATCTTAATGATTTATATTGACTGTTTCCTAGTATGATTTACCCTATGATTATCATTAAATGTTGTACCTGATGATTCTTGACTCTTGATGAATGTATCTTTTATTTTATGTAAACTGAGAGCATATGCACCAAGACAAATTCCTTGTATGTCATATTTGGCCAATAAAAAATTCTACTCTACTCTACTCTACTCTACTCTACTCTACTCTACTCTACTCTACTCTACTCTACTCTACTCTACTCTACTCTATTCTATTCTATTCTATTCTATTCTATTCTATTCTATTCTTAAGCATCATGTTCCGAAAGAGCCTTTGCTCTTCCTTATTAGCATATTTAATGCCATCTGATCTGAGGGGCCCAATGTCTAGCACTATATCACCAATCATTTTATATTTTCTATCCATGTGATTTTCTTGGTACAAATACAGGACTTTAGCATTGTCTTCTCCCATGCAGTATTAATTCATGCCTTTGCCATTGTCACTTATGTGACCACCTATCTCCAGCATCTTCCTACATCACTTTTGCCCAATGTAGGTACTTAGTCACTTTAATTGGGGAGCTGGGATAAACTTCAATGCCTTGGGTGACCTACTGAGAATATATACTCTTAGAATTAGTGTCATTCTTCACTCATTTCCTCTGGAACATCCCCCTGCCATGATGTGAGGTAGCACAGCAGGTCTTGGGGCGGGGTGAGGTAAAACTGGAGGGGATTTAAAAATATCTTCTGCCTCCAGCAGGGGTCCCCAACTGCCAGTCCCCGGAACGGTACCAGTCCAGGGATCATTTTGGACCGGGCCGCCTACTTTGCTTGGGCACCATCTTGTTTTGAAGTCTGCCCTCAGCAGTGCCAGTCGGCGGCCTGAGGGAGAAAGGAACGTGTGGTGGGGAGAAAGCTCGCCCCAGGGGCTCCGCCACGAAGCACCTCTTTCCACCTGGGGAAAGGGAGCGAGAGCGAAAGCGTGGGAGAGGCATGTGAACCAAAAGCTGGAGTGGGGTGGAATGAAGGGGCTCAGATCCTGATCCAGACCCCTCGCAGGAGCCCCCGAAAGCAGCCCTGCATTTGTCCGGGGTGCCGGAGGGGCACCGGGGCCATGGCTCGGTGGCGATGGTGGCGGAGCTGTCAGCCGGGGCAGGACAAGAGTGCGTGACAAAAGGCGCCGGGTGGAGGTGAAGGCAGTTGCCGCCCGAAACAACTGGGAGAGGAGAAGAGAAGAGAGCAAAAGAGATGAGAATCCTAAAACACACAGGGCAGAATGTTGGTTTAGCCAAGCTACACAGTGAATATATACTAAATGTTTGACTGGTTTAATATGGATTTATTCCCAGGTAATTGAAAGTCTTATTTCAGCTGGAAGAATTCTAGACAATGCTCTGCTTGCTAAGGGGTTGCAGCGAAATGGGGCGAGAGAGATCCGGAAAGAAGTGGGCTCTCTAGGTATTTGGAATGAATCCCTGGAATTCCTTATATGTCTGGATTTCTGAACCTCAACAACTTTAAAATATGTGGACTTGGACTCTCTGAATTCCCCACACACCTTACAATTGTTGAGATTGTGGAAAGCTGAAGACCATATGGGAGATCAAACCCATCCTAAATGTAAAATCTGAATTGCGGATTATTATCTTACAAAACGCTTTTGGAGAAAACATATATTTTTGCCAAACATATATTTTTGTTTGATCATGATCAACTGAATCATGATGGCTTTATTGGAGTCTAGTCTTGCATTTATACACATTTTTAGTAATCCTCCAACATTGGTTAATTTTGGTGAGTTGATAGTGTAATAGTAAGTAAAATAAAAAATTAAAATAAATAAATAAATAAAAAATAAATAAAAAATAAAAAAACCCTAACCGGTCCTTGAAAAAGTGTTCCTGTGTGAAACTGGTCCCTGGTACAAAAAAGGTTGGGGACCACTGATATACAGGGTCAGTAAATAAACAAATCAAAATCAGACTGAGGAAGGCATAGTGACATCAACAAGGACTAATATTGGAAAATTATTCAATCAGTTTAATACCGAAATAAAAGATGTATAAAACTCCCGTTTATGACCCTGCAATTCCTTAATTCGGGATAGAGTCAGGGCGGCTGGATGGAGCTGAGTGTTCACTGGCCAGATGCCCTTCTTGACGCTACATGGAGTTCACAGCAGATGCTTCTTCTTTGCACCTTAAAAGATAAACATCTATCACTACCTAGGATTAAACTCTCAACCTTCTGAGTAGGAGGTGAGCAACTCCACCACTAGGCCACCAGGCTGCCATAAAAGATGAATTCCTATGCTAAAAAAACAGAGGAAGATTCCAATGTTTTATTAATAACTTTAAAAAAAAATAGTGCGCATATATATAAAAAATGTATCGGCAGAAAGAACAACAAAACAAAAAACACGCTGCATGAGACAACACCACTGGAGTTAGCATAAATAAAGAGAAAATCATCAATTCTGAAAGGGTGAAATTAGAATTAAAGTCAAGATGAATTTTCAGCAGATGTAAGCGGTAGCTATGTAATTTTTGTAATCGTTAACTGAAGCTTATGTGTGTGTATTACTTATCTTGTTCTCAGTACCTTCCCTTTGTCTTTACTTGAGAAGTGAAGAGGAAAATGGGTCAGAGCCAAGGGCCTCTTGCTATGGAAGTGTTTGACAGATCCATTTTCAAATTAAAATACATTTTTCCCCTGCACTGCTGTGTATGGTATTTAGAAGGACATGAATGATCATAATTTTATGCATGTTTTAGAATTGAAAAAAGCAACAATGGCAAAACCCACAGT
Source organism: Pseudonaja textilis (assembly GCF_049901715.1). Classification (NCBI taxonomy): domain Eukaryota; kingdom Metazoa; phylum Chordata; class Lepidosauria; order Squamata; family Elapidae; genus Pseudonaja; species Pseudonaja textilis. Next base: position 117,320,457 of record NC_141990.1, read on the forward strand.
TCACACATCTGTTTGTAAGAAAGCAAAAAGGAAGGGCAACAGTGGGTGAGTTGTATCACAGCTAAAGTGCACGCTGAAGAGATTTCCTGATTTCCCTCCTACATCATCTTTTCCTTCTTCTGTTTTAAATAAAATGGAAAGTGTAAGAAGGGATGGGGGAAACCAGATGGCAATCTTATAAAAAAAAAATCTATATTCAGCCCACAAACTACTAACTGCTGACACTTACTATAAATAGGGGTAATAGAATTTGTGATCTGCTGTGAAATAAAAATAGAATTGGCACAAAAGAAAGAAAAGCTTGCACAGAATTATACTCCTACTAAAGTTATTAGAAAAAGCTTGGTGGTTTGGGAATTTATGGTGTTTTTATTCCCAATAATAATTCTCTGCAACGAGAGACAATTGGGTGATGGAGAAGGATCTTGCCATCCACTATCTGCCCTTTTGCCCTCCCTTTCTGCAACATCAGGTTCTCATTAATCACACCGCTATGGCGGGCATTTTAATTTATTCATTCCTCTCATTTATATACTCCTAGAATCAGAAGACACCTTTTCATCATAATAAAAAAGATACAGAAGAACAAGTAAAATCATAGAGTCCCTTTGGCAAAATGAGCAGCAAAGAAATTTAATAATTATAATACAAAAAAATAAGCTATCATAAGGGATCAAAAACTTATACATCATGGGTGTCAAACTCACTGCATCATGTTGCTGTCATGTGATGATTCGATCTTTCCCATTCATGGAGTGGAGGTAGGCGTGGCCTGCATGTGACACATCCAGTCTGTGGGCTGCCAGTGTGATACTCCTGCACGTTAAAGGTGACATCAACTTTCAAAAGTTCAGAATGACACCATTTTCATGATTCTTAAAATAAAGCCAGGGCTGGTCTGACCTATGGGGGAAGTTGTCTCATAGAACTGGAGTCTGTCACCAACATGATCTCCAATACCCAATAACTTTCCTTTTGTTTGGGAACCTGCAGCACACCCATCAAGGCTACGCAGGTTGGGCGGGTGGATTCTGCCCAGAGAAGGTACTTTGCCATGTGCATCACAACCAATACGCTGGATTGTATCTGAATGCCTATTGGTGTAATGCCTTCAATATGGATGCTGCTTGACAGTAATAAACCTCACCTATAAATATGTGGATTGTTTCATTTGGTTCCAACTATTCATCAAACATAGTTCTGGGTACAACACACTGCAATAAGCCATGCAAGTAGCAATGAGGACATTTCTTGTCATTGCTAGATTCTCTTACTCTAGGTCAGGGGTGTCAAACTCAAGGCCCATGGGCAGATGTGGCCCCTGATGTGGTTGGATCCGGCCTGTGGGGCCATCCTGGAAAATGTAAAGCGTTGGCCTGCATCGCTTTGGTCCAATTTACCAAATGCGAAGAGGAAACATCGAGCCAGCATGGCTTTGGCCTGCTCTACCCAATGGAAAGAGCAAACATGCCAGCAGTTTGGGGAGTGGCATCAAGCTGTCCATGCCCACCTAGTTGGCCACACCCACCCAATCAGCCATGCCTGGCTGGCCTCCCCAAAGTCAACCACATCCCTGATGCAGCCATCAATGAATTTGAGTTTAACACCCCTGTTCTAGGTGGTGTTGCAATGAGCACACCTATTAAAGGTGAAGGGGGTTCTCCTGCATATGACCTCCCCTTGCCCATGAAAGAACAACTGTCAGTTCAAGGGGACGTGAGTTCCAAGGGGACAAGAGTCCAAGAAGACCCACTCCATTTAGAGTAGCAACCACAGCAGAAATAGAACCAACTGGTCTCTAGACAAACAGCAACTCAATCTTAGTTTCTTTTGTCTCATCCAGACCAGCATGGTTTCTAGACATTGCATCAAGGCCTTCATTATATCTATGGCTCATCTCAGGATGGCAACTTGTAACTGGATACTGACACTTCACTCCAAACTGATGGATTATCTCTCACAATGGTTTCATATAACTGTTCAGCAGCATGGATGAGTAAATGCATCCCTGTGGAACTCCAAGGGGAGGGGATAGCAACCTTCCCTCTTCCAGTACCACTGACTAGAACCACCTGCTGAGAAAGGAATGGAGTCCCTGTAAACAATGGTTCCAATTCTCAATTGTAACTGAAGGATACCATGGTCACTGATATCAAAGGTTTCTGAAAGGTCAAATAGGACCAAGAATGATCCATTTCCCATGTCCAGGTCCTGACATCCTGAAAGCTTGGACTGATTCCACTTTCTCAAAATATAAAAATAAAAAAGGGAGGGAAGGTTGGAGACTACAATTGTTATCCAATAGAGCTGGGTTCATGTAGGGATATGTCAGTGCCTCTTTAAAGGCAGCTGAAACAGTGTCTTCTGTCTGAATGGCATTAACCATCTCCTGGACTCAGCTACTTAAAAATTCCCCCAGCTATGCAGAGGATGGAGTCAGATCGAGACTACGGATGCCATGGCTCCTAAGAGCACCCTATCCATTTTATCAGAATCCTAACAACCATATAGGACATTGTCACTCTCATCTTTTCAGACTCTGTTCATGAGGAGTCAAGATTTTGGCAAATTTCAGTCACTTTATCAGCAAACTGTCACACAAAAACATTGCAGCAACCAGGCAGCAATAATCTTATTTATTCCTACCTAACAAACTTAAATGGGATTGCTGGATGGCAACTTGCTGAGGCAATAACTAGTGCTTTTGATTAACACTTACAATAAAAATGCAGTTAAATAGTGAAATAAATTAATGTGAATGATTTCTGGGGAGAGGCAAATGGTCCTCGAGCAATGTTAGAGAAAGAAATACATGCCAGGCACAAACAATCAGGTCTACATGTAAAAGTTTCAGTTTACTGTTTTATTGCTCAAGATGATACACAAAAATCTTCTCATGCTAACAGTTTGCACCTGTTAATAAAATAGTAAACAGTAAAGCTTGATAAGGTTCAGTAGCATGGGGTGGTGGTGGTGGTTGGGCTTCCTCTTATGACTATGAAGAGACTTTCAACTAATTCCCCACTAATTCCTCCTTCCCGGGTACTGCCAGTCTCTCTCTGACAATAAACTGGATTGGTTCTTAAAGTAATTTGATTGATCATTAGAAAGATCCCTCTAGGTACTTCCTAATTAGTCTCAGTAGTTGTATTTATTTCTCATGAAATTGGGAATGCCTGGTGTACATTTAGTAACACAATCTTGCACAGCTCTGCTGGTATTAACTTTTCCCCATTTTTTAAAAAACCTTGAACCAGTCTGGATCGAACTCCTGGCAATGGGCAGAATTAGCCTGCAATATTGCATTCTGCACCACCACCACCATTAATAGAATGCAGAAATGTAAAAAATGTAATATATCTTGATTTTAGTTGCGCCTTTGACAAAATACTGATTAGAAAGCTAAATTAAGATTAGCAAACTGAATCTCATGACAATTAAATTGGTTGAATATCATAATCAATAAATACTCTTTGGTATGGAAAGAGAATAGAATACAACATAGATCAATTCTGGCATCTCTACTATTAAAAAATTATTTATGTAAACACTTATTCAAGTCACGTAGTTATGGGGGAATGGGGAGAATGCCTGTACATTTTTCAGATAACTCAGAATTAGGTAAAATAATTAATACTCCAGAAGGTAGGAATAAAATTCAAAATAATTTTCATATATTAGAGAAATGGATTTCCAAATGCAAAGGTTCCTCAAAAGTCTTATGGCAAAAGCCATAAGTACCAAGACAGGATAGAGGATTCCTAGCTTGATAAAAGTATTTGGGAAACTTTTGTGGAAGGGTAATTGATTGAAACTAAATATAAGTCCGCGATGTTCCTGAGCTACAAAAAGGCCAGTGCATTTTTAAGCTGCAACTGCCATTTCCCAATCAGGGTAATTTGTTTGTTTGATTTTTCTTTAATCAATTCCCCACCTTCATTGTAAATAGATTCGAATACTGCACTTCAAAAAAGATTCAACACAACTGGAAAACTTCAAAGAAGGGCAGTGAGGATGATGACGCACTGTGCAAGAGCCATGGTGGTTCAGAATACAATATTGCAGGCTAATTCTGCCCATTGCCAGGAGTTCGATCCAGACTGTTTCAAGGTTGACTCAGCCTTCCATCCTTCTGAGGTGGGTAAAATGAGGACCCAAATTGTTAGGAGCAATAGCCTGGACTCTGTAAATCACTTAGAGAGGGCTGTAAAGCATTATAAAGCTGTACCTAAGTCTAAGTGCAATTGCAGTTGCTATTACTACACAAAGAGGTTGAAGCAGCTAGGTATATTTAGCCTTGGGAAGAGGTCATCAGGGAAGCATAATATAGCACTCCTGAAATTACTAAAAGGATGCCCTGTGGAAGAAAGACAAGATGTGTTCCCATTGTTCTAGAGCATGGTAAACAAACTAATGGGCTTAAGTTATGAGAAGATAGAGGTGCCAACATAATGGTATAAAATATTTAAGAATCATTCAGCAGTGGAACCTATTACCGAAAGAGGCAGTAGACTCCCATTTGCAGGCTGTGTTCAAGCAGAGGCTAGCCAGCTATCTGTCAGAGGTGCTTTAAATTTAGACTTCTACATGGACCAAGGGAGAAGGGGGGGGATCTAAAGACCGTAAGGTGCCTTCCGCCTTAGGATTCTTAGAAATCCATCTGTAAAAAGCCGATTGAGATCTCTTTGTTATTGCAGAGAAAGTACAGCCAAGAGTAATATCGTGGCTCAAGCCAAACCATTAAGATGGAAAATGGACTTTTCAAAACACCGGCGTGTAATTCTAGCCTCTTCAGAAAACTCTAGTTTCTTTTTCTTAGGCAGTCACATACCATTACTGAAGAAAAAGGAGACATTATGCCAGGTATATTTATACTGCCTTTTCTCCAAAGATCCCTTTTCTAAATGTGATGCCTGATATTTTATCTTTCTAGCAACAACCAGGGTATGCTTGCTCCAATCTACATTGTGGATAAATATTAACAGAGGAATCTACCTCTTCATATAAGTAGGTACTTGCAGAGAGGCTTCCAAGATGAGGCTTTCCACTGGTTTATAATAGCCTGATGCTTCTATTGAAAGTTCTGTTGCTATATTTAAGAGCAATTTTTCAGCAAGACATGACTTTATTTCTCACCTCTGCCTCTGCTCTCCCACCCTTCTTGGGACCATCTCAAAAATATAGGGACATTCCTGAATCATCACTTCAAGAAACAGTGTTCTCCCCGCAATTTTCCAAATATGCACACACCCCTTTTAAAATCTGAAACTGACGATCCAGTCATCCTGTCTCCTTTGGAATAAAAATACAGGGGTATAATCAATTAAATAACAACCTCTGTCACTTTGTGCTTTCAAGGCTGGCCCTACCTTAAATCCAGGGGAAAGGATTCCAGTGTTGTCACAAAGATAATTATCTTAGGTACATCATGAAAAGATTTCAAAACGACTTTTGAGTCAAGCTAGACTCTTGGTGACTTCATAGGCACACTCATGCAGCTAACTCAGCCACAGGGTTGGCATCCTCCTACTTCAGAAAAAAAAAAAACAACTCTCAAGTTTAGCTTATAGACCTGGGACATCCCTAGTAGAATCCCACCCAAAGTCTAAACCAGGGTTCTTCAAAGTGGTTCACACAGGGACTGCCTAAATAATCAATGTTGTCATTATGATTCAGTCAGCCAGATGTTCAAACTGGATTTGGCATTCTTAACCCTTATAGGAGTCTTTCCCAAGGACCTCTGATAGGTAGATATTGATGTTTGATGGTGTTAGAAGATTTAAGCTGTTCTGAGTGAAGCTTTTGCAATTGACTGATTGACATTACAACTGACATTGTAAATTTGACAATGCCAATGGTGTTCAAGTTATTATGGTTATTATTCACAGTGCTATTAGTTGAAGTAGCATTTATTAAATTGTTTTCATATAACAAAATGTTTGGGGGTTGAGGAACAGTCTGAAGTTTCATAAAGGGCTTAATGGATTGAAAAGTTTGGGGACCTCTGTTCTAAACAGATCCAGTCTGCTTAGCTTTTGAATTTTAGCAAGGACAACCAGGTTCTGCCGTCTACTGAGACATAAAACACTTACTTATCTTATAACTGCCTGAAGTTACATAGGTGAAGTTGAAGATGCCATAAGGGAAAAATGAACATTGTCCTCGTGATTGTACATTCAGTTCTATCTATATTTCAGCTTCCCCAGGACAGAACTTGCAAATGGAATAACTTTCCATTACATTACTCCTTGACGTACGACCACAATGGAGCCCAACATTTCCGTTGTTCAGCAAGACAGTTGTTAAGTGAGTTTCACTCCGTTGTACCACCTTTCTTGCCACAGTTAAGCGAATCACTGCAGGTGCCAATTTAGTAACATGGTTGTTAAGTGAATCTGGAGTGCCCATTGACTTTGCTTGTCAGAAGTTTGCAAAATGTGGTCTCAAGGCCCCGGGATACAACTGCAACCATTACAAATATGAACCAGTTGCCAGGCATCTCATTTTGATCATGTGACCATGGGGATGCTGCAATGGTCATAAGTGTGAAAAATGGTCATAAGCTACTTCTTTCATTGTAACTTTGAACGGTCGCTAAACGAATAGATGGATGTCAAGGACTACCTGTATTAACAAACCTTTGGGTACTTCCGTTTCCGGGGCCTTCAACATATTTGACTACCCACTGCTCAGTTTCCCTTCCAAATTATGAAGGATGAACATCCACGAACATCATATAGAGGAATATTATCTTAACTGATTTTCAAAGATTATTTCTATCCACCCAAGCAATTTCTAATTCCCCTGGATTAAAAATTCTTGCTTTTCCCAGCTGCAGAAAAATGTCTGCAGGCATGATTATGTATACTTAAATTACAGCTAAACTGAAGAGAGGGGTACAGACTTATTAACCAGTAAACCGAACTATGTTATTTGCATTATTATCTGGTGAGATTCCGACCTCAGCTATGAACCCTGCATAAATTGCCTGCTTCTGTTCATCAAAATTCCTGTAGAGCAGGAGTGGCTGCCTCATTTGAGTCTGTAAATGAAAAGTTTCTTTTTTCTCCTTTAAATTTACCCTGAAGAGTACCTGTGCCAAAATATACATAAACTTTATTGGGTCAGTTCCAGGCACCAGCCGTTCATGTTCTCCTTTTAGTTCCTCCCCTTTAGTTTTCTTCCACCACTTGCTAGGTAGTATGGCTAGTCCAACGTTTCTACTGAAATCCCCCACCCACCCCTGCCCCCACCCTTTCCTCCTTGTATGTCCCAGCCAAAATCTTCTCACCCTCCCTTCTAGTCTGGGACACGTAAGCTTGCCTAGTGCCCACCTCCACGTTTCCTCATTAGAACCGTCGCAGAGGTGTGACATCCATTCCTCCACAGATGCCCTGCTGAGGAGAGAAAGAGACCCAGGGGCACCGTGAAACTTTCTTTAGCAGGAACAAAACCCAAAACAATTCTCTAGTTTTCTACCACTCAAGATAAGGTGAAAACATGAAGAACGGCTGGTAAGCAATCGAATCTATTTCTAAAAGAAGCGCTCTCTAAAATGGAGAAACTTCAATGGACTGTATTCAAAACAGTCTATGTGAGCTGAGCTCTTTATTATCCTTTTATTTCCCTACGGCAATCATGTATGTGTAAGAAAAGGATGTTTGAGAGAATGACTCCAACTCAAACCGTTTGGTTGTACGGAGAAATAAAATGTGGTTGACCTGAAATGTTTTAAGAAGCATTGCTCGCCTGTTGTGTTAAGGAAGGCTTATGGAGATTGATTGGGAGTGTGTGTGTGGGGGTGTTTTATTGATTTTTTATTGTTTTTATATTAGGTTTTTATCTTTGTAAATCATTTGGGGTCACTGAGAGTCAGTTGAGTGGCAAAATAAATTTTCATAAATAAATAAATGTCATGGAATTATGTATTTAAGTTACATAGAATATATCCATGACTCTGAAATGAAAATGTATGAGATTATTAGGCAGTTTATGTTTAAGAAGTGTTTTTTTTTTCTCCCTCCTTGCAGGCAGTATCAATTTCTCTTTTCTGTGAGTTGCTTTCTGGAGATTCTGACATCAGTTACTGTTCAAGGGCAAACAAGTGAGAAACATCTTCATTGCGTTTACTAAATGTTTGGTAATCAAAATGGTTCTTCTACTATATTCAGGTATAGGTAGGAGACTACTGTAGATTGATTTGCTACACAGCTAAGTTATTCTTCTTGTGCAATGAATGAGAAAAGGAACCAAAAAGTAGAAATTGGGGAACATAGAATCTGATGGCTGACTTTTCGGCCAATCTCTCCATTGTGACACATTTTTCTATTTTATTACTGCATTAAAAAAAGAACAGAAATATATTACATTTTTGAAATGAAAGATCTAGGAATAGACATGATTAAAGATTATATTGGAACAATATGGAGAGGGTATGAATGGAATTGAGCTAGAAAGATTAATATATGGTCTAAAACATGAACATCAATATTTTATAGAAGTTGTTATATATATATATATACACACAGATGTGCACCCATCCACCCATACACACAGAGCACTATCCAAGGATAAGTGGTCAAACTTGCAAAGAATTGCAAAGAACGATCATTGCTTTTCTAGGACAGCCTTTCTAAATTTATTACTGCCATATGTGTTGGTACTACATTTCCCCAAATTTCCATCTAACTGTGATAATGCTGGCTAAGATACTGGCTGGTTGCATTGGAGGTCAGGAGAAAAAAATCTCCTTTCAAACTGTAACCTTTTCTTCCAGCCTCTAGATGGATCTTCCACCTTTACTTGAAACAGTGCATAGGTTGAATTCCACAGCTAACTGGAACCAATGTTTAATTTTCCTTTTTGGTGTTTTTTTTTTAGGATGGGTGAGGTTGGTACATTAAATAGGCTGAGATTTGTTTTTTCTTTTCCACATATACTGAACACAGTGGTGCTTTAGAGAAAGTGAAATGGCTGTTTGTTCTTGCAAGAAACCTTCAGTTATGATTCCAACACTTGCCCTCATGTAATTGAGCTTGTTGTATAATCAAACACGGGGAAAGAAAGAGTATAAGAAGAAAATATTTGAAATATGAAAGGAAAAGAGAAGAATGCCAAAACTTTGACAGGTTTTGCAAAAGCAGAGTTGGTGCTTGCTTATTTTGATTTTAGTATAGGTATGAACTTCACTAACTATCTAAGTAGAAACCAGTGGTAGTATTCGACCGGTTCTGCCCGGTTCTGGAGAGCCAGTAGCGGCGATGAGCAGTGGAGACTGAACCGGTTCTCTTTGCTGCTCTGTGTTTGGCCCATCCACCTGCCTGGGCTCCCATACTCACTTTTATGGGCAGAATTCAAAGCGCAGCTGCTTTGCGTGGCGCAGAATAGCATTGCGTGGCAGCTGCTGCAGTGACCAGCATCGTGCAGGCTTGCAGGAGGCAAGTTAGAATGCCTCTGCACCTGCACAAAGTGCGTTTGGCATGCGTGTGCATGCAAAGTGTGCATGCATGCAAAGCGCGGCCACCAAGCCACACCCACCGAACCGGTGGCAACTTTATTTGAATACCACCACTGGTAGAAACTTTTTAAAGTTGTCCAAACCACAAACTCTGCACTACAGAACTATTTCTAGTATAACCCTATCTTAGGGAAGACAGAGGACCTTCAGAAATAGCAGGGAAAGAACTTAGATTCTCCACTGCTTTCTCCAATATAAATTTATCTCACCTGTAGCATCATTTGACTTCATGAATGTAGCTTCTTTTGATTTTAGCTGTATAAAGTGTGAACTTGTTTGTGCTTTATGTTTTTATACATGATCCTAAATAAATAAATTGATCTGTTTTCTGCAACTCCCTCTAAGGAGATTGCTCCAGGTCATAGACCATTCAACAGCAAAATGGACAGAGATAACTGCAGCATGTCTAATCTTGTTGCAGGGTTTCCAATAACATTCAATTCTAACATGAGAATGGACCTCTGTCCACGAACCAAGATTGGCCAGGATGATCTACCAGGCAAGTAAACACAAGTCATTACACATATCTTCCTTCATATAAACTGAACATCTTTTTAAAGGACCATTTATTTTTGTTCCATGAAGTGAATGTGGCTAAAAGAAGCTGCTTTATATATTATTTAATTATACCATCTTTTATTATTTTCAAGGTGATACACCTTTATATTTCTAATGTGAACTATTAAGAAAATTAACTGTCCTAAACTGAATTTTGAACAACAGCAAAGTTGAATTACTCAGAAAATACACATTGAAAGAAAAAATAGCAGGGAAAAAAGATCTAACTACATCATTTTGTGGTTTACTTTTTTGTCAAATATTTGTATTCCTTATTTCAGGTTATGATTTAATTTCGCAGTTCCAGCTTGATAAAGCTGCTTCCACAGGCATTATCCAACGTGTGGTGGGCTCCACATCTTTACAAGTTGCTTACAAATTAGGTACCAAAGCAGACTTCAGGATTCCTACTAGGTAACATTTTTAATTGATTTTTCTTATTATTTCTTTTAAGATTGTCTATTTATTTGACTGAGCAGCCATTTTTAAAAGAAAGAAATTGTGCAGGCTAGAAAGCTGATGACTATGAATTTTAGTCCCTCTTTAACCATGAAAGCCAGCTGGGTAACCTTGGGCCTGTCTCTCTGAGACCAACTCACCTCACAGGGTTGTTTCTGTGGAGAACACAGGAGACAAAGGTGTGTGGGATATGTTTGCCACCTTGACTTATTTGTAAAAATAATCAAGGTAGAATATAAATCTAAAAAATATCCTTCTCATATTGAGGAATAATAGCTGCATTTGATACCCTTCTATACAATTATAGTGCTGGAAATTTAGGGCTAGTAATTGAGTGGGAGCCTACAAGTATAAAGAAAGTTCCCCAGTAGTTTTATATTCCCTTATATTCTATATTAGGTTTGTATCTGAAGATATACTGAAGATTATGAGAATGGTGAAAGTGTGAGGGCAGAGTTAATGTAATCATTCTCGTATTCCATAAATAGGAGAAAATCACCCAGGCAAACACGACCCTATAGTTCTATCACCATTTTTTAATGGATATGTCTTAGTTTTTTATTCATTTATATTTATATTCAGGTCTAAATATACAGACACTGGTACTTCAGTTTTAGGTACCTTCTTTCTGAGTATTCATTGGAAATATATAATGGGCATGAGAAAACTTTCCTCAAATTTATAAGAGGCTCAATGCTATTTTCCTTACCTTTTAAGAAGCATGACTTTCCATTGCCAAGCTTTTAATTTATTTTGGAATTAAAAATGAAGAACATTAAGCAAGGATATTGAATGAGAAAGGCTATATTCTGATAAAACATGTTTCTGCTCTGCAGAGTAAACCATTTAAACCTTTAAAGTATTTACCCAGCAATCAGAATCCTGTGTTGGCTGTCAAGAGCTCATGAAATCTGGCTTGGTGGGGCATCATTCTAAGAGTTAAATTAAAAGGGGTGTTCAACCCAGGAATGAATTGCAGAAGAGATCTCAAATAAGTTTAGAACATATTTTGTTCAGTTCACCTAACCTGAATATGAGTAATAATACATTGGTCCCTAAATCCGCCTAATAAAGCTGTTATCCCTCGCCACACTGCACTATCATTTATTTTTACATGAAGCATGTAATTATTTTTAATATTAGTCTGGGACACAACAGTGGCCAGCTCTTATGTGGGGAATGTGTGAGCTTTTCTATAATTTGTCTGGATATGGTTGAAAGGGCTCTGTTATTTTCTTGAAATTTAGGTCTTGAACTTACCACCATCTAGCGGCCGAGGAAGCTCAGTGGTGCTGTTCACCAAAACTGGTGCTGAAAGATGCTCAATTATTGTATTGATGTAAAACGAGCTTCAGTAGATCGGCTTTTTCTTCTCATTGCATTTGCATGATTTGTAACTGACTTATTTTAGTGTTGTGATGGTTTTTATTCTTGTCGTTGTAATCCCTAGACAGAGATGATTATAATTTAGTATGACTGTTGCTGTTGTTTAAAAAATCGTGACAAATTTCCCCTCACTCAGTCCTTGAGGAATTGCAAAAGTAGTTGGAATTATGGGTTAATTCCTAAGATTACAAATGTTACTAACAAAAGTAGGAGTGTAGCAAACCTCTGTCAGACGCATCCAAATATGAATCTAATCTCTTACAGGCTTTATTTCAGAATCTGTTGTGTTTTCCCCCTAGTTTCCTATTTTTCCTCTTGTGTTTCCAACAATATAATTTATTTTATTCTTTTTCATGTGTTTCTTTGCAACATAATAATATAAGAATTGCATTGTGTTGAATTTTGCATTGTGAGAAAAATGCTAATGTAAAATTAATTTGGAGATAGGCTTAGGGGGAAACTGTCATGTAGATAAGGGTAAATTCAATTATTGTATTTTGCCAAAATCCCTCACATCAGAATATATCACCAGAAATTGAAGGGAAAAATAAGAATGCATCTTTATAGCTTCTTACAGGCAACTTAATCCAGAAGAGGTTATTTACAGTTCAGCTTTATTAATTACTGATAGAAACCTTTCTTTATATAGTAGCATTTTTCAAACAGCTTTGCACATTTATTCTACTCACAAACAATAATAGGTACAAATAAATGCTACATTTTAAAATCTGAGTGGATATGTAGAGTCCCACAATTATTTCAAGGTTTACTTGTATTAAAACAGATTTAACAGAGTAATAGATTTGGAAGGGACCTTGGAGGTCTTCTAGTCCAACCCCTGCTCAAGCAGGGGACCCTTTACCATTCCAGACTAGTGGCTGTCCAATCATCTCTTAAAAACCTTCAATGTTTGGGCAGTCGGGGAACATTCAAGGTATACTTTCCACACACACCCAAACATAAATTTTTTAAATGATTTATTGAGTTTGATCAGACAACAATCTTTAAGAGGAAAAAGACTGAGGATATATTTGTAAATATGAATTGAAGAATGTAAAGCCTTTTTTCTTTATTGCAAATTCTCTCGTTCCCCACCCACCCCAGTCTTTGTTATCAGTGGAATGCTTGCCTGCTCTTTTCATAATCGTTCTCATTAAAAGCTCGATTAGAAGCACTGCATTTTATCAAAAGCTAAAAGATTAATAATGAAATTCTGTGGCAGTCTTGTAAGGTTGTAAAGCCCTTGAGTTAACATGAAAAATTGGAGTACACAAGTCGTATATCAAACAGTAAACATTCTAATGGATTGTTTGCAATCTTCCAAAAAGAATGGGATTTTGGGGGGCTGGGGAAGGACTTGGAACTTGGTTGTAAAGTAGATGAATTCTGTGTGTTGAAATTTATTTATTTATTTAATTAATTAATTTGTATGCCACCTTTCTCACTGTTGAGTGATTTTGGGGCAGAGATGGTATTCAGCAGGTTCTGACCAGTCCTGGAGAACTGGTAGTGGAAATTTTGAGTAGTTCGGAGAACCAGCAATTACCACCTCTGACTGGAGATTTTATAGTATCCTTCCCCTGCCACGTCCACCAAGCCACGCCCACAGAACCGGTAGTAAAAAAATTTGAATCCCACCACTGCTCTGGGGCGCTTACAACATCACAAAAAAGGAAATACAGAATAAAACTTTGAAACAAGAAACGCAACAGGAAGAGGGTGGTGCCACAAGAACAGTTCTGTATTCAGAAACTCAATTGTCAGCAGACTTTTGTGTAAGGTAGAAAAGCAATGCTTAATGTTTTAAAATAAATCTCTTCTACTTATCAATGTTTTAAACGTGACTGCAATGTTCTTCTCTCATGAAAATGTATAGGGCTGCAGCATCTCATACTTGAGTATGCCTCACTGATGCCATGGCAGGATTACTTGCAATCACCAATTTATTTTTGCTGAAGGACTCATATAGTCTGGTGATGGAAAAGTGCTGAAGAATTTCTGAGTCCAGTTTTTAAAATGGCGTTAGCTAAAATAAAGTTCCACTTATTTCCCTACTTCTGAATGGTTCGCTTTTTTCTTCTAAGTAACACCACTTATTTTTTTCAAAGTCACTGTTTCCTTTATGATATTGCTAGGCATAGTGAGCATATATTAAGATATTTAAGGTGTAACTAGGGAGAATTTAGAGGATACTAAAACTATCAGGATTAGAATGAGGGTGTTGTTTCTGCTGTTTATTAAAATAGTCTATTCTGTCTTTGTGGAAGCTTACAGTTAATTAATGTTATTGCATATGTCTTAGCTTATTTGTTATTAAATATTACAATAAATAAAATAAAAGATGTTTACAAATGCTGCATCAGGGTAGGCTAATAAATGCTAATATGTATATTCAGTATTTGTTGGCATTGGCAAGATTCATTTCAGAATAAATAATTTTGTGATTATTACTCACTGCTTCCAATTTGCATATCTCCAAGGAAACCTTGGAAACTAATAAAAAGCAGAAGTTTATCTGTTTCATTTCATCAGTTTTTCTTTCCCCCCAATAAATATATAAAGTGAACATCCTATGGCTGGTATATTTTCCAGCAAGGACTGGGCATAATATAAATTCATATAGCCTAAATTTATAGCCTGGAAGGGGTGAAATACACTCAGTTTTCCAGTCAAACTAAGTGCATCTAAAGTCATTATTTCAGTATGTGAATCCAAGGTTTGGATTTCAGCCATAATCCTTGATGGAAAATGATTGAATGTTAATCTGAATGTTAATGTGAGACAGTGCTGCCAATGCTTAAGAGAAAGAAAAAAATCCCACTATCAATCTGGCTGATTCAATTGTCCAAAATTTGAAATGCATATGATCATCTAACACAAAGCTATGCTGAGTCATATGAAGAGATTCTTACGGACTGATGCATGGAGTTGTGATTACTTCTTTGTTTGTTCAATTGATTTATTAATATATGAAAGTATAGAAGGAGAAAAGAAAGTAGGTATAGCATAGATGAGCAAGGATGTGTTTATGTGTGTATAGGTTTCATTTATATTAATGAAAGAAAAGTAACCATAATGTATATTGGGTGAATATATGTATATTTGTATAAGGTATAGAAGAGAATATATAAACAGATACAGATTGATACAGAGGCAATGTCAAAGGAAGTTGTTGTTGTTAGTTGCAAAGTTGTGTCAAACCCATCATGACCCCATGGACAATGTTCCTCCAGGCCTTCCTGTCCTCTACCATCCTCCAGAGTCCATTTAAGCTCACACCTACTGATTCAGTAACTCCAGCCAGCCACCTCATTCTCTGTCGTCTCCTTCTTTTATTGGCCTCAATCTTTCCCAGCATTAAGCTCTTCTCCAGTGAGTCTTTCCTTCTCATTAGGTAGTCAAAGTATTTGAGTTTCATCTTCAGGATCTGGCCTTCTAAAGAGCAATGAGGGTTGATCTCCTGTAGGAGTGACTGGTTTGATCACCTTGCAGTCCAAGGGAGTAGCAGTGGTGCAAAACATTTAAAATTCCATATGTTTTAAAGTGAAACACTCTGGTTTGAATTCAGATCCCTTGTTTCAAGTCCAAAACAGCTTGTGAAAGATTTTGAATTTGAAACAATTTGTGTGATTATAAAAGAAAGCCCTTTTGCACTTTTGCACATAAGATTATGTGTCTTTTGCAAGTTGATCACAGTCAGCATTGAAATTAAAGATTTTAAAACTTGTTTGAAGTGTAATTTTATCTAGTGGTCCTGTTGATCTCTGTGCTTGGGATGAAGAGATGATCCAGATATCACTACAATTACCCCTAGCATTTTCAAACTGTAATGCTGACTCAACTATTTTGCATTTTGAGGAAGTGAAGTACCTAAAAGTCTGGCAAGTTTAAGGCTTGTAGACTTCAACTCCCAGAATTCCTGAGCTAGCATGACTGGAGGGGGAATTCTGGGAGTTGAAGTCCACAAGCCTTAAAGCTGTCAAGTTTGAAGACCCCTGGCTCAGGTCAATGACCACAGTTGGCTAGTTTGAAACTCAGAGAAAGTATAGCTAGAATCTGAAATATCTTTGCAATAATTACAGGAAAGAACTCTTATTACTTTGCTTCTGTAGCATGATGTAATGATTAAGGTATTGTGCTATCTTTAAATCTGCCAGAACAGTGCAACATGTGATTTTGTACTTACCTTTTTCCAGCCCAATGTACTTCATAGGCTTGTTGTATCAAGGTGAAATGAAATGAAGGGAGATCCCTGTGTAAGTCATTTGAGATCCTGAAGAACAGGTCAAGTATAAACCTAACAAATTAATTAATTAAAAATGACTAGCCAACTATTCTCTTTGTATGCAAGGAGCCCACTGGGATTTGGGGACCAGAATGAAGAACCTATATAGACTGTAGCTAGAACCATTTTGCAAATAAAATCAATGTTGGAAAGCACATTTTAAATAATATTTTAAAAAGGGTGCACCTAAGATCTTTTAAATTTGTAGAAGCTGGGAACACAAACAGATTTTCTTTGAGAACTAACACCTACCCACCCTATGTGCTAAATTCTTCCACATATTTTCTTACAAAAGTCTGCCAGAACAAGGTTGTGTGTCAGAAATAAGAAATGTTGTTTTGGAAATAATAAATCTGATTTCTCAGTTTGTGATGACTTATATACTCATGTCTTGCAGTATTCATGAAGACACCACAGGGGAAAAAAAGTACATTAGACCCAGAAGAGGAATGGATTAAGGTTTCTTTATAATAAAACATGTGAATCATCTCAGATTTTGTACATAACCACAAACCTAATGAGAGAGATCAGACGGGCATATAGGAATGGAGGATGAGATTTATTCATTGCTTTCAGCCCAATAATCTATTACTGAAGTTAATTTCAACACTTTGCAGCCATTCGAGATGAGTTAATCACATACTTCTGCAATCATTGGTGGCCTCTGACAGGCAATTTGTCCTCTTTTCTTAATTAAACATTTCTTGAGATGCTTCTTGAAGAAAGAACAAAGGCACATACATAGACGAAGCCAATTCCCCAAGTGAGAAATTTAGCATAGCAAAGGTGCTTTTTCAGGAGACAACTGGACTTTCTTGTTTTTTCTTTGAAGACATTTCACTTCTCAACCAAGAAGCTTCTTCAGCTCTGACTGGATGGTGAGGAGTCAGAGCTGAAGAAGCTTCTTAGATGAGAAGTGAAACGTCTTCAAAGAAAAAACAAGAAAGTCCAGTTGCCTTCTGAAAAAGCACCTTTGGGACAATGGAAAACAGGAGGGAAAAATATTCAGGAAGCGAATAGTATTGGAATGCAGATTTTGACTAAAGCAAATCTGAAGAATTTGGTACAGCCAGGGAAAAAATAATCTTTTCAATAGTATAATATTTAATCCAAACTACCACTTTACAAATGGAAAATGTTGTAGAATGTGTATAGCTTGACTTCAGCAATCTGACTAGCACTCTTACATTTCAGTTAATCCATAGTACTGCTTTGTTATTGGTAAAAGGTCGTGAATTTTTAGGCCTTGTCTGGGTTTAATTCTTCCACAGAGTAAGCTAATATTACTGCATTTCTCTCTGACAGCAAAATGGAATTATTGGTTCAGATTGGGATGAATCCGTTTGTTAATCTTGTCTTTAGATAGTGGCTTCTTGATCTTTCTTTGAAATGATAATGTACCTCAATTAACATTGAGTCAGCCAAGTAAGCAGCCCTGTTTTATTTGCATTTTTTAAAATAGATCCTTGTATCCTCGAGGACTACCTGATCTATACTCCATTCTGACTACTTTTCGGATGACTGGGAATACCATTCGGAAATCCTGGAGCCTATGGCAAGTTTTAGATTCTTCTGGAAAGGAACAAGTTGGACTGAAGATTAATGGGCAAGCCAAAAGCCTTGATTTTTCATATAAAGCAATTGATGGAAGTCTCCAGACAGCATCGTTTTTGGATTTACCTTATCTTTTTGATTCCCAGTGGCATAAAGTTATGGTCGGTATAGAAAAGAAATCTGTCACACTTTATATTGACTGTGCTAAGATACAAACTTTAGCCATAAAACCAAGGGGGAAGATCGATATTGATGGCTTTACCACATTGGGAAAATTGAAAAATAATCCTCAAATTTCAGTTCCGGTAAGTTGTAGACATTTCCCTTTACAGTAAAAAAGGTTTTTCAATTTTTAAAGAAATTGTATATGGTAATAGAGGCTAAGAGTATAATATGCTTCAAATGAAACTAAGAAATGGTTCAATAGTTTTGATGTCATAAGGAAAGAGTATCACTTAATAAGGTGGAAAGAGTATCACTTAATAAGGTATAAAGACTGAAACCTCATTATAACTGAATATTTGGACATTTGTTTTAAGTAAACATTTCAAGAACTGCATAGCTACAAAGGGAAACAGGATGAAAACAGGGGATAATTAATAGAGCAGACTAAAAAGGAAGCTGGATCCAGTGAAAATGTATGTCTTAACTCATTCCAAGGGTACGTAACTAAAACCTGGTTTTTTTGGGGGAAAATTTAATCATCACTCTGAACTATATTATAGTTAAGCAGCTTATCAAAATTAATTATGCTGTCAGTTAAAATATGTGAGTTGGCTTATGGGTATAGAATTTATTTCTGGTATAGAAGACTATCTGAAAAAATCTCAATGGAAACTGTATCTTCCTGACGTGGAAGATATGATCCTCTTGCTAGGAACATCACAGTTCCAAAATCTAGACTCCATATGCTTTTTAAAACGAAGCATTTTTAAAAATAAAACTAGCACTTTATTTTGGAACATGTCTTGCATTTGGCAAGAGATTGAGAATCTCCAGACATTAACCAAATTGGAGCAATGGATTCAATTGAAAAAAAAAAGTTTGTTGGTGTGAACTTTTATTCATTTTCCTAGATAGAATTCAGTGAAGAATCTGCCACCTGGGGTAGCAGAAAAGAGGGCATGTAAACCTTAGATATCTTTGAACAAAGGCAGCACTTTGCATTATTTCTAACAGCATGATAAAGCTTTATTCCAATGGTATAAAATAAAGGCATGAACAAATATATGGAAAATCAGTTTTGCAGGCTCTGTAAGGGCCTTTCCATTCATTATTCACTTTTATGTCTACCTCATGGTACTAAATTTGCAATGCAATCAATCTGCATTAACTAAATTAGTCTTTAAAAGGGGAACACTCGAGTTTCAGACTGATTTACGTTTTCATTTTCTGGAAAAAAAAACCCCATTCTTTCCTATCCTATTAAATTTAACCATCTCCTGCTTTCACAAATGAGCACAATCACCATCAATATGATACCCACAGAGTTTTCTCTTAACATCCAGCATTATGTGATTTTGTTGTCTGGTTATTTTGTAAGAAAAAAGGAATGCTAGCATGCTACTAGTCAGTGTTAGACTTAAATTTAATCTGTTTATCCAACAATGCCAATGGCCTCCTGTAATACAGGCAAACTCAGAAAATGAGGTGACAAGTTCTAGAGCATGGTGTTTTGTTTTGAAATGAGCCATCTGCCCATAAGATTCCAGCCTATCAACCCAACAATAGCAATACCAATAGCACCGCTTCACAGTGCTTTACAGCCTTCTCTAAGTGGTTTACAGAGTCAGCATATTGTCCCCAACAATCTAGGTCCTCATTTTACCCACCTCGGAAGGATGGAAGGCTGAGTCAACCTTGAGCTGTGGATTCCCGGAACTTCTTAAGTTATTGATGGTGAATTCTGAAGGTTCATATGGGCCTAACTGGATCGTGAATATGGCATACAGTTTTGAAATACTTACTGATGAATGAAGTGTTATGAATTCCAACTCACTGTTGACCATTTCTTAGTTTGAGGAATAAAATAAAATTGACTTAAATAGGTTTAAGGTTTGCATATGATGGAGTTATGATAGTTCCCATAAATATGTCTATACATGTATGTGTGAGGTCCCATGTCTAACTTAGTGATTGGAGTAATTTATTTTATTCAAGTTAAGCCAGGCACTGGATGGTATGTATCAGGTAGTATTCATAATCCTACTACTAGTGTAAGGAATATACAAAACTTGGATTAAATGATGCTAAACTTAATTCTTATAAACCCTTTTGCAAAAATATCAATACCCATGCTTTAAAACAGAGATTTAAAGTAATAACGAATGTTTTGGCGCGGTGGTTAAAATGCAGTACTGCAGTCTACTTCTGCTGACTGCCGGGTGCCAGCAGTTCAGCAGTTCGATTCTCACCAGCTCAAGGTTGACTCAGCCCTCCATCCTTCTGAGGTCGGTAAAATGAGGACCCAGATTGTTGGGAGGCAATAGGCTGACTCTGTAAACTGTTTAGAGAGGGGCTGTAAAAGCAGTATATAAGTCTAAGTGCTATTAATATAGGCTGGTGAGGATTTTGGTGTAGTAGTTAAAGCACTGGCCTAGAGACCAGGAGACTATTAGTTCTAGTCTTGCCTTAGGCACAAAGCTAGCCAGGTGACTTTTGGCCAGTCACCCTCTTGCAGACCAACGCTCCTTATAATATAACAAATATAGCTTAAAATCTAATAATAAGTCAATAAGTTAATAAATCAATCATTGTCCTGCCATTTTATGCCATGGACTAATAATGATCCCAGCACATTGGGTATTTCTTATCCTCCTTGCAGTGACATTATGAAAAGGATGGCTGACTGCCTTTGCATGAAATGGTTAATGGTTTATTTTATTAATTCAGTTGAATTAATTTTCTCTAATCATCATCATCATTGTGCCCAGACAGAGAAATATACCTAGGATCGAACTCACCACCTCCTGATTGTGAGGCAAGAACTCCACCTCTAGGCTACCGCACCACATTTAATTTTCTCTAATGAATTGGTAAATTGATAAATATGGCAGTATACCGGTTGTCCTTAACTTATGACCCCAATTGAGCCCCAAAATTTCCATTGCTAAGCAAGGCAGTTGTTAGTGGATTTTGCTCCATTTTATAATCTTTTTTTCTGCCACAGTTGCCAAGAGAATCAATGCCACTGTTAAGTGAACCATGCGGTCATTAAGTGAATCTGGCTTTCCCCCTTTGCTTTGAGCTGGGAAGGTTATAAATGTTGATCATATGATCCCGGGACAGTGCAACTGTCATAAATGCATGCCAATTGCCAAGCATCCGAATTTTGATCATGGGGATGCTGCAAGAGTCATGTGAAAAACGGTCATAAGTCACTTTAAGGTCATGGATTGAGTTGGGTTGGGTTGGGCTGGATTGGAGTGAGGTGAGGTGGGGATAGAATGTCAAAAAAGGTAATATGAAAGTTATAACTTTGAATGGTCACTAAACAAATAGTTGTAAGTTGAGGACTACCTCTTTGTATTAATCAAGGTAAGAAGGCTAACTCTGCCTTGCTGTTTCCTGCCTCTTAGGTGTTACTATAAATACATTCAAAAAAAGTCTGAAGAGGTGAGCCTCTTTGGTGCAAGGAGACTTGCTCCATGAAACTGTAAGAGGAAGGTGCTAACTCATACTAAAGGGAAGTAGATTCCCCTCTTCATTCTTTTCCAGTCATGCACTGACAGGGGAGAGAAAGTGAAGAATGAGTTAATTACAGTCTTCAAGACTAATCTGTGTTAAATTAGTTACATCCCATAATTGGATTCTTACAAATTAGGCATAGGAAGCAAAGACATGTATATACGTGATTGCTTCCCCCCTCCCGGAAGATACCAGAAAACAAGGAGAATATTCAAATATATTAAATGATATAAAAGACAACTGCTCGAAAGTAACCCTTTGATTTTCAATGTGCATCCATCAATAAAGTCCTTTTGGCATTAGGAGCAGTTCCAAATGATTCAAAATCTAGTTATTTGCAGGTAATGTGCAATGAGAATGTATAAGGAATGTAATAGATTATTCCCCCCGAGTATCTAAAAGTTCCAGAATTTGGGGGAAAATGAAAGCAAAATCACTGACAATTGTTGTATGAAACATTAAAAAGAAGAGAATGAAATTGTAAATGCTTCAGAGAAAAGCAACTTTCATATGACCTCTTTTGACATTCTATTCCCACCTCACCTAACCCCAATCCAGCCCAGCCCAACTCAACCCAATTCAACTCATGACCTTACCTGATATGAACTGAATTTTCAGGATTCCATTTTGATAAGGCATTCAATTCTTTTATCCCAAATAAACTTTCATCTTTATTTGATATTCTGGAAGAAAATGAACCATATAGTAACATATTTTCCTCTATCCATCAAATACAATTTGAATTTAACAAAGTTGTTGACAGCATATTGCTATAGCATTAGAATTCTAGTTCTCCAAAGGGAAAAAATGGCATGATTTTTTGGGGGGGAAGAATCCATCTAGAAATTTATTACTTGTATACAGTGGAAATATACACAAGCCTAGCTTTTTTTTCAGTAATAGGATTAAATTAATAACAATTGCTATTTTATATTTTTTATACATCAGTGTGCGAAAAGTGTGACTTTGCATGAAAGGGAGCTGCTCAGACTGAGTGAGACAAAACTGTGGACTTTTTTTTTTTTTTTGCATTATTTGTGGTCTGGAGAGTTTAGGGGTACAAAGGGTGTTCTAATGTTTTAGATCACAGGTGTTAACTCTCTGCATCACATTGATGTCACGTGACATTTTTCCCCTTCACAGAGCTGTGGTGGATGTGGACTGCATGTGATGCATCCAGCCCATGACCACAAATTTGACAACCCTGTTCTAGATGCTTAAGATAACAATGTAGTCTTTAACACTCCCAAATCTGACAGGGATCCTTTCCCTGTTAATTTGGGAATGGAGTTCTTGTCATGGTGTTTAACATTTGAAGTGACCTTCAAGTTAACCAAAGTAAAGTTGTCAATCTAAGTTGATAAAAATAAAATGAAATAAGCTAGGGGTTTTATCCTTTGGAATTGATTAGGCAAGTAAAACTTACAAGAGCAGATTTTTTCCTGAAAGAAAATATATCATAGAATTTGTTTTTTGTCCTTTGATTAAATCATATATATTTCTGCAAATTAGTATATTTGGTAGGAATGAGTATGATAAATAATATTCTTGGAAATGGTTCTTAAAGGTGAGTGTCTAAAGACTTGGGTTGCTAGCATTTCCTAAGCTTCATTCAAGAATTAAGTACAGGTAGTCCTCAAGGTTAAGACTATAATTGAGCCACACAATTATGGTCGTAAGTTGTGACTCTTGTTAAAGTAGATCATCATGTGACCAGACCCAATTTTACAATCTTTTTTGCAGCAATCGTTAAGCAAATGTGACAGTTGTTAAGTGAACCCATTGTTACCTATGGAGCAGGGTCTTTTCCCCTCCAGAAACCAGAAGTAAATGTTGGTTTCTGGCAAAAGCATGATAAATTGTGACCATGTGACCATGGGGCATTGCAAATGGCCATAAATGAGTCCTGGTGCAAATGCAGTCACATGATCATGGGGGGTGGGGGAAATGGATGTCAAAATCCATCCAACTGGGGTGCGGATTCCTTTTTCAGGGTCCATTATAACTGCAAACAGTCACTAAGCAACTGGTCATATGTTGAGAAATATGTGTATTTGGGGGTGGGTGGGTGGAAGTATTGTTTTCATGTGGCCAAGCTTGTATTGCTTACTTTTACCTCTGTTGTTCTGTTCTGCTCTAGCCATTGTGGTCCAGAGTTCATCCTCTGAGTGTGAAGAGCTTGTTTCAATTTTTAATTTATAATTATCAGCAGGTTGGAATTATCGGATAAGTTTTTGGGTCATCTCTGCCTCCTGGCCTCAATTTCCTTTTTTGGGAAGGGCGTCAGTTATTAACTATATCACAAAACTGTGAGGATCGAAGTGAGGAAGTCAGGCAATTCTCAACCCCCAGACTTAAGGCAAGGATACCCTCAAAGCAATAATAACCAGCCTCAGAGTGGTTCTGTTTAGAGATGGCATTCAGCAGGTTCTGACCAGTTCTGGAGAACCGGTAGTGGAAATTTTGAGTAGTTCAGAGAACCGGCAAATCCCACCTCTGACTAGAGATTTTACAGTATCCTTCCCCTGCCACTCCCACCAAGAACCGGTAGTAAAAAAAACTGAATCCCATCACTGGTTCTGTTGATGAATGATGATGATCAATAATCAGGTGTCTGTTTGATAAACTTTCTCTTTCTCTTACTGCCTCCCTTTTGCTGTCTTCCCAGTTTGAGATCCAGTGGCTGATGATTCATTGTGACCCTCGGCGCCCTGAAAGAGAGACATGCAGTGAACTTACAATCAGGAGCTCGGTAATCTTAAGGGCAAAGCTTACTTTTCAACTTTGGAATACAGGTAGTCCTCGGCGTACGACCATCATTGAGCCCAAAACTTCTGTTGTTCAGTGGGACATTGGTTAATACCCCATTTGACAACCTTTTATTGCCACAATTGTTTAGTGAATCACTGCCATTGTTAAGTTAGTAACACGATTGTTAAGTGAATCTGGTTTCCCCATTGACTTTGCTCATCAGAAAGTCACAAAGGGGATCACTGGCACGGAGCAAAGGTCATAAATAGGACCCCAGTGGCCCAGCATCTGAATTTTCTATCACAGGATCATGGGGTTGCTGCAAAGGTTGTAACTATGAAAAAGAGACCTTTTCCCCAATGGTGTTGTAACTCTGAACTGCCGCTAAACGAACTGTTGTAAGTTGAGGATTACCTGCATTCAAAAGGCCATAATGAATTTCTCCTTTGAAAGCAGATCTTTAAAAAGTCATTTGGGATGCTCTCCTTGCCCAGTGAAGCCCTTTGCAGCACAGATCAAGGCAGAAAGCGCTGCCAGGAAGGGTCCAATGCTAAAAGCAGACCAAAGGGTTAAAAAGCTGGAGTCATTCAATCCCTCCTCTCTAGACATCAGGTTTCCTCCAGTCTCGCTACCCTCCTCCAACACTCATCCGCACAACAGCTGTGCTTTTATTTTTGTGCCGGTTGTGCAATTTGGAAGTATTTGGAGGGGCTCCGCTCTTCAGTAACTTTAAAACCCATTTGTGACAATTGAAGAAGTAACCATGGCTAGCTCGGGCTCCTGCACAAAGTTCCCCTGGTTCCTGTGGATTTTTCTCCAAGCCATGTGCCTTTGTCTAGCCCAAGTAAGTTTTGCCTAACTTTTTTTTTTTTATTCTTTTCAGATAAGCCAGACAATTGTAAAGGTAAGCCTTAAAACTACAGTAGAAGGATCCTTATTCAATTGAAGCATTGCTCTTTGATTCTAGTTTTGCCTGTCCATCAATTAAAACAGTGTGTATGTTTCTAGTGATGCTGCTATATTGGAGAAGGTATGTGATTATGCCTGGCTGGAGGGCTTCCTAGAGGAAGTCTGAAGCCACCATAAAATGTATTGCTTGACATATCATAGTTTGAACCTGCACTAGTTATTTTTCCTAGTTGGTGAGGTTTCACAGGGAGCCTACATATCTTTCAGAGTAATCTAACTACGACCAACAGGTATGATTAGGTTGGGATCCATTCTACCAATTCTGATGCTTCCCTCCCCCAGCTACATGTAGTACCCTTCTGCTTTAAATCAGAATTTTCAGTCCAAGGAAACTCATTTGCTTTAATTCAGTGTAATCCACAAAGGATGCATCCTTCGGATTAAGTTAGGTGGGTTAATTATCACTTCAGTTCCCTAAGCAATCTTCTTATAATTACAAACAGGATAATAAAAAGGGATCATTTCCTCCACATTTATGTGTGATGTGGGCTTCCAACTGATCTTAGTGATTATGAATATAGATCCAAAATGGATTTTTTTTAAAAAAAGAATTAATTACCAGATAGTGATATACACAGGTAATAGTACTGAGATAAATAAATGGAAGAAGAAAGTTGAGTGTGGAAGAAAGCATTTTATTGTGGGAAACACATGATGGGAAACATTCTGTGAATTTCACTTGGCACACTTATTTGAGGATCTTGAAAAGATGATATGTTTCCTAATAACAGTCATTCATTGTTTTGTGGAAGAATTCTCTAGTGACTGACACACTGTAAAGCAGATTTGCATATATACATGTATTCTTTTATGAGCTTACATTAAAAAAAGGTGAAAAGCTCTCATTTTTTAAAACCAAGTCTTCAAAGAATGACAGAAAATCAGCTGAGAGTTTACTTAAAATTATTAATATGTAATAATGCATTTCTCCAAAATGAAATGTTAATGTTTTGAAGTACAATGAGCAAATCCAACAGATTTGTCATGACTTTTATTTGTATAGACTCGAGTTAGCTTTGCTAGACACTAGAAAAAAAATTCTACCTATGTTTTTACAAGAAAAATGAATGTGTACTATGCAGCCTTATGATTAATTGTGACATAAAGCAGCTTACTTTGCAAGCAACAATAATGACTCTTTTGCAGAATTAAAAATACCTTTTAAACTACTAGTTGTGAGAAGCTGAAATTCTCACATTCTGAAATGAATAGGAAAACTGCTTTTCTTCTCAGCCATTTACCATTTACTGAAAAGTATGGAAGTCCAAAAAAGGGGCTGTTAGAAAATCACAGAGCATCTACTGTGAAGTCAGAATTTCATCACCAAAAGGAAACCGTGTGTCCTATAGGCCTTGAATTCCCTCCCCTAAATTATTTTTGAAAATGAATGGTTTGGAATTTTCCAAGTCTCTTGGGACTTACAAAAATAGTTTGAAAGAAAGAAAGAAAGAAAGAAAGAAAGAAAGAAAGAAAGAAAGAAAGAAAGAAAGAAAGAAAGAAAGAAAGAAAGAAAGAAAGAAAGAAGGGAGGAGGGGGAAGGAAGGAAGGAAAGTTATAGAGGACAAGGTTTTATTAAGGGCTATGGTATGTGAGCATATTTAATCTCTTACTTATGTACATATCTCAGAAGATAAGTCTGGATATTATCTATACAGTAATGGCAATTTCACTTAAACTCCTTTGTGTAGGTACCATTTTATTTTCTCTATTTCAGATTGATTTCCCATTTTACAAGGGAGTGAAGTTAATGGGGCACAATTTTAAACTACAGGACATTATTTTATTCCATTTTATCACAGGGCCAGTCATTGTGAGAAGACACCTTCTTTTCCTGTTTAGAATGAAATACAAATATAACCCTTCCTTTTCATTCACCTGTTATTGCCTTAAGGGGCTTTTTCCACTAGGATTTACTATAGGTCAGTGGAGATTCTCAGTCATCCAGGTCATAGTTGTCTCAAAGCTGCTTTTTTTTTCTTCAGTAAGCAACTAGATGGGTTGTTTTTTTCTTGAGGAAAAAAAAAAGAAAAGGTTTTGCTTCTCATCCAAGAAGCTTCATCAGAAGTTTCAGAAGCTTCACCCCATCATCAGAACTGATGAAGCTTCTTGAATGAGAAGTAAAATTTCTTCTCCTCCTCCTCCTCCTCCTCCTCCTCCTTCCTCTTCCTCTTCTTCCTCTCCTCCTCCTCCTGGAAAAAAGTATAGTAGCCTTTTGAAGGAAAAAGCACCTTTGAAATTTAAGGGAGGCATCGGCATGGATTCTGTCTCTGCCCACCTCCACTCGCAGAGATACATGTATATGCGTGCACATCTGTCCCCACACACCATGTGTCAATCTGTACATCTCAGGTTGTAATTGTTCACATTTGTCATGAATTACTGTCACACAGATTAGAACAGGAACATATTACCCAGTCAAGCAAACTGAATTTGATTAGGTTAGTCAGAATATCTTGCTTGCGGTTCTCAATTGCTCCTTCCCCCCTTTTTAAGATGGTTTGAGTTGTTTCCTCTTCCTATTTAAACAGTTCTTTTTATTCTTTGCCAGAGAGGCCCTCCAGGTCCACAAGGCCCTCCTGGCCCCCCTGGCCCCCCAGGTGTTCCTGGCATTGATGGCATAGATGTAAGTATAGCTTGTGTTGTGTGGTGATAGGGAGCATTCAAGAAATTCCTCCTCCAGTATTATACAATGACACTGCTGTCTCTCTGGGTATATTCAGCATGCAACACACTTGGGCACATCTCCATCATGTCTTGTTAACTAGCATTATAAATGTTGTGCTCATCGACCTGGAAACTTAGGAGGTGCATTCTTTACAGTCCCAAAATGTAAGAACTGGAGGCATGAACTAGAACAAACTGTTTTCTGCAGCTGGATCAGGTTCATCATTTAATCTGTCATTTGCATTAGGGATTCTACAAGATTAGTATTTATAATCTGCAAATTCCATGTTATTAGCTTCACAGCAATTCTGTCTCCTAGCCATAAGAATTTCTCCATGTAATGTGCATGTGGTGCATGTGTACGTATTGCAGGCTAATTTACTGCCAACTGCTAATAGTTCTATTCTGACCGGCTCAAGTTTTGAATTAGCTTTCCATCCTTCCGAGGTCGGTACAATGAAGACCCAGATTGTTGGGGGCAATAGGCTGATTCTGTAAACTGCTTAGAGAGGGATGTAAAGCACTATGGAGTGATATATAAGTCTAAGTGCTAGTGCTAAGTGTGCATACAGGGACATTTCTAATATCTATATAATACATATGCAATTTTCAGATAGAATGATAAATGATACTCTGTTCAAATGGATTTCACTTGACTGTTACTTCCTTCTATCCCATTAGGGAGACAGGGGCCCTCGTGGCCTCCCAGGCCATCCAGTAAGTAACTGAGAACAGGTAGCATTTTAAAAACATCTCTTTTTAAAAAAAAGGTTTTTATTTGCTAACTGAGTTTACTGATGTGCAATTCACTCCTACAGGGTCCTGATGGCAATGCTGGAAAACCAGGTGTCCCTGGATTGCCAGGAGTCCCAGGAGCTGATGTGAGTATAAATCTTTATGCTGTCATTCTAAGCTATTTCCATGTGCTAAAAAGGTTCTTTTTATTTCAAATCTATACTGGGTATGAAAGTGCACTGTTGTGATCTGTAAGCAGCCAGCAGAACTGGCAGCAGATTCGGACAATGAGGAGGTTGGGGAGGAACATGGGTCAGTCCTGGAGTCTGGGGAAAGCTCTGATGAGTGCTCTGCGTTGGAGGCAGAGATGGGGCCAGGGTCGTCTGACAGTTATCAGCTGCCTTCAGAGTCGGATATCAGTGAGGCAGAAGAACAGCTGGAGCCTCTTCAGCTGGAGTGTGCACATGTGCACAGTTGCCAGCTGAAGGGAACAGCTAAGGAGCAACTTGTGAGTAAAGCCACAGGTGGACGGTGAATGGCCCATCCCATAGGGAATAAAAGAGGAGCAAAAGGGGAGTGGGGTTTTGCAGGAGACAATTAGTTCATTCCTGCATTCTTGCCAAGTATTGTGGTATCTGAAAGATACTGGCCTGGCCACTCTTCAAAGGTCTTTTAATTGTGAACTAACTTGACAGACTGTTGGCCGGGACTTTGCTGGAGAGGAATTCACTGTAAATTAAATAATAGGGGACGAGTACTGTTAGGGATACCTAGGTGAGAACATGTACTCCCTGAAACCTGGGAGTTCTTTATTTCACCATTCCCTTAAATTCAGGCAGAGGATCATAACACTCTAGAATCATAGGGTTGTAATGGATGTTGGTGGTATTCATCAAACCCAATCCTCTGTCAAGTGCATCAATCTTTGTACTATCCCGGACTAATGTGAATCTTTTCTTGAAAACCTTCAGTGATGGACCATCTATATTTCAAAAGGTAGTCTGTTCCATTCCTTAATAATCGGGGAATTCGTCACTCTTTTTTTCTTTCCCCAAATTTGGATTTCTCACTATAAATGTTTTACTCACTGGTTCTTGACTTCCCTTTGAGTATTCGTTGGCCTATGTTTCTGTTGTTTCCAATCCAGTGGAATGCTTGGGAAAAAAATAACGTCTAGGAGATCAGGACTCTGTTCATCAGCACGATCATCTGAAAACTGAACTTAATGGGACAAAATTTGATATAGTGAGAAGAATTAGTAATGTGAAAAAAAAACCCCTCATAATATTTCTCCAATTGTCAACTGCTCCATTCCAAACTCCTCTCCTTCTGGTCACATGACTTAGAGCAGAACTCCAAAAAGAAGAGACTGGAAAGAATTCCATGCATGCTTTCCTTAAGTTGTGTGCCCTATGCTATTAGGGATTTAGAAAGAATCAGCACCTGGGAATGAGCCTTTGTTATAGATAGATATAGATGTAGCTCTAGTCCTTCATTGTCCTGATACCTTTTGCCTTTGCTGGGTGACAGTTCTGAGAGCCTATGGAGTGTATCAGGTAGGAGAAATGTATTCTAGGTACAGTGGTCTTATCAAAATCTTGTTTACATACATACAATTTACACAGTGGTGACTATTTCCTCCATAGATAAGCACATATGGTATAATTTGAACCTATTCTTTGTCCAAAAACCTCCCCCACACAAACACACTACCAAAAATACATTGCTGCAAATTAATTTCTCTTTCCTATGTTCAAAAATGCTGCAGCCATTCCATATACTTGGAAAACCCACACATTATATTTTGATACATACAAATAATAGGGATATAACAACAACAACAACAATAACCCATACAGAAAGATCTTCCAGAGACTGATCCAGAAAAATATTGATAGTCCTGTTGATGTCATCTCAAATGCAATAACCATAGGACAAAACCAAACCATCTCCAGCAGGGTGATTGTAATCAAACTGAAGGAGGGCTTTTTTCCAGTCATAAAGTCATTTTATCTTCATCCAAAAATCATGTCAAATTGTTTTTAATACAATTCTCTACTGGCTTTCCAGTACAGAACATTCAAATTCATTACTCCTATGATCATATAAATGACTAATAGCAATCATATCATTTGTCATCATATACCTCCAAAGGCAGATTACTGACTTTAAAGTCACAGATAGTTCCTCTAAAACAGGGGTATCAAACTCGATTTTATTGAGTGCTGCTTCAGGGTTGTGTTTGACCTTGTGGGGCCAGGGTGGGCATGGCCAGCTCAATGTCACTTGTGTCAGGGCGCTTGTGGTGGCCTGAGCACTCTGCCAGCGAAAGCAGGATCCCAAGCTCTGTTTCTGGCTGCGATGGCCTCCTGCAACTGTCTGTCAGCGAAAATGGAGCTCTAAAGGACCACAGGCGACCCTTCCGAGCTCCATTTTTCAGGCAGAGGCACTCTGGGCCAGTCCATTCACTGTTTTCAGGGCATCCCTGTGGGCCAGATCTAAGCAGAGCTGTGGGCCAGATCTAAGCAAAGCTTGATCTGGCCCGCAGGCTTTCAGTTGGACACTGTTCCGTACTAGCAGGCTTGAAGGCCTGCGTTCCTATTGGTCCGGAAAAGCTGGGCCATGATTGGTCATTATAGGACACTCTGATTGGCTCATATAGAGCTTGCCGCGATTGGCTAACACCAAGCGCGGCAAGCTCAAAAACCTGTCATTGGCTGCCTAGCCGCGGCCAGCTCTATAAAAAGAGCAGCCGTGGCTAGGGTTTTTGTCTCAGTATCTGGTTGCTTAATAAAGAGCTGTTGTTCACTACTATGAGTCTCGTCTCTCCTTGGGACCCACCGCCCAGACTTAACACTGGCAATGAGGGTGGGATACTGAGACAGCAAGGCTGAGCAGCACATGGCAGACAGAGCGAAGACGACCAGTGAAATGGCCAGCAGCGCCGTGCCACCCGCACCATTCAATCCGGCCAGCAAGGCCTGGGAATCCTACCTTGATTGTTTCCAAATGTTCTTGGAATTGAACAACCTGAAAGACGCCACTGGCAGCAAGAAGCGAGTGGTCTTTTTGACACACTGCGGACCCGCCATTTTTAAAATGGCCAAGGCATTCGTGAAGCCTGCTGATGTCAAGACTATGGACTGAGACAACCTAGCTCCCATCCTCCGAAACCACTACGCCCCAGCTGTACCGACCCTTATCAGAAGGCATGACTTTTACCAGCATGATCAGCGCGAGGGTGAGAGCATCGGCGAGTTCGGAGACGACCTGAGAGACCTAGGGGGCTTATGCGGGTTCGCTAACCTAGACGAGGCCATGCGAGACTGGGTCGTCCTCGGCCTAAAAGATCCAGCACTCCAAAGCAGATTGATGGCCAAGGGTGATATATCCCTCGCTGACGCCATAGCCGAAGCCATCGCAGCCGAGGCTACACGTAAGTCAGCAGCATAAATGCAGCGTTCGAACGGAACTGATCACAAATCCACCAGTGAACCAGCTGCGACACCAGAGAAACTCGCAGCCTCCACCCACCATGGCGACATCGAATCCCCCTCTGACAGTGAAGAGGAAGAAGTTCACAGAGTTCAGTCAGAGCATGAGCGGCGAGACTGGCGGGGTTGCAAGTCGGGGTACCAATGCACTGGCTGCGGAGGAGATCACCCACATTCTGAATGTAAGTTCCTGGATGCTGTTTGCCATTTTTGCGAGAAGCAAGGGCATATCGCTAAAGTATGCCGCAACAAAAGAAACTTCAGCCCTCAGCGCCGGGGAAACAGCCCGAGGAGGCAAGATGGCAACCCTACCAAAAACTGGGAGCTCCTGACAGACAACCGATGGAGCCAGGACAACAGAACCAAGAAATTCAGCGAGGCACCACGAAGAGAGGAAATGCACCAAACAGTCATTATCGGCCACACTTCACCAATCGACGCAGGAAAAATTCATATTGAGGTCGGTATCGAAAACCAACCATGCACCATGGAGGTAGATTCTGGCTCCTACCTCTCTATGGTCTCCTGGCGGACTATTAAGAGTATAATACCCAGCATACGCTGCCAAAACTGAGCGACCAGAAATTGATTTTGAAAGACTATCAGGGAAACCGCATTCCAGTAGTGGGTGTAAGACATTTCAAAATCTCTTTCAAAGACCGAACCAACGTCTTACCACTCACAATCGCTGACAAGGACCTCCCCAGTCTACTCGGGTTGCAATGGTTCGCACCATTGGGGATCGAGATGGCAGGCATCAACCACACCGAGGATGAAGACTGGGAAGCAATGCTCATTCGGGACTTCCAAGAAGTCTTCAGTGACATCCTAGGCAAGTACAGGGGGTCCCCAATTTCCTTTAATCTTAGCCCTGACATCTCTCCCATCCGCCTCAAACCACGCCGAGTGCCTTTTGCACTCAAGCCTAAAATAGACAAACAATTAGACAAACTAATAGCGCAAGGAGTATTAGAACCCATTGATCATGCCTGCTGGGAAACACCAATTGTCACCCCATCAAACCAGATGGCTCCCTGAGAATTTGTGGTGACTACAAGGCCACCCTCAACCATACATTGCAGCAGAGTGCCTACCCAGTGCCAGTAGTCCAACATCTCCTACACTCACTGGGGGGGGGGGCAGAATCTTTGCAAAGCTCGACCTGGCTCCACCTTCTCAACAACTGCCATTCGATGCTGAAACTGCCGAGGCTCAAACAATCATAACACACTGAGGGGGCTTTAAATGCAACCGACTTCAGTTTGGAGTCAGCGTCGCACCAGCGGTTTTCCAAAGCCTAATGGAAAGACTGCTACAAGGAATTAAAGGAGTCGTGCCCTATTTCGACGACGTCTTAGTAGCAGACCCCAACAAGCGAGAATTGGAAAAGAGACTGAGAGCAGTGCTACAAAAATTTAAAGACTCTGGCCTCAAGGTAAAGAAAGAAAAGTGCCAGTTATGTACTGAAAGGGTTGAATTCCTCGGGTACCTCCTTGATGAACAGGGAATTCACCCTACCAACAAGAACTTAAGGGCCATCAAAGAAGCCCCCAGGCCAAAAAACAAAACAGACCTCCGAGCATTCCTTGGGCTCATTAATTTCTATAATATTTTCCTACCCAGAAAGCGGGACAAACAAACCCTTTAAACCATTTAAAAACCGGCAAACTGAACTCTTTTCTCAGAAAGGATGTATCCTGTGGAAGACCGGGTAATCATACCAGAAACGCTACAAAAAACAGTTTTAAACATGCTGCATGATGGGCACCCAGGCATCGTACGTATGAAAGCCCTGGCCAGGAGCTATGCTTGGTGGCCAGGCATGGACAAGCAAATTGAAACCTGGGTCGCCGCCTGTAACAGATGCCAAGAGACTAGCTTGGCTCCCCCCAAAGCCCCACCGTTAGAATGGGAAACCCGCAGAGGCCCATGGTCACGCATCCATATTGATTTCGCTGGACCAACAAAAGGGCATACCTTTTTAATTACCGTTGATGCTTACTCGAATTGGCTCGAAGTAAACAAAATGAAAACCACCACCACAGAAGCCGTCATAAAAAGCTAAACAAACTTTTTGCCACACATGGTCTACCTGATGTGATAGTCTCAGACAACGGACCCCAGTTTACTGCATTGGCATTCGAGCAATACTTGGCAGACCATGGCATCCAACACGCATTGACATCGCCTGTTCACCTGGCGGCGAATGGGAGGGCTGAACGCATGGTTCAATTCACAAAAAAAAAACTATTCAAAGAATTGAACATGGCAACATCCATGAAAAAAATCACTAAAATGCTTCTGATTCAACACATCACGCCCAACACCACGCCCAACAAGAGCCCAGCAGAACTACTCATGGGCAGAAGACTCCGGTCACCCCTAGATTGTCTGCACCCTGCTTACACCCCAGAGAAACCCCCGGGATCCTCTAGCAAAAACTGCGCCTTCAAGGAAGGAGGCACTGTTTTTGCAAAAAACTTTACTGGAGACCCACTATGGCTTCCTGCGAAAACTACCCAGATCACCGGCCCTCGATCCTACCGGCTCGAAATCACTGATGGCAGGTGTTGGAAATGCCATATTGACCAGCTAAGGTCCAGGCTGGCCATTTCTCCCCTCACAGACTCCAACCAAGAAATCAGAGGGGAGGGAGAAACCACAAACTCTGAACAAGAACCAGGTTCTGAACAAGCAGAACAACCCCCATTAAACAGAAACCAAACATTTAACTAACTAGACTTACCAGTTGACAGGGAGCCGTGGCAGACGGGTTCTTTGCCTGGAAGCAGCAACTGGACAAGCTCTACCAGCCCAGAAAATCCAGGCGGGAGCAACAGAGCAAACGACTCAACTGACCCAGATACACCAGGTGGGAGTCACAGCTATAGGCCTGGCTCACCCTTCCAGGCGGTTCCTTCGAGAAGCTTGAGAGCGACGTGGAGCCTGCCCGAACCTGACGATGACCAAAGACATTGTGAACTGTGCAAGTCAAGTAGACAGGTCCGAAGACCCGCCTACTTGCGCGACTACATTTCCCCGCCCCTCGGACGGAACCAAGAGGGGAGGGGTGTTCCGTACTAGCAGGCTTGAAGGCCTGCATTCCTATTGGTCCGGAAAAGCCGGGCCATGATTGGTCGTTATGGGACACTCTGATTGGCTCATATAGAGCTTGCCGTGATTGGCTAACACCAAGTGCGGCAAGCTCAAAAACCTGTCATTGGCTGCCTAGCCGCGGCCAGCTCTATAAAAAGAGCAGCCATGGCTAGGGTTTTTGTCTCAGTATCTGGTTGCTTAATAAAGAGCTGTTGTTCACTACTACGAGTCTCATCTCTCCTTGGGACCCACCACCCAGACAACCCTGCCTAAAACATCTAATTCTAAACACTGCAGAATAGTGCCGGCGATCCTTGTGGAGGATGGTAGTACAAATAAATAAATGAATGAACTTCAAAAGAAGCAGTTGAAGCTGAATCAAAGAAACCAAACATCTTAAGGTGAAAATACTTTTCAGGAAGCACTTGGTAATAAATCAAGCTTATTTTTAAAAAATATTTGCTTCCAGAGAACTGAGTTCAGATAAATAAAAGCATTATGACAGGCCCAGTTTATACACCTATGCACAGATACAAATGGCATTTTAAAACTGGGGTTATTTTATGGTGTAAACTTTTCATGGGTACATGGGTCAGAATTGCATTCAATACTAATCCAAAATGTGTTGCAAAACTATTTCAGGGATGACATTTACTTTTCTGCAAACAGGAATTCCAGTACTTCAGTAAGGTCAGATAATCATTTTGTTAAATTGAAAGAAAGGGTGAGTTCTTGAAGCGACTAAAGCTAGTATAATAGCCCAGTGACAAATCTGAACACGTGATAAATTAAATCCACTCTTTAAATGGGTAATTGTAATTTATACAATGAAAATTTCATGGGATGAACTTGCAAAGAAATGTATTCAGTACCCTGTCCATTTGTTAAAATAATGTGATGGAATAAATATAGGAAGGATCCTGAAAAATTAAATCATCGTTGGAGTTACATTCATTTTAATCGCATTTATATTAAGGGAATTCAATACCATCTTCCTAAATCTTCTTCCAACTATATCAAAGCAGCGGATAAGTTAAAATTTACCAGCTGAAAAGAGCTGGCAAAAGTTTTTATGTGAGCAAAATAATGTATGTTTTCTATAGTGTTGTGAGCCAACAGCATCAGATCTGATTTGCAGACTATCCAGACAATCAAAAATCATCAGTATGTAATTTTTAAATTTTATTTTCCAGTAGGAAAAAAAGTATCCCTTTTTTTCTTACTGGACTTCCAAGATATTTTCAAAATTTCTAGTTATGCATGATATGACCTATACCGCTAAATTAAAAATAATAAAGATATTTCCTTGGTGTGTTACCTCAAAATGATTTGAATCAAGAAACAACACCATTAATAATTACCAATGATTGAAGTAAATCTAATCCTGTGGTAGAATTGGTAAAGCCCACTTTTCTTAAACAAAGAATTTCATATTCTATTTATGAAGACTGTTATTCTGTTTAGAATCACATTCAATAATTGTTGATTAATGAGACAGGAATTTGTACAACATTCCCATTTATATCCTAAACATAATGGATAGTACAATATTACTTGATTAACTTGTTAGAAACCAGTAATTAAGAAAACTCTCAATACATTTTTCCCTTTGCCGCAATTTCCTTACTATTTTCTATGCAATGAAATTCTGTTTTAGAAGTATGAAGTGAGTTAAATTTATATTTAATAAAGCAAAAATCTATGTCAGTCTAGCAATGAATGGAATGCACAGTGATCATCAATCTTTGAAGTTCTGCTCTAACAGGTTATCTTTTATATAAATATAAAACTCTTACTTAGCAGTTTATATAACTGCTGTTATATTTATACATTATTTATATTAAATATAAATCCTTATATAATATATATATATAAATATTTATATCAAATATAAATACTTATAAAATACACACTTAGCAGTCATTCAAAGATGCTAAAGACTACTTAAAGAATGTACAGTATGTAATTTTCATTCAAATTTTCAAGAGTGTGATCTGAAATTATAGTACAATAATGTGGTAAAATAATGTAGTCAAAAGCATTTCTGTGTGCATAGATATCTATGGGATGGGACATAAATGACAGCATGTATACTGTAATGTCACAATGCAACTTAATTGTTACATAGTGGAACGCAATATTACAACAAAATAGGAAAGAATAGAGCTTGCATTATGCTATCACAATGCACAATTTATTATTTTCATGGACTCCCATGCTTATGCATAGAATGTAAAAGCATATTCTTTTCGTAAAGGTTTAATAGAATGTCAGCTATCAACTAAATTAAATTCAAGCAATCTAATCTAGATATGTATTAGAAAGTTGACAATATAATATTGGTGACATAGTGTTATAATCCAAGAAGGCCTTCAATTTAATTCAAATTACCTTCAACTAGTATATGCTCCACTGACTTAATGTATATGTGTTGAGAAAATTATGTACTTGTTTTGTATAGTCTATGTCTGGAGTATGTAAATGTAAGAGTGATTAATGCAGATGACCCTGTCTGACAATGACTATAATAAATGATATTCTCCATCTGATAGTTCCTCTTCAGCAATCAATTTGGAAAGTCTGCTAAGTAACAAAGCAACATTCTAAATTTGTACTATTAGAGTTGCCATTAAGATAAACTTCTTCCACCCAAGCTTTTTGTAAAACCTGCTTATTCTGAGGAAGAATATACAGTAGATAGACCTCGACTTTCAATGGTTTGTTTAGTGACCGCTCAAAGTTACCACAGCATTGAAAAAAAATGACTTATGACAGTTTCTCATACTTACGACTGTTGCAGCATCCCCATGGTCATATGATCAAAACTCAGACACTTGGCAATTGACTCATATTTATTACAATTGCAGTGTCCTGGGATCATACCTTTTGTGACCTTCTGCACAAGCAGAGTCATTGGGCAAGGCAGATTTACTTAACAACCATGTTACTAGAATTAGAATCAGAATAGAGCTGGAAGGGACCTTGTAGTCCAGATCCCTGCTCAAGCAGGAGACCATTTCAGACAGGTGGCAGTCCAATCTTTTCTTAAAAACCTCCAACAATGAAGCACCTACAACTTCTGGAGGCAAGTTGTTCCACTGGTTAATTGTTCTCACTGCTAGGAAGTTTCTCCTTAATTCCAGGTTGCTTCTCTCCTTGATGAGTTTTTATCCATTATTTCTTGTCTTGCCTTCTGGTGCTTGGAAAATAAGTTGACCCCAGTGGTGCGATTCAACCAGTGAAACTACCAGTTTGGTGAGCATGCATACTCTACATTTTAAAAAACCCATTTTCAACATAATTACTTACCTTCTGTTGCATCCCTGGTGAGTAAAACAGCTGATGCACAGCAAACTGCTCTGCTCTGAGAATCAGCTGTGCTAAAAACCCAGGAAATAAAGCACAGGAAAAAGCAGGAGTGGGTGGGTGGGGCCAAATGCTCACCAGAACTACCAGTTTGCCTGAACCAGTCTGAACCAGTAGAATCCCACCCCCGGTTGATCCCCTCTTCTTTGTGGCAGCCTCTTCAATGCTGTTATCATGTCACCCCTATTCTTTTCTCTAGTCTGATCATACCTAATTGCTACAACTGTTCTTCATATGCTTTTGTCTCTAGGCCTTTAATCATCTTAGTTGCTCTTCTTTGCACTTTTTCCAAAGTCTCAACATATTTTTTGTAATGTGGCGATGCAGTATTCCAGGTGTGGTCTTCCTAAGGTTTTATAAAGTGATACTAATGTGAACTTCATGTAAACTTCATGTGATTTTAATTCTATGCCTCTGTTTATACAACCAGGGCTGGTATTAGCATTTTGGGCTGCTGCCGTACACTGCTGGCTCATATTTCAGTGATTGTCCACTAGGACTACAAAGTCCCTCTCAGAGTTACTGTTTTTGAGTCAGGTTTCACCTAATCTGTACTTGTACCTTTGGTTTTTCCTGCCTAAGTGTAAAACATTGCTTTTCTCCACATTAAATTTCATGTTGTTGGATAGGGCCCATTGTTCAGGTCTTCATAGGTCTGTCAAGATCTTTTTGGATCATGAGATTGTGTTCTGGACAGTTGCTATTCTTGCCAGCTTAGTGTCATCTGCAAACTTGATGAGTTCCCCTTCTATTCCCTCATCTAAGTCATTTATGAAGATATTGAAGAGTACTGGGCCTAAGATGGAACTTTGGGTACCCCACTGCTTACTTCCCTCCATGTAGATGTAATATCATTAAGGACTACTCATTGAATATAATTTGTCAGCTAGTTACAAATCCATCTGGTGGTGATGCTGCCTATTTCACATTTTTCTACCTTATCAAGAAGTAGGTTGTAGTCTACGTCTAAGTATATTATGCCTACAACATTTCACCGGTCTGTTAATTTAGTCATTTTGTCAAAGAATGAAATAAAATTAGTTTGGCATGATCTGCGTTTAACAAACCTATGCTCACTTCTAGTTATAACTTTATTTGTTTCTAGATGTTTACAGATTTGTTCTTCTATTTTTTCCAGTATCTTCTCAGGTATTGATGTTAGGCTGATTGGTCTATAGTTTCTTGGGACTAACTTTAACTTTACTAACTTAACAACTTCAGTGATTTGCTTAACAACTGTTACATAAAAGCAAGAAAGATGAGTGAAATTCACTTAACAAATGTCTCACTTAGCAATATAAATTTTGGGTTCAATTGTGGTGGTAAGTTGAGGATTATTTGTATTGGTTTCTTGCAATAAATAAATATTTATTTATTATTTAACTTAGCCAAGCCAAGAGATCTCCTTAACTTAGCTAGGATCTGCTTCTGTTTGAAAAGAGAACTCCAATACTTTAATGTTCCATGATACAAAATATGTTCCTGGTTTCATATAATTAACTTTAAAAAATAGCGGGCAGAGAACAAAAGTCCGTATCCATCCATACCATATCTGAATTGCATTCCAAACACAGACACAATTTAATAACCTTTCAGAGAGCCTGGTTTTATATATATCTTCTGCATACAGCATGAAATAAATGAGTTCAAAGGAGCTTTCATGCCTTTCAACTTTCCCAAATCACCTGGGGATTTCACTTGATAATCCCAGGTGAACATCTGCCCTTCGGAAATGTTTATCCATGCACAGTAGGGGAATACGTGTTTGTCCTGGTAAGTATGAATGAAATGAATTTCATGCACCGCTGTATCTCTTTAACAAGCAGGTGGAGAGCTAAAGGCTTAAAGAGCAGGTTTCCAAAAGCTGCTTAAATTGACGCGATTTGCTTCTGAGTCACGGGGCATTAACTTCTGAGGAAAAAGGATAAAAGTCAATAGGAAGAAAAACGACAACGGCCTATACTTCCTACCATCTCTTTCTGTTGAACCCTAAAGGGCTGGATACTTTCTTCCATCTCAGGAGCAAAGTTGGGAGACCAGAATGAGCCACTTCCGGCACCAGCTTCCTCCCCCCACCCCCCACCAGCTGGTCCTTCTGAAGCAAACCAATTCCATTGTTAATTCCCCTGCTGGTTGTTAAGGTGGCTATCCTGTGATCTGTCAGGATGACCAGTGCATTGGCTGAGACTTGGATTTTTCTTACCTAGCTGAGAGAACAGCAGAACCAGGGGTGGGATTCTCCCAGTTAGGACTGGTTCAGACGAACCCCTTGTTCTGACGATCAGCTGACTCCAACCGGTTTGCTCCGACGAGCATGTTGGCCTGCTTGCCTGCCTCTGCTCTTTCTTGTGCTTTGTGTCTTTTTGTTAGAGCACAGCTGATTCACACAGCAGAGCAGTTTGCTGTGCCTCAGCTGTTTTCTTCAGCTGCAGTCGAAGGTAAGTATTAGCTTTTTTAAATGTAGAGCACGCACACTCACCAAACCAGTTGTTATACCGGTTGAATCACACCCCTAAGCAGAACTCCCCATGTCACTCAAAATGTTGTTGATGTTGGAAACAGAAAGACCTGGTGACTTGTTTGGAGTCATGGTCTGCTGTACTAACCTAAGCTAACAGTGCTACTATCCAGTTTCTCCTACTCTTCTATTTACCCTTTGGCAATTATGGAATTGCTAGCAAACATTTTCCTAGTAGAAAATCAAGGCAAAACAACCTGCTTTTAACAAGTAGGAGTTCACCTCCTGGTGTTTTGTCAAAAAATTGATAACTGTACCTCTGAGGGAGAAGGAAAATATATTTCACTGACCTACGGTAATGCTTGCAGTATATATTCTGATTTATGCAAAGTATTAGATGACCATCTAGGAGTCATAATGGATCCCAAAATATAACTAGCAAGTTGGTCTTGAGTTACAACTTTTGTGTCAGGATTTATGTCAACTTATAAAACATTTCTACGGCCATTTTATAGTTGTCCCTTTGACTTTCTTTGTAATTGTCTGGATTATTAGTGGCATTAAAATAGTCAGTAACTCTCGCTATTGGTCACATTTTGTGATAACATGTGAACAGAAACCTCTTTCTTTCTAACTAAAAACAACCTCTTTCTTTCTTACTAAAAATAAATATATATATGGAAATACGTTATACATTTACTTTGCAAAATATTTAGCTTTACAGTGGTACAAAGGCATAGACCCTGTATGATAGAACGGGGTTTGAAGCTAAAGGCTCCTGATTCATCTTGGCGTCATTGTAAGCTGAGTGAGCAGATATAAAATGCACTCTCCCCAAATAAAAATATCAGTCTCAAACCTTGGATCATATTCTGCTTCTTCTTCAAACGCTTTCTGAGCTAAAAAGTAATACCAAGTCCAACTCAAAATTTTAGGCATTTCTTTACTGAGTTGAATGCGAGACTGGGAACAGATGTCTAAGTTTCTGGATGCAATTTTTATAATTGGGGGCCTTTCACACAGTCTCTTTAAATTGGATGTAAGGTGCTGCATCTGAATCCTGAAATCTGTCTTTAGAAACCCTTTTATTGGAAGCTAAAAAGTCTTGAATTCTATTCTTAATGTATGTATTTATCTAGCAGGTCATTAACATTCCTTTTTCAGTTGTTTTAGTCATTGACTGCACTAAAAGTTAATATTTTATTTCAAAAGGGATTGACAGGACCTGATGGATCACCAGGTTTAGCCGGTCCAAAAGGACAAAAGGTAAGATTAAACTCTTTCATTACATTTCCTTCCCATTTTTCAATCTCCAGATGTTTTTATTTAATTATAGGATTGGAGGTGCTTTCCAGTTGCTAAATAATAATAGTGATAATAATCTCAGTAGGTGGATAAAAATGCCAAATCCAGTGGCTGACTGTATGATGGACCATAATAACAACCCTATATATCTTTTATATCTATATCTCTGTATTTCTATCTATCTATATCTACTAGCTCGATACCCGTGCTTCACTATGAAATATGTAGTTGGGCTTAGTTTTGGGGGAGGAAAATAAGAGGGAAAAATTCTGCCTCTGCCCACCAGCATCCATCAGTATTCATTTGGCTAGTGTCCTGTTAGTGTGTGAGAGAGTTGAGGGCTGTTTGGAAACTGAAACAGTATTTGCTGTGTGAGCAAGAAGGAGACAGCAAGGAGCCTGAGCGTGGTTTAGCTCAACTGTTCTGTAACTAAAGCTGCTTGGTGCTGTGAAACTAAAACTGAAACTCCTCTCCTCTGCTTGTGTTTTGTATTTGGAACAGATTTCCTTTCAGGTGGGGAGGGGAACTTCTTAGCATCAGAGCATGTTAATAATAATATACGAAATACTAATGCTCTGATGGTCATTTTTACAAATCCTTTCTTAGTGAGCACCTAGAAGCCAAGAGGAACCTATGTGGCAAATTTCAAGTTTGTAGGCTTTAAGGTTCTGGAGATTTTGTGATGATAAATTTAATAAGAAAAGTAATTTAATTTAATTCTCCTGTCTCCTATTTCTCCCACAACCACAACCCTGTGAGGTGACTTGGGCTGAGAGAGAAGACCTGCCCAAAATCACTCACCTGGGTTTTCATACCTAAAGCATCTAGTCAATTCTTGTACTCTGCCTTGTCTTTAAACAAAAAGTAACACAAACAAACAAGAACTTGCACAAATGTTTTAAATATTTGAAATGTTGTAACGTTTATGATTTTTAGGGTGAAGTGGGCTTGCCTGGAGGCCGTGGACTTCCTGTAAGTCATTGATTTTTACATGGTATCTTTTTTTAACAACTGGTATTATGTAATATATTTCCTTAACTATTCTGTAAAAATTAGATCAATTACAAAAAAATGCATCAATAAATCTGGAGGAAGTTTCCAGTCATCTATAGAAGAGTTCAAAAAGTAATCTCCTGTCTTGAAATTGGTAGGGGATATTAGTCTTTGTGGCCTTCGTATTACTTAATACCAGAAAATAGCTTGAGTTGATAGTAGAGCTTCAATTCCAGCAGGAAGCTGTTTTTATTTGTGAATAAGATTTGACAATAGGATCTTTTCAGTTGAAAGTGCTGAAATTTGAAACAGGAATTTTGTAAAACCCTCTTCCCTCCCTACTCGGTCCAACAAAGAGATTTTACCATGTTGACAAAATCAGAGGAACTGTAAAGCAAGCACTAATTGGAAATATATTTAAATTAAAATGCATTAAAAGAGTTCTAGAATAGGATTCTGGATTAAATAGACACATCTCTTTGAATGATGCTCAGAGAAAACTATAAACGTTGGAGAACTACAAAGGAAAAAGCTTTGTTAGAATGAGTGGGGTAGGAGGAGGATTACCCTCCAATAAAATTACTCTTCGTGTGGGATTTTTGTTAAAATAATAAGTGCTTCTACCAGCAGGGGCAGCTGTTCCTGTGTGTATGTGTGTGTGTGTGAGAGAGATCTCAAGATGGTGGTTATGCAATTGACTCCCTGTCTTTTAAATAGGCATATTTTGACATTTTACATCCCACCTGCAGATATACACCTACTACCATACTTCTGCTCCCACTCTAGCTTTCTCATGGCAACCATTTGCATTTAAGAATATAGTTATGCATTCATCATCTTTTTCTTAAGTCCACATTTCCTCATTTTCTGTTACCTATTTATTATCATAGCCATTTATGTAACAGGTGCAAGTACAACAAAGCAGTCAAAATTAAACGTTGCGTGGCGATAAATGAAATATGTAAAGAGAATAGAAAGACAGACACCACCTAATGAAAGGACCAGCTTTGTTGGTCAAAGCTGTTCTGGATGACACTATCCACATTGAAGAAACCATTGGTGAAGAAGGTGGAGATGACCAATTCCTTATGGCAGAGGCCTTCAAACTTGGCAACTTTAAAGCTGCCAAGTTTGGGGACCCCTGCCTTATGGGCTTTTTTTGGATGGGCTCTTTCCTTTTTTAAAAGTTAAAGTTAATTTAATTAAATGGGCAAAGGTTGCTGTGAAATGGAGATAGGAATATCAGTAGAACAGTATTATCTAAAATATAATGCAGTGTTATGATCTACAAGGAAAGTGAATTATGGTATGATAAAAGGCCTATGAGAAAGTTATGAGAAAGTTCTCAAAGAGGCTGGTTTTCCAATAGATTGTGTGGTAACAACTGCCAAGAATATTTGCAATATCTGCCAATTTAAAAAAGCTGAACTGATGAAAGTCACCTTGAATTTTACCACTCTGTTACACTGGAATATCTGGGAAAATAACATAATAAAACTGGTGGAGGTGAAATATAAGTTGGAGGCACTTAAAACATACCC
Organism: Pseudonaja textilis; assembly: GCF_049901715.1. Classification (NCBI taxonomy): domain Eukaryota; kingdom Metazoa; phylum Chordata; class Lepidosauria; order Squamata; family Elapidae; genus Pseudonaja; species Pseudonaja textilis. Next base: position 117,365,275 of record NC_141990.1, read on the forward strand.
CACACTATGAACTATTGTTCCAGTAATTGTGATGAACAAAACCAAAACCACTGTTTTTGAAGTTTGATATGTTCCTTTTCTACTGCATGGGCTTGCTAAGTAACTCAACTCAGCCTAGTTCATGATGAAATTACATGTCACACCTTTCCATAATGATGAGAAGATCATGCCATTGTATAAATCGATTTATAAAGCACAATATGGGTGAAAAAAGGCATAAGTAAAATGAGAGTAAGGTAGTTTCCCACATGACATTCTGGTGTTGGCTGGGCTATAATGTCATATTATCTGGCACAAATTCAGTATTCTTATATTTCTTTAATGATACAATATTTTGTGGACCACTTACTTCCCAAGATTCAAAGTGAATTAGATTGTGAGCAAGAAAAGCATAAAATATAAATATCCTCCTCCCCACATGAATTAACTGAAAGTAACCTTATCACATTGGTCTCCAAATACCCAGTGGAAGAATGAGGTATAAATCCTTTTGAAAGGTTAAGATGTTAGGGATGTTCTGTAGCTCTGGAAGGAAGGTGTTCTGGTTAATAGAGGAGGCCACAAAGAAGTAGCAGGACTCACCCTCTTCATTTCATGTGGGATGGAAATGCTCAGATTTCCCTTTTCAAGGAATACCCAAGATTTGACATGGAAGAGGTAGCCTTGTAAATACCTGAGAAATAATCTGACACAATGAAGAAACCATTGGTGAGGAAGGTGGAGCTTGTAGAAATGGCCAAACTGACTTCTTTGATTCGAGAGAAGACAACATTCACATTGACTGCTGACTAGACACCTTTTATGGATTTTCTGGATGAAACAGAAGATTTATGATTTATGGCTTTGATGGTTAGAAAAAGAAGAGAATAGAAAAAAAGAGACCTTTCCTTTTTTTTGTGACCATAGTGTAGAAGGTTAATTTGGTAACTGCAAATATTTGCTGCAAAGAAACTTGAAAGCTACTTCTTTCTGTATTTCTTTTCATTTTTTCTTTTCACATTTTTGTCGTTTTCCTTTCTTTCTTGGCTTGGCTTTATATTGTTAGTTCTTGTTAGTTTTTAATCTTCTTTTCAAAATTCTTAATGAAATTATACAAAAAGAGAGAAATAAACTCTGCAGGACTTTAGAGGTGATAATCGGTGCTCTGAACTGAACCTGGAAGCAAACTGATAATCAATGCAATGTGAAGCATCTCTTTCTCTTCATGCTGTTAAACATCATGAAATGGCTGGGGCAAATCATCTGTCAATTTGGTGTGAGGTGTGATCATTGAACAGTTGAACATCATTGCTCCACCCCAGGTCAGAATGCCACTGTCATTTCACAAGCACATTCTCTTAGGAGAGATACATCAGGAACATCATTAGAAATATCTTTCAATTTATTGTTGACAGTAATTAAAAGCCGTTTTCCCACGCTGTAATTTCTTTATTAAAATGAAGTTTTGGACCAATCTGTCCCAGAGAAGCTACTGAGGAATAGAATTTTTTCCCCAGTTTCAACCATGACGAGCTCTTTCATCAGACTAAACAAATGACAATTCCTTTCTGCTTGACAGGCCCCTGCGGCCCATCCGAGGCTGTTCTGCTGAGTGTGCTCTCGGCTGTTCACCCGAGGCCCACCATGAGGCCTTTGTTCTTGAAGCAACTTTGGAATATGCTCTTCCATGACCTCTGTGCAGCCTCCCAAAATTGCATGAAAGCACAGTTCTTCCATGATTTTTTGGAGCCTCTGGAGGCTGTGTGAAAGCTCCATTCTCTTGCAGGAGCCCTAAATTGCATGAGAATGGGCTGTGCTTTTGAGAATAGTTTTTCGATTTTGGCAAATATAATATTGAATCATAAGTCTGGAAGGTCTTCCTTTTCAAAGTAGGAGACCTTATACTATCTTGGTCAAATGGTTGTCAGCAGGGGTGGGATTCAATTTTTTTAAATAACTGGTTCTGTGGGCGTGGCTTAGTTGGTGGGCATGGCTTGGTGGTCATGTGACTGGGTGGACATGGCTTGGTGGTCATGTTATTGGCTGGGTGTGACCAACTCAGTATCACTTACATTGAGGCAAGCATCTCCTCGCCTGGCCTTTCATGACTGTGGGGATGCTGCAACAGTAGTAAGTGTGAAAAATGGTCATAAGTCACTTTTTTCAGTGCCATTGTAACTTTGAATGGTCACTCCACACAAGCAAAGTACCAGCAAAGGAGGGGGAAAAAACTCCAGAGACGTTCCTGAGACAGGAACTCTAGTCCTGCCAAGAATGTAATAAGGGTTAACAGAGAGGCAGTTTCTGTAAGCAACCCCAGAATGTTTCCTTCCTGCCTTCCTTACAGGATTAGGCTAGTAATTTCTTCTAACAACCGGTTCCCTGAACTGCTTAGAATGTTAACAACCAGTTCTAGCGAATAGGTGCGAATTGGTAGAATCCCACCCCTGGTGTCAGTCTATTTTTTGAAAATCTCCAGTAATGGAGCACCCACAACTCTGAAAAACAAGCTATTTCATTGATTAATCATTTTTACTGTCAGGAAATTCAACCTTAGTTCAAGATTGTTCTAGATTTAGATCTTTAACAAGCTTCCACTCACTGCTAATTGTCCTATCCTCAGGTTTCTTTAGAAAATAAGTCAATCCTCCTTTCTCTGATTGCTGAAATGTGAATGCTGCAAACATTTCACTCAAAACATTGTGGCTTGTCATCTTTGATGTGTATGTCATAGGTCTGTGACAGCGAACCTATGGCACGTGTGCCAGAAGTGGCACGCAGAGCCACTTCTGCTGGCATGCAAGAGGTCACCTGAAAGAGCCCCACTGCACATGCATGCGCGTTCCCCTGCCAGCCAGCTGATTGTCGGGTACCTATCGCGTATGTGTGGGGGGAGACCCGCAAGCATCTTCAGAGGCATGCAGCGTTCGTGGTGTTTGCATGCACATGCATAGAGGCATGTGGTGAGGGGGGTCGCATGTGTATGCACAGATGTGCGTGGTGTACATGCAGCGGGTTGCGTGCAGATGAACAGGGGGTGGGGGACGTCACACGTGCATTGCACATGCACAGTTTTGGCAAGCAACGTGGAAAAGGCTAGTCATCACTGTCATAGGTTCACGATCTCTACTTCCAATCCTCACTCTCCCAGATCATTCAGATGGGTATTATGGTCAATAATAATAATAAAGGCTTAACTACCAGTTCAGGTGATTTATGAGGTTTGGTGATTTATGATGTCCTTCCCTGCACGCTGCCGGCATGCACCTGTAAATCATCATCAGCACTCTGCAAGCAGAGAAGCAGCCTTTGAAAAAGGACTTTTTTCCTGCTTTTTAAACTGTAGCTATGCCTCATTCAGCAGCTGAAGTTGAAAAATCAGGAAATAAAGATCAGGTAAGAGCCTGGGCTGGCGAGTGGCCAAAAATATCAGCAGACATAGAACCAGTTCTATGTCTGCTGCTCTTCAGAGCTACTGGTTCTACAGGTGGATAGAACCGATAGAAGCCCACCCCTGAATACCATACCACAAAGATACGCACCAGCAGTAGCAACTGCAGCAGACTGCAAATGAACTGATCCTTTTTACTTGTATAAGGTGCTGCTATGGACATGGCAATGATCATGGGGTTTAGGCTGGAGAGCCATTGGGGCTGAAATGGAAAAGAATATATCCATCAGTAGCACCTCTGGTTGAAAGCTTCACTTCAATGAGAAAAAAAAATGGAAGCATGGAAAATGTTCTCAGTATTTCAAACGAAGAATTAGAGGAGATCTTTCAAATTGACTGTGAAATCATGACCGCTTTCAGTGCTTGGGCCCATTCTATCTTCTTGTAAGCTTTGGATAGTGGAGTTCTTGTCTAACCTCCTTCCTTTGGGTAAAGAAAATAGATTAGTGCCTGTTGAAAATAAACGTTGAAACAATCCAGAATAAATTTCTATAGAAAAATGTGGTCATTTCTAGGATAGTGTGGGAATAACTATGAAACTTGCATTTTAAAATGTGAAGTTGTACTTTTAAGCATAGATCAATCAGGCAAGAAAACTGCTTTGTTTGTTCTAAATGATCACATTCAACATCTGTCTCAAAGAAAATTAAAACTGTTTGAAATTCTTTGCTAACTCAACAAACTGGAGAGATGAAAACAATATTTTATGTTCCCAGTTAAAAATGTTGATCTTTGTTTTTCCATTCTGAATATATCTACAGTTGGTTTGAGTTGAAAACTAAACATATAAAAATAATAATTAAAAACTTTGTTTTTTTTCTATTTTAGGGAAAAGGAAAACCTGGACCTCCTGTGAGTAGATTTTTTTTTTCTTTGCACTTTGAAACAGTCTGCACATACCCAATAACCATCTCAACAAGCCTCCACAGTGTTCTTGGCAACATTTTCAAAACAAGGGTGGTTAGCCCTTGGATACCCCCAGCATTGCTTTGATGGTCCAAGCTTTTTGCATTGTTTGAGGAGGGTACTTTTAAAGAGATGAAAAAGGCCTTAACTCTTGAAAAAAAGTTTAAGAAACCAATTTCACACTTTAAAAATCCCAACACTTCCTAATGTTGGATGGGATTCCCCCCACCCCTCCAATTTTGGGCATTTGGAGTGCAAAATAGGTATCTTGCACTAAGACATAAATCAGATATTTTGTCTCTTTAAAACCCCATCCAAGGTGATAACTTTTGCTTTTCTTCAGAGATGAAAAAAATAGTAATAATAATAAAGCACAGATCTTGGTTACAAGAAAGTTGCCAATCCCTATTATGAGAAGTTTAATTAGTTTCTATCTTTTTTTCAATACAGGGTCCTCCTGGTATAGGAGGACTTCCAGGAGAAGTGGGAAGAGTTGGGCCACCTGTGAGTACTTTGTTCCATATTGCATTAAATCACTGATTAGTATTTGCCCTGCTTGTTAAAACTTGTACCATGCTTTCAGGAAAGACATCCTTCAGTAATGGCTGACACATTTATTATACTTGAACACACTAAAATAAATCTACCCTTTAAATCTATCTTTGAAGGATTGTCCTGATTGTAAATATGTACCCATTTCCCCCTCAAAATAAGCCCAGGTCTTATATTAATTTTTGCTCCAAAAGATGCACTAGGGCTTATTTTCAAGGAAACACAGTAGCAAATACGTCCATCTAGCTGATGATTTTAACTGGAGCTCATTTTGGGGGTAGGGCTTACATTACGAGCATCCTGAAAAATCATGCTAGGGGTTATTTTCTAGTTGGGTCTTATTTTCGGGGGAAGACAGTACTAGCCAATCCAAACCTGATAATTTTTAGAAATTTAGTTGTAGGCAGAAGGTCCAACCAGAGGGCACAGATTGTGGAAATCTGCTGTTGATAAGGATCTCTGCAATAGGATGTTACCAATATTATTCCAATGTCTAAGGGAAGATTCACACTTTAACTTTAGTCCATTGCTTGTTGTTTTCTGTGGAATAAATAGACCTTTGGTTTAAGCCTATACCACTCTTATTATGTTTGTTATGTTCTACTTAATTACATAAAAAGCTCTTAATTCCTATAAGTACCATTTATTGGAACTCAATTGAATACAGACTAGATTAGATTGGTTAACATTCTCTCATGTGGTGAGGTCTCATCTGGGAATATTACTTTACAATTACTGTACAAGTAGCCATTCGTATGACTGCTTATATGAATAATAAAGATTTTACAGCTCATTCCAACTGACGGAGATTAAAAAGCGAATCCAATTAAGTTCAGCTTTTCTTCCCAAATAACCGCACGTGCAAATGATATGTGATATTTCTTTGTTGTAATAAATGAAGTCTTTCAAAACTCCATAAATTAATCTGCCCATTCTGAAATACCAATTCCTTTGGAATTATCAATTCTTCTTCATCTTTATCTATGCCCTTCCATAATTAAAGGTGTATATTTAAGGGATTTCACATAGGAATCCATTTGTATGTCATCAGTTTCCTACATCAGTTGAGAAGTAAAAGTAATGAAAGGTATGAATGGTTTTAATCACTTCTTTTTTTTAATTGGGTCCCCTCAGAATACTGTTCTATCCCAGAACATTTTGGTGCTTAATGTAACCAATGTAGAGTTTATTTAGTTTTCATTATCCTGTCTTCTAAGAGACTTGGATATACAGTTTATTTTTATGCTGTTCTGACACTGTTTAGGGTGATCCTGGAAGGAGAGGCCCCTCAGGAGTGCCGGGACCTCCAGGGCCAAGGGTAAGTTTGCAGTATTAATACTGAAAATAAGAAGTGTTTCAAAGTCCTCCTTCTCCAACTCATTTATAGCACCTTTTTAAATGATTTGTATGGTATTGTAGGGAAAGGAGTAGCAGAACCTGGAGGCAGAGTTAGAAGAGGCATGAGCCTAGAATTTCTATGTAGCCACAAGTGAACTAAGCCCAACCCCCTTTGAATTCTGTAAGTTACCATCAAAATTGTGCTACCCATTAGTTGAGGATATTCCTGTGCATAGCCATAAATCAGTTTATTTGGATCTTCATGTGTAGACCTGATCTTTTGCAACTGACAGATATTCTCAAAGAGGAAATTTTAAATATTTCAGGCTACAGAATCTCTTAGTAAAAATAAAATTCCAGAAACTCTTAACCAAGAGGCAAAGCACTGAGTTGTTATGACCACAAAGACTCTTGGAAAGGGGGTGACTTCTGAATGGCAGTTAACAAATCCCACTCTTTCTTCTGTTTTTTTGATTGCTATGGATACCCTGGCTGTGCTATTTCCCCCTCTGTTAGTCTCTCATGGAACTCCATTAAATTTTTGCAGAACTCCAGTACCCAACAGCTGGACAAATCATACTCTGTACACTTTGCATAGCTTGTCAGATGGCTCTTTGCACCCTATTTTAGACACAGGTTGCTCCAGCTTATTTTCAAAGGGTGCCAGTTCATCGGGATGGGCTGCTGGGGGTTTTCATGGATTTGGGAAAGCCTCTAGCTAAGATTCTGTGCAGTTTGGAGACCACCCCACCTAAATCCCACTCCTAGATGGCTCTACCCACCCTGCCCTGCTTTTCCTAGGAGTCCCCACTTACCTTGTTTTGGATGCAAGTAAGGGCAGGGTGTGGGTAGAGGCTTGGAGAGGGTGAAAAATAGGCCTCTAGAAGTTTGGGGAGGAAAGAAATGGGCCTGTTTCTGGCTTCCAGAGAGTGTCCGGAGCCCGGGGAGGCCATTTTCGCCCTCCTGGAGGCTCGAAGAAAGCCTCTGGAGCCCAGGGAGGGCAAAAACACCTCCCCCGCCATGGTGCAAGTGACCAACTAGGCCACGTCCATGATGGCCATGCCCACCCAGCAGCTGTGCAGAGAACCCTTTGCTGAAGTCCACCCCTGCAATTGATCCAATTCAATATTAATTCATGTATTCTGAGTAAAAGGGCAAATGTATGAAGGCTGTGTGAACAACAACCATGTTCATAGTTGTTCCCATCTACTGAATGGAGACAAAAGGCCAGAAATGGGCCTTTTCTATATTTCAGAAGCAATGAATGGAGAATGCAATTCTGAACTGAAAAGATTCCAAAGGCAAAGTCCAATTATATAGGGAAAGAGGTCCTATGTTTTTCAATATTGGTTCTGTCTGTGAGTTTAAATTGGTCCTCTGTTGGTGGTGGAAAATACCTCTTGACCTTGTAAAAAATTCCTTTACTGCATATTTGGATATGTACCACCAGCCTTATTCATTCAAGTTCAACTTGCTTGACATGCTTGACAATATTCATGGCTATCCTAATTTTAAACTTTGCTAATCTACTTCAGGGAACAGTTGGCCACCATGGTGGAGATCCACTGGTAAGATATTTATCTTCCTTTTTATGGATGATGGCCACCCTCCCAGGCTTCTGGAAAGCCCTTAAGACCTGGCTGTATTCCCAGATCTGGGGTTACTGTGGTTGTAATTTATATGCGTGGGAGCTGTCATGTTTTTTCCACTGTTTGTGCCATTGGGCAATTAGTTGTTTTATGCAGAAAGCATGTTTTGGTGGGTAAACTGGAGGTAGGGCAATTGTCTCTATGTGACTTTTGTAAACTGCCCAGGGTCTTCTAAAGTGGACAGCCATGCTAATTAAATTATATTAAATTAATAAACAGATTTGCCCTAATCCAGACTTCTACTTATTAACTTAATTCATTGCTTCATTTTTAGTGTCCAAATGCTTGCACAGCTGGCCATCCAGGATTTGCTGGAATGATGGGCATGAAGGTAGGAGAAGGGATGGACATGATACGTTCTGGGTAGGACTGGATATTGATTGGATGTTGATAAGTTTCGAAAGATGTTATAGCAGTATCATAACAATCTGGAGGTTAAACATCACTAGAACATGAAACAAACATTTATTATATGAAAACCATTTACCAATTTAATAAATGCTGTTTTAGGTAATAGTACTATGACTAAACTGCTGCGAGAAGATCGCACAGACTGACTACAAACACAGCACAACCAAGTATAGTAGCAATCATGCTGCAACAGAATATCTGCAAGAAATGCCATTTGTCTGCAAGCCAGAACTGGTGGGATCACACAATAGACAAACTCATAGAAAATGAAAAAGCTAAAGTGCTTCAAACAAATATGTACCACATAACATAGACTTCACAAATATGAACAAGAAAAGAAAAAAGAAAAGAAAATCTAGACAGTGGAAGTTGCAGTTCCTGGAGACAACAGAATTGAAGAGAAAGAACTGGAGAAAAATTACAAAAATACAAGGGCCAGCAAATAGAAATAGAATGAGTGTGGCAAAAGAAAGCAAAGATAGTAGCAATAGCAATAGGCACCTTGGATACAACGCCAAAATAACTGGAGCCACACTTGAACACTATTGGCATTGACAAAAATCACCATCAGTCAATTGCAACAGCAGCTTTTACTTGGAACAGCTTACATCCTTCAACATTACCTTTAACACAATATCAAACAACAGCTGCCTATCTTGGTTCTTTGGGAAGGACTCAAAAGGTGGATAAAAATGCCAAATCCAGTCTAAACATCTGGCTGACTGTGTGACCAACCATAATAGCAACAGTGGGTGATCCGATTAACTCTTGCGGGTTCATATTGAACACTTTGGAGGACTCTGATTTAAATGTTTTAATTTCAGCTTCTCCAATCTGATATCCTCCAGCTCTAATAGCTTACATACCAGCTGATATGATCTTGGGTTAAGGGATTCTAAGAATGGAGGTCCAAGACATCTGGAAGGCATCAGACTAGGAAAATAACTGGTTTCACATAGCTAAAATACAGAAACCATTTTTTTTTAAACAGGCAATGTTTCCGGTGGCATATTTAGCATCAGTGGAAAAAAAAATGTTTTATATTTTAGGGTCACAAAGGAGCAAAAGGTGAGAGTGGGGAACCAGGAAAGCAAGGCTTTAAGGTAAGAGGAAGTAGAACATGACTGCGTACAAATTAGCTGGAATAGTGATGGTTTATAGAGGAAGAATGTTCAACGTTGCTATGTGTTTAAGAAAGGAATAGTATTAGCCTTTGAATTAATCTTAGCATTTCTCCACCAATTTCATAGGACTTAGTTACTGCAGCTAATGATGGCCCTCTGAATCACTAAAAACAACGTGCTTTGTTTTGTTTTTTATGACACGGGAACAAATCTTGTGATTTGTAAACTACAGTTTATGCTTTGGCATATAGTTTGTTTGATCAACCGTGGCTGAAAGCAATAATGATTTGGTGTGATATTGTGTACCATCAGCTTTTCATTCCCTTTATTGCCTGGTTACAGTCTTTCTCCAATAAGTCAGCTCTATTTAATGTGTGCTGCCTCCCTGCTTACATATACGGGAAATACATAAATAATACAATAGATAATATTGAGGGAAACAGAATAAATTATGTATGCTAATTTTTAGAACATGTTATTAACTAACTTGTGCCTTGTATATTTTAGGGAGAAGAAGGTGAACAAGGACGAATTGGTGACATCGGAGAGCAGGGCCCTCCAGTAAGTATTTCCTTTTATTTAACTTTTTGGTTGTGTTTCATCATATTGAGATGTAAGGAACTAAGTGAAGCCAATAGCCATCTACCTCTTATCATTATAAATTCCTGATCTGACTATGTTGTCACGACTGTTCTCACGACCAAACTAATGGGAGTCATTTTCCTCCTGGATTCAATACTAATTGAAACCAGAAGTACCTGGATGTTTCTTCAGCACATTCAGTGTTGAAACCAAATGCTTAATTTGTTACCTGTCTTGAACCAGATCAAAAGAATAACAATAAATGGGAATGCCATTCACAATAGGAATAAGGAAACTGACAACTGGGTGATGTGAGAAGCAGCATTGCCTGAGCCCCAGTCATCTTCCCATACAGGTGGTCCTCAACTTATGGCCTCAATTGAGCTCAACATTTCCAATGCTAAGCAAGAGAGATGTTAAGTGAGTTTTGCCCCATCTTACAGCCTTTCTTGCCACATTTTGTAAAGTGAATCACATCAGTTGTTAAGTTAGTAATGTGGTTGTTAAGTGAATCTGGCTTCCTTCCCCACTGAGTTTGCTTGACAGAAGGTCACAAAAGGGGATCACATGACCTCAGGACACTGCAACCGTCACAAATACATGCCAGTTGCCAAGCACCTGAATTTTATCATGTGACCAAGAGGATGTCACAATGGTCATGTGAAGAACTGTCATAAGTCACTCTTCTCAGTGCCCTTGTAATTTTGAATGGTCACTAACGGTTGAAATGGAGTACTACTTGTCGTGCCAAAGTATGTATGTTGTTTGCTGTTTCTTTAGACAAAGCATTTTCACACCACACCAATCAAAAGCAAATCTAAGCAGCTCTCACAACTGATAAATAATAAATTCTACAGCACATCTTATACGTGACGTAAAATTAAAGTAACAACATGTCATTAGTTGCATCCCCATAGTATAACCATCATTTCATAATCTTCCGAACAGTAACAAAAAGGAGGGTGATTTTACTTCTGGGAGCTGATTTAACAAAAGATGACTCACAGTACATCATTTTGGAAGTACTGAGTTCATACAATGGAGACAAAAAACATATATAATGTTTAAGACTTTGTTGCTTTTCAGTCGCTTAATCATGTCCAACTCTTTGTGACCCCATGGACCATAGCACACCAGGCTGACTCCCAAAGTTTGCTCAAATTCATGTTCATTGCATCGATGACACTATCTCGCCATCTCGTCCACTGCTGTCCCCTTTTCCTTTTTCCTTCAATTTTTCCTAACATCAAGGTCTTTTTTCAATGAGTCCTCTCTTCTCATTAGGTGATCAAAGAATTTGAGCTTCAGCTTCAAAAGAACAGGCGGGGTTAATTTCCTTAAGACTTTGGGATTTTTTTAAAAAAAATGAATCAATAGAAAAGCTTTAAAGTAAGACACTTTTTTTTTTTCAGAAGAATGGGCACAGAAGAGGTTTAAAAACCATTTTATCCCAGAAAAGTGAACATATATTTGAATGTGATCAGTCATGTACATGAGCTTCATATTTTCGTGAATCTTTTGCATTTCAGGGGCCTCAAGGGTTAAGAGGTTCCATTGGCATTATGGGTTCTAAAGGAGATAAAGTAAGTAGCATCAGCTATACATTTGTGATTTCAAATTGTTTGGCCATGTTGATTAATCGAGAGGTTTCCTGGTTTACAGAAGAATTGATATGTGAGGACATTCATAAGGACCTGGTAGATATTACTTGAAATGTCCGTGGTGAATCTTGCATTTCTGCTTCTTCACCTTGCTTTGAATAGACATTGAGGAGTACATGCCTCAATCTGATCCTCAGAGAACAAGCATGGTCATTAGTTCCCAAAGGATAGCCTATCCTCATGATGGAGAACCTATGGCACGGGTGCCAGAGGTGGCACACAGAGCCTTCTCTATGGGCATGCAAGCCGTCGCTCCAGCTCAACTCCTCCACACATGGGTGTATGCCTCCTGCCGGCCAGCTGGTCTTTGGGTCTCTGGGGTGGGGCGTGTGCACGGAGAATGCACACTCATGCGTGGGGGTGGGGCGCATGCATGGGGAACGTGTGCACATGCATTGGGGTGGGGCACATGCATGGGAGGCCCATGCGCAGGGGGTGCATACATGTGCAGGGGACTCACACATTGCATTTGGGGAGTTGCGCACGCATGCACTCTGGGCACTCAGTGCTGAAAAGGTTAGCCTATCCTATTGTTTAGTATCTATGATCCTATTATATATGGATGAAGCTAAAACAGTCATTGGAATATTTGGTTGCTTAAAATGTGGTAAAGACTTTTAACATTAATGTTAGAACTTTTGTTTTTTAAACTTACGTGTATTTTACTCCCAGCACATATGTAGATACCCTTGTATAATAATCTATAAATCTGAATATATATCCACATTTATCTAAAAGATAAAGGTTCTTCATTTCTACATTTTTATGGTTTGCAGTTTAAGAATGAAACTAAAACAGTCACAGGAATATTTACTCACTGAAAATGTAATAAGAACTCTTAATAGTAATATTAGAACTGTTTTCTTTTTAACATTATGCTTGTTTTCTCACTAGGACTTACGTAGATAAGCTTGTATAATAAGCTATAAATCTGAATATATATTCCCATTTTTCTGAAAGATACAGGTTCTCCAATTCTACATTTTTAGGGTTTGTGGTCTGGATATCCAACTGCTACAGGTGTGCAATGCTCTAAGCAACCTCCCTTTAGATCAGGGATGTCCAACTTTGGCGTACCTGGTTGCGGAATGCCTGGTTGGAGAATTCTGGGAGTTGAGTCTTAAAGTTGACAAGGTTGAATACTCCTGCTCTAGATGATGGGGGGATTAAAATATATGTAACCCATCTTTTTGCCATTTTTTAAGCATTATCATTATGATTCACTGTTGTAATATCAATATTATCTCAATATTTCATCAAATAAGAGTAACACACTATTGCTATAAGCAGCACATTCACTACTCAACTTCTATTTGTAATTGACCATACAATCCTATTAGATTCAGTGTTTAATAGGCTTTCTCTAAGATGGAGTGCTACTCACTTCAAAGGGAATAGAATGGGTTGTAGGAACCAAGTCTTGACAAATTTAAAACTGAGTTTGTCCTTATTGGAACTGCTAAGAAAATGGAATATTTTGAGATCTTGAATTGTAATAATCATTCTTCTTGGTCTTTACAATATAGGGTTTTCGTGGTTTTGATGGAGAGCCTGGACCCCAAGGTCTTCCTGGGGCAGCTGTGAGTTAATTTGCCTAATTCTAAGGTCCTTTAGCCTGCTGATGGCCTCAGGATAGAATTAAACTGATTATCTTCACCCTCACATTAACAAAACCCGTTTTCTCAATTGTCATTCAAAACAATCAAGTGCTAATTTTCAAGATACCACAGCAAGTGCCCTGACACAAGGGTCCAGTAAGTTGGGAAATGGGCCACGTAAGTGGTGGGCAAGTGTGTGAAACTGCATTTGCACAAGCAACAGGCGTGCATGCAAAACCATCCCTCCTCCCACTGCAACTCTGCAGAGCCAGAAAAGTTGGGGACTGCTGCCTAAACATTTCAGTGCAGCAACATACAGTATAAGTTGAGGAGGAGTGACTGTCGTACTTTGGGGATTTGGAAGAGGGAGATAAAGATTCTGAAAGATAAAGGTTCACTCTTCTGTTCTGGGGATACGGTCTCTTGGGAGCCTCAGAACTGGCACCCCAAAGATCTGCTTTTTCCTTCTCTTCTCCTTCCTGGGTTCCTAAGAGAATGGGAAAGGTGGCCTTTTGGTTTCAGGACAATTTAAAGAAGACTGACTGTTGGCCATGCTTTGTATTGAAGGGGAACAATATTACTTTTGATGCGAAACCAGGAAAGATGGGTAGTGTTCCGCACTAGCAGGTTCGAAAGCCTGCAACTCTGATTGGCCCACTGATAGCCGATCGTGATTGGTCGCTATAGACTGATGCAATTGGCCAATAAACGGGCTGCCACGATTGGCCCTGCCAAGAGCGGCAAACTCAAATCGCCTATATAAGGGGCTGCTGCGGCTGGGATTAGTTGCTCAGATCTGAAGTCACTAATAAAGAGCTGTTGTTGCTATCTGAGTCTTGCCTCCGTTCGTGAACCATCCTCCCAGATCTAACAGGTAGAGTCTGTCTTGGTGGACAAACTGACTGTGGTGTCGTGTGTCCAAATCTGGAAAAATGATTAGAGGGGCATATTTGCTCCAGGTCAAGTTAGACATGCAGAAGATTCCTCATATGAGAAGCTACAATTGGAGTCAATGTGCATTTCCTGAAATTGATAATCACTCTGATGGGTTGATGTGGTTGCTTCAAGGAATTGCTCAGAGATTGCTAATCACTATCTACATTCCTTTCCAGGGTGATCGGGGACCACGAGGTTCACTGGGAGAAGCAGGCCCCAAAGGAGAGAGGGTAAGTTTTTAATAGCCTTGTAATAATCGAGAAAAATAAGAGCATCTCCAGTCTGCCAGCTAAAACTAGGGACGTTTACTGGAATACAAGCCCAAATATGTCCCATAGGGTTTGTACAAAGTTTCACGTGATGACACAGATTCCACATATCTAAGGGTAAGTAAGTTTTATTGCCTTTAACAAGACTTACTCTGTGATGAAATTAAGCCAGAATATATTGAAAGCTGCATGAAAAATAACTTAGAAAGCAAAAATAGATGGGAAGAAATACCGATATCCAATCTTAAAAATTATCTGAAATGTGTCATTTCCTTTGCTTTATTCATATCTATTGATCTGTGTGTCATACTTTCAACATGCATTTGTTTTTCAAAAAATATCTCTTATTTTTAGGGTCCACAAGGCACTAGAGGAATTACTGGACTTCCTGGGCCAAAAGGAGAAACTGTATGTATGCCATGATTCTTAGGTGTACTAGAATTTATTATTTATATTTCCAACAGGTTTATGTTGCCTTATAAGGCCAGACAGAAATGTGTGCGACTTAAGTGAACCAGTGTGACTTACATGATACCAGTATATAAAATATAGTCCTATTTCTTCTTCTAGGGTTTACCTGGAGTTGATGGCCATGAAGGTATACCTGCCATGCCAGGAGCAAAGGTACTTAAAGTGAAGTTAATATACCTATTCTCATTTAATATAGCCAAATGGGGACCTGGAAAATAGTATGGAGAAGAAGATGAGTTAGATGAATTAGTATGAATAGGATTCTCAGCTATTATTATTAAAATAGAGCCACCAAACTGAAAGACTATAATAATAGCTGGTGTCAGGGGTGGGATTCAACATTTTTAACAACTGGTTCTGTGGGCATGGCTAGGTGGGCATGGCTAGGTGGGCGTGGCCATGTGACTGAGTGGGGCGTGGCTTCTTCTTTTTTTTTACAGCACCCCTCTCCCATAGTTTACTTTTTTGCCTCCTGGGTCCCAGGGAAGCCTCCTGGAGAGGGGGGGGGGATGCTTTTGATCCCAGAAAGTTTCCTGGGGCCCAGGAAGGCAAAAAATGGAGCATGGGGTGGCACAGCACCCAGTTTCCTCTCACTCACTTGCCCCACCCACCCGATGCTCGCTGCCCCAGTTTAAAGGAGGACTGCTCCCTAGCCATGCATTTTCAAGCAGCCACTTGAAAACACATGACTGTGGGTGGAGCAGCGGTCCGTTAACCTGCAAAACTGTTCCAAGGCTGGATTCTTCATGGACACTAGAAGTATCGCTTCTCCTTGTGAGTAAAGTCACAAGGAGCGAGAAGGAAAGAACGCTGGTGGGGGGGGGGGTGGAATCCAGCCATGGGGAAGTTTGCAGGAGCTGCAAATGCAAGTCCGTTTACCTACAGAACTTCTCTAATGCTGGATTCACTTCCCCTTGTGAGTCAGGTGCCTGGAGTGAGAGGGAATGACAGAGGTGTGCGTGTGTGTGAGAGAGAGAGGGGGGGGAAGGAAGGAAGGAAGGAAAAAGAAAGAAAAAGAAAGAAAGAAAGAAAGAAAGAAAGAAAGAAAGAAAGAAAGAAAGAAAGAAAGAAAGAAAGAAAGAAAGAAAAAAAATAAATAGGGAGAGAGAGAGTGTGTGGTGTGTGTATGAGAGAGAGAGAAAAAGAAAGGAAGGGAGAGAAAGACAGAAAGAGACAAAGAAAGAGAAAGAAAAATAAATAGGAAGGGAGAGAGGGACAGAGCAAACTCTGTTATTTTTAATTGTTCCATTATTTATCATGTATTAATATTTTATACTGTCCCTACACCTAGAGTGATTCTACTGCCTTTCTTTTGCACAGGACTACCACATATTTTTCAGGGTTTACATGCATTCAGTGTCTATAGTCCAGAGCATAAATATATGTGTGTTTAACAGAGTTGAAAGGGACCTTGGAGGTCTTCTAGTCCAACCCCAGCTCAGGCAAGAAAACTGAGGATGCCAAACTCTGAGTAGAGGTCCTGGGAAAGGTGTCAGAATAACACTTAGAAGGGGCTTTTGGGGGAACCCTATACCATTTCAGAGAAATGGCTGTCCAGTCTTTAAAAAATTTCCAGTGATTGATCATCCAGAACTTCTGGGGACAAGCAGGTCCACTGGTTAATTGTTCTCACTGTCAGAAAATTTCTCCTTAGTTTTAGGTTGCTTCACTCTTTGTTCAGTTTCCATCCATTGCTCCATTTAGATCCATTTAGATCAATCCATTTGGACTGGACTGCCATTTGTCAGAAATGGTGTAGGGTCCCCCACTTGGGCAGTGGGTTGGACTAGATGACCTACAAGGTCCCTTCCAACTCTGATTATCTGTATCTGAAGTCGCAAAGAATCATTAAAAGGTTTCATGTTTTTGTTTCCTTGCAACAAGTTTTGGGTCAGAAAAAGAAGAGCAATGCTTCTTGTTTGCCTCCTGGTGCTTTGGAAAATACATTCCCTCCCCCCTTTCTTTGTGGCAGCCCCTTAAAAGCCTGTTACCTATATCACACTCTTGAGTAAAGCATGAGAGCCATTTCCTCCTTTCAGTGGTCCATGAAAGTACATCTATAGTATGCAGATAATAAAGTCAAAAAAGGTGAACAACGTTTTTACAGAACTATAGATAAGTTGAGGCTGGGTGTCAAGGAATGGCTGGGAGGGGAGGGGCCAGGTGAGGCACCCCTTGATGTGAGTGACATTGAGTTGGCCACACCCACCCAGTCACATGACCACCAAGCCACATCCACCAAATAAGCCATGCCCACAGAACCGGTAATAAAAAAATTTGAATTCCACCACTGGTGTGTATATACAAATATTCTGAATGTAGGCTACACTCACACACACCCACACATCCACATACCCACCCACACACCCACACACACACACACACTGGATACTGAAGACAAATAACAGGTAGAAATAATTGCTTCTGTGTAAGAACCATTTATCTGAAAATGGTCTAGATAGAATACTAAATAAACTGAGTCTCACCAACTAAAGACAGAATGTAGAAAACTTATAAATTCCACTTCAAACAACATCTTCTTCAAAATATGTGAGGAACATTCTCAAATGGCATTTCTACCCCCAATGTTTACAGAGATGAAATAAGGAAAGGAAATGAAACAATCTCTGATGGCAAATACGATTTCCTCACATAATGCTTATTAAACAGTAGAACCTACTTTCAGTTTTCATATTTAAACTTGCAATGTTTAAGCCAAGGTGGGTTGAACACTATCGGGGTGGTGGTGGTGGGGAGAAAGAAATGGAAATCAAAGGAAATTATTGAAGTTTTTTGGAACTTGGTAACTTGTTTTCATATTACTTTTATTTTTTTTAAAAAAAGTATTCTGTATTTGATGGACCTATCTTAATCTGTTATTGTGTTATCTGTTTGATGGTTGCTTGTCTGCCTGTCATGTATACTGCTGAATTGCACAGTGGGCAAATAACGCAGCATAAACCAAAATGAACCAAAAATTAATTTATTTAACATTGAAATATCCATATTAAAAGTTATTAATTTCAGCAATTCATAAATTAATCAGAGCATCCCATCATAATCAAGTAGAATACATCATCCAATTAACTGCTGAAAGGTCTCCAGAAGAGCTCCATTTTCGGGTTAGTCTCCTTGAACAGTCAATGAGAAGATAGGATATAAATCAAATACATGCATCCCAGAATATGTGCTGATGGTAACAAATATAGATGGCTTTCAGAGAAGATTTGCTAATTCATGGAAGATAGAACTACAGATGCCCACCAGCCCTTTATGGTTAATTTGCACTGTGCAGAAGTGGATATATTTCCAAATGAGAAACGATTCTGTGTACTAAATGCAAGGAAAACCTTCTATTTGTACGTGGCCCAGTTGCTCAAAGCCAGAACTGAATGAAGACAAATGTTGAAAGGGATGTCACTTTGGTGTGACTAATGGGATCTTCATATACATAACACAACAACTCAAAGAAGATCGGTATCACTGGAGTCTGACACATATAAATGGTATTCACCTCCCTCCGTTTATATCTTTTTAATTATTTCCCTGCAAACATTTACTTCCTGAGACAAGGAAATGCCTATTTTTCTGGCTTGGTCAGTCATGGTAGCTCTTCCTTTCTTAAGGTGGGTACAAAGGGCTTGCTCCCAAAGATCCATGCCAGAGAAAATCCTAGTGATTGTCACTTATGCAGTGTAAGATATATGTCTAGCCACTGCTTCCCCTGAGGCAAGGCAAGATGTTTAGTGAATTACCCATTGAACATGTCTCTTCTACTTGTCTTCCTATTTATGACAGGTACTGTAGCTATTTTCTATCTAGTCTAGATCAATGTTTCTCAACCTATGCTAGCTGGAGAATTCTGGCTTAAGTCCACACCTCTTAAGATTGTCAAGGTCGAGAAATATTGGTCTAGATACAGGCATTAAACACTAATTTCTTAATTAGTGTTTAATATACATATTAGTTACATATTAAATGAATAATATCTGTGCATGCTATTTTTATTTACAATGTCTCTACTGCTTCCTTAAAATGATAGCTTGGTGGATAGAAACACTGAATAAAGATCAAAGTATCAGGTGTTAGAACATACCGTAGGAAGTCCGCATGTCTTCAATATGATCTTTCCAGAGGTAACTTCCTGCCTATTATGAAAATAGAAAGGTGAGGTAGATAGCTTATTCTAACTGGTTAATATCTACATACTACGTCTTTATTTCTTGGGCATATGTTGGTGATTTACTTTAACTGGACAGTTTGCTTAATGCCACATTTAACACATGTGGCAGGGATGGTATTTGTCAAAGTGGGAAAATTATTTATATTCTTGCTATATAACTTTGCACACTATGTAAGCAGATGGCTTGATTCCTTACAAAGATTTCTTCAGAGTCACCTGAAATACACCTGAAATACAAATATATATATATATTTTCAGGGTGAACCAGGAAAACCAGGACCTCCAGGTGATACAGGCATTCAAGGAATCCCTGTAAGTATTTTCCATATTTTTTCCCATATTTAAAATATAAACAAAGTTACATTTCCAAGCTAACAGAAACTGGGTGTTTATTGAGTCAGGCTGTATTTTCAGTAAGAACAGCTTTGAACCAAATAGCAAGATGATGGCGAAAACAAGAAACTTTAAAATGTGGACAAAGTGTATTGGAATGTTACCTGGAAGAAACCTTGTTGCTGACTTGGTTGTATTTGGGGGTGGGGTGGGGGCTTAACTGTAAAAATAAACAATCAAAATGGTGTAATTTTACCATGCTTTGGAGATTTTTTTTAATTTTCATTTTAGGAACCAAATTGTGTGCTTGTAGTATATGTATACAGTGGCAAAAGGGAAAGGCACTCATTCTTAAAAAGTCAATCAGTCTTGCAAATTGCTCAATACAGTTCAAAAAAACCAATTAATTGGAAAATTTCTGGCTGGTTACCTCATTGAGTATAGCAAATTATACACTAGGTACTATCCTGGAAAAGAGTTGACTGGTTGATAAGAGACTGAAGGCTTTAGGGAAGATCAATCAACCCTTGTGGAAAGATATATCCACTGTTCTTGGGTATGTTTTACGTTGCATCCATCCATTCATCAAGACAGCTTTTAATTCAAACCCCAAAGACTGTGAGAGAAATTGGTGACATCCTTCATCAATTACCAGTTTTTCTTGTTGAGCATGATAGTAATTTAGTACAAGTCCAAAATGACATTTTTACTAAAAAAAAAAAAAGGAGTGAAATAAGGTGGTATCTTGGCACTTTTAATTTCTATAGAAATTCTTTGATGCAAAGCAGTGTCACTCTTTTTGCACGTTGACCTGCAACTGTTTTCTGTAAAAACACAAGAGGCTGAAGGCAAATCTTCAAATTCAGGCCTATTATTGTGGAAGGAAAAGATTGGCTACTAACTATAGTAATGAAAAGCTGTTTTCTCTGGAAACCCTGTCATCTGTTGCTACATTGAGAAAATTAACAGTTTGGTTATTGATCAGATCAAACTATTCAAATAACCGCATATTCAAATAACCGCTTGCATAATTATTCCCACGGGGTTCGCTAGTTTATGGATCCAGGCAATGTCCTTTGTTGCTGTGATGTAGCCTGGGGATGGAGTCAAGCGAGTAATCAGCCTAGAGTCATTACATTCCCACAAGCAATTCAAGTTCAGCCGTCCCCTGAATTCCATTAATCCTTCGCTAGCACCAAGTTAATACTGAACGTTAGTTATAAAGGCAAGAACAAATAAATCATCTTAACTGGAACTTAATTTGTGGTCCTGATTTTATCCCTGGCATGTTCCCAGATTGCTGAGGCTTGAAATCTGTGAGACTGTGAATACTAGTCCCACCTTACACATAAAAGCTGGCTGGGTGATTTTGGACCAGTCCCTTTCTCTCAGCCCAACCTACCTCTCAGGATATTGTTTTGGGGAAAATAGGAGGAGAAAGGATTAATTGGTATATTCATCACCTTGGGCTACTTATAAAGTAATAAAGATGGGATAAAGGTCCAATAAATAAATTAAAAAATAAGTAGATCTATATTTTGTAACATTGAGGGCCTCCCCTCTTCCCAAAATTCATTTAGAGCTCTTCTGTGTTCTGTGAAATATCTACCTATGCTGGATGGGTTTGCATTGATGCATATCTGAATGGATAACTTTTTAATAAATATATGTCATTAGGATTGGACATACCGTATGTAGGACATATCCATCATTATAATAGGACACATCAATTTCCTTGTGCCTGTTTATTCTGAGTCGAAGCATTCATTTTTCTTATGTTCCTGGTGAATTTGAGGATGTGATACTTCATTAATTAATATTTGCAGTCTTTCAAGAAAAATGGTTACAAAGTAAAGCAACCTTTTGACATTTCCATCAAGAAATTTCTCCTCAACATTTCAAATGTTTTCAATATCTGATTTTTTTTTTTTAGGGCTTATCTGGCTCTGCTGGAGCACAAGGTGTTGCTGGCCCAAAGGTAAATTATCCTAGGAAATTTGGAAATAGTCCATTCTCTTTACAGATGGAACTGTTATATATCCCTTCTCTTGGGAGCCTAAATGCGACAATCCCATTTATGGTGTCTTCTGTAGAGTGCTGAGCAGTAAGTCGAAAGAGAGAAAGTTTATTTAGTTAGAAAGCTTCATGGCTGAGCAGAGATTTAGATCAAAGTCCCCACAGCCCAAATTCAAAATACCAGCTTCTTATTAACGGGTCTACTGGGATTATCATTTTTACAAGCTACTATTTTCAACAACCCTGAAACAGTTATTGACTCTGAATTTTTATTTCCTTTTGATACCAGTGTTAAAGCAAGTTAAAACTGAAGTGAGACTGTTTTTTGGTGTTCATATAGCATGAAGTTGGTTAATGAAAGGACTATTTACTTTGGATTTGTGCAAGAGGCTAAACTGCAATATAAATCAGTTAAACAGGTTGGTTGATACGACATGCTAAGCCTGGGGTAGGCAATTAATTTTCCCAAGGGGTCACATGAGAAACTGAGACTGTTGTGGAGGGCCACCCAATGCAACCTCCTCAAACTCCATCACCTTCAGGCTGAGGGTGAGCACTGTGCAGGTGCAAAAAATAGGTTTTTTTTTTCCTCCTTGCCCTCCTACAGCCACCAGCCAACTGAAAGAGCCAACTTGGCTTCTTCTCCTGCTTCTTGTGGTGCATTTCTTTACATTTGATTTCTAATTTCCAATTGATCTCACATGGGCCGGACAGTGACAGCCAAAGGGCCAGATGTGGTGGTGGTGGTGGTGGGGGGCTAACATGTCTAGGTCTGTGCTAAGCCATAAAAGGAAACCTAAACAAACTGCATGCTCCACAGCTGGGCTGCTGAAGAAGTCTCTCCTCCACCCCTTGGTATTGGGGAACTTTTCATGCAATGAGAAGAGCTCAGGACTCACAGCAACTAAGAGCTCATCCCAGTAACCTCATGGTTAAACTCATTTTGACTTCGTAGCCTTGGGATCTGGCTCTGGAGGGTTGTGTCATCACCCCTTTGTCATGGTTGGATCATTTCTTAGTCTGGCTATAACTTATTGGCTGCCCATATCTCACAAGATGTGGCCCATTTAGATAGTCTGCCTCAAGCACCTGATGAAGCTAGCTACTTTCTGGTGGGTGCTTGGAGATGTTCCTGACAATTTGTTGGGCAAAATCATTGAGTCCTTGGTTTGCTATTGGCAACAGATGACTTGGCCCTTCCTCCATGCCCTCTCTTGGTTAAGGAAGCACTATCCTTGAGGAAGCAAGTCTATGACTTGGAGGTCTTCCTAAACTTGTAGCCCATACTTAAAGAGTAGGTGGAGCAGAGGTGATATTCAGCAGCGGTAGTGGAAATTTTGAGTAGTTCGGAGAACTGGAGAACTGACTGGAGATTTTACAGTATCCTTCTCCTGCCACACCCACCAAGCCACGCCCACAGAACCGATAGTAAAAAAAAATGAATCCCACCACTGAGGTGGAGGCTGTAGTCAGGAGAGCCTCACCTAGCTTTGGCAAGCCTACTGGAGTGTGAGAAGTTATTTCAGTAAATGAATACTTATGAATACTTGGTCAAACTCCTGCAACTGTCAGGGTACCAAGTAATGGATCCATAGCAAGCAAAATTCGGAGGCAGGTAGATTTCTCAAAGAATTGCTTTATTGGACATATCAAATTGGCACAGATCTGGTGAAAACTGACTCTGAAGATTCCTGCGGTTTCACCTAATTAAAAGTAAAGGCTTGTCACTTTCTCAAAACAATCAATCACATGGTTCAATCACGGGGCTGGCTGCTTTCCTGGTAACATCACTCCTCCTTCCTCTGACCAAGTGTGAGAATGTCCTTGGTTCCCAAGAGAAAATATTTTATTTTGTCTACAAAATCCCATCTATCTCAAACCCGCCCCCCACAACACTGAAGCTCCAAGATGGCTTCGGTCAGGTCAGCTTCAGGGTTGACAGCAACATCCTGTACATGGGGCTGCCTTTAAAGACCTCTTCAAAATTTCAGTTGATTAAGTTAATGCAGCAACCCTTGTATTCCCTGGTCAGACAGCATTAACTTTGCTAATGTTCTGCATTCCTATGAGCTTTCAGGTGCAATTTTTAAGGTGTTGGTAGTGACCTATAAAGCTTTTAGCAAGCTACTTTCGGGACTGTGTTTGGTTACGTGAGTCAGCCTGACCTATTTATTCTTGTCATAAAGCCCAGCTGGCGCTTCTCCATTTGGAGGTGTTTCTTATCCAGTGCTTTGGAATCACCTCCCATTGGAAGTTAGACTTCTGGAAAGGGTGCAGGCAGAGCACTTTCAGAAGGCATTTAGGATCTAACACTTCTTTTTAGATTTTGCTCTCTGCATTGTATTTTGGATATTTGCTTTCTATAGTTTATCCTTCTGGATTTTATTGGATTCTAAATATTTTAATATGTGTATTCTAGTGAAATTGCAGAGAAGCCTCCAGGGTGCAGTGGGGTACAAATGTAATCAATAAATTCACTTGGGAAATTCTGGGTGACTAATTAATAATGTTTTAATCACATTTCAGATACAATATCCATACCGGGTTAATAACTATATATTGAGGCTTGGAATAAGCCATTTATTCCTCATTTAAGAAAAGAGGCAAATATTATCGTCCCAGACAACCCAGGACCTCCCGGGTCCTCATTTCAGAGATATGTCCTTACTAGATTCCTCAAGGGCTACAACAGTGATGGAACTTTTAATGTACTGCCGTCACTAGAAAAAAATAGGCTACATTCATGTCACAGTCAAATATCAGCACAGGGAATATATGGCATTTTATATTCTATCGTGAATTGTTTTGTGATTATTTGTATGTCAGAGCATGGTGGCTTGCACGGTTTGGATGCTGGGATAGAGAGTCAAAGCCCGAGTGCCAATGTGGGCGGGGCTGAGCTCCCATCCTTCACTCCAGCTCATGCGGGGGACATGAAAGGTGCCCCCAACTGGGAGTGGTGGCCCCAACAGGCAATGGGGATGTCACTGGCTAATCCTTTCAACCCAGAAGCGCCTCAGTGCTTTTGCCATGAGAGCTATGCTATTTTTACGTCATAAAATGTTTTTTAAAATTTGCCAAAGTTGAGTTTCATGGGAGCCATGGATCCTGGTTTTTGGATGCATTCCTTAAGTTAGCCCATTTGAGGTACTTTTGTTCAACAATTATTGCCTTGTAATATACAGTTTTGCTCAGTTAAAGGGCAAAGGAAGGAAGGAGAGTTTTAGTAGCATATTGATTGTATTTAACAATCATTGATTGTATTTTACAGAAAAAGAATGGAATATTAGACCTTTTGGATTTGATATAAAAAAAGCACTTTGGCACACCATTATGCTTTTCTGCAACCTTAAAGTAACTGCAATGTTTTTCCAGGTATGAGTAGCTGTGTTCTGCAGTGAATGAAGCACTTGCTGGAGTTGGAATCCTGCACAGTCCTCACAGTGCATTCAGAAAGTAATCAGACCTTCACTTTTGTCAATTTTGTTATGCTGCAGCCTGATTCTTGTTAAAATTCATTTCCCCCCTCCTTAATCTACACTCAGTATCCCATAATGACAAAGTAAAAACAGAAGTTTAGAAATACCTTTAAATTTAATCAAAAGAAAAAAAGCTGAAATATCATACTGGCATAAGTATTCAGACCCTTCATTCAGTTCTTCGTTGAACCACCTTTGGTAGCAATTATAGACTTGAGTCTTTGTGTATATGACACGACAAAGCTTTACAGACCTGAATTGGGGGATTTTCTGCCATTCTTCCTTGCAATTTCCCTCAAGCTCAGTCTGGTTGGATGGCAACCATTAGTGGACAACCATTTTCAGAGATGTTCAATAGAGTTCAGTTTGGGCATCCAGCTCTTGGAAGAGTCCTAGTTCTGCCACATGTTTTCCATTTGAGAATTATGGAGGCCACTGTACTCTTGGGAACCTTCAGTGCAGCAGAAATTTTATTGTAGCCTTCCCCAGATCTGTGCTTTGCAATAATCCCGTCTCTGAGCTCTGCAGGCAGTTCCTTTGACCTCATGGCTTCTGCTGTGCTACAGTAGGCATTGTCAGCTGGGAGCCCTTCTGTAGAGAGTGTGTGCCTTTCCAAATTATGTCCAATCCATTTAATTTGCCACATCAAGGTGATAAATTAAATTTACATCAAGAGAAGTGGGAGGCACCTGAGCTAAAGTGTTGTTGCAAAGGGTCTGAATATTGATGCCAATATAATATTTCAGCTTTTTTTTTCTTTTTTTATACATTTACAGACATTTCCAGGCTTCTATTTTCATTTTGTCATTATGAGGTACTGAGTGTAGATCAATGAGAAAAAAGAAATGAATTTCAACAATTGTAGAATCAGGCTGCAGCATAACAAAATTGCCAAAAGTGAAGGGGGTCTGAATACTTTCTGAATGCACTTGTATATAAAATAAAAGGAAGGCACACAACCCTTTCATTCAAAGGCAGAATGAATGAATCACCACACTGGATTAAAAAGCAAGCTTACACATTGTTAGTTACAAAAGAAGGATGCCTATTCTGAAAAATGGAAGATGGTCCGTAAAAGCCAAAAGGGCCAGCAAAGATAGAAAAATAATTGGCTATGTTTGCTCTCAATCTCCTTGTAGATGAGGTGGGAATGGGACAAAAAACAATTCTGTTATGTGAACAATCTCATAGGGTCAGATAAGGAAAAAGTAGACAGAGGTGGAAAAATGAAGACTAGTAAAAAAGATGTTTAAATAAGGTCGTCTGGTTTCCCACCATTGAAATGGCCTGAAAGTGTCTGTTCTACTTTAAAGGTGCTAAAATCTTTTCTCTCCAACAGGGTGATGTTGGTCCTCCTGGGAAACCTGGCTTGATGGGGAATTCGGGCAAACCTGTAAGATGGTTTCTTTCTCGAGTTCTACCTTTTTTTAAAATCAGAAGATTTGCAACTTTTAAGTATCGATCTTTAAATGTATACAGTGTGTTGTTCTTGCAATCCCACCAACAGGGAGAACCAGGATTACAAGGAGAGCCAGGATCACTGGGACCCAAAGGCCCATCAGTAAGTTTATATATGTTTGGCTTTTGGTTTAGATTGAGGCTCTGGATTTTCTGATCCAGGTTGTTAAAAAAAAATCACTTTCTGATGAGAAGTAATTTATAAACTGGATGCATTGAAGAAGTGGTGGATTTACATTCACTCTCTATTCTTAGGATAGCGCCTTTGTTTTAACTTCCCTCTTTTTTCTCTGTCTTGCTTTGTTTTTTCATCTTCGCTCTCATCAAAATTCAGTAAAACATATATTTATATTCAATAAATTGAAGTTCAGAATTTGATTCCTGTTCTAAGACAGTTCCCAAAAGCTATGAGTTCTCCAAAAGTTTTGAATTTAAGAAAAAGAGGGAATTATGAAATGTATCTTTGGATAGTAACTATATTAATTATGTTTAATTTTAATTAAATGCAAATGAAATTTAATAAATTATTGTTTTTATTCCGGCCCTGGCGTTTTTTTTTAAAACTTTTCAGTGCATAGCTTCCAGTTTGCAATTCAAAAGCTGAGCATGATTTTTGACAGGAAATATTTACACACACAGCTACATTGGGCATAGATAAATCTAATCCCTTTAATTTATACTTGTAATATACATGAAAAGCCAGTGAAATTGCAAATAATCATTGTAGGAGGGCAGCCAAGTTAATTTATCATAACCCCAAATCAAAAGGACTTTGATAACCTTTTCAGATTAACACGTTGCATTAAAAGGCATAAGCTTTTGTGAACTACAGTTCAGGTCATTGCTGTATCTAATGAAGCGATCACTGAAAGTTTACAGTATGTCTTTTAATAATATTTGATGGTAGGAATAGATTATATCAGACTCTTTTTGATTTTTACATAATAGTGGCTCCCCAAAAGTAGTTTGGAAAAAAATTCAAATGCCGTGATGTATATATACCTACAAAGATCAGAATCGTGCAAGCCATGGTATTCTCTGGGATAATCCATGAAAGTCAAAGTTGGACTTGAAAGAAGCAGGATAGGAAGAGTATCTATGCTTTTGAACTTCGATGTTGAGAAGACTCCTGACAATACTGTGGACAACCAAGAATATAGAGCACCGCTGTCCAATTTGCGGCCTGCGGGCCAGATATGTCATACACTGGCCACACCCATGCCCAGTTTAACAAAGGGGGGAAAAGTCCCAATACATCATGTAATGCCACTGTGACACCACGAGTTTGACACCCTAATATCACACAATGTATCATTGAACAGATCAACCCAGAGTTCTCATTCAAAGCATAAACAACCAGGCTCAAATTATTTGACCACGCACACATTATGAAATCTAGTTCTCTGGAGAAAGCTATAATACTGGGAAAGTGGAAAGAAAGAGAAGAAGAGGATAGAGAACCACAAGATGGATGGACTCAATTACAGGCAATGACTGTACCAGGGAACAGTAATGGGAGACCTGAAGGGACAGATTAGGGATCGATCTGCGAGAAAGCCTACCTGTATTGACACTTGGAGTTGAAAATGACTTGGCTTTTCACATAAACCATCAACCAACCAACCAATCAAAAGTAGCTACCTTGCAAAACATTTTCCTATATAGTGCATCATGACTCTTGCAAGGACAGATTTGCTGGGCCTCTACAAGAAACAGCCAAATACTGTAAGCAGTTATGGAATTTTATTTTATTTTATGGAAATGGCATTCCTCAAGCAGAGAATAATTTCAGATACGATAGAATCCTGCGCTACTTTCTCCAAATTGCATGCTTTTTCAGCAATTAGTCATGTACAATGCTCTCAAGAGACCAGTGCGAAAATCAATCAATCCATCCAGCTATATCTATACTTATATCTATCTATATCTATATCTATATCTATCTATCTATCTATCTATCTATCTATCTATCTATCTATCTATCTATCTATCTATCTATCTATCATCTATCATCTATCTATCTATCTTTCTCTGTCTACCTATATCTATATCTATCTATCTACATCTATATCTATCCTTATATCTATATCTATCTATCTATCATCTATCTATCTATCTATCTATCTATCTATCTATCTATCTATCTATCTATCTATCTATCTATCTATCTTTCTCTGTCTATCTATCTATATCTATATCTATATCTATCTATCTACATCTATATCTATACATATCTCTATCTATCTATCTATCTATCTATCTATCTATCTATCTATCTATCTATCTATCTATCATCTATCTATCTATCTCCCTGTGCATTGCTATGAAATGATTTTTGGGAAGAGTTGCAATATGAGTTTTCTTTTAAAAGCATGTATGCATTTATTAGCTATCTCTGGTATTTTATTATCTTATTTTATTTATTTATTTAATTTTATTTAGCTATCTATTATTTAATTAACTTTTTCTATTATTTTTATCATAAAATTGAATTGTAGGGGTTTTTTTTGCAACATGTTTCTTTTTCACTTTTATGTTTCTGTGCTATTATTTGAATGGCTTGATTTTAGTAAAATATTACTATTAATGTTCAAAAGCAGGCAATTTCACATGATGAAATGTAGCTGTTTTTACTTCAACAATATATTTTTTGTTTCCTAAAAGGGTAGCAGAGGTGAGCCAGGCCCTTCTGGTCCTCCAGGGTCACCAGGTAAAATGGTAAGCAGGCAGTCTTGACTTCCATCACACTAGTTTGCTTGGTCAAAGGTTTGCGGTAACCAGGTCATTTACTCAGGAAATGAAAAGATGAAACGTGAATAGGGATCATTGTCAGCTTCATTAATTTTTCAGCTCATGATTCAATTGCATCATTATTTGAACTTCTTTAAAAAATCTACTTTTTTTAACTAGCTTTTTTTTGCTAACATTTTTATGTGTTAGTATCCTAAATAGCTCCTTAATATTAAAATTAGATTTTTAATATTCTTATACCTTTATAAGGAACAGGAATGCTGAAAGGCTAAACCCTCTTCCTCTCCCTTTTTTTTTTTTTGCTAGTAGTTACCCGGCATGAATACTTCCTTTGAAACTGTTCGGATTTCATTTGTGCGGTTTCTGCTGGAAGGCCAGTTTCAATATTCAGGCTCTGAAAGAATTCTCTGTTAGAAGGGAATGCACCAAAGGCTCGGTGGGTTGTAGCATTTTGCCAAACTCATAAAGACCCCCATTGTTTCAGCAGATTGATAAAATCAAGAAGGTCCTTTTTCCCGAAACAGCAAATCATAACAAAGCAATTTTTTCATTTATTTATAACATTTATATAGCTGCCCCACTTCTAACCAACTCTGGGTGGTTCCAGAGTTCAACATATTCTCCTGTTTTGAATGAGATGCACAGCCAGCTATGAGAAAGGTCTAACCCAGAGACTGGTGGCCTATCTCAACTCTCCTGTTCTTCGGTGCAAAAGTGCTCTAAAGCCTTGCCATCTCTGATTGCTTTCACAGGGTGCAGAAGGAGACATCGGACTGCCAGGTTTACCTGGGCCCCCGGGACTGCCTGGTGCTAAAGGCAATAGGGTAAGCAGATGCAGGCCAGAAGATGCTACTCACTTGACTTTGGTTAACTCCTTTTCACAAAACAGAAGCTTTTTGCCTTGTGCCAAATTTAAATCCACTGAAAGAAGAAAAATGAAACGATCATGTCAAGTTTTCTTTTCAGTGTTCTTTGAGAGTTATTGTGCTATATAATTAAAATATTTCCCCCTTTAATTTCCCCCCTCTATTTCTCCTTTGCTGACAGAATAATTCATCTTTCTGTTACAGCAAGAGTCTGGGGTGTAATCCTTTCAACAAGAGAAATAACCTAAAATATGCATTTGTTTGTTCTCACTCTGTCCTTCATAAAGTACTGGCTGCCTGATTTGGCACCTGAGCCAAGTTGTGTTCAAGTCGACCCCATCCTCTTCTGTAATAATTTCAAACCACTCTTAATCCTTTGTCCCATCTTGCAATTCTTTGTTGCCTGTATTCTGTATGACCAGAACCTCTGTTGTTGCTAAAGTTATTCAGACAATTTTTTTGGGTGGATTTTTCCCTTCTGTTTGTTTCCCTGTTTCTAGAGGGGATCTTTCTGATTTTGAAGCCTCTTAATCAGTAGCATCGGCAGAGGGGCTGCGGGGGAGTCAAAGTAATCTAAGTGATGTTGCAGCATTTAGGGGGGATGCCCCCCCCCATTTTCGATGTGTGCTGTGACATCGTACAGATGCCCCCAAGGATGGTGCCGTGCTATAGCAATGCTATTTCCACCATTCTGAGGAAAGCAGTGTCATTGATCGGTACTGATAGCAGAGCTTAGAACAGGGGTGTCAAACTGAAGGCCTGTGGGCTGGATCTGGCCCATGGGGTGCTTTGATCTGCGCCAAGGGGCCACTCCAAAAACAGTGTAGTACCGACCAGTGGTGCATGTGTGCTTCCCGAGCTCCGTTTTTGCTGACAGAGGGTTATAGGAGGCTGTCCCAGCTGAAAATGGAGACTGGGAGCCCATTTTCACTAGCAGAGTGCTTGGGCGAGTGCAGGTGGCCCCAACACGAATGACATCAAGCTGGCCACGCCCACCCCAGCCCTCCAAAGTCAAATACAACTCTGGGGCGGCCCTCCATGAAATCAAGTTTGACACCCTTGGCTTAGAAGAATAGAGTCATGTCCTTCTATTTGTAATCCAGGATAATTTCAGATGATTGCCTTCATACTTTCAATGCCTAATTATTTAATCAGCCATTTTATAAAAGTGCTTTCTTTTGACCTGATAGCCAGAATGATATTTTCAGAAAGACAAAGCCAGCTGGATCACCTCGGACCACTCATTCTCTCTCAGCGTTAGAAAGAAGACAAAGGGAAACCACTTCTGAAATTTTCCCAAAGCCTGCAGGAAAATATCCAAGCAGTCATCAGTAGTCAAGGCTGTTTTGAATTCTCCCCCACCCCCCCAAAAAACCCCAATTGCATTGGTACAAGAAATCTGCTTTGGAAGGATTTGTACATGTAGGAATATGGATAATAGCTTCTCTTTGCCTTTTGCTAGTGCTGGTTAAGTCTTTCCATAGCAACGGTGGTTTCTGCAATACACATGATTTTTTGACTGTATTTTGCTTACAATTTTTCCTATTGATATTTCCCCCTAATGCAAATACTAATTGGGATCACTTATGCAAACTGTTATACTGGTACACCTTAGGACTGAACCATTCGCTTACAATTCCTCAGGGAACTTACAATTCCTCAGGGAACTTGATTTGGTTTTTTTTAAAATCCAATCTTAGCACACTAGTTATTTCTTCTGTCCCAAATACAGTCCAGCATTGCAGGCAAGGAGTCACAGGATGCAGGGTAATGAGGCACAAATTACCTCCACTCTCTTTGCAGCATGTCTCCTCCAAGCCTGTTGCAAAGATGTTTTCCTAACTTCCAGTGATCTCTGCAGTGATACATTTGCCACTCCTGACCCACAACGAAAGAACTCCAACAGCTAGCCATGCTTTTACAACCCCAGATATGCAATTTAAGCAGGATATTTTTTTTTACTGACTTATGATCAACTTTCAGGGCACCAGTGTGTGGATCTAGTTTGTATGACTAAGTCTTGATCTTTGAGCAGAACAGATCATCTACAGTGACAATCACAGGGAGGGAGATTACCCTGCCATTTATAAGCCAACAATTGTTGCTGCAGATGTTCCTGACTTTGGTGATGCTTTTTAAGAAGCGGTTAAAGCACATGCTCACAACCAGCGAACCCCTTGCCAATAAAAAGTGCAGCCCACCTCTGAACTGATTACAGTGTTACTATCATGATTATCACCCGACCAGGGCTGTAAAACTCACGACCTGCAGGCAGGGTGTATCACACACTGGCCATGCCCATGCCTAGTTTAGCGAAGGGGGAAAAAGTCGCAACATATCATGTGATGACATCGTGACGATGCGAGTTTGACACCCTGCCCTAGATCATTGATTCTCTGAAAGTGCAGTCATTTCAAATTGCGTGACATTCCTGGAGAGAATTTTCCCTGTACACCGGTTTAAGTGGGCACTTCCAGAGGCCTGAATGAAGCCACCTTTGGAACTGCCTCAACCTTTGAACTGGATGGGGACCTTGCTTTCCCAAGAGTTTTCATTCCACTGGACATGAGACTGTAAATATGTGGATGTGGATTAAGATGATAAAATGCTAAGTATTCATAGAGCCTGCTTTTATGTTTTAATGTTTAATTAATATTCCATTCATGTTTTAAGATTGGGTAGCAGAGCACTCTAAGAGTCAAATCGTACATTTTCACTTTCTAAATACAGCCCTGACTCACTGTTTAATTATTAGTCCACTTTGTATTTTTCATTTGCATTTAGGGTTTAGCTGGTGGACGAGGGCCAAAAGGAGAACAAGTGAGTATATAAACTTGCACAGTCCATTTATTTTCCAAACTTGTAAAAAAATCAGGAAAATATGCGGTGCCCATTTACAATCTAGGCTTGTCTGTCTTTTTATATTGCAGGGTCCCGCTGGGGGAGAAGGAGAAGCTGGACAAAGAGGCGACCGTGTAAGACTCAATATTCACTCCTTTCAATAGGAAATATTCAGACTTAAAATACAAAAAACCCACCCCTATTGTGTCTTTTAGTGTGACTAAATAGTTCAAGGAAATTGTTATAGCAAACACTACAAATTTCATAAAGGAAGCCTTTTGTGCAGAGGTGATATTCTGACCAGTTCTGGAGAACCGGTAGCGGAAATTTTGAGTAATTCAGAGAACCAGCAAATCCCACCTCTGGCTGGAGATTTTACAGTATCCTTCCCCTTCCACGCCCACCAAGCCACGCCAACAGAATTGGTAGTAAAAAAATGTGAATCCCACCATTGCTTTAGTGATGTAGCAAAATATTAGGAAGGGATTTGCAACACTCTAGCTGCAGTAAAGTCACAAAGCTGCCTGTTTCCACACTTATTATTTATTCAATTTATATGGGTGGGTAATTGAAAACAACCAGATACAGCCTCCAAAAAGGATTAAAGACATGTCATTGTGATAAATAACAGACACAAATGCCACCTGACTAGGTAATGGTAGTCTTCCCAGAAAGAAGAAGGCCAATAACCCTCTCCAAATCAAGAAATGTGAGCTGGTGACAAAGTCTTTGCTGAACTTGATGACAGCCTGAGAACTGCCATCATTAACACGTCTCTTTCCTACCCAGAAGTGATTGGCTTATTTGGTTCACAGAGTAGCACCTCATTTACTTACCTGAGTTGATTAGCCCAAGTTGATTAGGGTTAGGGTTAGCTTGAAAATAAATTTCCCTCTTCATATAAAAATAAATGCATGAATCATGTTAGCAGCTCTCAAGGCCAAGCTAACCTTCATTGGTTTATTCTCAGGTGCTAGTTCCACATTTCTTTTATAAGACCTCCCGTTGAATAGGATCATTCCTTGAACTTTCATTTCTCACTGGCTGTGCTGCCTGAGGATTCTGAGCCACAAAACCCACAGTCCTAGACAGGACTAAGATTGAAAAGACATGTACTAATGGCAATAGCTGTTTCTGATACAAAAACTTATTAGGTTTCATATTTTTGATTGTTGCAAAAATAACCTCAAGCCAAGAATGCTCCAAAAACATACTTTCAATTTGACATACAAATGTTTCTGTATAGGCAGAAACTCATCCAAGGACCAACTCAACATTTCAACTTTAAAATGTGTATTCTGTTGTGGAATTTGTGGTTATTGCTTTTCACCCTTTTGAAGCATCCCTCTAAGAACGCTCCTTTCCTGTAATTATGGCTATACCTGTATATGTAGAAAGAATAATATGAAATTGATTATATGTAAAACTGCACACATCTATGCCAACCTGACATCATTCATCTTGCTTTGTTAGGGTGATGCAGGTTTGCCAGGCCCTAAAGGATCTGTAAGTATGATGAACTGCAGGGTTACTGAAACTCCAAAATGTAATAAATCAGCAGAATGTGGCAAAAAAAAAAAGAGGGGGTGGTGGTAGTTGTCTGTTTTCACAAATATGTTAAAATATTCAGTTACCCAAGGAAAGAAGCTAAGACGGAATGATCCATCCATTTTCTACCTTTTAAAACTGTGGATTATTCTCTAGAGACTTTTCCAAAAGTGAGAAATATAACTTTTCCTAATGTGTAGAATGGCGGAGGGGCGAGCATGTAAAAACGAGGTTGGTAAACAAGAAAAGTAAATAAAAACCCTGGGAAAGAAATGAAGGATTTAGAACTAAGTATTGGCAAAGCAGTACCTGTGAAGTCAATTTCCATATAGGGTGTATCCAGATCCACACGCCTTCTAGAGCAGGGGTCTCCAACCTTGGCAACTTTAAGACTTCGCTGGTTGAGGAATTCTGGGATTTGAAGTCCACAAGTCTTAAAGTTGCTAAGGTTGGAGACCCCTGTTCTAGAGCACAGAGCACCACTGCTATAAGGCTTAAACCCTTGGCATCCTTACCTGCGGTTCTGATTCCTACATAGCCATGTGTCCAATTGCACTGCAAATCAAGATGCAACATCTGATCTACTTTAAAAGTTATTTTAAAATTGTGGCTTACCAGCATGCAAAAATAAGCAAAGGGAAATGTACTGATTGGAAGCCTGTTTTTGAGATGGTGAGATATATACAGTGTATATTTTCTCAAAAAATATTTTCCCTGTTACTTACGTTGCCTTCCACTTTGGCAAATTATCAGTTCATTTCTATCTGTGGAACGTGCAAAATTAAATTCCCTCTTATCTCCATGGTAAAATGCTGCTAGAGAGCTTGTTATTTTGCATGTTGAATTAAACATTAAATGGTCTGAAGGTCTTTTTTAGATAAACTCCAAAAGGTTCCACAGTTCTTGTGATGTGTGGCAACATGTCTCAGTGGCCTCTGCAGTGGGAGCAGCATTTGTTGACTAGGTGGTGTTTGGATTGGAATATTATAGTTAATGACATTTAAACAAACTGGAATATGAAAAGTTAGTTTAATCATCCACCTCATCTGAAAGCCATTAGACCTGGTTTCCTGATGGAGAAATATTGTTATATATTGTAAAGTATGATGTGTTGTTACTTACACGAAGGAAAAATAATAATAATGAAGGTGGCAAGAGAATGCCATTGGTTCATATATGATTAAGCGGGTATAATGATCTGAATGGGGAAAATGTGGCTTGGATGGTTTAGAAAGGGAAAAGAGGTTTTACAATTTATTTCTGTGAATGACAGATGACTACAGGAACCATTCAAGCTTAATAGAGTTTGAGTACTAGACTATATTGAATTTCTGAAATACACAATGTAATGTTTTAGTGCAACTGAGTTACATTTTGAAAAACAATACTCTCCTACGGGCTGCAATTATTGCTCTCACTGAATATTCTCATTGTATCAGTTCTCCGTATAATCATTCCTAGGGGCGTTCTTTTCATCGGTGCATATTACTCAACAAGCCAATTCTTCTGTGCTGGTTGCAATCAATTTATTATATCCATGTAGGCCAGGGGTGTCAAACTCAAACCCAATGGGCTGGATCCAGTCTGTAGGGTGCTTAGATCTGGCCCGCGGGGCTGCCATGGAAACAGTGAAGGACTGGCCTGTGGTGGTGGCCCTCCCGAGCTCTGTTTTTGCCGGCAGAGGGTTGCAGAAGGCGATCGCAGCTGAAAATGGAGCTCAGGACCCCAAAATGGCTGTAACATAATGGGCTTTAAAAATATAACTCTCCTACCTTTTTCCAGTGGTGAAATATTTAGATTGATACCATGCCACAGTGATCAACAGATGTATCAGCAACTCATCCAGCTATAGAGATAGTTTTTAGGGATTTGGATGGCCGGGATAAGCTTTTCGGGAGAAAGGGGCATGTTTCTTTCAGTGGACACATGCAGCACAACATACAATTTACAATACCAGTGAGTGACACATTTCTATAAGATGATCTAGAGGCAAACTTCAGAGATGTGACTTTCTATCCCTTAGCCTTTTTGAAGAGGGAGATGGACTTCAGCAGCATCTGAAGAGTCACATTCTGATTGGGTCAAAATGCCACTCAATAACCCCAAGGAGAAAGTCAATTCTTTTCAAAGCCATTGCATTTGGAACTGTTACTGGCCTATTGCCATAACTTTTGCGATTTAGTACAAGAGATTTAGAATGAGGGCTGACTGCCATTTCTCTTTCCTTTCCTTTCCTTTCCTTTCCTTTCCTTTCCTTTCCTTTCCTTTCCTTTCCTTTCCTTTCCTTTCCTTTCCTTCCCTTCCCTTCCCTTCCCTTCCCTTCCCTTCCCTTCTTCCTCCCCTCCCTCCCCTCCCTTCCTCTGAAACTTGCAACAATATCATCTTAATGTTCTGTTTTTCCTAGAAGAGAAATAGCTCACCGCCATCCCAAATACTTGTACGGCCAAATTCTATCTAATATTATCTAATATTTTTTTCCTTGACAGTGATATTTATAGGAAAAAAAAGGTGATCAGCTTAAATGACCTTGTAGTTTATAGCCTTCTGGTGGTTAAGCTGTTTTTAAATATTTAATATATTCATAGGATTTGTGCAAAGACAGGAATTTAGAATTGCTTTGGGGATTCATATTACTTAAATAATGTTTTGCTGCACCAGGTGCCTGTGGGGACAAGGGAAATCAAATGCTACTTGCTATGCGGAAGCTTCTTTTCTGGTTTAAGAGAAGAACCTGGCCTCTATCAAAATAATAATAATAATAAAAACCCACTGAAACGTAAGATGCCACATCAGATTTCCAGGTTATTTCTCCCTCCTAAGATTTCTTTCTTGAATTTCAGATCAAAAATAATGTGAAATGTTATGGTGTCATAATAACATATTAGAAAAGGGTATGTAATCACTGATAGGTAGAAATCCATATGCCTGGGAATTAAACCTATGGATTCATTGGAACTGATTGTACCTTGGAGGAGATAAAAGAAGACAGCATTTGTTGTCTGTTTATTGAACAACTTTCTCATTTAGCAAGTTCACATTATCATTTAACAAGGTGTCAAGAAAGTGAACATAAATGTCATGAAGAAGGAACCAGAGTTCTGGTGTGATAAACTTTTAATTACGTAGAAAATTGTTTCTACAAAAAAATGAATCTGCTGTTTACTTCTTGCCCCCTTCTGTGTTAGGTTGGGAATCTTGGTGAACCTGGTTCACGCGGGCCAGAGGGAAACCGTGGCATGCCTGGCATCGAAGGATTTCGTGGCCCGCCTGGCCCCCGTGGTTTGCAAGGGGAACAAGGGACTCAGGGGTTACCTGGCAGTCAGGGACCAGCGGTGAGTAACAGTTTCTTTTTATAATATGAGTGTTGCCCTGGCAAGTGCAATGCCAGTATTAGCAGAATAGATACTGGAAGAAGAATGACTTTTGCACTCCTTGGCTTGCTAGCATGGCTACCCAGCTCTGAATTCAGATGATCTTTTCTGTCACGACACTTGATTGGTTTTGCGTGGAGTGGTTTGAGTGCAGCACTAGTGCTATCCTAGCTGAAGCAGCACAGTACAAAATGCAAGAGGGACGAAGACTTCTTTCTTTTTGCACAAAATCTGAATGGAGCACAGAGATTATTACTTCCAGAGGCCTTCTGCATCCTGGGCAAGGGATTCTGACCAGGGGTGGGATCCTACTGGCATAACAACCAGTTTGGTGAGCATGCACCAAATGTGCGCTGCATGCATGTAAAACAACTTCTGCTGCAATCAATAACCATCTCCTGCTGACGTGCAGCACTCAGCTGTGCCGCACAAAGCAACTAGGGTTGCTTTAGCAGGGAATAAAGGACAGTCAAGAGACCAGGTGGGTGGGTGGGCCCAGTGGGCCCAACCAAAGAAAAGAAGATCTTCAGAGTGAACTGATTTGGTGTCAGCTGCTCTTTGGAGCTACTGGTTCTATAGAACCGGGGCGAACTGGTAGAATCCCACCTCTGGTTCTGACAGGCCCTGCTGATACATTTCAAGACTTTGAAGAAAAAGTCTGAAAGGGAAGCAATTGGCTGGGTCTCCAGATGGACCTCAAGGCTCATAAATGTGTTTTCCATGGAGCTTGAGGGGACTCTCCCCACCTCTCCGGGGAAAATTGACCTGCCCCAGTTGCAGCCTCACTTGAGAGCCTATATTTCTAATAGGTTCATTGTGAATTTATTACTGTTCTGGATCCTCTACAATTGAAAGTATCTAAGATGCCAGCCTTAATACTACTCTTTCAGCTGAGTTTACAAACGGCAGCCTAGAATTTTGGAAAAAACAATTGGAACTACTAATGAAATACATATTCAATAAATTTGTGTAGGCAGCAGCAAAGAACAGGTAGAACTAAACCATACAGTGAACAGGGTAGGCAATCCACCTTTGAGAATTAATCCTAGGCTGTGAGTAATACAACTCCTATTGAAATGGTCCCACTTCGCAGTCTAAGAAGTGCGGAGTCATTGCACTTATTTTCATTGGAAAAAAATAAGCGTTCCTCAACCACTATGTTTTTCAATTTTAGAATGGTCCCTTGCTGACATTTATCCTTGAAGGTGCTTCTTTTGGTAAACTGCACTTGGATTTGTGCAATAATGAACCTGAACCTCCAATAGGCAAAGGGAACAATAAGAACTCTAAGAACTCTCAGGCAAGAGGCTGAGTAGCAAAGTTTTCTACTTGGGTGGTGTGTAAGGCTCTATGAGAGGGTTTTCCAACCTTGGCGACTTTTAAGACCTGTGGACTTCAACTGCCAGCAAGCTGGCTGAGGAACTCTGGGGGTTGAAGCCCACAACTCTTAAAGTTGTCAGGGTTGGAGACCCCTGTTCTATGGGGTATCCCTTCTTGCCTCTGTTCTCATGCCCCACATGCTCAGCTCCCATCTTCTTCTAATTATCTCCTTTTTCAACTAAGGTGTTAGGAAGCAGCATAAAGGACTCACTGGCATCCTGTAGTTGAGTCCTTAATGCCTATTCTGGCCTATATTCTTATTCTTGGCTTTCCGCTCCTTGTATTATTGGAATTGCTTCAATCTGCAGGCCTGAAAATATGCTTGCAGCTGCAGAATTGTTCTCTTTACTGCTTATATTCCTATCTACTCCATCATAACACAATCACTATGTTATTTTAATGCTGCATTTCTTTCAGGGTAGAGAACCGACTGATTTGCATATTAAGCAGGTTTGCATGAGAGTAATACAAGGTAAATAAAAATACTTTATGGTACTTATATATTTTTAAGGTTTGCTCGTTAATATATTTTCGTGTACATAGTTAACTCTACGATATCATGTGCATATGTTTTGTTTTGTCAGCTCTTGCATTCATTTTCACCCAGCACTGTCTTGTGCTAGTTTTTGAAATCCAGCAGGAGTTACTAACTATAATAGCTGGTGCAGGCTCTGCGTTTGCAAACTCAGATTCAAAGTCTCTTACTCTATCATGATTCAAGTCCAATCACATTCTCACACATAACCCAAGATATTTCACAGGGCTATTGTGTAGATAAAGCAGCAAGGTAAGTTTTACCCTACCAGGTACTACATGCCGCGCAGAAGTCTCAAGAATAAGGCAGGAAATAAATATTGTAATAAATGAAATTCATTCCCGATTCAATTAATACACGAAGGGAGCACTTATTTATCAGGCATTTTGACATTCAGTAATAATCGAGAGCTTGTGAATTCTCCAGAATGCCTTTTTAGGTATGTTCTTCTATGCTCATGGAAAATCAGGACTAAGGGAAAGGACTATTTTAAAAAAATAAATAAATAAGTGTGACTGATTTATAGCAATGCCAGTACAAAGTTTCAAATTTAGATGGAACGTGAGAGAGCTTTTTAGATGTCATGAGGTCTAGTACATGCTACCAGCACACACAGCATATGCTTTTCTAAGTTTGCTGGAAAAATTCAAAAATATGAGAATCTCTTTAAAAAGAAAACCCTAAATGCAACCTTATCTACGTACATCTCTTGTAACACATTAAACCTTACTTGGTGAGGGAGCAGAAAGAAAGTGATCAAGGCGCTACACTATTTACACAATTGAAGACAATTTTGGCATTGGAATTACAATTTTTGAAGATTAGTAGTTTTAAAAAAAGGGGTCAATAATGGCAATTCATTTCTTCAGAGAAAATTAAACTCTTCTCCAAGAAACATATCTAAACTTCTAGATTGTTCTCTCTCTCTCTGCCTCATGCTCACACACATAGATATTCTCTGTGGAAATTTTCTTCATGGAAAATAGGTTTTCTGGTGTTTGTTTTTTAAAGTAAGAAGATTATATTTGGAACTGCTAAATAATCATTTGTTCTTTCTTGCTATGGTGGGTTTCAGATCACTGAAGAAAAAGGATGTGACATATACACTGCATCCAAATGTATGCAAATTCAACCCAAAAATCTCTAGGGAGGCTAAGAAAAACTCTAATCTGAAACTAGCAGTCAAACTTCAATAGATTGGTGACCTGTTTCTCAGGATGTTTTCTGGGTTTGCAAGAGAAATTGACAGGTTCAACCTAAGGACCTTAACATAGGTTTTAAGGTTATTCCAGGAAACAGGAATATGTGTTAAATAAAATATCTTCCTTTTTTTTCAGTCCTACTGATATTACTCATCTACACTCATTAATCACAAATAATGTTAGTTCATTGCTTTTACCTAGTGTTGCAATTCATAGAGTTCCTTTTGTAAAAACATAGGTAAAGGTTACAAATGTTTGTGTCAAGTATAGCAGTTCATAGAAATTGGAGTGCTCAACCCCAGAACCAGCAATCTTTCTCGGATTATATATATAATGAGCAGATAACAAGAACTCTGCTCCATCAGTTATTAATACACGTAAACATGTTACTAGCGTCGATTTGATTCTTGCTTTGTGCATTATTATACTTGTGGTTTGGGATTTATTATGGTGGAAAAATAGCTTGCCAGGGGCTGCTACTGAGATCTGCTGGGACGCTACAGTGTTGTATTTCTGAAGTTTAAGAGGCTTTATTGCTCTTTGTGATTTAATTTGAAGCCTTCTCGGGTGAGACTATTTTTTAAATTGCCCAACAGAGGACCACATTCGTTTCCCGTTTCAATATGCCTCTGCTACCAAGATAAATGTTTCCTTCTCCCTTGTCAGTATCAGTTATTCTAAAATGTAAAGGCTGCAGCTCGGGGCTACAGCACCTATTTTCATTCAGAAGATCCGAGATTTTCATTCTCTGCCATTGCCAAAGAGGTTACAAGCCCTCTTTCTCTCTTGCAGGTAGAAGCATTTCCTCTCTTCCCTCCCTCATCTCTCTCCCTCTTTCTTTCTTTCTTTCTTTCTTTCTTTCTTTCTTTCTTTCTTTCTTTCTTTCTTTCTTTCTTTCTTTCTCTCTTTCTCTCTTTCTCTCTTTCTCTCTCCCTCCCCCTCTCCCTCTTAGGTTCTGATTTCAGCAAAGATTAGCAAAGCAAATTTTATTATTATGACTAAAGGGAGATCTAGAAATAGATCATAGGGATAGCAAAGCCTAGCACCTAGTGAGCTACATCTTACCAGGAGTTGCTCTGTGCCTGGGAAGAAAGGCCAAAGGAAAGGACCTTAGATTAGCAATCCATCAATCAGAATGACAGACAAAGAAGGAATATGGAGCAAATCTTTATCTACTGCTCCCTTGTCATTAGGAAGCCCTGGTATCATGTAGGGTCAGTGCCACTGGACTGACCTCGCCAGCAGTCTCAGAACTGGAGGGCAAAAATCAGTCTACTAGATGGACGCTAATTTTTCATCGGGAGGGGGCACATCAATTGGTAGATGGAAGTCTCACCTTACTAGTTACCTTACCTCTTCCTACCTTACCTCCATCTTACCAGACTTACCTCTTCCCTCCCTGCTGAGGGAGAAGGGACCATGAAGCTTTGCCTTTCTAGGATCCCAGATTCTGAAGTGGGAATTCAGCTGTTCTAAATAAAGCCCGCTCTGAAAGGCAGCCTTAAATCTCACTCTCACAGCAAATCTCTTTAAACTTGACTTCTTGCTAGGTGAACAACCAGCAACAATCCATATACCATCAACCATGTTATAACAATAGCAAATTTCATATTTATTATCCATAATGAACTTAGGAAACTTATATACCAATGGTTTCCACCATTTTGAAATCAGTTGTGAAGTTTTGCAATTCCAAAATGCCAGGAGCCATGATGGTGCCAGGATCAGAATGCAGAATTGCAGGCTAACTCTGCCCACAGCCAGGAGTTCGATCCTGACTGACTCAAGATTGACTTAGCCTTCCATTCTTACAGTGGTCAGTAAAATCAAGACTTAGATTGTTGGGGGCAATGGGGGTAAAACGTTCAGAGAGTGCTGGTATATAAGTCTATTAGAAAGCTGATCTAATTTATCTCTAGCTCAGCTTTCTGCTGTAACATCCATATTTCCTTTTGCAGAGTTTTGAAACAGTCCTTGTAGATCTTCTCACCCCTCAGCTCAAGAGGACTTACACTGATATCCCCCCTTTCCCCTCCCTTTTTAAGCAGGAGAGAACCCTTATGCCAAATACTAGCCGTTCGGTTTTCTTCATTTTTTGCTTTCTCCTGGGATCAGGGTTCCAACTCCGATCAAAAACTCCGAGGCAGGCATTTAAATTACAAAATCCACCCCTTGCACCCATCATTCTATCACATGCCCCAATCACCATCCATTCCAACTTGAGACATCCCCTCGACCACTCCTCAACCAGGTGCAGGAATAACATGGCTTTGACTTTAAAGAAGAATGCTATTATGTCTAACCATATACACACCATGAAATTCCCCCTCCCAACTTCCCAAGCTCAAGAATGTGGCAGCGTGGAAGCTTCTGGTGCTAATATGGCTTCCAAAGCTGACGCTCCTTTTGTGAGGAGAGGGAGGACTTTAGTTTTTATTTTGTCACAACACTTGCAGAGTTTCACACTAGGACTGTAAACGAATGGTTTGCTTCTTGAATCACAAAAGAAAGATAAGTTTGTACCTTGTCCACAAACTGCTTAAGAGAGAAGGCGGAGGGGTGTGAGAGTGGTCTGCATGAACTTCAATAGTTCCTTCTTTTCATTGAGTAGAACAATTGGCACAGATGGCTGCTAGTCTTCGGAGGCCTGAATTTGGGGCTCCTGGCATCCCAGGCCCACCTGGCCCACCTGGCTCCCCTGGACTTCCAGGACACAGTGGCTTCCCAGGACAGGCTGGATCCCGGGGATTGCCTGGTCTTAAAGGCCCTCCTGGAGACGTTGGACCGAAAGGCCCCAAAGGTGAGAAATTCAGAATATTGATTTGTGCATCAGATATATTGCCATTGTGACCTATTTTATGGAATCCAGTTATATGATTCTCCATTAAATGCATGATTCAATTTTATTCATTTTTCTGGGTTTAGGTTGAAGAAAGCACCATGGTAAGCATTGCATTGTGATGTATTGTGATGCAAACTCTTTTTGTAGTGACATACAAATCCTGATGCCATTTCCAAAAGGCAAACTTTGCAGTTAATGCCATCTTGGTTGTTTTCACACCCTCCTCCCTCCAAATGTATGCTACTACTGGGATTGCATGAAGTATCTTTTCTTTTTTTACATTTGACTTAAGGAAGCAATATGAGATAATTTTTAAAAAGTTATATTTACTTCAGTATCATTAGTTCTTGACTCATGACTGTTCGAACAAAAAAGAATATTTGTTCCAATTAAAAAAAAAGGCTCAGGGATGAAATGAGGGGTCCTTGGTGCACTGTGAACTTGGCTCTTTCTTTGCAGATATTTTATTGCATAAACTACGTAACAATCATCAGTGTTAGTCATCAGTGCTAATATTATCTAGTTTGGGTAGTGAAATGTCTGCAAGAAAACAACCAAGTTCAGAGTACACCAAGGACCCTTTATGACTGGGTGTTGAACGATGATGATTGAGAGTTATGAAGGCTTTGGAAAACGGGCTTTACAACCTGTATTTGCACTTATGACTGTCCCACAACCCCCGTAATCACATGATTGCAATTTAGATATTTGGCAACTGGATTGGATTTATAATCATTTGCTGCATCCTGCAGTCACAATTTGTTACCTTTTTGTCACTAACCAGATATTCTGTCTTATGATTCACTTGCTGAATAT
The DNA here is from genome assembly GCF_049901715.1 of Pseudonaja textilis. Classification (NCBI taxonomy): domain Eukaryota; kingdom Metazoa; phylum Chordata; class Lepidosauria; order Squamata; family Elapidae; genus Pseudonaja; species Pseudonaja textilis. The sequence continues at coordinate 117,409,823 of NC_141990.1, forward strand.
AAAGACAGATAGAATAACTCTACAAATTCTTCCATACGAAGTTTCTTTTATTGGATTATATAGGTATCCTCAAGGTGACTCACAGTTATGTTGAGATGCATCTAATGTCCAATTCTTTCCATAGTTGAAATCATAGTATAGAAAGATAATAAAGTCTCAACCCCATGATGATTGAAGCGACTGTATGGTAAAGGATTCAGGCTATGATAAAAGCAGCTGCATGGTAATGGATTCAGCCAAGAGTGAGGGAGCCTCCCCCAACCCAACAAGGGTCAATTTAATGACCAATCAGGATTACAGATGTGGCCACATGACACGGACTACATTTCCCAGGATACCTTAACTACATTTACCATGATGCATTCCCTTAAGGGGACAGCTCACAATTCCTAACTAACTATCCCAAATTTATTTATTTTATTTATTTAATTTGTCAATTGCTACAAGAAAATAGGTATAAGTATATGCATAGCTATGAATACATGAAATGGGTATATATAAGAAAAATAAACAATAAACAATAGGACAGGGACGGTAGGCACGTTGGTGCACTTATGCACACCCCCTACAGACCTCTTAGGAAAGGGGTGAGGTCAATAGTAAACAGTCTAAGGTTAAAGTTTTTGGGGTTTGGGGAAGAAACCACAGAGTCAGATAGACTATTCCAGACATTGACCACTCTGTTTCTGAAGTCGTATTTCCTGCAATCAAGTTCGGTGCAGTTAACCTTGAGTTTGTATCTGTTGTGTGCTCTTGTGTTGTTATGGTTGAAGCTGAAGTATTCATTGACAGGTAAGGCATTGCAATGTATGATTTTATATACCATACTTAGATCACACCAAAGATGGTGTAATTCAAGGTTTTCTAGGTCTAGAATTTCAAGTCTGATCAAATCCCATTAACTCTAAACTGTCTGGACAGCACACCAGAAAACAGGAAAAACTATCCATTGGGGATGGTAGGTTTGGTTTACAGCTATGGTAAAATAGTTGTGAATCAGGTCTGGTCACATGATGACTCATTTTAACAGAGTTGAAAGGGACCTTGGAGATCTTCTAGTCCAGGGGTCGGCAACCTTAAACACTCAAAGAGCCACAAAGGTCCTAACTGGAAGCCCCCCTGTTCAATTCTGGAGCCGAGCAGACTCTATGGCAGTTCCCCCACCATAGAGTCTCCTCCTAGCCCGGCGTCCTTTTTCCTCTACCTGTCCTAACCAAAAGCCCTATCAATTGTGGAGCCGATCAGCAACAGGGAGCCGCAGCAGAGGGGTGAAAGAGCCACATGTGGCTCCAGAGCTGCAGGTTGCTGACCCCTGTTCTAGTCAACCACCTCCACCCTCTCAGGCAGGAAACTCTTTTACAACTGCCACAACTTACAACAGAAATTTTGGTCCCCAGTTATGCTTGTAAATTCAGGACTATCTGCACTTCATTCAGAGTTCTTCAAACAATTTGTATTTCTAAAGTGACTCTGAAGTGGATTTCCTCCCCCCGACATCAAGTAAACCTGTGCTCACCTTATGACATCCATTCTTTTTCATTAGTCTGCCTGTTCTAGAACAAACAGAAATTCCTCGGCTTTACAAATATGAAGCATCTGTCATCGGAATAGGCAGAAGGGGTAACATCTAATTGCATATGGGGCACCTTGATAGTGCTGATAATTTTAGCTCTAATCAGAAAAATGGAGAAGGAAAGATTTGGGTGGGCAAGATAGCTTCTTTTTGATCCTGAGCAAATTGGGATTTGGGGGAGTGGGTGGGTGGGAGTGCCATTTGCTTTATCCAATTTTTCTATATGTATTACGTTTCAACATCCAAGGCAAGCATTCTGATCCTTATTCAGCTGTTGAGTGAGCTCATCTAGCTGCTGAAGAGTGATGTCATTATTATATAGATAATACTCTATTTCCCTAATGTAATCTGAAGGAGGTTTGGCTACAAGGGTATAAAACCAATGCCTGCAATGGATGCAATTAATTCTTGATGATCTACTCAGGATAGATGTCCATCAGGTCTGAAGATACTCAACCTGGTTTGGATCTATTGGTTCGTAACTTAGGGAGCATTTCCAAAGGCACCATGCAGCGGCATGACGAATAGCATAAACCACAGTTCAGGTTCAATATGAACATATGCCTGTTAGAGAAAACTAATTCTGTGAAATAGTTCTCTCGCTCAAAGATCCGAGGTGGCTGAAAAGGAGAGAGAGGAAGTGAAAATTAGCAAAGCTTTAGACCAAAATAGCTTGCTTTTTGACAACCCTACAAGATAATTACACTGGCACACAGTAATCACCACCTAAAAGCATGTTATACCTAACAGAAGGAGAATGGCAATGAGTGTGCAAAATAACCTAAGCTGGCATGATAACAGCAGCTAATTAACCTGCACAAAGAAAGAATGCAAAGTCTGCATTTTATATCTCACAGTTAACAAAAAAAACAGGAATAGGCAAGAAATGTAAAGCTTCCGGGAGAATGTGGCCTGCCAAGAGTGGTCCATAGATTATATAATAAAATATATATAATGTTTCAGCCGCATTCCTCCTTAAAGACAGTTTAGTCTCTATCTAGGCAATTCCCCAAAGCAAGGCAGGAGGAAGGAAATTCTAAAACAGGCAAAGAGTTAAAGTCGCATCCTCAGGAAGGATGCGGAGATCCCATTAGGACAGCCTCCATGCTGAATACTAGAAAAGGAAAGGGGGAAAAATGTGCTTCTCTATTCTGATTTAATGAACCAAATGGCCTTTTCTGATTGTCAGCATTGCAGGGAACTGAAGATCTGCAGTATCAGCTGTTTCAGAGTGAACTTACATTCCTCTGGTATTGCTTAACTATTCCGGATAAAAATCAAGCTTCCTTTACTCTTAATAGGATGTAAGGCATAGAAACCCGACATTGACTAATTGCAATGAAACCTAGGCACTCTTAGAAATCATGAGATGGGGGGCGGGGACAACAACAACACGGGGGGGGGGGGGCACTGTTTAATGAAAAGGAAAATTAACTGGAAAAAAAACCCCAAAGTCTTGAAATCAGAAAATAGGTCTATTTCAATTTGCAGCATTCTTAAAACTCTCTGGTATTATTAAGCTGATATATCTGAGAGTGCACCAAGCTTTAAGATCTGTTCTCAAGGCAGAGGTGGCATTCAGTAGGTTCTGACCAGTTCTGGAGAACCTTTAGCAGAAATTTTGAGTAGTTTGGAGAACCAGTAAATACTACCTCTGACTGGAGATTTTACAGTATCCTTTCCCTGCCATGCCCACCAAGCCACACCCCCAGAACCGGTAGTAAAAAAATATATGAATCCCACCACTGTCTCAAGGCCTTTTCCAGATGCCTTGATAAAAGCATCTATCACACACATTTAAAAGCATCGACAGAACCCCACATTTCTTTGGATGTAGGCGCCTTAATCTCTGGCCCAGTTACCTCCTTAATCAAAGCCATACCAGAAGCGAGAAGATCAGAGCGACACTTTCTCCACAGATGTTCTCTAGACTAGAAGTCTCCAAACTTGACAACTTTAAGACTTGTGGACTTCAACTCCCAGAATTAGCTGCCTGGAGAATTCTGGGACTTGAAGTCCACAAGTCTAAAAGTTGCAAAGTTTGGGGACCCTTGCAAGACAAACAAGTATTTTTAATTAGTTTTAATAGTTTTAAGGGCATGCTACAGTTGATTGTACCCCAACAGGAAATTTTAAATAAGGTGGCGGGTTAGCATGCACATGTTTTAAAGAAGCCAGGGGGTAGGAAATACATGTAAAATAAAATAAAAATGTGTTTTTTAAATTTTTATTTTAGGTGACACAGGTGAGAAGGGGGAGAAAGGATTCCCAGGTCAAGGGCCTAAAGGCTTGCCAGGAACAACAGGACTCCCTGGTAAGTATCGAAAATGGTATCTGGATCATCCAAAAAATGACCAAACTATTTCACATTAGAAACCCCATTTAACACAGTGCTGGAAATAAAGGCATCTGCTTTGAAGAACGAGCGCTTCCCTCTCTCTCTCTCTCTCCACACCCAAACACACTTATCACCCATTTCCCCCTCTATCCCCAATTTTTGGCCTCCTTTTCTGTTGCAGCTCTCTGGCCTCTGTCACAAAAGGTGAATTGACTTGATTGATTGTAAGCAGGGGTGGGATTGTACCAGTTCGCACCTATTCGCTAGAACTGGTTGTTAACATTCTAAGCAGTTTGGAGAACCAGTTGTTAGAAGAAATTACTGGCCTAATCCTGTAAGGAAGGTAGGAAGGAAACATTCTGGTGTTGCTTACAGAAACTGCCTCTCCATTAACCCTTATTACATTCTTGGCAGGACTAAACTTCCTGTCTCAGGAACGTCTCTGGAGTTTTTTTCCCCTCCTTTGCTGGTACTTTGCTTGTGTGGAGTGACCATTCAAAGTTACAATGGCACTGAAAAAAGTGACTTATGACCATTTTTCATATTTACGACTGTTGCAACATCCCCACAGTCATGAAAGGCCAGGTGAGGAGATACATGCCTCGATGTGAGTGATATTGAGTTGGCTACACCCAGCCAATAACATGACCACCAAGCCATGTCCACCCAGTCACGTGACCACCAAGCCACACCCACCACCTAAGCCACGGCCACACAACCAGTTGTTAAAAAATTTGAATCCCACCCCGATTGTAATACCAAGCCATAATGGGGTTGTTTTGGATTAACATGAGTTAACCTGCACATTATGATTGAGGAATCTGTATGAAGTAAGCCACAATTTTAAAACAAACCTTGGTTGAAACACCTTGGCTTAAATATTATGCATCAACTCTGCCAATGTGTACCTGTTTTAAAATAGCCAGTTAGATCTAGGTTATGGTTCTTGCAACATAACAGTTATCCTTTTTTTCTCCTGCTGCTTTTTACACCTTTATCATGGTAGGAAAAACTGAGGATTTACACTTTAATAAAAATTAGCTTGAAAGCCAGGAAGCCATAGAACAAAAGTATTAAAATCAGTTTCATTCGTGTCATAACTGCACAGAATGCAAAATTGCACGAGACAAGGACCAAACACATATTGGATAAATTATAAATACCACATCGGTTTCCTTTTAAAATGAGTTGTGTGAGGATTTGCAAATCCTTTAAATTGATTTTGGTGGTGCAGCATTTTGAAGTTCAGTTTTTGAATGCAGCATTGGAGATATAGTGGGAATGAGGGAGAGGCTCTGCAAAAGTCTTCATTGGTCATAACTGAAGCAAAAGTGCCCTCTAGTGGCTAGTAGAAGATAAATAATTTGGCAATTTCTAATTTCTAAAACACTGAATCAGAAATAATTCTGCAAATAACCCCTTTATGTTTCTCTGCATTAAAAGTAAAATGTGTTCTTTTGTTTTAACTCTCTAGCAGGCATTCTCCCACTTTTTCCCCCAGAATACATTATATTTTCTATGTCACTTTTCAACTTGCTGTCTGCCTTGTCAGACTAATCATTCCGGGCACAATAGATCAATTATGAAAAGCAATTTATGTTGTCTTTGTGTGCCTTCATGGAAACACGGATCTGAATGTTACATATGAACTATTATTTGCTGTTTTTGATTGAATAAAGTACAATTGGCTCGGTTCACAGAGCGTACTAAGCCATAGATCATGGCTTACAAACTAGGATGGTTGGGTGTGCATTTCATCTAGTGCGATAAATCCAGATAGTGAAAGTGTTTTCTCATTGGATAAACCTATTGCCTATTGGCTTAGTAAAGGAGATAAAATGAGAACCCAACCTCCCCTTTCATACGGAAGATGACTGTCTATAGCAAACTTGAAAACTTTGAGATGCATGGACTTCAATTCCCAGAATTTACTAACTAGCATGTAAGCTGAAGAATTCTGGAAGTTGAAGCCCACATGCCTTAAAGTTGCCAAGTTTGAAAAAATTGCTCTATAGCAAAAATACTTTACATCTTCTACATGGCATTGGATTAATAGGAGAAACCAAGCTTATGCAATCATCCTTACAAATAAGACTTTTATAACTACAGCAAAATGATATTTAGGTGCTTTTCCTGAACTTATGGCCCAGTTTTTGTCTTTACAGGAGAACCTGGCAAGCCCAGTTATGGCACTGATGGGCGAGATGGCGAGAGAGGCCCACCTGGAGCCGCTGGTTCTCCTGGTGTTCCAGGTCCTCCTGGCCCTCCAGGTCCTCCTGGTTATTGTGAACAGTCGGCCTGCACCATGGAAGCTGGATTACAAGGAGGGCAGAATGTGAAAGGCCCGTGAAAAATGTAGCATTTCACAAAATGACATGATGTTTTGAAATTGGAAGCCATCTTTGATCTGCAGATGTCTACTAACCACCGAGAGAAACAGTCTAGAAAAACCAGACTGTAAAAAATTCAGCAAATCTTATCAAGGCCTTGATAGATCTCAATGTTCTGATTGTCCCCTCCATCTGTTTCCTAATACAGTACAAGACAGTTAAACATTTCAAAATGGTGCTTACAAAGTGATGCCAAGCGGTTTTTCTTATCTTTCTTGAATTGTGATGAAAGGCAGTAGATGTTTTTTCAGCTGTTAGTTCTTTGGAGTTCCCAAAATTCCTGAAGTACTTACGTAAAGAGTATATAACAACCATCTTTTGTACAGTCTAATGCATCAGAATAGTAAGTTATCCTAATTTTTTTCCTTTCTACCTAGGGTCCATTTTAGTGCTATAAGTAGCCAATTGAACTTTCTTTGCATGTCACTGAGATTTAGAAGTAGTCACCCTGTTTTTAAAAGTACTAATTTCTGAGGAGTTTATATATATATATATATAATGCTTCAGTGCCAGGTTTACCAGGAATTTGTCAGGTGAAATAAACTTAGTTTTCTGCTCTATTTGAAACATCTAGAATTCAAACCACTGCAAAAGGATTTTTAATCTTTTGAGAACAGTTAAAATTTATAGCTGAGTTTATTTATTTATAAATACCTTATCTCTGATTGTATACAAATGAAACAACATTATTTAATCCTTTGCATTTTTATAGAAGGTAAATGTAAGTAAAGCAAAGAACATTTTTATTTCCCTTTTTTTAAAAAAACTGGAAGTAGTAAAAAAAAAACAAAAGTACATAATTTCCTCCAAAAATTGTAATGTATTTTGAGCATAGCTTTATTTTTTTCAGGAAACTGACATCCCTTATAATTATCTCTATTTTATGAAACACATGATCTGTCATTTGTAATTCAACAATAAAAGTACCCTTTTAAAATAATAAACCCTACTTTTCCTGTTTCTTTTTGTCCAGTTTTTGTGTATTGAAAACAAACTATTTAGTTATTTTCACCTGTGTTTTCTTGATTATTTCTTCCAATGGATCCCCCAAGTTCCAGCTTTATTTGGTTGTTCAAGCTAATTTACTTGCTAAACTACTGTAGATTGCTCTTTTTTTTACAGGTAGCATACAAAGTACAGCAATGATCAAAATATAATCATAGTAATTGGACTATTTCTTATAAATTCACAAAAGTTTGTACAAATATTTGTTTGTAGCAAGTACCAGCAACTGTGATTCAACCCTGGCAACTGGACAGATAGACTAGAAATTGCAACAAGAAAAAATAAAAACCCCAGGGAATTCAAAAATAGAGTACTTAGACTGTCGGTGGAAATAATCTTGCTCAAAAAAGGACACCAGCAGGATAGGAAGGAAAACAAAATAAGTCTTCTGTAAATAAGACAATATTTTAAATGAGTGATGTTGCTGACATTGTTTTGGTTATCGCTCTCTAAGATTCTTCAATAAATAATACTATTTTAAATTCTTCAGTTTTCCTGTGAATGTATCCAAGTCCTGTTTAAATTAATGAAGTCTGGCACAAATAAAGTTAATGGAAAGTACAACAGCTTTAAAATACACTTGAGTGCTTTCATGGTCTGTGAATCATCTCATATGCATGGTTTAAGGAAACAGGTATTTATTAAATTGAGCCCTGTCCTTAAGCAGAGTGGAGCAGGCATTTCAGAAGAAATAAGTCAGGCAACAACAGTACACACCAGAAAGGCAGAATGCTGTGTTAGGAATGTAAGTCACCTAACAGTTGGGTTGGAAAATATATAAACCAGGATAGACATTTTAATACTGTCTCTTTAAGGGAATGCTCAAATTGTAATTGGAGTGGTTCCTCAAACGGCCATAAGATGGAGCCAGAAACCTGGGTTGTTTCTGTCCTGTCCTGTTGTTGCTGAGAGTGTGTTCCTACATTTCCCTATTGATTATTGACTGATCATCGTTATTCTTGGATTTGATGTAAGTCTGTTACTGAACTGTTTTTGATACTGAACTTTGTTATTTGGATCATCCCTGGACTGAAAAACTGACTGCTTTAACTGTGAATGACTTGGACTGTTTGGTGAACTTTGCTTAACTGTTTACTGGAAGTAAAAACCTACATTTTACTATATTAGTGTATCTGTGTGCTGGTTGTGTATTATTCTTCACTACTCTCACTACGTCTCCCTGTGCGCACTCATTCTCCTAATGGGGAATTACCTCAATGCTCTGTGAAAATTTATTATGTCTTCTAAGTCAGTGGTCACCACCTGATGGGCCATGGCCCACTGGTGGTCTGCGAGAAAATTTTGGTAGTCCGCAGAGAAATGTCACCTGCAAAGCAATTAATCCAGGCTGCAGGGGAACACAAGGCTGTGCTGCCCACACAGCTCGTGGGAACACAAGGCTTGCATTAGGAATAATATGAAGTAGTGAGGTGAGGGGGGGAAAGGTGGAGGGGGGAACTTGCCTGGCCACCAGGTTGCTTCTTCCGCTTCTTTTTTCTTCTGCTTTTGGCTTCATGCAAGGAAAGCAGCAAAAGTCTTTCTCTCCCCCAAACTCCATCAGAAATGAGTCTTTGGGACCCTGCAAGGCATCCTGCTCCAAGAGGCTGTGCAAGCAAAGACTCGTTTCTGGTGGAGTTTGGGGGGAGAGAAAGAAAGACTTCTGCTGCTTCCCTTGCATGGAGCCTGAGAACAGAGCTCAAAAGCAGGCTAGGAACGTGGCTGCCTTGGAGGGTGTGTGTGTGTGTGTGAGAGAGAGAGAGAGAGAAAGCGAAAGAAAATCAGCCTTCAAGGTTAGATCAGATTTCTCTTTCCCCTCTTCCTCTGAGAACAGAGCTCAAAAGCAGGCTAGGAATGGGGCTGCCTTGGAGGGGGTGTGGGGGTGTGAGGGATCTGTGTGTGTGTGTGTGTGTGTGTGTGTGTGTGTGTGTGTGTGTGTGAGAGAGAGAGAGAGAGAGAGAGAGAGAGAGAGAAAGAGAAAGAGAGAAAGGGAGAGAACATCATCAGCCCTCCGAGGTTAGATCAGATCTCTCTCTCTCTCTCCTTCCCACCAACGTCAGCAAACCATGTCAGTCAAAAGTCACATTAGTGGTCCGCAGGATTTAAAATAATGAGTTTCATGGTCCCTGAGGTCCAAAAGGTTGGTGACCCCTGTCCTAAGTGACTTGTCACTTATCACACATCAGATAGGAATCACCAGTTACAATCTAATATGCAATGGCAATCTAATTCTATACATAAGTATGGATGCATGTATGTGCACATGTATATACGAGTCTATATGTACATATAATGCATTTTTCATCCAGCAGCAAAATACCTTAGACCAGAGGTGGGATTCAAATTTTTAACAACCGGTTCTGTGGGCATGGCTTAGTTGGTGGGTGTGGCTTGGTGGTCATGTGACTGGCTGGGCATGGCCAACTCAATATAACTCACATTGAGACATGCATCTCCTCGCCTGGCCTTTCATGACTGTGGGGATGCTGCAACAGTTGTAAGTGTGAAAAATGGTCATAAGTCACTTTTTCAGTGCCATTGTAACTTTGAATGGTCACTCCACACAAGCAAAGTACCAGCAAAGGAGGGGGAAAAAATTCCAGAGACGTTCCTGAGACAGGAAGTCTAGTCCTGCCAAGAATGTAATAAGGGTTAACGGAGAGGCAGTTTCTGTAAGCAACACCAGAATGTTTCCTTCCTGCCTTCCTTACAGGATTAGGCCAGTAATTTCTTCTAACAACGGTTCTCCAAACTGCTTAGAATGTTAACAACTGGTTCTAGCGAATAGGTGTGAACTGGTAGAAACCCACCCCTGCCTTAGACCTGCCAACAGTCTGTAGAGACAATGGTTTCATGAAAACTACTTCTGCCTTTCTTAACCATTTTAAAATATTGATTTCCTATGTATTAAAGTGCATGAATTGTAAATCGATGCTGTAATTCTATACTCACCTATTTATCTAGGAGTAAATATGTGGAATTCAGTGAATGTTCCTTCCAAGTCAAGATGTTTAAGATTGTGTTATAAATTTATTAGTAATATTTATGGAGAGTAGTACTTGATTGCACTGCTATATACAATATTATTCACAAATGCTCTAGAATCTATTAAACAATTTGCATAAGATCTGGACAGCATATAAGAAGAAATACAACCTTAAACCTGTGGTTCAATCAATAATTTTTTATTTTAAACATAGCAGTAACATAAATAAACAAAAGAAGAAACTGATAAGAGAATTAAATATAATGGAAATTGTTGAATGAAATTTAACAATATAAACCAAGTGGAAATACAAATTCTATCAAAACTTTTGGAAACTGAATTTTATAAAATTCTGAACTAACTCAAAGGAAATATGGCTGATTTTAAAAATAAATAAATAACCACAAGTTCACTATTATTAATGCATACACACACACACAAAAAAACAAAAAATCGATCAGGTTCAATTCAATGCCATTTAAAATTAATTTAAGACCAAAGCAGATGAGATACCATATGCAAACAAGTGAAGTTCTCACTTGTGGATTTGAAGAAAACAAAAAAAGAGATGTAAGGACAATAATAAAGGCAATATTATTCAGTAATGAAAAGGCAGCAATAAAATATGCCTTCAATTACTGTGAGCACATGAGATAAATAAATATTTACATAGAAAAGTTCAGAAAATAATTTAAAAGCATCTTTATTTTATAAAAGAAAACAGCAAGAACGAACCAAGATCATAATCTAACAGTAAAGTAAGCCTGCTTAGACTCAAAAGATCAGAGAACTAAGCACTTTTAATTGTTAGACTGTGACATTCATATTGGTTCCTGTAAAGTTTGTACATCCATTTGGTCTATTTTATTTACCATCTTTCCTTACAGTTTTAAAATTCACTCAAAAACGTTTGCAGTTAAATCATCATAATGACCTGTGTTTTCTTAATGGTTATCAGAGGTATGAAAAATCTGTGCTGTGTATTTATATCTAACACATTTGCATGGAGTAATAAAATGTTAGCTAAATTAAAGACAAGAAAAGGCAAGACCCAGGTTTATATTAGCTAAAACCAAATTGACTTTTTATATAAAAATATGATATTAAAGTTTAATATCTGAGATAGATAGCATAAAGCTTCCACATCGTTACCAAGACATCTTCATTTATGTGAAGATTGAAATACATACTGCTCCCATAAAGAAATGTGGAACAAAATGGGTATCCACAGAAACCCAGTAAGGATTCTGCCCTATTTACACACAATGCAGATGTGGAAGGGGCAAGACTGTGCCCAAGGATTTGTTACCCTACTATGTACAAGCTACATTAAATAAATGGTGATTATATTCAAACTATTCTGCAGGAAAAAAATACAGAATGAGGATTATCCAGCCAAAGATAAGCATTATCAAATCCCTTTGATTCAAAGGGGAGATATAAGCATCTGCTTAAGTTATCTTCTGCTGAAAACAATGAGACTTAAAGAAAAAAAAACAAATATAACCTTGCCTGAATTGTTCCCTTATTTATACATTAATTCTAAGACCAAAAAAGAAAAAAAAAGAAAAACAATGATAAATATATTATCTTGCTAAAAACAAAAAAAGGAAACTTGGAACAAGGTTATTTGTTATTTAGCGAAGTTTCTTATCGTACATGCATTTATAGATTTCAAACTCTATTAAATCATATTCATAAGTTAAAAAGAAAGAGTGTTTCATGCTACAAAATTTTCATAATTGGCTAAGAGACAGAAAAAATGTTAGGGAACAGAGAAGAAAACAGCTTTTGTGTATTCCGAGAGATATCAGTGCAAGATATCATAGGGTAAACTGAGGTGTTTTCAATAAAATTTGCCCTAATTATTCCAGATTCAAGAACATACCGTGTACCAATCCAAGGTGGTATTCAGCAGGTTCTGACCAGTTGAGGAGAACCAATAGCAGAAAGTTTGAGTAGTTCAGAGAACCGGCAAATACCACCTCTGACTGGAGATTTTACAGTATCCTTCCCCTGCCATGCCCACCAAGCCACGCCCACAGAACCAGAAGTAAAAAAATTTGAATCCCACCACTGGTACCAATGTAATAGTAATTCTTTCTTTCTGGAAACGTGGAAAAAGAAATGAGAGAGAGAGAGAGAGAGAGGGAGGGAGGGAGGGAGGAAGGTAGAGAGAGAAGATCTGAAAACGGACTCCTAAATTGAGTGTACTAAGTGGTTGGGTGCTTGGATTCTATCTGCAAAAATAGATTAATTGTGGATTCTCCAATGTAAGACTTCTATCATTCAGTCACTTAGTCTTATTCACAGACCTTAAATCCAGAGACATCCACTAGTTTTCCACTGCTTCTTGCAGCCTGTTTAAAAGGCTGTATAAATACAAAAATATACCCCCCACCCCGAGGTTTGATTTGTAGCATTTTATCTAAATACATCCTTTGTATTTCAGTTTATGGTTTCAATATCACTTAATAGTTTCAGAAATGATTGACTCTATTGGTAGAGAAATAATTTTTTTTTACTTTAAATGTAGTTATTACAGCTGCCTGTTGTGTGGCACAGAAAGAATAAAAACATGCATGCCTCAAAATAGGTTATTCAATTATTTAATAAAATATTAGAATAAACTTTACTGTTTAAAAACCATGTGAAGGCACTAGAAAAACGAAATAGGTTATCTGGGTTTAAAGAGCAATACACTCTTCAAAATGTTAACATGAACTAAAATTTGACATATACACACAAATGTAGATTTTAAGGATAAGAACAGAAATCTTGGTGTACTGCAATTAATGAAAGTTTTAAAGCAATGTTTGAGTTTGACCTGTTTCTTTCATAAAGCTATATAATATCTTTAACAATTGATGATGGAAAGTCATATTGCCAAAATTTCTCAGGAAGGAAACCAAGAGAAAAAACTTACATTTATCTCAATCACCTAATAAAACCCTGAACAAATGATTTTTCTAATAAATATAATTACCAAACATAGGCAAATAAAAATAAAAGCAATATGAATTGAACATATTTTCCCAAAATATATAAATGTTTTTTTCTGATCAATTCAAGTATTATACTTTTACTTTTATATAAAATGCTAAATAATTTATCATTTATTTTTCACTCAGTGAAAAGTCAAAATATACACAAAGTATCATATTATGTATAATCTTAGCTACCTTATATATTTCCAAAATGTGTCGTTTTACAGAAATTTGCCAAAATAAAGTACTTATAGTTATTCTCATAACAAAGTCTAAATAAAATAAATTTTAAATTAAAAAAACATCAAAATCTGAATTAAATTGGGAATCACTAGAAAAATTTAAATAAAATTAAATAAAACAAAATTAACATCTCCCAAACAAAATCCTGCCAGACATTACAGCTATCCAGCAGTCCATCATGCAATACTGAAACATAGACGATGATACAACTTCAGAACAAATTTAGAACAAATTATTTCCCTAATCACTCTACTACGGGCTGCAGCTAGCAACAAATTGCCCAGTATGGTTCTCAACTACCATAAGTTGTTTACATGAGATATAAAAGATATCCAACCAACAAGGAACTACACTTCAAGTAATCTTTACTATTTCCACCTAGGCATCTTCCTTTTTTCAAAAAATAGCTTTTATATAGATAAATCTATTCCTGAAAGAGCTAAAAAGTCCAGTTAATTTGTTAAAATAGAAATTAATCCAGGGGACTGTCGTCGTTTTCATTAGTCCCAGATGCCAATGCTCTTCATTATCTATTTTTTTTTAATTTTAAAAATAAATTTTATTAAAGATTTTAAAAAGTATATACAATGCATAATATAAGACATTTCGTTGCAAACGAAATCAATGTGAAAAACAAATCAAATAAACATCAAACATATATATTTCTAATCAAAAACAATTTTTCTAATATTCATTTCCTGTTTCTGGTAAATACTCTTAATCTAACCACTTTATTTTTAACATTCCTTATCTTTTTATTCCCTGGTATTTATCCTTAACCCAATTGTACCATTTTTCCCAAACTGTACTATATTTTGAGTCTACCTCATCCTTTAGCTTTTGGGTAAGTACGTCCATTTCTGCACAGTCCAGAACCTTTCTGATTATTAAGTTGTTTGTTGGCATTTGGTTACCCTTCCAGCATTGTGCAATTGTTGCTGCTGTGATTATATGAAGAATTAAATATTTTATTTCTTTTTCATGATCACCTTTTATCATTCCCAATAAAAACATTTTGGCCTTAAATTCTAGTTGAATATTTGTGATTTCTTTTATCCAAATTCTGATTTTTTTCAGTATTTTTTACTTTTTGGTCAAAGCTACCAAGCGTGGAAGAAGGTACTCCTTCTTTGCTTACGTTTCCAGCAAAGCGGACTTAGGTTTGGGTACATATTAGCCAGGTACACCGGTAACACATTTGTATTGATTCTCTTTATAGACTGCCAATTTTGTTACTTTATAATTTTGTTTCCAGATTTTTTCCCAGTCTTCCAGGTTGATGTTGTGCCCTACATTCCTTGCCCATGCAATCATTGGGCCCTTAACTATTTCTTCTGCCATTTTGAATTCTAATAGGTAATTATACATTTTGGAAATTAATTTTTCCTCTAATATTTTATCCAGCTGGTTCGGCTTTACCTCAATTCCAAATTCTTTTATGTCTTTTTTGTATTCATTTTAAGTTGCAAATATGACCACCACTCTATTTTCATCCCTTGCTCTCTAAGTTCTTGATTTGTCTTTAGTATTCCTTGGAAGTTTAAAACATCGTAATGTCTGATCTTTCTTCCAGTTTCTAGAGCATTGGGGTGGATCAATGCCTCCATGATGGATACCTACTCTGGAATCTTCATATAATGTCTATGATTGATCTCTTTCCAAATCTTCATTAATGAATTTTGAATTACATGTCTATTAAAGTAAGAGTAGATCTTGTTTCCAGGTTCCACATGAAGGCATGCCACCCCGCCTGCAAGTCATGCCTTTCTAAAGTTACAATTCTTTTGTTCCTCAGATTGGCCCATTCTTTAACCCACGGTAATGCTGTTGCTTTATAATATAGTTCTCAGGCGGGGAGTCCAAATCCACCTCTGCATCTATTACCTTGTAATGTGCTTAGTTTTATTCTCACCCTTTTTCCTGTCCAAATGAATTTTGAGGTAATTTTATTTAGTTCATTAAAAAAAATTGTCCAATTTTACTGGGATAGTTTGAAAAAGAAATAGTAGTTTTGGCAGGATGTTCATTTTGATGGTTGCGATTCTCCCTAACATTGATAATTGTATTTTCCCCCATTTTTCTAAGTCCCTTTTTATTGCTTGTACCAATTTTACAAAATTATCTTCTTTTATTGTTGAACATCTTGCTGTGAGCCAGATTCCCAAATATTTGATTTTTTTTAACAATTTGTACAGCCATTACTTCTACTAATTTCTTTTTTTGATTCTCTGTTAAATTTTTTGTTATCATTTTGGTTTTATCTTTGTTAATTGTTAAACCTGCTACTTCTCCATATCACTCTATCTCTTTAATTAAATTTGGCCCTGGTTTTATTAGTTCTTCTATGAAGAATACAAGGTTGTCTGCAAAAGCTTGTACCTTGTATTCCTCTTGTTTAATTCTTTTATTTCCAAATTCAGCCTAATTCTCCTCAACAAAATTTCTAGTGTCATGATAAAGAGCAGTGGTGAAAGTTGACATCCCTGCCTGACTCCTTTTCCTATCTCAAAGGAATTTGTGGTTTCTCCATTAATTATTATACGTGCTTTTTGATTTGAGTATATTGACCCTAACATTTTTTCAAATTTACTTTACTTGTTGCATCATAAATTGCCAGTTTACTTTATCAAAGGCTTTTTGAGCATCCTGAAAAACTAATGCAATTTGTTTTTCTGGATGTACCTCATAGTACTCCAAGACGTCTAATACTGTCCTTGTATTGTTTTTTATTTGCCTTGTTGGTAGGAAACCTTTTTGATCTGGATGTATGTTTCTACTCAATATTTTTTTCAATCTATTGGCCATTATGCTCATGAATATTTTATAATCGGCATTCAATAAAGAGATTGGTCTATAATTTTTTATGTAGGTGGTATCTGCACCCTCTTTTGGTATTAATGTAATATACGCTTCTCTCCACGACGTTAGTAGCCTTGCCCCTGAAAGTACTTCATTATAAATTTGTAAAAGAATTAGATCGAATATTTCACCTAGAGTTTTATATTCATTATCTAATGCTACTATATATCTCTGCCGAACAGTTTTATTTAACTTCACTTTATACAATCATTTCTCCTCAAGATAAATGAAATCGGAATCTGCTTCAATCCCTGAATTTTTCAGATAAAGGTTGTTTATACTGCCAACTAGTCTATCTTATGTCAATATATATGAGCTCAGTGGGTTTGCTGATGTTTGACTACTCTTCTGAACATCTTTTCTCCTTCCCCACCCAACAAAACAATGAGTCCAACAAATATCGCTGATCAAGATGTAAGATGATAGATGCTTCTTTCCAAACTACAGCTACTTGCAGAAATTCTCTGTCGAGTCTGTCAGAATTTTATCCGAGCTAAAGTCCTGATTGTCTTACAATAAACCTTGAAAATTCATTACATTTGTGCAATCTTCTATACTCTTTTGTTCTCTAGGTGTATAGTACTGAACAATACTCTATTGTCTATAAAAAGCAGGACACTTGCAATGTTGGCTGGAGGCAATGAAATGTCCTGATGAAGGATTTGTGGAGAATAAGAAAAATGACCATAGTAGAAATATGCAAAAACCATAGCCTAAGCAAAGGGGACTGAAACATTTTTTTTAAAGTTCTGGAAAACAAGATAGTAGTTAAAAGCTGATTAAGCAAACACCTCCCTGATTTGGTGAGGGTAGGGGGGAGGAAAGATAGAGCTGAATCAAACCCAAAAATTCTGTTGCTGTAGCTAACTTCAACAAAAACTACTACTACTTTTTAAAATTTTTACTACCTTTAATTTTTTTTAAAATAAAGTTATATGAAAAAACAAAGTGAGATTACTAAGGGGCATGCATAAGTGCATCATTGTGCCTCCCATCCTTGTCCTATTGTCCCCATTTATTCATACCTATTTCCTGTATTTTTACTCATGTTTATACTTATACCTATTATCTTATAAGCGATTGACAAATCAAATAAATATATAAATAAAAATAAAATAATACTTCCAGGCTTCTTGTGGCATTGATTTCCTGGTCTAGTCTATCAAGTGGAGCTGACAGGACTATAGACTATAGATACTATGATTGGATTTGCACAGTATTATAATTACTATAATCATCCTGTAGAATATAAGCTAACTTGCAAATGTATATTTTAACTAGGACAAGTTATTACCAGCAATCCCGCTGAGAGCTAAACTAGTTTCTAATAATCAGGCTCTTTTTCACATATGCAGGGAAAATCCTACAAGCAGTTTCTTATAGGGAGGAAAATCTAAAAAACATGCTTACAACTCGCTTCTACAATGTGAGTATATAACTGAAGCCATAGTTTACTTATGTGCTTTCTGAATTTACAATATTTTTCCCTGAGTAACAAGTAATGGGAGAGGGACTCAGAAGTAAGAATGTTAGCTCTTATCTGTAATACCTAGAGTATTGCTAGACTTAGAGTTTTCTGTATCACTTTGCTACTGTCTTGTAGTTGTTCCAAATTTGCAGCCCGAATACAGTAACCTTACTCAAAAGTCTTTTAGGTCATTTAGAAACGTAGACACAATTCAAAAAAGCCTTTCAGATCTTACCATATTGCATTATGGTGACAGGAGCAAGGAAAATGCCAGTCACTACTTAGATTTTTAACCAAACCTTTAGAAAAACTTCAAGATTGTACCATATTATAAGCTATATTTGCCATTTAATAGATTGAACTGCAAGGAGACATCCAACAAAATAAAACTAAATATGGCTTCTGTGTTAAAGGTAAAAGTAAGAAACATTAAAAAAAACCCTCATAAACTAAAAAACCATTAAGAGGTCAACAGGCCATCATGATGCACATTTTGCTAAAGAAAAATACATTAAAAGTATAAATATATGGAATGAACTCAAGAAAACAACATCTCAGTATTGGCTTAATCTGGACACGAAATGTTCCATTGAGATGCTGTGTAAAATAGACAGACAGAAATTCACCAATAGTTTAAAACTTAAATTTCAAAATTTGATAAGGGGATGGGGGAAGAAGTGAGGAAAAGATAACTGAGGAATTAAAATATATCCAAAATAGCTGTTCATTTCCCAATTGTCCGGGACTGACTTTGAGAAACTTTGTAATAGCAATCTTCTGGATTGCATCTTCCTGCAGGGCCAGGTAGTCCCTGCTCACCTGGTTCTCCTGGAGCTCCATGTGGGCCTTGCACACCAGTAACTAAACAAACAAACAAGAAACTGCAATTAGCCTTGTTAATTTTAGTCAGGGATCCAGCGGTGGGTCGTGACTTTTATTTCAGAAGTTACGCATTACAGGGCAACTCAATTTAGTTGTTTTTGAATCTATCTATCTATCTATCTATCTATCTATCTATCTATCTATCTATCTATCTATCTATATGGCATTCAGCTTTGTTTGGGTATTTTCTCACGTCATTGTAGTTGTGCTTTTAAAGTTGTAGCGAAGTTTCAGCAGAATCTCATCTGCCATCATCAGGCTTCCGTATAGTATTCATCTGTGAGTCAGACTTTCACAGCCGTTTCTGTTTAAAACTTGGTGCTATCCTACTGCTGTGCCAGAATGGTTTTTTCTTCATCCTGATTGGTTGGGAGTCTTGGTCTGTGTTTATTGGTCTTGGAGTTCGCTGTATTCTGCTTGATTGGTGTTTCTAATATCTTCTGTCTGTTTTGTAGCTTTTTTTGTCTTGATTGGCTGGCAACATTGATTTTCCTGTATTGGAGGCTTTTAGTGCAGCTTGGCTCCGAGTAAATGGGTGACTATCATTTATTAGGAAGCTGGGTTTCATCTGGGTGCCTGGTTGGGGTGTGTTTGAGCTGGAGGTATCAGGGGGGATCTGTTTGTACCCAGGTGTTTGCCTGGCTTGTGGTGTGGAGATTATTTTGTTTGAGAGTGCAGGCTTCCAGATAATTGACAGTCTGGTGGAATCATCTCTTCTATTCATGCTTTCAGGTCTTCAATCTCTATGGCTTCTCTGATAATTCTGTAGCTGGGGTTTTCTATAGTGGCTAGGGTTTTGGTGCCATTGAAGTTGATGCTATGACCTGTGGCTTTCATGTGTTGGACTAGTGAGGAAGTGTGTTCCAGCTTTTTTACTGCATTTTTGTGTTCATCCAGGCAGGTACTTATTTTTCTATTGGTCTATTGGTCCAATGTATGTGGCAGGGCATGATGCACAGGGGACTTCATATATGCCTTGGTTTTCCAGGTCAATTTTATCTTTGGGGTTTCTTAGGATGGCTGCTATTTCTCTATCTGTTTTGAAGGCAGTCTTGATGTGATGCCTGTGTAGTATCTTACTGATTTTGTCTGTAGTACCTCTTATGTAGGGCAAGACAGCTGTTCCATAGGTCTGCTCATCTTCTAGGTCTCCATTATGTCTCAGTGTGTTTTTGTGGATCAAGCCAGTGATTTTGCTTTTGTAGAAGCCGTTGGCTGTCAGTACTTCTGTCAGGGTGCATAGTTCAGTCTTTATGTGTGTCTTGTCTGCCAGGCGTTTGGTTCTAGCAATTAGTGTTTTGGCCACGGAGTTTATCCGTGTTGGGTGGTGGTGGGATTGGGTATTGAGGTAGTGGTTGGTGTGTGTTTTCTTCTGGTATATGGTGTGTCCTAGTGTGCCATCTGTTTTTTTGTACATTAGTACATCTAGGAATAGTAGTTGTTTGTTTGTTTCTGTTTCCATGGTGACTTTGATTTTGGGGTGTGTGCTGTTTAGGTGTGTTAGGAAATTGTTTAGGTTTTCTTTTCCATGGGGCCAAATCACAAATGTGTCATCAATGTATCTTAACCATAGTTTGGATTTGTGGGTGGCACCCTAGCCACTATAGAAAACCCCAGCTACAGAATTATCAGAGAAGCCATAGAGATTGAAAAAAGACTTGAAAGCATGAATAGAAGAGATGACTCCACCAGACTGTCAATTATCTGGAAGCCTGCACTCTCAAACAAAAAATATCTCCACACCACAAGCCAGGCAAACACCTGGGTACAAACAGACCCCCCCTCAATACCTCCAGCTCAAACACACCCCAACCAGGCACCCAGATAAAACCCAGCTTCCTAATAAATGATACCCCGCCCGTTTACTCGGAGCCAAGCTGCACTAAAAGCCTCCAATACAGGAAAATCAATGTTGCCAGCCAATCAAGACAAAAAAAGCTACAAAACAGACAGAAGATATTAGAAACACCCATCAAGCAGCACACAGCAAACTCCAAGACCAATAAACACAGACCAAGACTCCCAACCAACCAGGATGAAGAAAAAAACATTCTGGCACAGCAGTAGGCTAGCACCAAATTTAAAACAGAAACGGCTGTGAAAGTCTGACTCACAGACGAACACTATACAGAAGCCTGATGATGGCAGATAAGATTCTGTCGAAACGTTGCTACAACTTTAAAAGCACAACTATAATGATGTGGGAAAATACCTGAACAAAGCTGAATATCATACATATAAATACCCGCGAAAACTTAAGAAAACATAGATAGATAGATAGATAGATAGATAGATAGATAGATAGATAGATAGATAGATATGGATATAGATATTTGTTTTCTTATATAGATATATATATATACAGTATTTGCTGTGTTAACAAGAATAGGAGGAGTTGTTTTTACCTGTAGGACCAGGTGGGCCAGGATCACCTGGCAGGCCAATTCCAGGCTCACCTCTTTCACCTTTTTGTCCTCTGTAGCCTAGAGAAGATAAATACAAATGGAATAAGAGTGTTCTAAAATGACACCTTTAAAGTTTTGTTAGACTCTTTCCCCAATGAGCATTTTAACTTATCTTCCCATGCAGGAAATTTAAGCAATATTTTACATACTTCCTATATACCGAAAATTTCCTGTGGAGAAGAGCAGAGGTTGTCATAAAAGTGCTGGCTAGGTATATTTAATCATTTATTGGCATTAATTTTGCCTGATTTGGATTAATGTGTACTTGAAGACAGGAAGATGCAGTGGAAGGTGAAACAATGGAGTCTGTTAATACTTGAGAATAAGTTTCATGGGGAATTGGCAGGGAACTGAACAACTTTGCGGTAAGTTTAGGATATCATTAAAAGTGCTGAGCACAGGACATATTATGATATGGCTTGCAAACTGAGATTTCAGCAGCAATGAGCTGCCAAAACAAGTACAGGATAAAATATAGATTTTATTTAAACACAGGAAATTTAGGTTCAGGTATATGTACTTAGTTTATCAAGGAATGGATAATTACAGAATGATGTAGCCATTGCATGCTTTATATGTGAAGGCTGCTGAAAAATTCAAGGTTATTCAGATATTGTATTGAGTTGGTTCACATACTGGACTAAGTTCACAATAAACCATAAAAACATGATAGTTTAGCACAATATAAGAACCTAACCACAAATGGACATGGGGATCTGAATTTAAGTTTGCACTAGTATAGAGACTACCTACATCAGTTTTCCTTGATCTGGAACCTTCCTGAGGTATTTCATGTCCATACTGGGTGAAAATTCTGGGACAATCCCAGCACATCACAAATGTCTTTAACAATACATTTAGAAAACATAGTTTGACTCTAATTGGGAAGCAGCATCCATGTAGGTACAATAGTATGCTGGATACTGACCAATAGAAGCCAGCTGACCCATTTACTGTCCTGCAGAACAGCCATGGTGTGATAAATTGGAAAAGGCTGTTCTATATGACCAGTGGACTATATCTAAAATAGTGATACATGTGGAAATTATTAAAAATAAAACAGGAGGGGAAGCCGCTTCTTTGAGATATAAATAGCATTGTTTTTTCTTCTTGGGAATATTAGAATTCCATTTTGATAGACATGGAGAATGTTCATTAAGATCTGGTAGGCCTGAATGGATTTGTGGCCTTTAAAGTAGTTGTTTCTGAGGAAGACAAAAAGGCCTTCCTGGTTGTTCCCTATGACTGAACTCCAGTTTTGAAATCAATTATATGAATAGATTTCACCTTATGAAGTTGTATAAGCAATTCTGAAGAAAAAAGTTTCAGATACCTTCAGTGAAATCAAGGGAAAACATATAGACAATTGTGCCTCTTTGTATTTATCCATGTTATGAAACTTGAATCAGATATTTGTAAGAGCTATAATTGAGATATAAAGTGGTTTTGTGAAAAAGCAGGATTTTAAAACAAATTCCGTCTTCTACTGCCAGAAAATGGGAAGACTAATCAATAGTTCTGAAAAACTGTCAGGCATCAAAGGCATTTAAGGGACATTAAGGGAATTAAAGGACAAAGGATGAAGACAGATATAGCAGATAGCTGAGAGAAATCAATTCTAAATTGCTTATTTCCAAATGCAGTGTCAGTTCACTCTGTTGAGTCACACAATTTTAGATGGGTTGTCACAACAATACTAAAGTGGAAATATATATTGAAAGAAATGATAACATGGTCAGAAAGGCATATTTGAACTAAAAGTTGTGAATTTGAAAATGCTGAGGTCTGTTATTACTTCTGGTGTGTGTGTGTGTATGTGTGTGTGTGTGAGAGAGACCAAAGGACCTAATTTAGGACTGATTTAACTCTTTGTTCACCGTTGTTCAAAGTGATGCTCCTGATCAAAGAGCATGACCACAATTGACAAAGATGTATGTCTCCTTCCAAGATTCTTCTCTGCTTGCTTCTGAATAAGGAAAACAAATGTCTTTAGCAATATATTCAGAAAACACATGTTGATTGGAAAGCAGCATCCATGTAGGTACAATAGCATGCTGGATACTGACCAATAGAGGCTAGCTGACCCATCTACTCTCTGGCAGAACAGCCGTGGTTTCCTTTATCACTTGATTGAGTAAACAACATATATTTGAATTCAGATTCATGCAAAGACATACATCATGATTCACAAAGGACATCGTTCACATATTTGCTAAACCAAAACTAAGTCATATCATGGTGTAGATAGGTGAATCCAGCCAGTGGCTCAAGAAAATGAAGAATTGCATCAAAAGCCTGTAGCTGAATTTTTTCTCAGCAAAGTGAACATTTGAGGTGCAGGCATGAGATTAATGTCAATGTTAGTGCTAGCATGAGATTAATGTTCTAGTTTTGTCAGATGAAGGGAATTAGAATAACACAATTTTGGTTAAATGTGATTTCAATTATTGTTACCTCAACAAAACAAGCATATCAGGAAGCATGCATACTGCTTAGAAAATGACATATATTAAAAAACAAACTGACAGTGAAATGGGATATTTTCATATCTGGAAAACTATGTCCCGTTGAATAGAACTCTTAATGTCCTCCAATTACCATGATTAATTTAATAAACATGTGAGTTGGAAAGGTATGTAATTTATTTTAATCACTACACTTTCTAGCAAGGGCATATGTTATGCTTGTTGTTTGTTATATTACCTTCCTTTATTTTACAGTAAAAATAATACTCCAAACCAATCCTGCTGAGCGGTAGGAGGCATCTTCAGGAAGGATGAAAAAAGCCTAGATTTTGGCCATGGCCTTGTGATTGAAATCCTGCTTGAGTTTTTTCACTCCCCCACCCATGGGCAGACTTGGTGCTATGCATTAAAATAGTCCCCCTCCCCCTTAGATATCCTCTTAGGTTTCAATCACTTGGATTGTGTCATGGATAAGGAAATAAAACAATAATTTTGAATCATAGGTAAAGAAGAAATAAGGCAACCCAGAACTTCTGCTGACATGAATCTAAGAGTCAATTCACAATTTATGACTGTGAACTCTAAGCCCCCCCAATGATTAGTCATATCCAAATTACATAAAATATTTTTACATTATTGAGCAATAACAAAACATTTATGAAACATTTCATCAACAATTTGTAAATTTTGACTTTATTTTATAGAGACAAAACAGTAAGAAAAACACTTAAATATTGTAAGAGAACACCATTCAAGAGCAATCCAAAACTATATCTGTCATTAACATAGCAATTTTAAATATGAGGTATATTTTAGTAATTATTAAACCTCCAGTGTTTAACTTCACAGTCTACCTGGGTGACATTTTAAATTTACTGCGAAAACTATGGTGTTGTTATAAGGTTTTAAACTCAAGTGAAACAAGGTGTAACTCTAAAATTCTCACAATAAATGTATAATGAAACATAAACAAGTTATTTGTTAACTAGGATTTATTGTAAAGATACAGTTGTAATACTCCATTGATCAATCACATTGTTAGCCCTGGCAGCATTTGGGAAGTTTAGAGGAGAATACAAAACCTGTTTAGATAAACAGTACTTCTTTGGATGAGTAGACGTCCAAGCAGACAAACATAGGCAGGAATGCTTGAAAAAAAAGGATGCTGACAATAAGATATTGTATCATTCTCTAATTATCAGTGAATTTTAGACTGTACACCTGAATCTTCAGTCCTACTGACAACAAAAGTACTACTTTTTTGTAAGATTAGAATTTAGGTTTCCCATTTAGAAGACTTTAAAAGGTGTAGGGTTCCCTATTCACTTACAGGTGGGTCAGCAATCTTTTCAGGTACCAACAGTGTTGCACAACTTTGAGTGATGTTTGAGATAAAAGATTTTCCAAGCTTTAGCTATCTTGCAAGATTCTGGACATTAGAATATTATATTTCATTAAAATTTTAGGATGAGTTAGTACCATCTAGGAGGGCTACAGATCAGATATGATATTCAGCGGGTTCTGACCAATTCTGGAGAACTGGTAGTGGAAATTTTGAGTAATTCAGAGGATTGGCAAATACCACCTCTGACTGGCCACGCCCCCATCTATTCTCTACCTCCCAAGTCCCAGCTGATTAGCTGGGTCTTCTTTTGTTGCCCTGCATAGGAGAACGGAGCTAGAAAGCAGGTTAGCTGGAAAGAGGGTAGGGAGGAAATGGGATTTTGTAGAAACCTTCCCTGTGGAGTGGGGTGGGAATGGAGATTTTACAGTATCCACCCCCTACCAAGCCACGCCCACAAAACTGGTAGTAATTTTTTTTGAACTCCACCACTGCTGCAGATGTTATGGTGCCCGTGGACACTGTACTATAGCCTCTAAACTAGACAAGAGACATTAAAATTGTTAGAAATGTCTAGAACACCTTCTAATGCCAGGGGTAGGAATTCATGGCCATTAAAAAGAATCTTCTCTCTTTGATGTATGCATTTCTTTTCCTTCTAAATAGAAAAGTTGGCATGTTTCATCTTTCACTCAAAATCTGCCTTAACATATATAACATTTGTATGTGTATATTTTTATTGAACGGGAAATCTATAGTACATTAGAGTTCTCCATATTTGAGAAAATATTCCTCTTGCCCTCCAGTTTGATGACAGAACAATAGATTAAAACTATGAAAATAATTTCTAGGTTATTTATTACTAAACAGGCTATGTTTCTACAATCCATTGCTCTGCCTTCTACTTAACTTAATAATTGGACAAGATGCATTTACATTAAGGTACTTTCTATTGAGAAAATTTTATGATTGGGATTCAGGTTTCAGAATATCTTTTGAAGAATTTGTTCTTTAGGAGGTATTTTATCTTTAAAATGTGGGGATCTTTGAGGAATATTATTAATCATATGAGTGCATGAAACTAGGCAAGAACAAGGTTGTTAAAAAAAAGTGAGCCACTGAGACATGTTTTAGAAATCCATTCAGTTATCTGCTACATTGAAAAAAAACTTTTGTAGTAATTGTACCCATTATTTTCATTTCAACAAAAAGCACATATAAACTGTCTATGGGTAATCCTCTGTGAACAAATGCAATTGTTTATGGAAATTACATTGCTAAGGAGTGCGGTAAAGTGTGACGCCACATGATGATGTTGCTTAGCAATAGCAATTCTGGTATTCCTGGTTGACATCAATAAACAAATTACTGTGAATTGTTAAGCGAAGATTTGGTCGCCATTTGCGACTTCCTGTCAGCTTCCCTATTGACTTTGTTTGTCAGAAGCCAACAAAGAAGGTTGCAAATGGCTGACTGTGGGATGCCCTGATGGATGGAACTCCCAGGACTGGCTGTAAGTTCAGCGCCATTGGAAGTCTGAATGGCCACTGAATGAGTGGTTGTTAAGGAAGAATCACTTGTACTTGTGAGGAAAATTCTTTATGTTTTCTTTACTTCCTCAGTTATATAAAAACCAGGGTTAATGAAAGTACAGACTGCCACATGATTATCATCCCCCCCCCCCCAAACAATATAGGAATTTCAGCTTTAAAATTTACCCTTCATAACTAGATTATTATTTAGCTTTGCAAAGCATATTTTATTCAATGTCTCACTTAATAACTGACATTATTCCTTTAATGCATGTTAGTGTCTATAGTGTCTTCTTGTCCAGGTACATTGTGGGATAGGAATATCCTGCTTGAATACTGAAGCTAGTATACAAGAAGATGTTGGGCATACTACAAGTTCTGTTTCTTTCTAGCCTCACCTTCTATACTGATTCCATTGCTCAAATGGTATAATTGAATCTTTCATTCTGTTGATATTCTGTTGAGAAGCAATTGGAAAACACTATTTCACTCATTCAGAAAATAGTTGAAGCTATTTCAATATTGCCAGCCTAGTGCTACTGCAAACTTCTGATTGGCCAGAATTTGAATTTACTGGCTTCTAGTCACTTTCAATATTCTGTGGAGAATCTAAAAAAATGACAACCTCATCTCCCATGTTATGAAGTATGGGAAGATGTGTCGAACTCTTAGTAGCCATCTGGAATTTAGCAGCTCAAATTGGGTAGTCCTACAGTTGTAACCTTGAGTATCCAAAATGGGAGAGGTGAGCAGAGAAAAATTAGTTGGAAGCTACAGAACATCTCATGAGGTAGTGGATAGAGGGCTTGGCAAGTAATCATTTGATAAATTGGTGCTTTGTAAGAAGTTGTGTGAACTGCAATTACTATCTGGAAAACAGGAATACCGCTCAGCAGCCATTTTGGAATAGTGCTCCTATAAATGCTCAATATTCCCAATATGCTATTTAGCCCCAAAGGCTGAGGACTATTTTGGAAGAATGAATGAAGCATTTAAAGAAATGAACATTGGTGGTAGATGTATTTTTCTGAGAAGCAGATCTTGCAAGCCATATCTTTTTGGAAGTAAATGAACCTGACTTGGTTGAATTTTCAACTGCAGCATTAGCTCTAAATTACTGAAATGTTTACTGTGTGGCGGCACCTGGATATAATTCAAAATACACATTTTGTTCAAAGCATGGCTGATTTAGGGTTGGTGCAATGAGGTAATATGCTACACTCAGAGATATTTTGCAATGATCTCTTTACAAATATAACACTAAAAGCAGCTTTTATTATTGTTGTGACTAGAAGCCTTGTTTCTAGTTCTTCACATGCCAGTGGGAAATCATTCACATTATATCTTGGTTTGCTGGTTTTCATTTTCATTTTTTTTTTACAAACATCTTTAGCTATTCACTCTGTGCATCCTGGTTAAACAATCTAGCAACAGAGATATTCAAGTTGATTATTTACAAGAATTTGCATATTTTGTTGAGGAGCAAGCCATATTCTGAAAAACTTCTAGTCCTCTGTAACAATGTGTGATCTTTTCATTCTGGTTCTTCTCATTCTGAGCTCTTTCTCAGTCTCTAAGCCATTATTCTTCTCTTACAGCTTTGTGTTCCACACTTCTTCAGCTTTGCTTTCATGTTCTTCATTCTAGTCTGACTTGCTCTGACTCCAGAGCAGACCAAGCTAACAAAAAATAATAATTAAAAACTGCCTATACTTATATAGGGTTTATATCTACTACCCCAATCATAGTTTTACAATGTGAACTCTAAATATCTTGTTTGTACATTTAAAATGGCAATATTGTTTGTTTTCACTGATTCACTGAGACTAATGTAATATAATACTGAAAACTATAAACATTCCTTTTTTTTAGTTGATCAACATGTCGCTTTACAGAATTTCTTGCTAAGTTTTCTTTAGATACTGCACAATCTAATTACAAGAATATATGTATGTAGTTAAATTTACTGGAAAAGTAATAAATTGTAACATTTACAGTTTTTTTTTCATTTTGGTGACACTTTAATTTGTGTATATTTTATAGCACATTGGATCCCTAAGAACAGAAACTCAAATAACTCATTATGGGGTAATCCTCTTATTGTTAGAACTATCCTATCTTCTGGTGCTAATTATTCAGTTAGAATAATTGTAAATTAATAAAAGGAGTATATCAGTATACAGTTGTGATCAGTTATTAAGATTATGCACTAATTAGAAGTTTTACAACAAAACAGACTTCTAAACAAATGTTAATATATTGGTTGGTCTAGTCTAGAAAATGATAGTACAGATTTAAAAGTTAATTGTTAGAAAGCTATTACCTGTTTAGTTTTACCCAACTTTGAAGTTGTTTGAATGCTTTAAAAAAATATGCATATAGGAATGATATTGGAAGCCCTACCTGGTGGTCCAGGTTCCCCAGGTGGCCCAGGTAATCCATCTTTTCCTGGAAGACCTGGCTTCCCATGAGTTTGGGAAGCTAGCATAGCAGCAGGCAGCTTCAGCTGAGACACAAACTGAGTCATCCTCTCTTCAATTATTAAAAAAATCACAAGGATAATAAAATAGCATTAAATATCTTTTCAACACTTGGAAAAATACTTGTATCTACTATGTTATCTACAGTATTATGGTTTATAATTTTTCAAATTATAAGTGGTCATTAAAATGGTTATTCTTTTTTTTCCACTTCTCCCTTTCTTCCTGGCTTGCTTTCTGATTTTTCCTGAGATGTGCATTTGAGTTTGGCAATATGTTATCTTTTTAATGCATTTAATTGCCATGGCCATGGGTGAAGGGCCAACGAGAGAAGCTTTATTATTTATCAATTTTAGTCTTTTAAGTAGATGGTCTGAAACTACTTTCTAGAAGCATGAAAAGAAATAGATAAACTATGTAATTTTAAGGGAGTCTTGTGCACTCCTCCCATATCCCCATTCAACTTTCCATTTCTGCCACATCACTTGTTTGACTTCCAGTCTTGTGTGCTTTAACAAAATAATTGGGAAGTTGGCTGCGATATGAGAGGTGCGTACAGTCTCTCTCTGTAATTAGCCTAGTCTGAACTGAAACCTATTCCTGTATCAGGTATAGATGGAAAAAAACTGGGCTCTGTTATCTTTCAAGATCTTTGGTATGTGGGAATCGTCTGTCCAATAGACATGCTTGCATTTTTATGACACCTTAGTAATTGTAACATTTGATGCAAAATATTGTATGGAAGATATGTCTGTTAAATAACATCAACTCTTCCTAGAAAACCATCCCATATCATAGGTATTCCTTAATTCAAGGAACAAAAAGAAGATATTCTTTAGGAAACCTCTGAGCGCCTAAGAGTAGGATTATTTTGTTTCATTTTGTTCATTCTGTTATTTTTTTTGTCTCAGTCAGCAAAGAGAAAGAAAATGCTGAAAAAAGGTTACGGATCGCACAGGCTAGTTAGCCCCTGGATGACATTGATTGGAGAGCAGACCAGTATCAAAGACTTGGTGAGGAAGCTAGCAATATATGTTACTTTCCCTCTACCTTATTATGTTTGTGTAGTTCAGAAACTGACACTGAACATCACATCTATCTATGTAGCTCAAACTCCCTGTGGTTTGCATAATTTCACTTTAGAAGAGGAAAGAGAAGAAAGTCATAAGGGGGTCTTCTTTTGATTTTACTGCTTTACTTGACCCTTAGGGTTTTAACTAACGCCATTCATCAGAGTTGCATATTTGGCAAACCATGTTTAAGACAGACCACCAAGTCCTTAAAAATCTCTTTTTTTTACTATTTGTCCAGCACTGCAAGAAAAACATAAGTTTGATTATCTTCTCCCAAGATACAATACGTCATATTTTGGAGGATGTAGGATGGATATATGTTTCGTTGCTATCTGTCCTCTAACAGGTCTTCTCTTTAAGTCTAACAGATTAGTATCCTTTGTGATTCCAGTACACATTCAACAAGCAGATAGTTAGTTAAAGGTATTTTGAATGTCAATTCATTATTTGTGATTGCAATAGGTGACTTGGAAGGAGCCTGCCTGCCTTAAGCATTTTAAATCTATTTTGTATAAATGACTGACGCTCAAATGTTACATATCCAGTAGATCTATAATGCACAATTGGAAGCAAATATTTACAAAGGAGATGTGAAACAGGTATTATATTTTCTCATATGCCATTTCCTTACCTTCAAAAACTCTAAGAACCTCCTGTCTGACATATTTTTTCATTTCCTCAAATGAAATTGAATCAGCCTGAAGAAATAAAAAATGAGGGAGCTTAAGAATAGATGGCTTGGGCAACGAAATCATCAAAACAAATAACATTGTCTTCATGTTTCTATTAAGAGCTCTTCAACAATAAAATTTATAAATAAAATTCATGTAATGAAAATCTGCTAGCATTACTACCATCATAACCATTCCTGCCACCATACAAACAATGCTATTGCCTTCAAATACTTGTTTCTCAATTATTTGTCCAGAGTTTTATTCAAGAAAGAGATGGCCAACTCCAACCAATGAACAGCATGCAGACCTGAAGGCCCAGAACTTATTCCAACTGCAATTTCTGAATATAAAAATAGGATTTTCTGCCCTTCTGGTGTAGAAAACATATAAAAGCTGTTGTTTGATCTTTAAAATGGGCTTAGAATAGAAACCCATTTCATTATCTTTGTTCATGATAAGTTCTTCCCATTAAATAATGCCATTTTGCCCACTGCAGCTTTACCCTTTCCAAAACGTTACGTGCAGCACATAGCCAATGAAGGTTGTCCATTCCCTGCCCTTCAGCTTACCGGTATTCCTGGGACACCTGGAGGGCCCTTTGGACCTGGAGATCCTGAACTGCCTTTTTGCCCTGCAGATCCAGTAGGTCCTAGGGGCCCTTGGTCTCCTGGTAAGCCAGGCTTCCCCCTTTCACCTTGTGGGCCCCTATCTCCCGGTATACCTTGATCACCCTGTTGAAACAAAAAAAAAGCATGCCGTGTCAAATACTTTGCTTGAGCTTTCATTTATCTTAAATCTCTTGAAAATGAAACCATTAATGATAATTAGAGGGGTGCAGTCCTTTGTATTTCCAGCCAAAAACATCCTTAGAGCTTTGCAAGGGTGCTTACATAGCACTTTCTGCATGTTCTTAAACAAACTTTTTTTCCCTTAGGATTGGACAGCCACACTATTTTGGAAAAAGAAGAGTAACCAGCGGGTGCATTTCTGCATGTTTTGAGGCATATTTTTTTGCCTTCAAATTCAAAACACTTTACAGTCCTACTAAGTAACATTTCTTTACACTACAGAATAACATTCTGTGAAAGAACCACACAGAGAAGACCAAGAAAACAGGAATGCGTTAACAAAACAACCAGAAAATCTCATAAAAGTTCTACTTTCTTATCAGCTATAAGGGTTTAGCACCGCAAAAGAAAGAAAATATAAGAAAATAGACGACTGAAGTATTTGATTCAAAGAAAGAAAGATCCATAGGAATTCCTATTCTTCTAATTATAGTTTTTTTTAAATACAGCAAATGCTTAAAACAGATCCTTCTTACTTAGTTTATCTACTGAATTTTGGATTAAATAACCCTAACCCTAACCCTAATGTGTTTATCATAAGGGCTGTAAAGACAGTGTTGTCTACAATCCAAAATAAATTGAAATAAGTCCTCGTTGTAATATTAATTATATAAAGTGATTCATTACTCAAACTGAAATTATGAAGGTGACACATACAACTTAGATTTGATATATTTATGAATCTACTCCTTCAACAATGGATAACTATATAAATCAGCCTTCTCCAGATTCATGTCCTCCAAATATACCAGAATTGCAAAAATATCAAAAATTCCACCCCGAATCTCATACCAGTGTCGTTTTTTTTTTCATTCAGGTTGAAGAATTTTTTTTGGCTTCTTGAGGACATGAATCAGCATCACGAGTTTTCTTTTCTGAGCACTAAAAAGGCTCAAATATTAAAAATGTCCTGTAAACTTAATAGAAACAAATGAGGGAGAAAATATATGATGGGGAAGATCTGGCTTGACAGTAATAAATGTGAAAAGGATAGATCAGTAGCTGTCTTGCAGCTGCTAAAAATCTAATACTATTTGGAGATGCCTTAATAGGAGTATGGAGGTCAGAATATGGAAAATAATCATCGCACTCTAAGTCAGACACCATTTAAAATACTGCATCCAGTTCAGGTCGCTTTGGTCCCAAACTTAGAATGAATTCATTAAGACTTCTAAATAATCTGCCATTTTAAACTGTTTGATTTCCATTGTATTAATATCCATCAAAGCTATAATACTTCAGTTTATATGCATTTATATCTACAAGTATGCATGTAAATCGCAAATAATAAGCTGGATAAATAGTATAACAATTGGCAAAGTAACTTACACGTTCTCCTTTGGGGCCTCTATCACCAGGTTTACCCATTCCACCCTACAAAAAATGGAAAGTATTGCTAAATATGTATATTCTTGCTGACAAAGGCCAAAAGCTCAATTATATTCTGTATACATAAATAGTTTTCTTACCTGAGCACCAGGCAATCCATCTTTCCCATTTAAGCCCTAAGGAAAAAGAAACATAATGATTTTCATATTACCAAAGGTCTGAATTTTGCTATCTATATCTTAAGACAGAACAGAACATAAGCATAAAGCCCTCAGAATGCAAAATGTCAACTGATAAAGTGACTGAAGACAGTTGGCAGTTGCCCCAAGTCTTACTCATTCAGGGTCCAAAGGGCTCAATGCATTCTTCAATCACATGACCACAAAGTGGTTCTACCTGGCTGTCGGACTTAGAGTAGCATTTAATGCCTGCAAATTATCAATAAAACTAACTTCTAAACTAATATAATAAAATTACCCATTACTATATAGATACCTGGGTATCTATATATCTATAAACTTTTATATCTATAAAAGTATGCACTTTTATTATTGTGAGGTCAATTTCCTTTACAGGTATGTTTAATTGCTGAGGAGCGTAAAGATAGTTTTATCACTTTTCCCTTGTAAGACAATGGAAAATCTCAGTAAATTTTAGCAGTTTCATTTTGGGGACCTGAAGAGGAGTAAACAATAATTTTGGCCGGGTAGCTTTTCAGGGACTTAATAATAATAATTAATTAAAATAAATTGATCAGATTATGGCATAAATTGGTTATGGTGGTCCCAGGATTATCGACACATTGGATACTATACCAAAAAATCTTGGATGGCATTTAGAAAAACTGCATTAACAAAATTTCCATTTGTCAATTGCAAAAGACCACGTTGCTTGGATCTGTACATGTATTATGCTGATACATTACAACTTCTTAGATTCTTGGGAAGAGCCTGATGCATCTAAAGACCAGCCCTAGTTAAAGAACTGGCAGCTGTGACTTCACATGATTGTGAACAAATAATAATAATATAACCATTTAATAATTGGCCATTAATTAATTAGCTGGAAGAAGAAAAAACAAATCCCTGTCTTGGGTCATACCAGAATCCCTTTTGAATTACTCACTGGTATTCCTGATGGCCCTTCTGGCCCTGGGAAGCCAACATCTCCAACAGGGCCTCTTTCACCCTAAAGGAAAAATAAAGAGTTTCTTATATTAACTGAAAGCAATCAGAATACTAATACTATTATGGGAGTGCGGAAACCTAAATGCTCTTACAGGTTCTCCGGGGATTCCTGGTGGACCTGGAGCGCCATGCTTTCCCTGTGAAAATAAATACATAGAAAATCACCTTTAAAAATGAATTATTTAGTCTGCTCTGTAATTATGGCTGTTTTAATGTATATTAGATGACAGTATATTACACTGATATTGCCTGAACAATGAATTCTTCCTTAGTTATAAAAGCTTTTGGTTCCATTCTTATATATACAAACTATACTAATGTAGCCTACTCACCCTAAATTCAGTGACACTTACTTCTGAACAGTAAAGCATCTTTAAAAAATTTTTTTTTAAATATCTTGAGATTGTTAAATCTTCCTAGGATATAAATTGATCTCAAAATACTTTTCAGATGGCATAAATTAAGTGGAGCTTTAGTTATAAAAATATATCATAAAAAGAAGAGTCATAGCTTAAGTGCTGCATGTGTTAGTCCTTCAACCCCAAAATTTGCTCCACAAAATGGAGCAAAATTGTCACATTACTGTTTTCTATTCCCCCACACTTAAATCAAAGTGAGAATCAGAGCAGAAAACCCCTAGAAGGTGAATTGCTTCTATTCCTATGTTACATGTGTATAAGTTGGATGAAAATTTGAAAAGATTTTGGTATCACTCTTTCCAATGATATCACATTAATAGATGCCCCCCCCAGACTCTCAACAAATCAGGAGGTTGATCTGTAGCCCAGCTGAATGTACCCATTGCAGTAATACTATAAAATGGATTACAGATAGAACAAAGAAAAAAATAGAGAAGATCAGATATTCATTCATTCATTCATTCATTCATTCATTCATTCATTCATGCAATTCTTCCATGACAGATTTCTTAATTCTGAATGTAGGTGTGGACTTGTTTTTTCATTGTCTTTCTAGCATAAAACAAATAAGGAATAATTCTTCTTGATTTGCTAACCACAAAAAATTTTCCTCTAAAACTGAATGCTCAACACTTTCTAAATATGGAGATCATTTGTAAAAAGAAAAAGTTAAGATTAGTTATTTGGGTATAGTTCCAAATTCTTTTGAAAATTCAAAATGAGATGGCAAGTAACATAGGAGGTATTTTATAGTAAGAAAAGAGCATATAAGAAAAGATTAATGATTAGGTATGACAATTTTGATTCTGAACATCCAGAAGAGTATTTGGTTACAATTTCCAACAGTTTGAACACATTGTTATACAATGCATGACTAGTAGACTTTACTCTTATTATTTACTCCAGTTATTGTGATTACTATTCACTTCCACAAAATGGAAACATACTTACAGGTATTCCTGGAACTCCTGGAGGTCCCACTGATCCCTGGTCACCCTAAAAAAGACATACTACATTGCAGTATTTCCAAAGTATATATCTTTACTCAGGACATGACACTTTACCTTAAATTATCCCAAAAAATCTTCAAGGCATGAACTTTTTACATGTAGCCATATGTAAACTGTATGTATGTATGTCACAATTGTTTTGCCATATTCAACAGGAAAACAAAGACATGAAGGTTTCTGAGTGGTGGACTACAAGTATGGGAAGACTGGAAAAACAGGGTAGTTTATAGCCAGGAATAATGACCGTGATTGTGATAATAGTAACATGAGAATATTCAAATTCTTTTATCATACAATTAATTCTGTTATAATCTCCTTTTTGTCATTTATTAACCTCACTGCATGGATAGGACATTCTCTTTTCCTAAATTTGTATTTCTACTACAATTAAGGCAATCTCAATTTCCTGCCAACTTGATGCTTAAAGAACATAATAGAGAAGCCTATTGAAATAAAGTCACTTAAATCTAATTTATTCCTGGAATATACCTATTAAGAGTCCACTACAGTAGTAATAGAACTTCTACTATCCTGGCAACTCCTGCCAAATGCACTATAACTATATAATGTAGAGTATATAATACTCTAATAAACCAATATCTGATTTGTTTCTCACATTCATCTCATATACATATAGGCTTGTAGCTACAGGCAAAATGACAACTTATGTGAATATTTATAGTACTTTATAGTACTTATCAGCTTTTGTAATCTGATATACTGATTTCTGAAAAGGATGCTCTGGAGGCACAAATACTCCTATGTATAATTCAAATAGACCACAATGAAGAATCTACCAATTACAATCTCAAGACGTCCAGAGGAGCAAGGTGGAATTTTATCACTAATATTAGGAAAAGACACAATAGCAGCTTCCATTCTTTTTTCTTTTGCCAGGGAAGGAAGCATTATAAATCAAAGCTATTTAATAGAAGGTAACAAGTTGCTCAATAACAAGTTGCTCAATAACAATATAGAAAGATGATTTGCAAAGATTAGGAAAGCAAAGTTTATACAGATTGAATCTGCATCTTGTAATAGAAGCGATCATATGCTTTGTCTTGGTATTTTGTACTGTATGATTTTAGCTATGGTGGTTTAGAAACGAAGGTTTATGGTTACTGTTTTAGGAATCCAGCCAATGTTTTTCATAAAAACATGGTTAACTAAGCCATGACTTAATGCTATATGTAAAATCAAGTATAGTTTTTTCTTCCCCCACCCTAAATTTTATCTGAATTGACAGTACACTCCATTTGGATTCACAGGCCATACCATAGTTGCCAGCCTGGTGCAAAGCAGTTTGCCCAAAAGAAATAGCAGTTAGTGTCCAAGAATCATCAGCCAATATTTTTGTTGTGCATAGCAAGCTTTTCTTTTACCTTCAACTTCTTCTGTGAAATTGCCCTAGCACAAACAGCAACATCTCATGTGCCTGGTACTGTCATAAGACTAAGGTGATATCCATTTGCTTAAAATACTCAGTTTTGCTGCTATTGTAAAATTTAAATTATTCTGTTCTAAATGGAGGCATTTCCTATATGATTTAAATATGTAAAAGAGAATTGGAAAAGAATGATAATTGTCAGTAGGTAAATGCAATCAATTTTCCACATTTATTTTGCGATTAAAATGCTACCTTTTCTCCTGGTAGTCCTTCTAAGCCTGGTAGTCCCATTGGGCCCGCTTCACCCTTGAAAAGAAACAAAAAGACAATAGTTTCTGATTTCAACACCCGCTAAGTAAATCAAGTCAGATGTATTTCACGAGCTGCTAAACACACTGCTTACTTGGAAATGACAATTTTTGCCCTGCTGAGCATTTTAATGACTTGAAACTAAGATTCAGATTCAAGACTGTTTTCTGTGTGATGTCTGGCTATACAGTATTTAGGTCTCACAGGAGCATAACTTGTGATTACATTCTCTTGCACAAATAAGAACTAATGGCCATTTTAGCTTCTTTTAAAAGGATCTGAGCCTAGTACTAAATTGTTTTCCATCATCACATCTGATAAAATTTAATTCCATAGTTCAACTATATGTACATAAAGTGGTTCCTTTTATAAGGTCAGACTCTCTCTTTTAGCTTCATAAGTAAACCAAATGGTCAATGTTGGTTTCTAGTTTTGAAATGGGACAAAATGACTTCCATAAATCTCCTCTCCACCTGACATTATGTTCTCCATGGCCATTTGCTTTCTTTCCCTAACTGAGACTAACTATCCAGAGGGAGAGAAGAAGGTAAATGGAAACCAGAAATGGAAACTAATGACCAAACACATAAGGGCACATCTTACAAATAAGGACTCATTTTACCCATTACATACCACAGCTCCAGTCTCCCCCTTTGGGCCCTATAAGAAAATAATACATCATTTATTTATGAGACTGATACTCCATGAAGACTGACCCAATGGTTTTATGGCCTTTTATCAGAATCAAGAATCTTCCACTATCAAATGAATTAGCCTATAAAATATATTATTTGATGGTTTAGGAACCATCATTCCACAAATGTTCTGAGTTTAGGAAAAAATGGTATTTGAAAAATAATCTGGGGAATGCCTTTATTTTCCATGTACTATAATACTTTTACTCCTCAATATATGCAGTGAATTACTTTGCAAGAAATAGATCATTACAGCAGATTATTTGTTTGTTTATTTATCATGTTTCTTAACTACCCATTTCCCTCAAGATAATTTATCATTTATCCACAAATAATAAAATAATTCATATTGATTCTTCTCTATGAATAAACTCATGCATCCACTGGGGTTAGGGTTGGGCAAGAATTTCTGCATATATAGCTATTATTTTTAATAATGATCTTTGCATCTTTATAAAATAAAATGTTTTCTTTTGAAATAAATGATAACCAATTTTAAAAGCCCATTTTTAAATGGAAAGAATGAGGCTAATTGGTTTAGTGTAAGTCTTGAAATCTGATTTTTTTATTTTTGAGAGAACCACCCTTAATTCTCATTTCACTTTGGATCAATATTTGTTCTTTTTAGCAACAATTGTAGAAATCTGGACAAATAGGTTCTTCAAATGGAATCAAGGTTCCAATCTTCTGATATAATTTTCTGTAATCATTTGGCACGCTGATCTAAAATTCA
The DNA here is from genome assembly GCF_049901715.1 of Pseudonaja textilis. Taxonomy (NCBI): domain Eukaryota; kingdom Metazoa; phylum Chordata; class Lepidosauria; order Squamata; family Elapidae; genus Pseudonaja; species Pseudonaja textilis. The sequence continues at coordinate 117,448,499 of NC_141990.1, forward strand.
AGGAGAAAATCTGACAGGACTTTTTTTTTTAAAGAAATGCCAGAAAAGATATCTATGAATTACTCCTTCTGGGTACTAATGAATCTGTTTAGCAATGAATAGGCTCCATCTCCAAGTAAAAAATTGTATATTGTAGCTGCATCTGAGAAATGATTGTTAAAATACAATCTCAGAGAAAACTTAAAATGCAATTCTTTATATCTTATTGCTCTCAATACATTATTTTAAAATAGAAACATGTTTACATTGGCATCTTACATTTAATACTTCTACAATTCAGTTTTCCTAATAAATGACTTTAATATATTGAAGAATATTATATCAATTTGCAGTGAAATGTTGAGTGTTCAGTTTCACAAAAATATTAGTTAAATATCCTAGCAGCGATCCTTGAAATCACTGATAATAAACTTACATGCCTTTCCTCAGTTAAATATTGATAAAGTCAATTTTTCACTTCAAAAGCATGTGTCAAAATATTTCCCAAAGCAGCCACTCATAGTAAACAGTAAAAAACCCAAATCTTGAGAATAATATTGTCTTGACAGGCCTGGCTTTTATATAGATCATAATATTTATTATTCTTTGTAGAAACCTCTCCAGTGCTGTACTCAACTATTCTTATCAAATGCTTGCTTATGAAACATTACTCATTCCTATGATTTCTTTCTTTTGAAATAAACCCTCATTTATTTTACTGTCATCAACAAATCTAAACTATAGAATACTTTATTGGCCAAGTGTGATTGGACACACAACGAATTTGTCTTGGTGTAATACTCTCAGTAAATTACTAAAAAAGCATTTTTTCTGCTATCCATTATCTGATCTATCTGAATGAAAAATTCTGTGTTTATCTTTTCAATTAATTAATCTCATATATATGTAATTTGTTGGAAAACTGTCATTAAAGAGATACTTGGAAACTGTTTCCAATCATCTCATTATGTATCAGAAAATTACATTAACTATAATTGTGTCAATTTTTTACAGGTTGATAAGAAACAAGAGGTGATTCTAAAGGGATATTTTTCACCGATTCCAATTCAATTTTTCATTTCATTCCTTTTTTGTTGAGTGAAAAAGTTCTGGAGATTTGTTAGGTAAGTTATTACAACTTCTTTTCAGAAGTTATTTTATTTGTTATGGTTTTTATTTTTAATTGGCAGCTTTTTCTGACAAATAATATATTAAAGATTTCCTTCTCCAGAAGCTCTTGGGAAACCAAAAGATGCTTAACTTCCACTATACTTTTTGATCTAGACTTATTTTTGTCAATACTGTAGCATTTCAGTTACCTTTTTCCATTTTTTGTCAAAAGACTAAAGTCTTTAGCTGAGGATAGACCAGATCCTGGCTCTCCCAATGTGAATTCAACATCTTGAACACAAAACTACATTGGACTTACACAGGCAAAGTGGGAGGCCTGCACATACAGTATCAGAATGCTGTCATAGAATCAGGACAACTGCAACCCAGTGAAGTTCATTGTGTAGGACTGCACTATGTAGTAATATGCTATTTTAAAAATAAAATTATAATCTTCATGTTTAAACTCTTTTGAATTTTTTAAAAGTAATTGAACATGGTTTTTATTTCTAATTGTAAACTGCATGGACCAAGATTATGATACTCATTGGACTTGACAGGCTTATCATCTCTAACTATGCTGATTTATAATTTGATTTTTTCAACCATTTTTTTCTTCCATGTTTTTTTCTTCCAAAGTCCAAAATCATAATTTTTAAAAATGTATAATGTCACATTGAAAAATACTCTGAAAGACATCAAAATGAAGTGGAATCTAGGTACTAGTTAATATTACTACTATGCAAAATGCTGTTTTTCTTTTTAATCAGTCCTGTTTCTGGATGGAAACAAGAAAGTATTGCAACTTCTACAAATTTGGATGTATAATCATATATAATAAATATCAAACTATAATAATGCCATACTTACAGGAGGCCCAGGGGGACCAGCATAACTAGAACTTCCCTGCAAGGGAAAAAAAGACTTCATATTAAATTAAATTTTAAATCTTGTAAAATGACTTATAGTTAGTTTAGTGCCATTGGCCTTACTTTTTTTAATTGATCTTTTGTGGAGTAAGAGTATTTTGTTTTATGTTATGGAATACTATAAGTTTTAGATGTAAAAGATGTGGATAGTTCTTAGAAGATCTGCATTGATTTTTAAAAAAATGTAAACTATTAAAACTTTTCTATTTTGCTATTTTTAATCAATAAAAACAGGATATACATTCAACAAGAAAAAAATGTTTTCCATGCTATGAAATACCTGTAGTTTATATAAGCTGCTCATGCCACTACTTTCACTATATGACATACCCTGAAGAAAAAGTAAAAAGAATATATTAATGAGAAACCTTAAAACTCATAATAAGTCCTGATAACTTCTAAGATATCAGCACTACATATTCTGAGACAAGAATATGAAAACAGAAATTCTCCTAAACCAAAAAGCAGGTTTGGGAAAATTCTGGATCTCCAGGATCAACCTATAGGTTTCCTCCTGTTCCTAAGCCACCTTACTCCAATTTTCTAGCTTTCTCCAGGGCAGGGTAAACTATGAGGCAGAATGACTCTGGCTTGCACTTAGATGGCCTTCCATTTGACCATGCAAAAAGCAAAGTCTTGAAGGAGTTGCACAGATTGACATTTCCACCTCCAAAGCCTTTTTTTCTATGCAGTAAATGATTGGAAAATATAATCCAAATGTTTTCAAGGACTATCACTGAATAATATTTCTCCATTTGTTGCTGCAAGGAAAAGGTCTCCATGAAGAATGAGACGGGAGAACTTCCCTGCTTTGATTCCATGGACTATCTTTCTCCAGGAAGATATTGTTTCTGCTTACAGAAACAGATCGTGTTAAGACCAGGCATTTCTCTAGGAATAAAGCGACTGATAACATTTGACCTATTGAAGCTGTTAGGAAATTAATTCTAGCTCCAGAGTAGATTCAGTTTTTCCTTGATACAGACCTTTCCTGTTGATATATTACCCTAACTTTGGGAATCTATTCCACTAAAATCATGCTATGAAATATTTTAGGACTTCAGCCACTTGTAAGAGAATTCAAATTACTTACAGGTGGTCCAGGCTTCCCAGGAGCACCCTCATTTCCCTAAATCAAAAAAATAATAACACTCTGAAAAGACCTGTTCCACAGAGACCAGTAAGATTTTATAGAATATACACAGATAATACTTGCATTTAAAATGTGTAGTACAAAGTAAACAATATTTAGAATTGTTAGAGCTCGTTCACATAAAAATGTTTTTGAATGCTACCTCTTATTTCAGTGGCAATTCAAAAAGTTCTCTGCACTTCAGTTTAATGATTAAGAAATATTCTAATCTAACCATGGGGACAATTACCATGCAAATTAAAAACTTAATTCTATTCTTTTACTTGCATTTTAAAAAATATATTCAGAAGAAAAAGACCAAATCAACATTCTTTATGTGAGTGCTGTAATATACCATCAGTAACTATAGTACTTCACTGTAGGATACAGAATTTGGCAGATAGATTACTAAAGTTAATAAAGTTGAAAAAAATGGAGATATTTTATTGAAGATAAAAATATTTTTTTCTAAATAACTGCCACCAGTTCCCTGTGACAAATTGTCTCCACAATGCTAAAAACTTTATGACAAATTGTCTCTGCAATATATAAATTCAGCATATAAAAATGAAAAGAAAGTGCACTGCTCTATTTTAAAAGATGGCATTGATAGTGATTAATCTGTACTATGAAACAAATTGTTGTAGCAGAAGGCATTCATTCTCAAATGAAGAACATTAAACCACAGGTGGGTTATGAGAGTCTCGAGAATGCTGTTGACATTGAAGATCTTGGAACACTTCAAACTTAAAGGTTTTTTTTAAAGAACTCATCTATTCTTAGTACATTTCAAAGAAATTATTTAAACATGTTTAAGAAATTAGTTTTGGGGTTTACATGTTGATAAATGACCATATTGTGAGTCATAAACTTTCAGCAAAAGGATGAGATCAGAAGTACTACAATTTCACTTCCGGTTGTAAGGCTTCGGCGGTGGCAGGAATCCGCTTCTCTGCGGGTCCCTGCTGCACTCGCTGTCAAGGTACCCCCGATCCAACTGGATTTGGGGGTTGTCGCTGCCCTGAAGGGGCAGCGGAAGACAGAGGAGATCCGGGCAGGGGTCTGGGGACATCGCACCCCCCTTCCCCAGCCGGCTAGACTCCTTTTTCCCGAGACGGATGAGCGGCTGTCTCCATGGCAGCCATAAAGGATTCTTCAACCGGATAAGTTTGCGCAGGAGGAAGTCTTAGAAGGAGAAGTTTTCTTGGCTAAACCACGACATTATGTTACTTTTAAAACACCCTGGAAACCTGATTTTGGATTGATTCATTTGTTTCCAAAAGAATCTGTTACATCGGCTAAAGTGCTGAAGGAAAGTTCACTCCCCCTCCCTACGGAGAAAGCAAAGGAGCACAGAAAAACTTGCTCTCTAAAGGTAAAAATAAGCTCTTTGTTATAAGTGGGAAGGGGAGGACTAAAAAAAAAAATTTTTTTTTAAACTTTGCTGGAGGAGACACCTTGAAGATTACAAGACCATTAATTAATGGTAATACGGCTTTTAAAATATATCTGGGATTTTGCCTCTGGAGAAAAAACTGTAAAGAGAAGAAGAGGAAAAAAGTTTTGTTTGCTTGAATTGTTTGATAACTCTGACATTTGGAAACTACTTCAAGATTGAAAGCATCTGGGTTGTTTTATAATGGTACCACCGGTTGATGAACTGAAAATGGAATATGAAAAATTAAAAGAAAGACAACAAAGTGGCAAGGATTCTTTGGGAGCTGCCTTCCATTTTTTAGAAATGGCGGTTTCTATGTACCAGCAAACACTGGAGGAAGGAGAAGGAGAAGAAGAAGAAGAAAAGGAAGAAGCCATCTTTAATGGACTAAAAAGTTTGATTAAGAAAGAAAATGGGAAGGGAGGAAGGGAAAAGGAGAATTTAAGATTTAATAAAACAACCAAGAAAAAGAAAAATAGGTTGAAAAGAAGGTACAATGTTAGAAAGCAATTGAAAAGAGAATTACAACAGAGAGGGAAATTTAAAAAGGGGGAGAGGAGAGGAGGGGGCAAAAAGACCAGATTGGAGAAGAAAGGGAGGGAAAAAGAAAAAAAAAGCCACGGGTTAGGACAAGATTTTTTTTAAAAAAGTTTTTTTTTTAGAGATGAAGGTTGATAGATAGCTTATAATTAAAGAAGATTCTGCAAGAGTGCATAAGATAGTATTGTAGTATTTGTATTTGGAACAGTTTATTGGAATATTTAATGAAATATTAATGTTTAATAATGATGGATGTTGATATTTGATTAAATATTAGGAGACTTGTTAAATGATTAATGCTTAGTTAAAGTTTAATTTGTTAGTGTTTTAATATTATTATAACTTTAGTATTTTATTTTTTCTATTCTAAAACAATGTACTTATCAGAATTAGAATTAGAATAGAAATTATATATTTAATTATACTATGTTTACTATTCTTTTATTTTAAGATTCAATATGTAGAAGGTACTAAGCAGAATCAGGATGGAAATTATGTATTATTTTAAGCTTTATTTTAGAAGAAGGCGTCATACTTCAAAAGCGATTACAGGGGAAATTTTTTGTTAAAGGGAAGAGATACATAGATGTTTGGTAAAGAACGGACAAAAGACATAAGTATAATGACTTTGAAATAAGATGAAATAAATAAAATATAATTAAGAGAGTGAAAAGATGGGAGAAGTTATATAGAAAATACAAAATGGTTAATAAGATATGAAGGGTATATAAGGTGGGCATGAATTTGATTTAGGTCTGTCAAAAAAGATGTAACCTGGGGCTAAGTCACTTTTCAAAAGAAGTTTTATGTTTTATGTTTAGTGTGTGGATTATCTATGTTTGATTCTAAATTAATAAAATCTCGGAGAAATGAAATTAAAGGGAGAGAAATTGGGAAAAGATATGTATAAATGATAACTAAGGAGGTTTTTTTTCCTCCAATGTTTTGCTTTAAGTGTGATAATTTGGAACCATGTTTTAAAAAATAATGCTTTATTTGTCTTGTTGAAATTTATAAGTAATTCTTAGAAAGGAGGTTTTATACCTCTATGTGTTATGTTTTGTTTGTCTTTAAAAATCAATAAAACTTGTTCTTAAAAAAAAAAAGAAGTACTACAATTTCTGCTATCAGGAACAATCAATGTTTGAGCACATATTTATTGAGGGTCAATTACCACTGAGATAAGAGATAGCATTTTAAAATATTTCTATGTGAAAACGCTCTAACAAATTTAGTTATTACTTTCTTTGTATAGCTATGCAAACTATGTAAAACCACAAATCCATCTTTGAATTTCAATAAAATGAAAGATTCAATCTCAATAATGTTAAAGGGTGTACCTGGAATTCCTTATTTAACTAAGAAGAAATTAAGTAGAAACAACAAAAATGCTTTTAGAGGGGTATGTGTGAACTGTGAAGAGTAGCAGACCTTCTCGCCTTTTGTTCCTGGTGAACCAGGATGTCCAGATCTTCCTATTGCGCCCTGTAAAACAAAGAAATTACACAAAACAAAAGAATTTAATGTCATAACATTTAGAGTTTGAAAGCTGTGCTTTTGGAAAGTAATCTTAAAGAAATGATTTTGTGCAATTATTTATTTAAACATGTATTTTATTTCATCTGACATATCAGATATAAACCAAAACCAACATTGTAGAGTGTACCTTTTGCAGATAATGCATTTCATACAACTCATCTCAGTGTAAGACTGACAATTCTACTAAAAGAGAATTAGGGATATGACCACCATTTTATTGCAATTACTGCAAAGTTTTCAAGGAATATTTTCTTTCAAGTTATTGCATTATTTGTTTAAATTCCAATACTGTTATCATGTTTAGGAATTATGAGATGTTCTTTTTATATTACAAAATACCATGGAAATCCTTTGTTCATATCTTCTTTTGAGATGTTATTAAAACTGTTACAGCCATTCTACATTCCTACTGATCCCCACTGAGGTACCAACCAGATCTGACCCTGCTTAGCAAGGAACCAACTAAGATATTTCCTTTTTCTGTAACCTATCAAGTACAATTATTTGCACTCAATTTAGAAAATCATCTTTCAAGTCATATTGAGAAGAACATTGAGCAGCAGCTGTCAAGTTGTTAGGCTGCAAGATTTCACTGGCAAATATAAAATTAAATACTTACAGAAGGTCCTGGTGGTCCTACCACACCAGGTAGCCCTGGAATTCCTTGAAGGCCCTGAAATAAATCAAAATATGAGAATGGGAATATGTGAACTATGCTTGGGTGTCTGTGATATTTGTTTAAATCATTGCCAACAATCTTTACCTAAATATACAGAAAATGCAGTTATATAGCAGTAAATATTTTCTATACACAATTAGTTTGGATGAATCAAACATTATACTAATTGGTAAGAAGGTTCCTAAACACATAGGGAAAAAAGCAGGTACTAATTCAAGTTTACAATAAAACTGAATATACAATAAAAGAGAATATTGAAGAAACATTAAAAACTCTGGAAATAGAACATGTTTCTTGATACCATACTTTAATTCTCCCTTTCGGCATGGGAAAAGAACCCATTTCTAGTGCATGTATACTCTCGAAATTTTCCTGTGAGGTTTATTCAAAGATCAGTGGAACCAGAAACATTTTCAGATTGACTTAAAAGTATAACCCTGCTTTGCTGATTTTGAAACTATATTTTGTTCAGATACAATCTGCTGTCCTAGATAAAGGATTAATTTAGCCTCTGGCTATGTGATAGAATGTGAGAATCATTCAAGAGTGCTAGATTGTCTAAGAAGCTTATCATCTGTGTAGCAGTGTGACTCTTGCTCAGAAGCCAAATGAGTCCGGGTGGCACCCTACCGATCTAATAAAAAGATTTGCATTCACTCTGGAGTCTCTTAAAAGTCTAATTGCCAATTATAAACCAGCCCTTTTATTTGGCTTTGCCTTTTGCTCTTTACTCTGAAGAGTAAAGTATTGTTAAGAATCGCTTGATGTCAGGTGTCTGGATTTTTTTTGCTATTGCAGTTTCTTTGACTGCATTGTAAAGGAACCCCATAAGGATACTGTGAAACACACAAATATATAAATATAATTGCTTGCCTGCAGTGAATTTGAAATAATTCTTGCTATTTTATTGAACAGGTTTCTGCTATATTGGTGCTATATTACATAATGCCATTATTGCTATATTTTTTTTAATCTTTGCTAATGGACATTGGAGCATAAGGCATTCATAGTTGTATACAGATGAAACTGTATTTAAGCCTCTGCTCACTTTTTTTTTATTAAAATCAATTAAATATGGTGTTTTCCCCAAAGCAAATTTATTCTGATAAGCTATTTGTCAAAGTATATATGATTAGCCCTTGTATGAGGACCCAGATTATTGGGGGCAATATGCTGACCCTGTAAATAGCTTAGCAAGGGCTGGAAAGCACTGTGAAGCGGTATATAAGTCTAAGTGCTATTGCTATAGCTGTTCAGCTACCAAGTGGAGACATGGCCAATTACACAATGTTGCAAAATCCACTATTCTCCTTTATAGAGAGAAGAGAAATAGGTAGCAAACAGAATGAGGTAGGGAAAAAAAGAGGAAGAAAGGGAAAAAAAGGGAGAGAATGAAATGAAGAAAAAGACAGGCTGATGGACTAAAGGCAGGAAAAAAATGGAAAGAGATTTATGAAGAAGAGAAAAGGCATGTTATTCATCAAGAGATGATTTATTCAACTGAAAGCAAGAAATAACCTTCCATTTAAATTTCCTAATTTAAAAATGTTTTTGGGGAAAAAAACAACCACTCATTAAAAATCCCTTTATCTGAAAGATCCTTGGTCATGTGGGAATCCCTGAACCTGCAGTCATGTTTTTTTAGGCAGAGGAGATTTTTTGCACTCAGTAATATGAATAAGGAAAATCATTTTTTTGCAGGAGGCTGGGAAAGCATGAAGTAAATTCACTTTGTGAGGAATGGATGGTGGAGAAATGCTTTCTGTATGTCAAAAATGTCTTGCTTCCTAGGGATGTAGTGAGAGGATTAATAGATGTGGCAGTGACAGCAGCAAGGCTTGTTAAATCAAATGCCTGAAATCCTAGAATGAAGACTTGGAAGATGACAAGGGTAGCACTAATAGGAAAACTATTCTAGTTACAGCAGGAGTAGATCTTCATACCTCATCGCCTTTCTCTCCCAGAAGACCAGGAAATCCACGTTCCCCTTTGCTCCCCTTGGGACAAAGAAAATATACATGACCTGGTTTATAAAACACATTTATTAAAAGGAAACAGTTTCAAGTAATGGATGCTAAAATAGCACAGCAGAGATTGTAACATACTCTTTGTTCCGCAACTCTAACAACTGCATCATCAATGATGGCTTAAATGCATATAAACATTTACATTTTGTAATCCAATAAACACTTGGAGTTGAATCCTACTAAATTCAAGAGAACTGTTTAATTTTCATCGAACTGCAGTATTGATGCCAAATGACAGAGTAAGAGAGATCACTCTGTATATATGAATCAGCTGTTAAAAATGTTCAAGATAATTTTGTACAGGAATTCTCCTTGGTACTTCATTGTTCCTGCATTTTCTGTAAAGTTCAACATTAAGTAGAAAGTAATTTTTTTTAAAAAAAATCATTTGTCCATGTTAAATCAAGAAACCAGACTGAGGGATCTAATCAAATGAGTCCAACAATAAACTAGTAGGACTACCACTATTGCAACTCAGAGGACTCGTGTAGCTCAGACATTGTTATTTTGAAATCAGGTCAAAGTGTAAAATCTGTGAACTTGAAAAATCTATTGCCTTGCCCAGATTCCTTTTCTTATTACGTTTCCTTCATAAATTCTGCTCCTGTGCAGCCATCTCTTTAATTAAAAGCTTTTTTCCAGAAGAGTGGACCAATTAGGACTAGTCACTTATTTTGAGGGGGACGTGCAGGAATGTGGGATGCACATGATCTTTTAATCTGCAAAAATGTTGATTATTTCTGGTAGTGATAACAATGTATTTACAACTTTTAAAAGCAACAACCTTGCATGTATAATTAAATAAAATCCACAAATTATCAAACTTCATTTTAACAAGCTCACATGAGGAACTCACTTTTGACCCTTCTCTTCCTGGGATTCCTGGGGGACCTCTTGGACCAGGATCTCCCTTAATGGCACAAAGACAATGGTAAAGGGATTTAAAAAAAAAAAAAACCACCGTAGCTTTGGAGAATGTATTCAAACAGGACATAATACTAGATATATCTTCCTGACTTCAAGATCTTGCTTATGATAAGTCTGCAATATTGCATTTTCTCTTCTGAGAAAAACATTTTGATCAAAATATCAAAAGCCTTGATGATTATTTTTCTAAGATAGATCTTGATAATGTGAAGCAGAGTGTTGCCTTATTTTGGATTTTTGTTTTTGAAGTGATAAATATACGAATAGCATTAAATGTCAAACTTAAGAAGAAGGCCTTCATTACTCAGGGAACTTCTGTAAACAATTGCTAAAACAAAACTTTAGATAACAAGACTTTGAAAATGCATGGATGTTATATGTGCAGAAAAAATAGTCATTTTATATTTCTATAAAAGAAATATAATGTTTCAGTTTGGTGTAGTGGTTAAGACATCAGGCTAGAAACTGAAAGAAAGTGAGACACAAAGACAGTTAGGTGACCTTGGGCCAGTCACTTTCTCTCAGCCCTAGGAAGGATGCAACTGCAAAGTATTTCTGAAAAACCTTGCCAAGAAAGCTGTAGGGTCATTGACAATTGGCCATGACTGAATGGAAAGGGGGGAAGGGGGAGAAAAGAAACAAAGTCATGCTACAAACAGAAGAAGGACTAAAAACCACAGGCACATGAAACTCTAAATTTACTGAAATAATAAACTCTGGGTTGACTTACCATTCATGATTAATAAAAATTGTGGATGGTGAATTATGAATAAGGAGGGCCATTGATATAGATCTGCCATTGCCTTTAATCATCATGCCATCTACTGTTTATGACTAGGAGACTAGTGCATGCCAAAGACTGATAAGACTAAAAGGACCCAAAACAAGTAGCCTATGAAAATGTGTTTTTAAAAAATTGGTTAGAGTGGCTACAAAAAGGCAATTACCTTGAATAAAGTACTCATATCACCAAGGAGAGGAAGAGCAACCTGTAATTAAACACACTGTTAGATTTGTGCTTACATGAACCCAAAACACATTGTTTTTTTCTTTACTGTATTTGTTTATTCCATCTGTTCAGGTAATTTACTTATATTAAAATTTAGCACTGTTTTTAAAGTTAATAAGGTATGCAGTTTGTTCCATATTTTTGACATTGGGAACGATGATCAATAATTGCAGAAAGCAATCTGAATTTAACCTGGCATTATATAAATTGTTGTAAGATTTTATTGTTACATTTACATTTATTCTTTTCTTTTAATGCTGCTTTTCAGAACTCTATTGTTGATTTTATGGGCCAAACTGAATAACTTAGGGGAAGTATCTAGGAAAGTAATTCAGTTGCTAGGTAATGATCTTCATAATTAGCTAGAACCATGACATTAGAGATGGACTGGCAGTGTCCCCAAGGAGGCTGGCTTTCAATCATCCACTAAATTCTTTAAAACTGAACAATGATGACCAAGGAAAAAAGAAGAAAGAAAAAGAGAAATGAAGGCTAGTTGCTAAACTCTAGTCTTTGTCATTTGAATGCAAGATCTGGATGACTGAGAATCTACATAGACTGAAGCCTTATGAATGATGGAATACATAATTCAGTAGGGTTGCCTATATTTACTTGTTTTGAAATCTGTTTGGCCATTCTCATTTTTCCTTATATTCTCCTTTTCAATTTTTATATCTAAAGGTTTGGCTTTTTTAGTTCCTAAAAGTGAGCTTCTTACTAAAACTATTCCCATGGGCAAGACCACACCATTACACAGTTTCCCTTTATGCTTCCAATTTGCGAAGTCCATCATTGCTACTTTTCTTTCTGTTTTATTAGGACTGAGACAATGGGACAAGTCCTTGGTAGAAGGAAAGAACTCTGCATTTGGACTATCTTAGCAGGAGGTTCAGTTCAACGGGGGGCAGTTTATGAGAATTATTTTTTTAATAGAGGAAACCTTGGAAGAGATGCCTGCAAGGGAGACTTTACATTAAATATCCTCAAAAAACCTAGGAAAAGAGTTGCAGAGAGAATGAGGAAAAAATTCTTCTGAAATTCTTCAGTTTTCCCAATTTCTCTTTCTAACCCAAATCTGAATTATTCCAAATTCCCTCCCAGCTCTTTGGGAGGATTTGAGACAAGGAATTTGACATTCTGCATAACGCTAATTTTTGTAATTGTTCATATAGTATATCTAGGAGCCCTTTCAAAGAGGAGTTATGGGGGTTATCTCAGTTTATATCTTTTCTAGCAATGTAGGGATCATTTAAAGAATTGATTCAAAAATATTTTCAACTCTTCAAATGTAAATAATTAAATATATATTTTTTTTTTCTTAAGTTTTCGCGGGTACTTACATGTATGGCATTCAACTTCGTTCGGGTATTTTCCCACGTCATTGTAGTTGTGCTTTTAAAGTTGTAGCAAGGTTTCAGCAGAATCTCATCTGCCATCATATATATATATATATATATATATATATATATATATATATATATATATATATACATACATACATACATACATATATATATATATACACATACACACACACACACATACACATATACACACATATACATATATTCTTAAGTTTTATATATATATGTGTGTGCATATATATATATATATATATATACACACATGTATGTATGTATATGTATGTAGTCCTCAACTTACAACCACAATTGAGCCCCAATTTCTGCTGCTAAGTGAGACAGTTATTAAGTTAAGTTAGCCCCATTTTATGACCTTTTTTTCCAGTTGCTAAGTCAATAACTAATCACTGTAGTTATTAAGTTAGTAATGCAATTGTTAAGTGAATCTGGCTTCCCCATTGACTTTGCTTGTCAGAAGATCACAAAAAGTGATCATATGACCATGGGACATTGCAACTGCAAGGTTCGTAAAAATGAGTCAGTTGCCAAGCACCTAAATTTTGATCAGGTTGTTGTAATGGCTGTAAATGTGAAAAGTGGTCATAAGTTACTTTTTTCAGTGCTATTGTAACTTTGAAAGGTCACTAAATCAACTGTTGTAAGTTGAGGATTATCTGTATTCAAATTTTAGTGATTGCCTTCAGTGTAAGAGAGTCTAGTTAGTTTATATACATACTGGGTCACCTGGAGGGCCTGGGATTCCTGGCTTTCCATCTCGTCCTGGAATACCCTAAATGTGCATAAAAACAGGGCAGAGTTTGTTGTTGTTGTATTGCTTCTGTTCAAGAAGTTATTACTATCATGTATTTATTAGTACTTACATCAAGGCCAGGAGTTCCAGGAGTCCCAGGTAATCCAGGAGGCCCTCTTGGTCCCTACAGAAGGAACATTTGGAGCATCAGTATCAAGGAAGACTTACACAATAGTAAGCACAATAAAAATATTGACCCAAATTTCATATGAAATATCTTACTTGGAATCCTGGTGTCCCAGGAGGCCCTTTAAGACCCTGAAAAACAAAGCAATGAGTGAATACAATCATCATCATCATCATCCTCATCCTCATCTTCATCTGCGTCAAAAAGGGGGTTATTATTGCTATTGAAAACTTGCCCAAGTAAAAAATCCAATGAGGTTCAGATAGTGCTGGATCTCATGTCTGATTATTCATCAGCACAAATGTTTCACTTAAGGCTGAGATTCTTCTCAGTCAGATCTGTTGATTACAGCAGAATATGATATTGGAAATCATCATAGGAAGCTGCTTTTACCAGTCAGATCATTGTTGAGCCTAATTTAGTACCATCCATTCAGATTGAAAATTTCCCTCAGAGATCTTAGTATGGAGTTTTTCTTGCTCCGCTTAGAGATTCTGCAAATCTTTGCAGTGAGGCACTCTACTCTGAAGACATGGCTCCTTGTAAGTGAGGGAGGAATAAATTTTTTTAACATCCATCTAGCCATCCATCCATCCATCCACCCACCTATGCACTCCTTTCATATGCATCCCTATTAACATTTTACTGTTGAGTAAAGTTTCTCAAGATATTTCTCAAGACCCTTTGTGTAGTTATTAGCAGCTTAGAGGATGAATAATCAAACTCTACAGGCATAGCAAGAAAGCTATCAAAATACCTATAGCCTCAGACCATCTGTCAAAAACCTCTGATAGCAGTTTTTAAAATTATTATTTACTGAGCTATTACTTATTTACATTGACGTGGGATGGTTACAAAAATTCATCTTTTCTTTTAGGGGGTTCTGGAATTTAAGAACCCTTGCTGAAGAGAACAGTTTATTCTCTGATTTAAGACTTAAATGCAAATGTAAAATATACAAAACATGACATTCATAACTGTATAAAATAACAGAGAGAAAAAATTCCAAAACTACTCCACTTCAAATGACATGCTTGGGAGAATAATATGACCCAAAGGCATTTTTATCCTTAAGTAGATATGTGTGGAACTGTGCTTCTGGCTTAGTTGCACTCTGGGAAGAGACAGGAACAATTGCCTTGCTAGGCAGCAATATATAATTCTTTTGTCTCCATTCCCTTGCTAGTCAGAAAACCCAAACAGGAACAACTTTATTTAGTCATTCTATTCAGACATGCTAGCACAGGGGTCAGGGAACTTTTTTACCTCTTACCCCCCAAAAAATTTATAAACGCAGACGTTACCCCTCCCGGCCTCTCCCCCTCCCCGGCCACCTCAGGCTGCTGACACATAATTTGGAGGTCGAGGCGGGAGGAGGTGCCCTCCCCCCCCGCGGCTGGGAAGAAGGCGGGATAGCTCGCTCCAGGGAATGAAATGTCACCAGGCTTCCCGAGGGCTTCTGGGAATTTTCTCGGGGCCAAGGCGGCAGTTGCAGGTGCCTCTTCGCTTCCTGTGTGCCTGGCAGTGATGAGAGGCTTCGGGGAGGGAGCCGGGCTGGCTGGCTAGTTGGCAGGCAGGCAGGGCCTGGGGCGAGGAAGCGGAAGGGAGGATGATATTTGGGAGCCACGGTGACACAAACTGCGCGCAAAAGCGTGCGGTCATCGCAGCGCGGGGAAAGCGTCCCTTTTCCCAAAATGCTCTGCCCTATGCCAGAAGCTCGCCTTCCCTAAAAAACGGGCGGTGCGGCTCTTGCAGAATCTAGCCTGGAGTCATTTCCGACCCAGGAAACAAGGGTGGGGTGGAGGGGATAAATTTGCCTCAAGGGTGTTTTAATAACTGCTGCTATGCCGATAGTTCCGCCATTGGCCAGCGCAACCTCCTCATTACCCCCAGATTTTCACTTTTACCCCATTTGGGGTAATTTACCCCTGTTCCCTGACCACTGTGCTAGCAAGTGTAGAAGTGGGATCAGCCAAGACCCGTTTTATCATTTCTTTACAGAGGAAAAGAAAAATACACATACACAATCATACGTTACAGGTAGAATTGCCATCCGTGTTGCATCAATGAAGCAATTACAGAAAAACATCCATGTTAATAACGGGGTGAAAGGAGCACAAAACAAATTTTGTACTTACAGGTAGTCCTGGGGTTCCATTCCCTGCTGACCCTATCTCTCCTGGAGGACCTTGTACCCCAGGGAGCCCTCTTTCTCCCTGATAAAAGAACAAGCCTTTGTTTAAAAAAAACTTGGAATAAAAGCAGGACTCCAAACAATTAAAATACAGAATTAGAATAGGCTTTCCCTACCTTAGGCCCTCGTGGACCTATTGTCCCAGGAATGCCAGCTAATCCCTAAAATAGGTGGGGGGGAGATGAAGAGAGAAAAGTTTGTATATTAGGCCAGAATGAGGCCATACAAGCAATTCTGGATACCCCAAGAAGGGTGCATGTAAAACCTTTGCTTCATGAATTGTATTGCATGCCAGTTTGCTTTGGGGTCCAATTTAACGGGTTGGTTGTGACCTATAAAGCCCTACATGACATAGGACCAGGCTACCTATGGGAACTGTCTTTTTTCCAATACATCAATCCATCCATCTGGCAGATAAGGTATGTTGCAGATGCTGCAGAGGCCTTCCAGAAAGGAGTTAAAACATGGCTCTTCAGCCTCATTTGGGGAGCTTAGAGGAGCTGTGGGGCTGGTTGGTGCCCTGAGAGCCCTTCTTCACCTTTTGAACTAGTTGTAGCAGATCTTAATCATCCTTGCCTCCTTTCAAATTCTAAATTTTTTAATTTAAGTTTTATATGCTGTTTTTGTATTTTAATATTTATTGTACACTGCCCAGAGACCCTCCATGAGGAACATGGGCAGTTCAAATACGTGAAATAAATAAATATTTTTGTGTAATTAGAAAATAATAAGAATTCTTAAATTGACAGGAAAAAAAATCTAATTTAAGACACAGGTGTGTCTTAAATTGTGCAAAACCAAATAAGATATCTTATAATGATAATTATTCACTACTGTTTTAATTTCACAATAATTGATGAGCTAATTATTTATGAGAAGTAACAAAGGGAATCATGGTGGGGGAAGTCTAGAAAAGTATAGAACTGAATAGCTTACAAAATTTAGTTATCTGCATCTATTTGCCGCAGAGAGATCTTTTCAAAAGGCTCATTACTCATGGCTCTAAGTTACACAAGCATATCTTTGAAAATGCTCAATGCTGGGTAAAAGAACAATGGGTATTGTGTTTATGAAAATTCTCAATCATCCAGGTCATGGTTGCCCCAAAGCTGCATGAAATGTTCTATGGACATGGTGATGGTGGAAGAAAGGATGGCTTGCAAGAATAGAAAGGTAGGGAGAGATATAATAAATAGTGTTGGTGAAAACTACTTTCCTTTTTCTTATGAATTTGAATTTTGAATTCTTTTTGAATTTTGAATTTGAATTTTGCTTTTGAATTCTTTGACATATAATTTCTTTCTCCTTTCTGAACTCTACATAACATTGCTTGTCCTGAACGAAATAGTATATGCAATGCTTGATAATTCCACTTGAGGTCGGAATTTTTCTTCTGTTGATTTCATAGTCTTTTCTGCAGTAGAATACATAATGATACTTACTGGTTTTCCTGGAAGACTTAATCCTGGAGGCCCTGTGTCACCTTTCGAACCTGGAGGCCCAGGTGGGCCTATGATTCCACCAGAGTCTCCCTATGTAATATAGATGAAGACAATGCTAATTGATAGGAAGTTACAAGAGCCAGGTTAATGTATCATATTTAAATTTACTCAGTTATTTTATCTCCACATTCTTCTTGTGTTGTCAAACCACTTGTCAATATAGGTAGCCACTTTTTCAGGTATATTCCCAATTAACCTCAGTCAATTAATTTTTATATCATCCTTGTTGCTGGACTTAATGGGATTGCTTGTACTTAGCAAGATTTTTTTAAAAAAAAAAATCCATTCCAACGTTGAAACTCTCCAAAAACAAAAGAACAAATCTCTCCTGGAGACTTCTAAAATTGCAGCCATTTTCTGGCTGCTTTTTGGCAAAGGGGAAGGGGAGATTATCATGTTTTGCTTTGCTGTAAAGTCAACTCCTAAAATGAATAAAACTAAGACAAAGTGATGCTGATGCTAGGTAAAAAGTAGATTTAATTTCATTTAAAAGAAAATGTAATAATTTTCTATTAATTTTATTGAAACCATTAAAATTACAGTATGATAGAAATTTTTGGAGTCTCTCATTTTAAACATTTGGAGAAATGAATGGAGCCAGATATTACTTTTGCTCCCTTGATAGTTCTAAACTAACTCAAAATTTACCATTGAATTTGAAATATTGCCTTAGTTTAAAAATATTCATTGCAGTATTTTTTTTTACAACAAATAGGATAGCAAAAATATGGAATATTTAACATATGTGAGAGGGACAAGGTAACACCCATACAATAATTGGAACAAAAGTATTGAAAATACATGGAATTATGGATATTAGTTTAAAAATTACCTTTTCTCCTTTAATTCCTGGTTTTCCAGGTATTCCATGTTCTCCTGATAAACCCTAGCCAATTAAAAAAAGAAAATTATATAGCTTCATTCTTCTGGAACAAATGTTTTTTGAACCAAAAAAAATATATGTCAATCTACATTTGTACTGTAAGCTGTTAAAATAATTATTAAGGCTGACCTTCTTAGTAACAGTACAAAGACGCAGAAATAGAATGGCATATTCGTAACTACCCAGAAGTGTAGCAATAAAGCCACTGAGGCCTTCTACAGTAGCGATTTTACAGAGTCAGCCAGCCATTGTTGTGGTGATATAAAGACTGCCTGCCTTAGTGATTTATTACCACACTTGATGGGATGAGCGAAATCATAAATTGTTCTCATGGAACACCTCAGTATGCCTGGTTCTAAATCTTTGCACATTGATTACTTCCTTGTAAAAGGAGATCACCAATAGTTTAATATTATTACTTCATTGGTTAATATTTTACTTGAATAATTCTTACAAAGAGCAGAATGATACTTGCCATTTGTCCTGAAGATCCTCTGGGGCCAGGTGGTCCTGGAAATCCCTAGAATATTATGATAACAGTATGCAATTTTTAGAAAAGGGAGAAAAAAAAGAAGAAAAAAAAAGTCCATATATTTATACTGTTCTTTTTAATAAAGAGATATATTTGAAGAAAATACATAAAAATGCTAGCTTCTTTGGAGTAACAGATATAAAATTTTTTACTGTTTAAAGATACAAAAATTAATATACAAAAATTGGCACCAAAATAGTCTAATATTCTGATTTTGCTAACATTTACATGCAAAAGAGAAAAACAGTCTACCGTATTTCCCCATGTATAAGCCACCCCTTTTTTCCAAAATTTTCAAGCCCAAAAAGTAGGGGGGTGGCATATACAAAGCAGGTACACTTTTTATACGTGAAAAATGCATAAAATAATAAAGTAGGAATAAACTGGTTTTCCAGCAGTATGCTATACTTTTTTGTAAAAATTGTACGTGATGATATGATTACGAGTGCGAGTACGCGATAGAAATGCATACGCTAGGCATCGGCCTGAATGCTTCGTTCCTACTCTCGTTCCGATGCGTAGATTGCTAGCGTCGCCCGCACCGCTTTCGGCGTCATGACCGAAGTTGTAGATCTAGACGTTGAATTTTGTTTCTTTGTAAATTTTCTTTCTTCATAACTTGTTTCTCTAATAAAATATTTTTTTCAAAACTTCACAGTCCAAAAATTGGGGGGGTGGCTTATACAAAGGGGGTGCTTATACATGGGGAAATACGGTATTCTAACTAGAAGAGTATCTGATTTCCAGAAGCCACACCACATGCAACAGAAAAGTTAATACAGGTAGTCCTCATTTAGTGAGTGATTTAGCAATGATTCAGTTACTATGGTAATTAAAAGATAACTTTGTGACCAATCCTTGCATTTATGACCTTCACAAATCTGTAAAAGAAAGCAACGTTGAAGTAAAATCGCTGAATCATGACGTTTCACTTAGCAATTGCTTTACTTAATGAGTTGCTGGTCACTAAACAAGGACTATCTAGAGTTAAGTGTTCCTCTGTCTGAATTCAAGGACCTCTTGTCAATTCCTGAGACAAGGAAGAAAACTAAATTTCCAAACTGATCTTGGATTAGTTGGAGACTTCTTTTCAGTTTTTAAGAAACATGGGAAATAGAAGTGACGCAATTTATTCCAGTACAGGTAGTCCTCAACTACCACAATTTGTTAAGTGAGTTTTGCCCCATTTTATGACTTTCCTTGCCATATTTGTTAAGTAAATGACTGCAGTTATTAAATTAATAACCCAACTAAGTGAATCTGGCTTCCCCATTGATTGTGCTTGTCAGAAGGTCCCAAAAGGTGATCATATGACTCTGGGACACATAAATATGAGTCAGTTGCCAAGTGTCTAAATTTTGATCATATGACCACGGGGATGCTACCATGGTCGTAAGTGTGAAAAATGATCATAAGTCACTTTTTTCAGTGCCGTTATAACTTCAAATGGTCATGAACTGCTGTAAATCGAGGACTACCTATAGTAATTTTCAGAAGCTGTCCTCATACTTCTCCACTTTATGAAAAAATATGGGTATTAAACAAAAAAGGCTTTTCAGCTGTGGTATCACTCTTATAAAATGTTCATGGCATGGAGCTATTCCTGCCTCTGAAATTGATGCTTCCCTTCATGTAATCTAGTCATCTCTAATAATTTGGCTGACATTGATTTTATTATTTCAACCTGATGTCTTATTTTGCTTACATCTTTAGAAACCTATTTTAGTTTTATTTTAATTGGTAGGTTTTCTGTTGATTGCCTGTGACTACCTATGCAAATTGAAAGTTAAAACACATATTATTCTGCAAATAGAATGAAATAAAAGGCATGTTCTTTGTTTGGAGAAGAAATTGCATACTAAACTTTAGTTTGGGGTGGAAAATCTGTGAGCCTCCAGATGTTGCTGAAATACATTGCACTTGCTGAAATACATTGCACTAAGGATGGAGTATTTGGTTACTGTAGTTTAGCAGAACACTTCTCTTGATAAACTTTGAGGACTTCTGGAGGAATTATGACAATTTAAAAGATTGTACGAGAATAAAGTTGTCACTATCTTTAAAAAGTGGAATGAGGAAAACTTGGAAAACTTAGGTATCTATGGTAATTGAACAACAATCTCAAAGACCTTTCCAAATGTACAATTGTATAAACATATGTTCAACTACAACCAGTTGTAGGATTTTAAAACTGTTATGGAAGATTATTATGACATTTTATACATTTTCTATATTAGTTCAACTATTGTCGGATTTAACTTTTAAAATGCTACTAGGAATACTATGAACATCTATATATTTTAAATATATTTTGGCATTTTGTTACAGTTTCAGTTAGGAACATACAGAGATGGAAACATACAAGAGTTTAAATCATTTATAGGACAATAGAACTGGCTATCGATGGTGTTCCCATTATTAAATTCTAAGAGAAATTTGTACACTGTTCATTAAATATAATTTACATACTGGAGGTCCTGGATTTCCAATAGATCCTGGAGGACCAGGCTCCCCTGCTTCACCCTAAAACAACATTTTAAGAAAGGTAAGTTTAGAGATGAAAATGTAGAGCTGGTAAGTATATATACTAATGAAACACTACAGTATATTTCTAATGCCTATACATAAATTTTACTCTAAAAATGGAAATGAAATCATTTGCAAGTCAAGTAGTTTAACTCCAGAACCTATCCGTATAATCTCTTTGCAATATGTTCAGTGATATGCTAGTGGGTGGTTTTTATTTACATACAGCAGCCTAGCCACTTATTGTAGAGGTGGCCCTTGGGATCCATGGCTTTGCATAAATATGGATGACAAATCAAGATCATGGCAATCTTATTATCTAGGTCAGTGGTCAGGGAACAGGGGTAAATTACCCCAAATGGGGTAAAAGTGAAAATCTGGGGGTAATGAGGAGGTTGCGCTGGCCAATGGCGGAACTATCGGCATAGCAGCAGTTATTAAAACACCCTTGAGGCAAATTTATCCCCTCCACCCCACCCTTGTTTCCTGGGTCGGAAATGACTCCAGGCTAGATTCTGCAAGAGCCGCACCGCCCGTTTTTTAGGGGAAGGCGAGCTTCTGGCATAGGGCAGAGCATTTTGGGAAAAGGGACGCTTTCCCCCGCGCTGCGATGACCGCACGCTTGCGCGCAGTTTGTGTCACCGTGGCTCCCAAATATCATCCTCCCTTCCCGCTTCCTCGCCCCAGGCCCTGCCTGCCTGCCAACTAGCCAGCCAGCCCGGCTCCCTCCCCGAAGCCTCTCATCACTGCCAGGCACACAGGAAGCGAAGAGGCACCTGCAACTGCCGCCTTGGCCCCGAGAAAATTCCCAGAAGCCCTCGGGAAGCCTGGTGACATTTCATTCCCTGGAGCGAGCTATCCCGCCTTCTTCCCAGCCGCGGGGGGGGCACCTCCTCCCGCCTCGACCTCCAAATTATGTGTCAGCAGCCTGAGGTGGCCGGGGGGGGAGGCCGGGAGGGGTAACGTCTGCGTTTATAAATTTTTTGGGGGGTAAGAGGTAAAAAAGTTCCCTGACCCCTGATCTAGGTAAAGGCTTTTGTGTATCTCCAGTTTTTGGTTTGTAGTTCTAGTTATTAGACAATTTTTGAACTGTTTTCTTTGCAGATGTGCAAATGTTACATATGTATGCTTGTCCAGATCTTGTTATCTAAAAGTGGTATCATCACTTAGTCATTTTTGTTCCCATATGGCTAAAATTTAACCTTGGTGTTTGTAAACTTCTAGAAGCATAGGGAACATGCTCCAGAATAAGGGTAATATTGGATATAATTTATCACTTTCACCGGAAGTAATCATGATCAATCATCAGTTAATAATGAAGAAAATAGTCCTTTGCTCAGATCAGTAATTAAGGTACTGGCATCCCCTCACAAATACTTCTGGAGCAAATTAATCCTTTGATCTGTAAATCTGGCAAGGTGAAATTAATTTATATTACATGATAATTGTATTACATATAGTACTGACAACAAATTTAGTCCCCAAATTTGTCAGATGTTCACAACTGGATGTAGCATTTCCATAAGGCCTATACATTTAAAATCTAAGGTACTGAATTCCAAATATGAAAATAATATAATTTCAAAAATATTTGCGTAACTGGAATCCAAGCATAGATGCTTATGCAAATGTCTCATGTATAGAAAAAGATATGAAAAAATACAAGTGCAACCAATAGATACCGTAGGTCATGAATTGATTTCTCCAAGACACGGACCTCTTCTAGAGATAATTGTCCAAACTATATTACACTCTATCTTCCTATAATTGCAGTTACTTGGCATGCTGATAACACACAAACTTCACATTTTATCTACAAAGAAATTCTAAATGTATTGACAAGTATTAGAAGTATTCACAAGATCCTGTAAACATAAAAGGAATTTTGAGCTGTACTTACTGAATCTCCCTTTTCTCCTTTTTCAGAAGGTTCTCCCTGTGAAAGAGTACAAGTAAACTCAGTAAGTACCAGGACATTTTTTCTCAAATCCAGATTTGCTCTCTATTTCTAAAGGTTTTGGCAAGAATGAAACCCACTTCTACTTTCCAGAAAATAAGCCAAACAATCATAATTATTAATAGCAATTGATTGCTTACTTTTTCTCCTTTTGCACCTTTTAATCCCTTTTCATCTCGAAGACTCTTTCCCAAAAAAAGAAAATAAAGATTAATTCTTTCTAATTTGTTAACAAATCAGAGATCAATTTCCCCAAATCTTCCTCTTCATAATGGTTATCCAATATTCTTTTCATGATCAATTTACACTATATAATTGCAATCTAAATATTGAGGAATCATATTTAGAATAGCAATATATGTGTCTCTGCATTTCCAAATGAATGTAGCTGACATATTTCAAATTACTTCAAATTAAAAAAGTGTTTTAAAAGTCAAGGGTAACATGCCAACAGAGTTCAGTATTGCTTATTCTCAAAATAAAATTGTATATATGTATGTGATATGTCTTAGTTGTGTGTGAGGGGAAGTGTTGTATGAATGATATATTGGCTCACAATGTGGTGCCCTGGATGCAGTAACCTACTTTGGCAGAATAACTTCTATATTAATGATTACTATATTGATTGCTGATTATCTTTCCCTGTTCAATTCAAACTGGTAATTTTTTTTATAAGGTACTACAACTATAACTCACTTCCACTTACTTTGGGACTGTCTCATTTGACTAGAAGCCACCCATCCTGTGTGATCCTTCAATAAGGATTGTTCAGGATCCTCATCCTATGGGAAACCAAGGAGATCAGGGACAGAGGCAAACCATCTTTGTGGTGGCACTGACACTGTAGAAGAGCTTAGCTTCTCATTCATTTTTGGCATTTGGAAAAATGAACAAACTTTTATTTTAATAATGTTCAGTGTTATAGCTGTGACAGTTGTATGAGAGGAGATTGAAAGATGCTGGGGTTTTGTGTTGTTATATATACTGTAGACTCCTTGCAACTGGGTAGCATATAAATTCATGCAATAAAATTATGAATATATGTATGTATATGTGCGTATAGGTATATGTATGTATGTATAAATAACATAACATATATTGGAAATTTATTTTAAAGTATAACATTCATTTAATCTTTCTTCCTGGTATTTTCCCTTTGAGAAATCTGTTTCTGCATGTATCTGTGTTTTGTGCATATGTGCATGCTCTCCCCCATGTACACAATATATACATGGTTTTCATGCACATATTTGTTAGATTTTTTAAATCTCCAGAATTGATTTCAGTTGAAATTGATATCTTTAACTGACATGCTAGGTAAACCGAATTATAGTATAAACTATTTTTAAGAATATTAATAACAGTTTTCTGATCTGATTTTTCTGTGGGTAATAATCATGGATTATTATCATGTGGATCGTGTGGATAAGAAACAGTTCATAAAATTCAAGGGTGTCATTCTTTTAGGTAAAAACATTGTTTCAATGATTTGTTAGTATAAACAAATTTCTGGCTATTAACAAGAGCAAATTGTTCTCAATTAATATTATACTGCTTTTAGATTAATTTGTTCATCTCTGGACTTGAAAACTTGGGTCACTGTTGCAACCTGAAACCCTGGTTCCAGAAAGTCTAAGTACTTAAAGCTGAAGTTTAGCCTGATAAATCATCTTTCTAAATACTAAACTTAGCGCTTCTTTTCTGGAAAGTTGTTGGCTTGAGAATAAATCATTAAATGTTTTGCATTGGACAGCTGAAGGAAGGAGTGTATTCGTACACTACATGAGGGTTAAAAGATGATTAATTTCTTGAAGGCTAAACAGCTGGCCCCCATGTTTTGCCAGAAGATATTAACTGGGAAACTTGATAAGGCATAGGAATCTGAAAGGTCTTATAATTGTAAGAAACATGAATCTGGCAGACGGTTGCATATCATATCCTGAGGACCTCAACTAGGGTTCATGTCACCTGCCACAAACTTAATCTTAAATAGGAATTAAGAGGCTACTAAAATATGCAAAATATACTAAGAATGATTGCAAGAAGCAAGTTATACATAATGAAGAAAAAAATGCCTGGATATAATTAATTTTCTAGGTACAAAGGATTAAGAAATATAAAGCAGCTCTTTAAAAAACTGAAACAAAAAACTGAAGCAGTTCAATCTATTGAGCAGTTGGTATAAAATACAGCAAAAGCTATCGACTTGTAACCCTAACCCTAACAACCCAGAAACATAGTGATCTTTGGCAATTTGTTTGCATACAGCTGGTCATAAACTGTTTTTCCGCAGACTGGGGAAATGAGCTCATTCATACAAATGTATGATAAAATAACTCAATTTTATTTAATACATTTTTTTAAAAAAAATCTAAGGTTAATATATTGGTGTAATTAGTAAAGCACAATTACTAACAGTAGCGAAAATAGAAAGAGACAGAAAATGAGAAAGTACCAAAAAGGAACGATGAAAGTACTAGAAAAATAATGAAATAGAGATTGGAAAATTATAGCTATCAAAGTTTATTACAGTTTTGATGGTATTGAATGGATCAGAGGAGTACAATGGTTAAAATTTCAGTGATTTTAAGAGAAAAATGAAAAAAATATAGGGGAGAGAGAGGTAGAGAGATTGGGAAGATCACTGGGTGCCATCTCATTTAGATAGTTTTTTCATGCAGCTATCCCAGCATTTCTCCCTCTGGCATACATTTTTGTTGGGTGCCTGAAATATGGTCATAAATGCACACAATGGTTGAAAAATATTTTTAACTACTAACATATTTTGAATGGTCACTACTTGAAATTGTCACTAAATAAGGAATGGTTATATTCACAGCTTTGAAGAACTGAGTGTAGCTGAAAAATGCACTGTATGACTTTTACTACAGAATGGAAGCTGATTATAAAACTTCCATGGAATTAAGGCTCCAAAGAAAGAATATTCAAAATGGATCTTTCTTCACAGAAAGAAAGAAAGAGAAGTGGTTAAACAAGGTGTAAGACAAATCTTTAGCTCTGGAATATGAGAAACAAACTCAGAGTCAATCAAACAAAAGACAATGATTGAAGATGTGTCACATAGGGTTTTGTGTGAGAACAATCAACCAGTGGAACAGCTTGCCCTCGGAAGTTGTGGGAGTGCCATCACTTGAGACCTTCAAGAAGAGATTGGACTGCCATTTGTCAGAAATGGTGTAAGGTCTCCCGCTTGGGTGGGGGGTTGGACTAGATGACCTATAAGGTCCTTTCCAACTCTGATTATCTGTTAAATCTGTGTAGATAAGCAAATGAATAGTAAAAGTTTGAATTTATTGTAACAAATGTTAACCCAAGAGATGACAAGAGAGCTTGTTTTTAAGAAAACCCAAAGGCTGCCAACTGTTTCAATGTATTAAAGCTAGGTGATTAAATATTACAAAAGCCCTATTTCTGAAAGACTAATTTAAATATAGGGATTAAAAGTCATAGCCAAATGATGTAACCTGTTCATTGATGTTGTGCTTAAACTACAAAATAACCATTAGATTATGTTTTCCAGAAATGTTCTAATTTGGACATTTAAAAAGAATTCTTGTAGATTGTCAGGATGAGACAAAATGGTAGTCAGAAAGAAACGAATGTTTCATCTGTAATTCCCAACCTTCTCACATTGCAGCAGAACATCTAATTTAATTATCAAAAATGA
This sequence comes from Pseudonaja textilis, assembly GCF_049901715.1. Taxonomy (NCBI): domain Eukaryota; kingdom Metazoa; phylum Chordata; class Lepidosauria; order Squamata; family Elapidae; genus Pseudonaja; species Pseudonaja textilis. The sequence continues at coordinate 117,475,389 of NC_141990.1, forward strand.
GCAAATTTCTGAATTGTATAATCAACTTTGTTTCTTACTAGAAATTCACAGTTACCCAGGGAAGATCAGCACCAAATACTGGATCAGTTTGGCAAGCATTTTTATGAATTTAGTAATTTGTCAAAAGTCAAGTTTTTAACTCTTTTCATATAAAAGATTACTTTCCTGCCACCCATTTCTTTTTAGCAACGTTATTTCAGGACAAGGATTAAGAAGTTCTAATCTGCAAACCACCCAAAGATCTATCTTACTAGACCCAAATATACAGGTGAAACTCGAAAAATTAGAATATCATGCAAAAGTTCATTTATTTCAGTAATGAAACTTGAAAGGTGAAACTAATATATGAGATAGACTCATTACATGCAAAACAAGATAGTTCAAGCCATGATGTAGCATAATTGTGATGATTATGGCTTATAGCTCATGAAAACCCCAAATCCACAATCTCAGAAAATTAGAATATGACATGCAATCAATAAAACAAGGAGTGTACATAGAACAATATCAGACCTCTGAAAAGTATAAGCATGCATATGTACTCAGTACTTGATTTGGGCCCCTTTTGCAGCAATTACAGCCTCAATGTGGCGTGGCATGGGAGCTATCAGCCTGTGGCACTGCTGAGGTGTTATGGAAGACCAGGATGCTTCAATAGCGGCCTTCAGCTCTACTGCATTGTTCGGTCTCATGTCTCTCATCTTTCTCTTGGCAATGCCCCATGGATTCTCTATGGGGTTCAGGTCAGGCAAGTTTGCTGGCCAATCAAGCACAGTAATCCCACGGTCATTGAACCAGACTTTGGTGCTTTTGGCAGTGTGGGCAGGTGCCAAGTCCTGCTGGAAAATGAAGTCAGTATCCCCATAAAGCTTGTCTGCAAAAGGAAGCATGAAGTGCTCCAAAATCTCATGGTAGACGGCTGCGTTGACCCTGGACTTAATGAAGCACAGTGGATCAACACCAGCAGATGACATGGCTCCCCAAATCAACACAGACTGTGGAAACTTCACATTGGACTTCAAGCATCTTGCAGTGTGTGCCTCTCCATTCTTCCTCCAGACTCTGGGTCCTTGGTTTCCAAATGAGATGCAAAAGTTGCTCTCATCAGAAAAGAGGACTTTGGACCACTGAGCAACAGACCACTTCTATTTTTCTTTAGCCCAGCTAAGACACTGCTGATGTTGTTTGTTGTTCAGGAGTGGCTTGACAAAAGAAATATGACCTTTGAAGCCCATGTCCAGGATCTGTCTGTGTGGTGGCTCTTGATGCACTGACTCAGCCTCAGTCCATTCCTTGTGAAAGCCGCCAACATTTTTGAATGGCCTTTTCCTGACAATCCTATCCAGGCTGCGGTCATCCCTGCTGCTTGTGCACCTTTTTCTTCCACACTTTTCCCTTCCACATAACTTTCTATTAATGTGCTTTGATACAGCACTTTGGGAACATCCAACTTCTTTTGCAATTACCTTTTGAGGCTTTCCCTCCTTATGGAGGGTGTCAGTGATGGTTTTCTGCACAACTGTCAGGTCAGCAGTCTTTCCCATGATTGTGCTTCCTATTGAACCAGACTGAGAGACCATTTAAAGGCTCAGGAACCCTTTGCAGGTGTTATGGCTTCATTAGCTGATTAGAGTGGGACAGTTTGAGCCTAGAATATTGAACCTTTTCACAATATTCTAATTTTCTGAGATTGTGGATTTGGGGTTTTCATGAGCTGTAAGCCATAATCATCACAATTATGCCACACCATGGCTTGAACTATCTTGCTTTCCATGTAATGAGTCTATCTCATATATTAGGTTCACCTTTTAAGTTGCAGTACCGAAATAAATGAACTTTTGCACGATATTCTAATTTTTCGAGTTTCACTTGTATATCCTGTCCACCGTTGGTTTCAGTCATGGAAAAAGACACAAAAATAGATGTTCTTTGAAATGCAGAAATGCAATGAATATATCCATATTAAAGCCTGTTCTTTCAAGTTTCTTTAAAATTTTCATCAAGTTTGTTTTCAAATCCATGTTAATCACACTGTGGACTTGGATAAGGCCACTGAAGTACCAGAATATAAACTCCAAATTTATTGAAATTATATTCTCAAAAATTTATTATTTAGAGACAAAACCACTTAACTCATTAGATTTTCCTTCTAACATTATTTAAAAATCTAAAAGGAGTTAATTAGACAAAAGGCAAAAGTTTTGTTGCTTCACTGAATTGATTCAGAACAGCAGATTGTCCTACAATGTACAGTACTTAATTTTCTATATTCCTTTTGCCAATGAATTTTGCAGTTGTATATAACCAAACATATTACTATATTATTACACCTTCATCTCTATGTACAAGCTAAAAATTAAAATAATTATCACAAACAACAACAAATAAATTCAGATAAATCTGATTTCAGAGAATAGGATAAAACTTACCCTAAACCTATCTAGCTAAACCAACCAAACTTGTCAAGGTGAGTCACTTTGTTGGGAAGGTGGGTGTATAAAAAAATTATTAATAAATAAAAAGTGTAATAAATAAAAGGTGCCTTTCCTTCAGTCAATTTTAATTAAAAGGGTTAGTATTGCTATGGAAACATTATTGATAAAATAGATTAATTTGCATTTGTATTAAATATGTGAAAATCAGTAATTATCTTCCAAAGAATTTCATCAGTATTTTTGTAATACAAAATTTGATTTTTCACATGCAAAAAATATAAGTATATTAAGATACTTCTTGAAGATAGTAAGTTACTGAACTGTATAATACTGAAATACCCATAATATCCATACCTGATAATTCTGCCCTTTAAAGGAATATTGAAATCCTGAAACACCTGGAGGGCCCTAGAATGAAGGGAGAAAAATCAAGAATATAATTTGTCAGCTTTGAAGATTTTTTTTCATTAGAAGTATATATTCTGTGAATCTGTTAGTTGATTAAGATACCTTTAAGACAAACACATATCATCTTATTATTACTTATGTTTCATGCAAAAAACATATGTATGCATTTATGTATTTGCTACATTTATTAACCAACCCAACCATTCAACCCTGACTGGCATACTACAAATAAAGAATAAAGGGAAAAAAATAAGTTAACACTGCCTCCCATAAAACAGAAAAGAAACCACATATATTTATACAAATATATAAATTCCTAAATGAAGGAACCTTTATTTTTAGCCAATGGGTAGAACTAAAGATTTGATGAAACAAGAAAATTATTAACAATGTTATGAAATATGTTAACAGAAGATGTCATTCAGGCTGCTAAAAGAACTTTTTCATAATAGGGGCTCACCATGGAGAAGGCCTACTAACTTGTCTGAAGTTCAAACATAGCCCAGAAGAAATGACTCTCAGAAGAGCTTCCTGAATCAATAAGACTAAAAAATCTTGAATAGTTGAAGTAATCATTTCTATCAATCTTCTTAACCAGTAAGATATCTATCTATCTATCTATCTATCTATCTATCTATCTATCTATCTATCTATCTATCTATCTATCTACCTACCTACCTGTCTATCACAAAACCCAGATTTTGGATTTGCATTATCTAATTTTTCATCTTTATCATTACACATATATTTTTATTTCAATTTCTTTTTGAAATGCAAACTATTAAGTCCAAAACTAAGCACAGTACTGCACAATTAGGAAGATGTTATATGATATCTTTGACTTCAGGACAAGGATTGGGCTCTATTTTTAATGAGAGTGCCATTATATTTCCTGCATTAAAGGTTGCATAGCACATTTACAACATTTTGTGTTGGAAATACAGTTTTGACTCTTATTCACATGGTTTTTTTTTTCTGGAAGGAAGGAAGGAATGGATAATTAGGGGTATTAGTAGGTTTATTGACAATCTACTTTCTACTTTATTTGCAAAAGAAATCTGAATTGTTAGAACTACAAATCACAATTAAATACAAATGCATCAACAGCATTTAGAACAGAGTTGTTATCAATATCAGAATAATTAGTTGATTCAAAATCCACAGTTCTTAAATAAACAATTGAATAAGATTAATCACATACTATTAGTTATTTTCAAGCAGTCTGGAATAAAGGATTAGAATCTCTCACATCAATTAATCAATGGCTACAATACTTAAAATAATATTTCTTATGAACTTAAGTTAAAACAAGTTTAACAAAATATTCTTGTTCACATTAACTGGATATTTAAAAATGAATATTTTAAAAAGCTGGCTGGCTGTGTTATTAAATACAATATAGGTATTCATACAGTATAGGTTTGGTGTCCTATTGTGCTATTTTAATAAGTTAATACCTTTTAGAAAGACCACTGTGGTTTAAAAATGAAAAAGTGCATGTGAATTATTTACTGAAATCTCAACAACACTTATCTTGTGATTTATGGTTTCTCAAACAGAAAGGCAAGGAAAAAAAAGACCATTCTTCAGTATTGGAATAGATTTATAATCTTGATTATTGATATATGTTTGCTTTTTTATTTATAAAACATATACATCTATGAATGTAATGAAAAGATTGATCAATATTGTTTTGCGTGGTTAAGATTTAAATGATCTATATAAAAGATACCTAAATTATTTCTTATAAGAAACATAATTTATCTTAATTCTTTATGCTGGGTTTTTTTAGTGTTTTTCTTTTTTCCTTCTTTTTGTACATTAAGATAATTGCATCTAAAGAGAGCTCAATAATCACTCAAATATATGTATTTTGAATTAGTACTCCTGCCCACAATCAAAATTATTAAATGTTATTGATTTATTATTACATCTGAAAGTACACTAGCACTGCTAGAATAAATGGGTTTTGTGCCTGTTTATCAAAAATCAGACCTATATGATGTGCATTTCTATAAAAAAAAACCCAGTTCTATATTTCTGGAGGTAGAAGACACCGGGAAATGCTTTCTTACACACAGCAATAAAATAAAAATAGTATTAATATCCCTCAAAATAATTTATGTCAGAATCAATAGACAAAACATTTATTAAAAATCAAAACTTTCAACATGCAGAATATTATTTTGGGAAAAAAGGGAGGCAAACCTCTATTAAGTTGAACTATATTTTCAAACTTGTCAATGAAAGATATTTATATATATTAGCACAACTTAGTGCTCCATACTCTTAAAATAGATTGGTCCATCTACTTTAAACTATTTTGACTAACAGTAATGATGGGTGCTAGGTCATTATATATTGCAAGATATTCTGTTATTCAGGAGTAGTCTACACCTTCAAGAACTAATATGGCTAATATAGCTCATGGAATGTACTTAATGACACTAATTGGGACCTGAAATTTCATTAAGTGACACATTTCTAAGTCGAAAAAAATATGTGGTCATGCCATTTAGTGACAGCAGCTGTGGCAGTCCCAGTTGCTGTCATTAAGTGTGGACGAGGCAACTTGTTAAGCAAGGACCTCATGTAGCTGTGACTTGCAGCTCCTTGCCAGCTTCCCCATTGGTGTTGCCTGTTAGAAGCCCACTAGGAAGATTACAAATGGCAACCATGGGGCCTTAGGGACTCTGTGCCAGCCTTAAGTATGAGGACTGGTTGAAACTATCACTTGTTGTACAACTAAATGTATTATAATAATGCTTTCTTTGAGTGGAACTCCATTTTTAACGACTTCAATTTTATTTCAAATGTCCAGATTAGCTCTTGAGCTTTTAATACCTTTGAAACCATATTAATTCCAGGGACTACATGGAGATGCCCAACTATACTAGCAATATAGAATATATAGATATAGAAAATATTTGCTATTTTTTTCTTCCAGAATATTTTTGACTTCCCAGTCCAATGTACAACCCTGATACTTTCAAATGGACTCTATTTAATGGCTGTAATTTCTGGTCTAGAAAAATCATGCATTTTTTGTTTTGTTTTGTGGTATTATCCAGTAGCCTACACTGATCCCAGCCGTACTCAGCTTTTTGAAATCAGCCACCTAATTTGATTTAAATAGTAATATTTATGACCAATTAATCAAAATTAGAGGCACCCAGACCTAGAATTCTACATAGCGGCTTTTCCAACAAATATATAATAGATTGTGTTCAAGTGAGTGATTATATGAATAACACCAGCGCATTATTTTCTTTTATTTTTATGAGATGGGGATGAAAGAATCATTAATTCAAAATTAGTTAAAAACAAGGACTTGTTAAAATTAGTTTAAAATGTAGTTTTTTGTCAGATAGCTAATCAAAGGCAATGCTATCATGATATACTTTGCTACAAACTACAGATCTCAAAATCTAGACATTTCATTGCTATAATATTTGAATAGTAGCATGTGGTATGTCTGAAAAAAAAAATGAGTAAAGCCAAATTTGGTTTAATATGTACTTTAGAGGCTTTACAATGAATAAAATGAATGAAAATACCAAAGGTATTGAAATATAATTTTGAGCCTCAATCTTTCTGCTTCTTGTGTAGCGCTATAGCCATGTACTGGTTTATTGTATTATCATATAGAAAAATAGTTACATTGTAACATGATTTTCAAATCATTCTCTAAATCATTATTTTAAAAAGAGATACCAAACCAAATCAGAATTATGTCTTTTACTGAGAATACAGTGAAAAAAATCCCCACTTAAAAAAAACTTGGCAAATTTGTTTAGATAATTAATTACTATAATAACATTTGTTCTTTCTTATTTGTGAGATAGCTTGATGATCTGTTAATGAAGATTTTTCAGCACTACATAAGAGTACGAAGGAAAACAATCACTAGAGGGAGCTGCTGTTCCATTCAAAATGAGCTTCTTGAATAATTTTTCAGCTTAAATGACTCACACATTGAATAAAATAGATTCACAGCAATATAATAAAAGGAATATCTCTAAAACAATATAAGTGACAGTAAAATAATATCCAAAATGTGCTAGAAAGAAAATCACAATTTATGTTCATAATTTCTACTCTTACAGGCATTTGAAGAAGAGCATAAAAGTAAACAGGGAAGTACTATGTTTTGAACAGAAGCAATTATAGTGATTATTCCTTCTGTGGAACCTAAACATAGTCCAGTGAGAATTAGAGAACTCATATAGAATGGTGGGTTAAGCAAAGTCACCAGGTCTGTTTACTAAATTATATCAGTTTGTTCTTGGCTTGTTAAGAGGTCTGGAAATTAAGTACGTTCCCCCAAACAGTGCAATAATTATAAAACAATTCAGCATTTGTCAGAGCCAGAGGTCTGGGCTCTGAGGTCCAACGGGATCAGAATAAGAGTAAACAATGCTCTGGCTTTACTACAAAACATGTCAAACAAACTTCAACATCAGGTAGCTTTCTGATGCTGGGAAATTGATGTTTTAAATAAATACTTGTTTTTAAATTGTTGTTCTGCTATTTATTGTTTTACACAGTAACTTCTGAAATCGTGAATTTATTTAGTGCTTGATGAAAATGTCCCATCCTAGTTGGATAATTATGAGGAATAATAATTACTCCCATAACCCAAGGTACATCAACCTGTACCAATCTCAGTAAAAGGTATTTTTTACTTCCCTTGTAACAACTTATCATCCACCTCTAGCAGGTCTATTCACTGAAGCCTGTAATTACAGATGGATCTTCCCACTCTGTCAGGACCCAGAGAAGTCTGTTTTTGAAGTGAGAGATAAGCATAATGGCAGCTGAGGCAGAGAAATCTTATATGAGATATATTTGTTCATTTTACTTAAAGCTTTACCTATCATAATATGTCTTCCATCAAAACAAGTATTTATTTAAAACATGTATACTGTATTTAATTATTAATCAGTTTGATGGTTCTCAGCTTTTTCAAGATCAGCTCAGATGGGATAAGTCTGACCAACTCTTATTCTAGATTATTCCATCCTGCCCGTGAAATGCTTTATTGCCATGATATAAATGAATACTGCATATTGACCATACAAACACATTGGGTAGGGAGACACAATAGGGCAAACAAGAAGCCTATCAGCACCTTCTTTTTCTGCTTTCCTTGTATTTTAATAACGCCATATATCTGGATGGAGTAGCTCTATTCTTGGAGTAAGCAAACTGTTTCCAATTATTTTCCTGATTAACATAAACACATTCACAATCCAATTTTTAAAAAAGAATCAGAAGACAAAAACAGCATCCATTGTATGGCTTAGCTCTGTAAAATCTACTCATGCCAGTCTCAACCTAAACCCCATTTAATGCTAAATACGAATGCTATATTTACAACATTCTTAACACACAAAGAAGTCTGGTTACTTCATATATTCCAGTGGTTAAAATCACAATACAATAAGATAGGCTGCTTAAGACAATGTTAGTTCAAGTTCAAAATACTCCAGAAACTTTAAGAGGGGTATCTTGTATAAGAAACTTTGTATTTTTGTATTATAGCTTGACTGTCTATAGATTTAACATTATCATAACTGAACAAAAATATGTTGGGGTCTTTTGGACACTTCTGTGACTTCAGAATAGGTGATACGTGGCTCAATTGTAGTAACTATGAGGGGGATCTTGGAGTTCTAGTGAACTATCACTTAAACATGAGCCAGCAGTGTGCTGCAGCTGCCAAAAAGCCAACACAAACCTAGGCTGCATTAACAGAGGGATAGAATCAAGGTCATGTGAAGTTTAATAATACTTTATAATGCCTTGGTAAGAACATACTTGGAATATTACATCCAGTTTTGGTCACCATGATATAAAAAGGATGTTGAGACTCTAGAAAGTGTCCAGAGAAGAGGAACAAAGATGGTTAGGAGACTGGAGGCTAAAGCACATGAAGAATGGTTGCAGGAATTGGGTATGTCTAGTTTAAAGAAAAGAAGGACTAGGGGTGACATGATAGTAGTTCCAATATTTGAGAGGCTACCACAAAGAAGAGAGGGGCAACCTGTTCTCCAAGGCATATGAAGGCAGAACAAAAAGCAATAGAGGGAAACTAATCAAGGAGAGACACAACCTAAAACTAAGGAGAAATTTCCTGACAGGTAGAACAATTAATCCGTGGAACAATTTGCCCCCAGAAGCTCCAGCACTGGAGGTTTTTAAGAAGAGACTGGACAACCATTTGTCTGAAATGGTATTGGGTTTCCTGCCTGAGCAGGAGGTTGGACTAGAACGGGGGGCCCAATCCCATGCCACAAAATGGCACTGTCACGTGGCCGGCCAGAAACCAGGCTGTGCAACTGAGCAAATTCCTATCCATGCACATGCAGGATCCAGTCTGCAGAAAACCCGCCTCTATGGAAGTAGTCCCTGGCACCCAAAAGTGGGGGGGGGGGGGGCTGCTGGACTAGAAGACCTCCGAAGTCCCTTCTAATTCTGTTATTCTGTCTTAAGAAGAAATGAGTAGGTTCAGTTAATGAAGATGAGATGAGACATTCATAATTCAGCATTGATTCATATGACAAGTTCATGTTCTGTAAGAAATCTGCTTTGGACAGAAGCATCATTTGCTTGACCATTTTTGAAATCTGAACTGCAAGTACTGTACCTGTTTATTACTATGTAGGAGACACACGCTATCATGAACTACTTTTTCCTAAGACCAACAATACGAATGATGTTCAGAATACTCCTCTATCACAATCTCATTTTATTAACAAATAATATGCCCCAATCTGATATGGATTCTTCATTCTGAAGGTTTTTCATTTTCAATATAACTATGTCAAATACAACTGTTACATTCTTGTTTTTTATCTTTAATAAAGAGAGACATCATTTGGATTCTTTCCAGATATATTATTAATGTTGCTAAAATTACTCCTGTGTAGAATATCTCTGTGAACTTTCAATGATTACAGAATAATCAATTAAGTACCACACCAAGAAAAATAGAGGTAGCCTAATGCCATCATTAAAAGAATCAAGCACAGATTCCAATCCATGGGCATCTAACAAAAAATTCCAAGAGCATCTGGTGCAACAACCCCAACATACATGTTACTAGAATGAAAGAATAGTACAATTCCTTTCATACAGTTCATATATGTCTTAATTTTATTTTATTTTTTAGCAAATTCATTTAATCTACAGCTGAATTTCCAGTTTTGGTATAATCCTTTCTGCCATTTAAACAATCAGCATCTTAGTCACAAATTTCTTACTTGAAATACACAGCACCATTGCTTTGGGTAAAGTAAAATAGTTAAATATTTTGGACAAATTCATAGTCTGAAATGCTCATCAATCTTTTCCATTTCCACCAGTTCCAGAAGTTGTTATCCTACTTTTCTTATCACACCTATATCCCCATTCTCTATATGACTTATCTTTGTTTTTGTCTGTAGAGAAAGGGAAAAAAATGTTAACACAACCTCCTTAGGGTATCTGAGATGGATTGTGGACTAAGCTGAGTTTGATGCTATCCTTGTGGATACTCACAGGTGGCCCTGGTGGTCCTGCTTTTCCAGGGAGTCCTGGTTTGCCACGTCGTCCCTGGATAAACAAAGACATATAAGAGCAAGAATTATTGGACAAATAATCATTTATTTGTTTAAAGAACATGGTTTTGAAAACTATGAAGTCTTTAAGGCAGGACTATTCTCTCAATCAGGGAGATTTTTCAGAACAACCATTCTAAGAACATTACTGGAAATGTATAGTCCCTGCTTCATATACCACACTTTTCTTCTGTAAAAGCAGATTTGAACAAATTGCCTGAGCAGGAGGTTGGACTAGAACGGGGGCCCCAATCCCAAATTATTCAGGACAGAATGTTTCATTTTAAAAAATTGATGATGTTAAAAACATTATTTTTAAAAAATGCTCCAAATAAAGTTGAGCTTTCAAGATAACTTCTACTTCACTTGCTCAGAACTGCAATCTGCTACGAGAATGAAGACAGAAGTGTTCTTTTTACCAGGGTTCATTTATTCAGAAAATATTAATCTGAATAGGTGCTGCCTTTTTCATGTGATTACATTCATTTTACAATGTTCTGTTGGCTATTTTCATCCACATGGCCAATATAGAAAACAATGCTAAATAGGGTCTGAATTTATTTAATGACACCAATAAAATGATACCTAAGATTTAGTCAGCTAATAGAAAATGGCAATCAAAGAATTGATTAAAGTCAGCATTGAATGGTGGGTGGGGGGGACACAGAAAGCTTTACTTTTAATCCTTTTAGTGGTCATTTCTAGCAAGGACCTATTTATACTTTTCCCAGCCTATGTGAAAGTTCTCTGATAGCACAATTGTGTATATTTGAAAACTGATACAGTAATAACTATGACAGTTGAAAAATCTTCCTGAGCCAAAGCTGGAAGCCCCAAAGAATTGGCTGTAAAGCAGAAATGATAAATGCCATGAACAATGAAGTAGTTTTAATTACTTTAACATTTTTTTTCAAAACAAAGGTTTACTTCATCAAAAAATATAATTAGCACTTGTTTTGTAAGTTATGATCATGGATAAAAGCATTCTGTGACATTTATCAAAATACAGCAAACTCAGATGAATTACCATAAAGGAACAGACAGGATTGGCAGTGGAAGAATTACAGTACATTTACCATCCTAAATCTTAAAAATAGGCTGTGCATTACAGATTTACAGATATCCTGCCTCCATTTTCTAGGCTGATTTTCATAGATCACTGCTGTATCTGAACTGAATTATGTACTTCTTGCTTATTGATCTCCATTATTCAAATCATCTGTCACTGTCACAGATTCCCTATCAACTAATCTGAACTTCATAAATTGAGCAGCTCTATGGGCCCAAGTTCAGGAAACAGTGGATGACAATGTTTCAGAAGCCATGTGTCTCCTAACATTTTTCATGTGTTTCACATACAACATCCATATTTAGGTCAATGTGCTTTTTGTTAACCTAACTTTAGCTATAGTTTTTGATGATTTGGGTTTGATGGCTTCCACATGTGTATTTATATTTTAGGAGCAAAAATATGTGAGATATGTAAACATTTTTCATCTAGATGTTTATTGCATCCTGTAACTCTAAACACACCGAATATAAATTATTATAAAAAAGGGTTTTATTATCAATATTAATGTAGTCCTTTGGGATATTCAAGATGCACAAAATGTTACAACACATATTTGTAAAAAGTGACTGACTGAAAGGTTTTTTTTTTACATTGCTTAAATATTTCTCTATAATGTAAAAAGCTTCATCTATCACAGTGTACATGCAATATTAAATTCAGGTGAGTCTTTCAGAGAAAAATGCTTTACTACATCACTAAAGTGAAGGGTTATGCTCTTGTAGGCAGTAGACATCCATAGATACCGAGAAAGGTAACCTTTATTACCATTAAAGGGAATAGAAAAGGTCTTGCAGGCAATGGAATCTACCAGTATGCATGATCACAGCTTCTAAATCAGACATTTTATTATATGAACCTTGGTTTCCTTTCAAAGTTATTAACAAAATGTGCCATTTGAATAACTGAATGAAATGTGAGATTTCACAGCAAGTTGGATTTGTTAAAAATTTAAATACTGATGAAAAATCAGATTCTGTTGATTACTTTTCCAGTTCCTTGCTTCTTAACATTTCAAGTAAGTACAAAATAAAGAAATATTAAGCAGATAGTAAGATTTGAACTGGCATGGACAAATGTGATTCAGTTGCAGAATGCAGAACTGAATTCTCTGTAACTTATATTTATTAAAAGGTTTGCTAATATAACTTAGGAAGCATAACCTTTTTTCCAGATTGTTTCTATACTGATTACTGTCAGTGCCATTGTCCATTATAGATCCATTATAGACTTCAATTCCCAGAATTCCTCAGCTAGCCATGCTGGCTGGGGAATTCTGGGAGTTAAGATTCATGCATCTTAAAGTTGCCAAATGTGGAGACCCTGATTTATATCAGTACAGCCTGTTCATCACATTTGTCTAACTTTTTATGATTCATAGAAAAGGCATTGTATAAAAAAGGTTTATAAATCCATTAGTAGTTGATTATATATAGTATAATCATATACATATATGCATAGTATAATCATATATATACACTAGACATTTTGGAAAACTATCATCAAAAGAATTTGGTATGCATGTCTTGTTCCGTATTAAACAATGAATGGTTGGACAAATACAAAAGCAAACAAAAGGTTTTTCACATGCCTTGTTCCCTGCATAACCTACATTATCAAATTAGTGAGCAAACACACCCTAGCATTATGTTCCGATCACCTCTCTGAGTACAATGCTTAGTCTTCCATTCTTATAAGATTCTGTGCTATAGGAAAAATCAGTCCATTGAGCTCTATTAATAACAAGAAATGTGAAGGTATTTCTTATTTAGGAGCAACAGGAGGTACTAGCAGTCCAAGATACTCTTGTGAAATGATTGCATCTCTTTCTACTTAAGGATTATTTGTAACAAAGAAACAAATGAAGAAAAATAAGGGAGGATTATAAGCTGAAGGTTATTCCTGTAATAGTAAATAAAGCAGGACGATTCAATAATGATAATATTATCTAGAATTCCCCAGGTGAAAAAGGTGTGGATAGAAAGGCAAAGGCACCAGAGCATCAAAAACCTCATGTTAGGATGAAGATTTCTTATTTGCTATTATGCTATGTTGAGGATTTGAAAATGGACTAAAACCCATTGCGATAATGAATCATAGGGTCCATAGTAATTGGGTGGCAAATAATAAAATAAAAATGATATTGTTGTTGTTCAGTCACTAAGTTGTGCCTGATGCTTTGCGATCCTATGGAGCATAGCATATTAAGTCCCTCTGTCCTCCACTGTCTTCCGGAGTTTGCCCAAATTCATGTTCATTATGTCAATTATGTTGTCTAGCCATCTTATCCTCTGCTTTTGCCTTCAATCTTTCTAAACATCAAGGTCTTTTTCAATGAGTCCTCTCTTCTCATTAGGTGGCCGAAATATTTGAGCTTCAGCTTCATTATCTGTCCTTTCAAAGAACAAGTTTGATTTCCTTTCAGATAGACTGATTTGATTTGCTTGTAATCCAAGGAACTCTTATGAGTCTTCTCCAACACCACAATTTGAAAGCAAAAGGTGATATTAACATTTTTCAATATTAGCCATAACATTCAATGTTTGCATTGAGATGGTATGTGTGTCTTCCTTAATTCCATTTCTTTCTGCTGTTTTTCAATAGTGACATATTGACAATCTGAAACTCCACATGATTTCAGCGTGTGCAGTTTCTATATTGAAAGGGAAAATACTTGCTCTGATTTCTTAGGGTTCTTGTTCCTCTAGAAATGTGTAGTGGATGGTTTTTAACCCATGAAAGTCAAGCCAAAGCTTCTCTTTAAATCATCAAGTTTGTAAGATGTATCTATCCTGGCTCTTTGGGAAGAAGGAGGAGGAGGAGCAGGAGATGCTAAAGGAAGTCAAGTCAACACTTTTCCTCCTGGAATCGAGAATGCTCTTGGAGAGTTGTACTTCATTCACAGAGCCTTGGGACCATGAGGGCAGCTCTGTTTTTGTTTTTGTTTTGCTTTCACTATGAAGCCAGCCAGCTCTAATGCTCCATGTCTATCCAGGAGCATGGAAAAAGGGGCATTTTAAGATGCTGCTGCTGAGCAGCTGCCTTTAGCATTTTTCTTCATCACCAGCTGGGTGGCCTTGTAGAAAATGATGAAGATTGGCAGGTGTGGTAGAGTGCATGGCAATAAGGGCAACTGGGATGGAGGTTGTCAGGCATTCAATACTTTATGGGGTGGGGGTAGCGGGCTTTTGGAGTCTCCCAGGAATTTGGAACTTCTTGTGGGACAGCTCCTTTGTACTCTGCTGTGGAGGCTTCCCAGGTATTCAGCCCTTTGTGAGAGAAGGTGCTGTTGCTTTGTGTTGTGTATTGGAATAAATTCCACTGCATTTAAGGACATAGGACATAGATGGGGAGGGACCTACATAAGCAGGTAGGGGCCAGTCATAAGTGCAGATGGGGCTACCAAGCTCCCAAACTTTGATGACACGACTGCAGGGGGGCTGAGACAGGCACAATTTAAAAGTCCCTTTGTACTATACCATGGTAATTTTCAATGTTCGCTAAACATACCTTCCCAGATATGACTGGGTTATCATAGCTATTGTTGCATCACAAATATATATACTCCAAGCAGTCTAATAAATATTGTGGTAGCGATCACCACTGAAGTAATAATGATAGATAGCAATAATAGAGTCATAGTATTCACCAGCAATGGCTTTAAGTCTGATAAGGCTTACAAGAAAACTCCTGTTTTCAAAAATATGACCAAAAACATTCTTGGAATCTAGGAGGAAGGGTGATAAATATATGTGAGGCTTATAAAAAAAACAGGGGTCTGCCTCATGCATGTGGTAGCATTTTCTGTTAAGGCAAAGCAACCATTGGATTCATTTAATAATTGATTCTTGGAGGGTTTGGGGACAGGAGAATTTTTTTTATAAGGAGAGTCCTTTTCATCAATAAGGACCTATTAAATGGATCGGGAAAAGGTCCTCATTTTTCAGCAGTACATGTACTAACAGTTGTAAAAATTTTAATCATCTCTGCTTGATTTCATCTAGGGTATTGCAAGCTTCATTTCAGCTGTGTCTAAATGAATCTGTATGGAGGTAATGCGATTTGAAAGTCCACTGCAATGAAAGTTTCGCATACTTGGAATTCAGATAAAAGAAATGGTCTTTTGTGTGGTTTCCACTAAAACTGCAATTGTTCCATTACTTCTCTAAATCGGTTTTCATGTTCATTTTACTTACAGTAATTTTAAATGGCGGGGGGAATTCATGGAAATGGCCAAGCAAAATGAAGAATGCTTCAAATAACACCCTGGCTCTACCATGAAATCCCTGAAAGGTAGTTAGCGACTAACATGTGAATCAAATAAAGAACATGCAACAATAGAAAGGAGCATAAAAACTATTTCAAAATATATTTGCCAAAATGCACCACTACTCCATGTTGTCTCACTTTTGTGTACTGGTTTGCTATGGTTTGCCTACACAAGACCCTCTAAAAAGGCAAAAAATTATGTATAATTAAATTGTAGCTTCTTAGTATATTCCACATTTTTAGTGCAAGGACTGTTTCTCTGGCTAGGGATGTAAGAACACTTTGGTTATAAAACTGGTTTAATTATAAATGACCAAGGATAAGACATCTACCTCATGCCAAGGCCTAGCATAAGACTGTGGGGAAATTGGAAAGCCATTTGACTGGGATTTTACTCTTAAGTATGCTAATTTATTTTACTTAAAAATACTCAAGTTGCATCTTTACTTTTATATGTCATAATTTTTAAATTTTTTATTATGGCTAGGGGCCTCTAAAGTCTAGATCATTCTACCTTTTCAAATGTAATATTAACAGGTGAAACTCGAACAATTAGAATATTGTGCAAAAGTTCATTTATTTCAGTAATGCAATTTAAAAGGTGAAACTAATATATGAGATAGACTCATTACATGCAAAGCAAGATAGTTCAAGCCATGATGTGTCATAATTGTGATGATTATGGCTTACAGCTCATGAAAACCCCAAATCCATAACTTCAGAAAATTAGAATATTACTTGCAATCAATAAAACAAGGAGTGTACATAGAACAATATCAGACCTCTAAAAAGTATAAGCATGCGCATGTACTCGGTACTTGGTTTGGGTCCCTTTTGCAGCAATTACTGCCTCAATGCGGCGAGGCATGGAAGCTATCAGCCTGTGGCAATCCTGAGGTGTTATGGAAGGCCAGGATGCTTCAGTAGAGGCCTTCAGCTCTTCTGCATTGTTCGGTCTCATGTCTCTCATCTTTTTCTTGGCAATGCCTCATAGATTCTCTATGGGGTTCAGGTTAGGCGAGTTTGCTGGCCAATCAAGCACAGTAATCCCATGGTCATTGAACCAGGTTTTGGTGCTTTTGGCTGTGTGGACAGGTGCCAAGTCCTGCTGGAAAATGAAGTCAGCATCCCCATAAAGCTTGTCTGCGGAAGGAAGCATGAAGTGCTCCAAAATCTCCTGGTAGACAGCTGCATTGACCCTGGACTTAATGAAGTACAGTGGACCAACACCAGCAGATGACATGGCTCCCCAAATCAACACAGACTGTGGAAACTTCACACTGGACTTCAAGCATCTTGCAGTGTTTGCCTCTCCATTCTTCCTCCAGACTCTGGGTCCTTGGTTTCCAAATGAGATGCAAAAGAGGACTTTGGACCACTGAGCAACAGACCAGTTCTGTTTTTCTTTAGCCCAGCTAAGACGCTTCTGACGTTGTTTGTTGTTCAGGAGCGGCTTGACAAGAGGAATATGACATTTGAAGCCCATGTCCAGGATCCGTCTGTGTGTGGAGGCTCTTGATGCACTAATTCCAGCCTCAGTCCATTCCTTGTGAAAGTCCCCAACATTTTTGAATGGCCTTTTCCTGACAATCCTCTCCAGGCTGTGGTCATCCCTGCTGCTTGTGCACCTTTTTCTTCCACACTTTTCCCTT
The DNA here is from genome assembly GCF_049901715.1 of Pseudonaja textilis. Classification (NCBI taxonomy): domain Eukaryota; kingdom Metazoa; phylum Chordata; class Lepidosauria; order Squamata; family Elapidae; genus Pseudonaja; species Pseudonaja textilis. The sequence goes on from NC_141990.1 coordinate 117,492,823, forward strand.
CCACATAACTTTCCATTAATGTGCTTTGATACAGCACTTTGGGAACATCCAACTTCTTTTGCAATTACCTTTTGAGGCTTTCCCTCCTTATGGAGGGTGTCAATGTTGGTTTTCTTCACAACTGTCGGATCAGCAGTCTTTTCTATGATTGTGATTCCTACTGAACCAGACTGAGAGACCATTTAAAGGCTCAGAAACCCTTTGCAGGTATTATGGCTTAATTAGCTGATTAGAGTGGGACAGTTTGAGCCTAGAATATTGAACTTTTTCACAATATTCTAATTTTCTGAGGTTGTGGATTTGGGGTTTTCATGAGCTGTAAGCCATAATCATCACAATTATGCCACATCATGGCTTGAACTATCTTGCTTTGCATGTAATGAGTCTATCTCATGTATTAGTTTCACCTTTTAAGTTGCATTACTGAAATAAATGAATTTTTGCACAATATTCTAATTTTTTGAGATTCAACTGTAAACAAATTCCACTCTTTAAGTAAAAAGCAAATACTATTGTAATACTACATAAAACTATAAACAGCAAGACAGTGTTATTTTTTTTCTCTTCAGGAGTTTTAATTAGAAGTTGCAGTATTATTTGAATAGAATCTAATCTCCTTAGAATCTGATACAGAATGGAAGATTACTTTCTTTAACACTTTTTTTTCTCTTCCAAAGTGGTAATAATAGTGAAACTGACTTTGGTAAATTCAATTCCCAGGGAAATATTGCCGCTAACATTCATATATGCAAAGTAATAAGAATAGCTAGATGAATACTTTTTATAATAAAATCAAAGACTTGAGCATTTAAATGCCTCCTAAGATATGGTTCCTTATTTTAAGTTTCTTGCTAAACTTTAACACATTGATAGGAAGAACATTTCAGAAAATAATGTTTGTTTGACTATTTTTCCTGTTGGCACTGCATTGACCTTTTCATTTGCTTTCATTTCAAATTAAATCTTCCTCTTAGCTAGAAACACCAAATTATGTAAACTTTAAAAAATGCTTCAGGTGTTTCACATCACAATTATAATATACTTAATAGGTCCAATCCAAACATATTTGTCATGTTACCAGTTTCATATGTTTCAATTACTACCAATTATTGCATACTTTTGCAATATTTTCCCTGGTCACTTTAGCATTACATAGTTTGCACAGCTACTTGCTTTTTAATGTTTTTTAAAAGAATGCTGAGAGAAGTTAACGGGTTGTGCATGCTTTGAAAGTTACCTGGAAGAAATGCTTTGGGCCCTGTGCAAGTCTGAGGAAAAAGGTGCTATTACTTTAAAAGTTGTATTAATGTTGATAAGTGGATTCATTAAAACAACATCATTCTTTTTTCAGGCTTGCCAGAAGCATCAACCATGTTGAGCCACTTTAAAAAAGAGGGAGGTCAACCTATTCTCTAAAGCACCTGAAGGCAAGACAAGAAGCAGTGGTTGGAAACCTAGAACTAAGGAGAACTTTCCTGACAGTTAGAACAATCAATCAGTGGAACGGCCTGTCTTACAATTGTGGGTGCTCAGTCACTGGAAGTTTTTAAGAAGAGATTGGACAACTATTTGTCTGAAATGGTGTAAGGACTCTTAAACTTAAGCATGGGCTTAAACTAGAAGGTCTCTTCCAACTTTGTTATTTTGTTATTCTGCAGACTGCTGTTATATGGGTTTGTGTTTGAGGTCCAAAGGTTTTTCTAATAAAGTAGTTTTGAAGCAAAGACAGCATGATAAATTAGTATCTGCCAGTTGCTGCCATATTTACTTACCCGCTGGCCTTCTTTCCCAGGTGGGCCTTGAGGACCTTCTATTCCTGGCATACTCTGTAAATATAGACAGTTTTCAAATGTTATTTCCCTCGTTAATATAACTTAAAATATCTGCTCATATTCCTAAAATAGTAATCAAACTTTTATAATTAAAGTGTAATTTCAAGCAGTATTCATACAGGTTCTTATGGCTGTGGGTAGCAGATGCTAAAGAGCATAGAAAGATCATACTTTAATTTGAAAGGTGGTTTCAACTGTAGATTTGAGCAATTCTTGCTTGATATTTTTTTAAATAAATGCTACAGGCTAAGTTTTGAACTGGATAGATGATGAAAGACTGTGTGTCTGCTTTATGAATAAATGGTAGCCTCAATATTGGAGGGTTATTTTGTATATTAATTTTTGAACATGAACATTTCTATATGCTCTCCACTATGCTGAATGATGAGAGGGAAGTCTTGACTATCCTGATGCCTCAACATGACTGCAATTTTCATCATCTTCAGTCAGCATGACCACTGATTTAGAAACTAGGATGCTTTCTGAGATACATAAAAGCAGAGCACACAGAAAAATGACATAGAAATTGTCTGGACAGCAGGTTATCTTTGTATTTGGGAAAGCATTTGAAAAGATTTCAGGCTTTGCTAAAAGACATTTCAATCCTAAAAAGGAAACTCCAGTCACAGAAAAAGGAGTAATGGGAAGGAATGCTATAGCAAACCAAATTCAAATTTATTGCAACCCCGGGACCATATACAAACAAGATATTGAATAAAATAAGTATTCATACACAATACACACACACACACACACACACACAAATGTATGTAAGAGACATGTGTGTAAGAGCAAACCAGTAAATATAACAATGGAATCTAAAAATAATGAATAGAACTACTAAAATAAAACCAAATAAAATACTATTTTAAGTTCCAATCCTAAGTAATGGTACAGCATATTGTAGAAATGGTAGCACAGAACTGAGCAATTTAAGAAACTATTTTCAAGTCATTGTCTCAGAGTAGTAGCATTAAATATAAATCACACTCCCCATTTAAACATTTCTTCAAGATAGGATGTATACTGTATAAACAGAAGAATGGGGATCTGTGAGGTAAACTTCCCCTACCCCAAATTTCTGGGATACAGTAAAGCTTAGGACAAGTTTATACAATAGGAAAATGCAGAAGAGATATTAAATCAAACATGTAATTATAGGAAAAAGTGGAATTCAAGGCTTCTATAGGCAAGGATACAAGAGCTATAGAAACATGCACTCTCAATTAGTAGAGCCAAAGCACCATTCTATGTATCTGCGTATCTGTGTAGAAATAAGTGTGTGTGTGTGTGTATAATTTAGCATGATCTTTGTGCTTCACATATAGTTTGGCTTCAGTCATTTTCATTTTTCACTTCTCAGCATTTATGAGAGAATGTGATTTTTGGGATGAAGAGATACCTCACAAGTGCTTCCTGTTGTCCTGGGTAATCTCAAACTAGTAATTTGAGAAATCTCTAGCTGATTTTAATTAAATTATATTATTTTGGATGACATGGCTTCGGGTTTATGTCTTTATTTGACTTTGTTTTCAAATTTTAGATCAATACACAAGATGCATGACCCAATTTTTCCTCTCTTAAATCAGCTTAGTAAGTTACATGACATATATTTATGAAGCCAACAAAAACATGACAATCTTTTTATTCATAACTACAGAGCTGCTTTCTGTCTTATTTATAGATAACATAATCAAACAATTTTTTTTAAAAAATAATTTTGTACAGCCAAGTAAGTTCTGCATATTTTAAAGTAAAATAAATTGAGGTCAACTTCAGGTGATTTATTATTCATACCAAACAAGGCCAGTTCCTTTATCCCTGGAACAACATTTCTCTTTTATCCAAAAGAGAGGTTTGAATTAGTCCCTAAAAAGCAGATTCTGGTGGAGATATTAGAATGGAGATATTAAAATGCATAGGTTGTACATGATAACTTTCTTACATTAGAATATCTCAAATTATCCACAGCTTGACTAACTTGATCTCTTAATTGACTTGACTTGCTTTCAAACTGTACTCATATACTCAGTAATGAAAATGATAGAAATGACCTTGAAAGATGCTACAAAAATTAAAATTTCGCTGGTAGAAAGCTGCAGGAGGTTGTCACAGTTGAAAACAGAGCACAGGCAGGGTGCGTGCAGCCTCCCCAAGCTCAATTTTCATTGGCAGAGGGCTGCAGGAAGCCATTGCAGCCAAAAATGGAGCTCAGATGGTTCATGCGTGGCACTCCCAAGCTCTGTCTTTGGTGGCAGAGGCACCGCAGGCTGGTCTGCTGTTTTCAGGGTGGGCACCCAACGGGCCAGATCTAAGCACCCAACGGGCTAGATCTGGTCCCTGGGCCTTGAGTTTGACACCCCTGGTATATGGGAATGAGCTTGGGAGACAGGAAGAAGACATTTATCTAGACAATAGTCTAATAAATGATTGAATGTGAAAGAAGAGGGGTGGAGAAAGCATCTGAGAAGGAACCCTCCCTAGTTTTCAGCAGAGCAAAAGTAAGAGCTGGGAAGTTCTTTCAAATTTGCCAGATTTCCTTAATGTAACCTTACAAATAAGATAGCATTAGTACTCATGGTTGTGATATCTTATTTAATAAAATAATTAGGCTTCCAACTTTTCTAGACTTCAGTGAATCAATTACTTTATCTTTTAAGCCATGTTCTACTTTTAAAAACCCCATTCATATTAGCGGTGCCCTCCCTATTTACAAAATTTTATATCCTATCCAGGTGATGTATATCTTAGCATGTTATCTGGGCTTGAAGCTAAGCAGGATCAGGTCTAGTTAGTATTTGAATGGCAGGCTTCAATGGAATAACATTGGCTAGACTTGTGAAAGTTTGGAAAAGGTACTACTAAACCATTTGCTGTTACCAAGAAAATTCCATGAATCAGTCCATAAAGTCACTGGAAACTGAACTTGATTAGATTAAGAATTTATCTGTAAATGATCCATTTTCCTTTGCTTCTTCGATCTTTTCTTCTTTTGAAAAAATCCTTTCAGAAAGGAAATTCAAGAAAACTGCATAATATGTTTTAATTACTACATTAGGAAGTAGTTGTCTGGAAACATTTTTTAAAAATGTTTTTTAAAAAACATTTTAAAATATACTTAGGAAAAGGAAGGGAAGGAAGGTGGGTGGGTGGAAATTAGATAAATTTTATAAAACTTAGAAAAAATGGGGGAAATCTACTATCATGCTATAACTTAAACTATAAATTAGAACAAAGTATAGTCATAAATTAAATGACAACCACATATCTCTATGGCCCTTTAAATACTATTAATAGAATTAAGTCAGATATTACCAAAAAGAGGAATAAGAATTATTAGTCAAAATATTGAAGAAATAACAAGAATATTTAACTAATCTGAAACCCTCCCATCATTTTAACTTCATGAAAACTAGACAATCTGGTGTTTTAAGAGAAAGGCAAAACTGAGATGTGGTAAAAGTTTACAGAATTTTACAGAATTGCAAAATATACAGAATTACAGTCCATAATCCTATATAATACCTTATTAAAAATGTAAGAAGATTTATGGCCTGCTTCTAACATTTTAACAAGATTTGATGTAAAGCATTACTTGAATTAACTATAAGCCATTTCATCTGTGAAAACTTAGAGTACACTTAAATTAATATTTAAATAAATGTGATTACATACATCATAACCAGGGGTGGGATTCTACCAGTTTGCACCTATTCACTAGAACCGGTTGTTAACATTCTAAGCAGTTTGGAGAACCTGTTGTTAGAAGAAATTACTGGCCTAATCCTGTAAGGAAGGCAGGAAGGAAACATTCTGGTGTTGCTTACAGAAACTGCCTCTCCGTTAACCCTTATTACATTCTTGGCAGGACTAGACTTCCTGTCTCAGGAATGTCTCTGGAGTTTTCTCCCCCTCCTTTACTGGTACTTTGCTTGTGTGGAGTGACCATTCAAAGTTACAGTGGCACTGAAAAAAGTGACTTATGATCATTTTTCACACTTACGACTGTTGCAGCATCCTCACAGTCATGAGAGGCCAGGAGAGGAGATGCATGCCTCGATGTGAGTGATATTGAGTTGGCCACACCCAGCCAATAACATGACCACCAAGCCATGTCCACCCAGGCACATGACCACCAAGCCATGCCCACAGAACCGGTTGTTAAAAATTTGAATCCCACCCCTGTTCATAACCAATTTTGAAGCCTTATAAGTGAATAAATCATTCAGAGTTTTTTTCTTAGAGAAAAATACATTTAAATCTAATATTATGCAACATAACATTCAGTAAGATTAGATATTATGAGATTGTGTGCACTGAGGATATATGCTTAATTTATGTTCAACTATAGAAAGTACAAAACTCATACAAAGAATAAACAGAGATCATAATGAAGAATATTATTTCAATAACATCTAGATTCTAGAGAATTATAAATCCCTTTCTCTAGATTAGACTTTGATTCTTGTCAATCTTTCTGGGCTTTTGGCACAGTGCTTTGTATTAGATCCAATCCTTCCTGTTGTGATGCATCTAGAAATGATGCTAGGAAACTACTGTCCAATCCTACTTTGTTAAGGTATGGTGTTCCACAGGACTTTATCTTGTTTCTATCTTGGTTTCCATTTAGAAACCTGACCTTCCGGACTGAAGATTTGGCATGGGGTTGTGTTCCTTCATATAGACCAGATCTCTTGATCCATAGTAGTTACTGGATTCACAGGTGATAGCTGTGTCAAAGAGTGTGCTTATATAACTATGTCTAGTGAGACAATTGGACTCCTGGAATACTGAGATATATCAGTGGTCATCTATCCCTTGATCATATCCATCTTATCCATCCCAAATGCTTTACATGTGTCTGACTGTACAAAATGTCTGAAAATTGCAGTTGGTGCAAAATGAAGTGGCTAAATTACTGATGGATTATATAATGCCTGTAGTGAAAGATCTCTACTAGTTGCCAGTTGTCTACCAGAAATAATTAAAGACAAGATATGGCCTCTCAATTTATGAACCTAGCCAGTTACTCAGATCAGAAGAAGAAACACTTTAAAATAGGGCCTTTTTGCCAGAAACTCATCTATTTGGACCTTGTCGTTTGTGAACCCAACCTAGAATATGAAATGAATTCCCAAACAATGTTAATTTGGCCCCCATTTTCCCAGTGGGAAAAAATAACAGCAAAAATCTTTTTTAGCAAGCTTTTAACTAGTTTCTAACTTAGTTGAACTAAGTTTTGATTTTAATGGTACTGATTTTAAATTTATCTTAATTTTAAATATCTTGATTTTTTATTCATACATTTTATAATTTTTACTAATTGCTGTAGTTTATTTCTGAATAGAGAAAAATGGGACATAGACACATCATTTGATTCATTATTGAATCTTCTTCTATAAATAAAATGACTTCTGCTTTCCACATTTTTTAAAAATAGAGGAGAGTTGTGCTGGAAGAAAAAGAATTCATTGATTTTATTTTCCCCTGATCCATGGCACCATTTACACAATTACAGAGAATTTTAGAATTCTCTAGAGCAAACCTTTTGAGATGGAGAATCTGGAAAAAATGTCATCTGTGTCTTCCAGACAGGAGTGGAATTTTGCTGAAAAAGCACCTACCTTTGAAGGCAGAGAATAAAGCACAAATTCTGCTTTTTCTGTAATTATATAATCCCAGCACCAGCTTGATCAATAATGAGGAGGCTACCTCTGATTGAAGATATGGAATATAAAAGATCAACAAACTGCCATCAATTCATGTCATTATACTATCAGTGATAGGAAGAGGTATTTGTGATATTTTAGGGTCATGTGTTGAAATAATTAGGATGCTTTTAGATAATCTGCACTTGGCTAGAAGGGTAGGAGAGTATCATTTACTGCTTGACATCAGGCAACAAAAGTATCTTGGGCTAGTTCTGTCTTGAAATTGCATGATGCCACTTGTTAACTGTACTTATATGTAGCACTAACAACAGAACATGTCTCAGTCTGAATGACTAACTTCTTCATTCTGTTTGCTTTGTACCAGATGTGTTATCTGATGCTTCATTTAGCCAGATCTTAAGGAATATGGAACCAGCATTTCAAGTATCTGTCTAGTAAGCACATTTAGGTGCTTTTGCTTGTGACAGACTTAACCCTTGGCTTCTGCTTAAGAATTTGGTGCCATCTGGATGAGTATTTTATAACTCCCCAAAGGGATAGGCCTACAGGAACGTAAAAATGGATGCTCATTTTCCTGGAGAACTAAAAGCTGTGGATCAAATGTCAAGAGGAATAGTTTTCATATACTTTATGAGAGAGATCACCATACCACCTTCCTTCACCTGTCACTCTTGTGACATGACATCCATAGGCTTAAGCTCTCGATACCAGAAAGGAGGGAGAAGCTTAGCCAACTGTGTCATTTCAGAGAAAAGCCCCTTACTCCTTCTGCCAATTCAGCACCTTGACGAAACTGTGAAGATAAAGCTGTCATCCCTGAAGTTCAGTCACTGCATCAACCATTTTAGTCCATTATGTTATTTTATTAGTATTATATTATTTTAACATTAGGGAAACAATCTGCATTATGTGGGAAATTAATGTTTAAAGTCAAGCTGTCATGCATGTTAAGTAAGGAATTACACTATCTTACAGCCATGTTCATGTGTCTCTCTACCTTTTTTTTAGGGCAATTCCAAATACTTTTCTTAGGAAAAAAAGTCCATTGAAATCTTTTTCAAAATTTTTCATGCCCAAATAAAGAATAGACAAAGCCAACTCTTACCCAAGTTCCAGGACCATTAGTTAAAGTTTAATTGACTTGTTTGGATTGCTAAGTGATAATAAAAACAAAGTTTTCACTCTAAGTGCCCAAAATGTAATAGTTACTTCTTATTGGACCTCAGTTTTAAAACTATGACTTTATGGAGGCAGGTTTCAAGCCCAGTGTTTGGGAAGCGATTCGAGAGTGAATGTAGGTTCTGATAAATAAAATGAATCTTAAATAAGGATGTTGTCAGACACCCGATAGCTCTTTGCAATTAGATTACGATTGAGCAAGGACTGCTTAGACTCCAGTCTCAGTTTCCCATCTCATATTACATCTGTCATATCCCCAGTAATTTTTCTCTGCTCCAAAAGTGCTGAGAGATACATTTGGCTTGCTAGGGGAAATGCAGCATAGGGGATTGATTTTCCAAATCTCTGCAAGAGTGTCCATTCTCCATAGGACTCATTTTAATGCCATTGGGAAAATGATCATCCACTTCCGCTAAGGAAAGGCACTTCAGTGTCCTTTTGAACACATTACTGCACGTGAAAAATGATAAACAGAGTGACATATTCTTTTTACCTTGTTTTGCAAGGTATGACCTTATGTCACACAGTGAGATACCCAAACTACTTTTGAAGAGAATGAAACTAGACTGTGTTCAGCTGAAAAAAAAATCTAATATTACTCTCGTTAATTGTATAGGTTGCTAAATGTACATGTTGTGCAACTGAGGAAGTAAGCATTTCATTTAGATAGATAAATTATCAATGGAAATAATCACCATTGTATACACAAGCCAATATTTGGAAGATTCCTTCATTGATTTCAAATTAAGTACTTACTGCAAGGGCAGCAGGTCCTGGAGGTCCCATATCACCCTATAATATTAGGAGGAAAGCAAAAAGTAACAATCTTGTATTTTAAAAATTCCACTTCACTTAAAATACTTAACTTGACATCTATGTTCCATTCAGCTTCATTTGAACTACTTAATTCAATACATAAAGTCCCTATTCAATTTACTTTAGAGAAATATGATGATATAGTGAAAATTAAACTGCTGAACAGCTCAAGGTCAGCAACCATCATCTGAGAGAGATTCAGGCTTATTCCTAGGTGGCTCATTTTTAATGATATATTGGTTAAACATTCAAGGGTTGGCTTATCTGCAGAGAAGCTTATACATGAGTATATATGGTAAGTCTATTCAGTCCCCTTTCTGCATTAATTTCTGTAACTATTTTTGTACTTTTTCATCATATCCTCCTTTCTGAAGGTATTTTCCCCTACATTTCATCATTCTTTATAAAACCCACTTGACATGTTTAACGTGTGTGTGTGTGAGAGAGAAAGAGAGAGAGAGAGAGAGAGGGAACATTTGTAAATTCAGAGAAGTGAGTCTGTCATCATGGAACAATGCCGCTGCTCATGTGTATTGTTGGGATACACCCACCCACCCACCCACCGAAAAAAAACCCTGTACAAAAACCCCACGGATGGAGATGAGGCGAGGGGAAGAAGTAGTTGCAGAAGAGCAAAAGAGACAATTATTTTGCTTAGGTAAAACTCAGCAAGTAACATTTTCCAAGCAGTTGTTAATATTCAGAGTCGTATTCAACGACATTTACACTAGAACACTGGATGCAGCCCCCTTAGTATTTCTTCTTTGTTCTTTTATTGTCAGCAATTTCTACTCTTCTTTTCGTTACCCAGGTCTTTAATTTTCACCTATCAATTCAATGTAAGAGTTCGCATGTGAACACATATGAATACCTTTTCTCCCTTTGCACCAGTTATTCCACAATCACCAACATCACCTTTTAAGCCCTATGGAAGAAGGAAAAAAGATGAGGAACTGTATTTAATATGTATTAAATTCTGTAAGTAAGAAGTATAGTAGTTAGGCTCCCACATTAGAAATTGGGAGACCATGAGTTCTAGTTCTGCCTTAGGTATGAAGCCAACCAGGTTACCATGTTTCTTTTTGAAATATTTTCTTTATTTCATTTTTTTAAAAGAAATGGAATAAAAGTCACTCTGGAGACAACTCATAACCGTGGGTTGTATCCAGCTTGTTCATTCCCAGTTTTTAAAGGAGTATTTTAAATGTCACTTTTTAAAATAATTAAAAATTCACAAATGAAAATACCTCTATACCTGCTGAAACAAACATGCAATTCTTAAAAGTAGACTCATTAAATTGGTCATCCATCTAAAAGTATCTGTAAAATTACTAATTGGTTTTCATGACAAGTTTGACTGAGAAAAAATTGATGTTAAGATGATAAGCAACATCTCTCCTACTGCAGGCAGGAAACTTTGAATCAGAAAGTGTTCAAAATACTCATAATTGGACAATACTTTTTTTTTTTTTTTACAAAAGTTACATTAATTCACCATTTAGAAGAAATAGTTACAGTACATTAGCATTTAAGTAGTTACTTCAAATTAAATGTTGGATTTTGATAAACCTGATTTTACATTTATGCTTATAAGCAATCAAAGAGTTAAATCTAAAGCAATATTTGTTTTGTCTGAAGAAGACAGACCAGGCAAACAGAAATAAGTAGGGAAAAAAAACCTGCCTTATTGCCCATGCTTGAATAGCATAAATATAAATTACTCTATTCAGATTTCTGAATGGATTTAGATTTCTGACTGATTTTTTGTAAACAAAAATGGTTATGAGATTTCAGAAAGCAAATGGAATATGTATATAAACATACATATTTATCATGTTATTTCCTTTCAGGATGTGCGGAGCTATGCAGTGGGCTTGAAAGAAGTAAAAAAATACTTAGAAAAATAAAACAAAGTAGTTGAAATTACTTAATACTAGCAGCATTCATATAGTTCTCCATACCTTTCTATCTTTGCAAAACATCCTTGCTTTCTCCACATCCATATGCTTCTTTGTTCTTTACATAGATCATTTCCCTCATTCTGAGGTTCACATCAATTTCATTCCATCGCTGTTTTCTTGGACTGCTTCTTTCTCTCAATCCATTCACATTTTTTTCATTGATTTGTTAAGCAATTCATTTGGTATGATTAATTCAATGTTTGTACCCAATCTACGTTTACTCCAGTCCATGCCCATTCCTTCTTGACCTGATTTCTTCTTCTTTTACTCTACTTCTTTAAAGATATTCCCACCCCATTCATTTTATTGTTATGTTTCTTTTATGTTACTTCTTACATAAAATTGACTCTGACTTCAATATACAAAAATAAACAAAAGTATTCCATTATGCATAGCCAGTTTTAGTTCTCTGAACATATTCCTTCTTTGCAAGAAACTACCTACTGCCTTTCTACCTACATTTCCTCATCTCAAAATTTCTCCATTCATTCAAAATACTGTATACGACGAGCAGTAATAATCATGGGGGCAGGTATATATTGGGGTTGCAGGTATATATTGCTTTTGAAGTGCTTATTGCTTTACTTTATTTATTTATTTTATTATCTTATTATTTTATTATTTTATTTTACTTTATTTTATGTATGTATTTATATTCTGCCTTTATTATTTTTATAAATAAGTCAAGGTAGTGATCATATTCAATACATCCTCCTATTTTTTCCATAATAAGAACCCTGTGAGTTGAGTTGAGAGACTAGCCCAAGATTATCCAACTGGCTTTCATGGCTAAAGTGGGATTAGAATTCATAACTTCCTACTTTCTAGTCTGGTGCTTTAACCACTAGACCAGAGGTGTCAAGCTGGATTTCTTGCAGGGCTGGATTAGTATTGTAGTTGTCCTCCATGGACAACTGAGAGAGGAAACAGGATGGACAGCCTACTGCAGCACCCTGCTGGCCAAAATGGGCACAGGGAGCCGTGAGGGCACACCCTGTTTTTGGTCTGGACGGCCTCCTGCAGCACCCTGCTGGGCAAAATGGGGGCGGGGGTTGCAGGTTGCCCTCACAGGCCCCATTTTTGGCCTGGATGGCCTCATGCAGCACCCTGCTGGCCAAAACAGGGCACAGAGGCCCTGTGGGACTCCCTGTGCCCTGTTTTGTCTGGCAGGGTAGTGCAGGAGGTCATCCAGGCTGAAAATGGGGTGCATGGGGGCCACCCATGGGTCCCTCATGCCCCATTTTTGCTAGCAGAGGCACTGCAGGTTGGTCCCTTCTATTTCCAGACTGGCCCCATGGGCCAGATATAAGCACCTTGCAGACCAGATGCAGCCCACAGGCCTTGAGTTTGATACCCCTATACTAGACCAAGCATTTTATGAAATTTTCTGGAATTGCATTCTTTTGGTTTATGAAAAAATCAACTTAATAAAAACAACTATTTTTAGAACTAGAAAGGAGGATATTTTTTAAATTTTCCATCAATCTCTTCATATAAATAAATTATCTGAAAATAACCTTTTTTCTGATTCTGACAATGGATGATTCCACTGGATTAAACAGCCTGTTGCAGGAGACTAGAATGACCTATTTCTTACAATTAAAAGCACTTAGGCTAATTGGTGAGTTATCACATTTTAGTGAAAGAAAGAAAGAAAGAAAGAAAGAAAGAAAGAAAGAAAGAAAGAAAGAAAGAAAGAAAGAAAGAAAGAAAGAAAGAAAGAAAGAAAGAAAACTAAAAAGGATAGGAGAAAGAGATTTTTCCATTTCTTTTTTTAGGTGATTGCTTAACCAAATGGTCCAATTGTATAAATTTACTAAGTTGTTATTTCTTCATTAGGATTTTATGTACAATCACCTTTTACCTTGTGATTATCCACAAAGAAATTAAACAAAACATACATATCAACTTACATCCCTTCCAGGTATGCCTTCTATTCCTTTTTCTCCTTTTTCACCCTAAAAAGAAAGCAAGCAAACACCAATTAACATATGTACTTTGAGAAAATATCTTCTTGGAAATCATTGTAGAAATTTTTAATTGAAACTTCAGCATAATCTATACTCATTACCCACAATACTATATTTTTAATTTTCATCAATTTAATCTTATAATTTTTCTCATGGAATTAAAGTAAAAGAGTTAACAAAATGATTAGATAGAAGTGCAGCCAAATTTGTTAATGATGTTTTTCACTGACGTGTAAAATATTTGTTTCCATCTTCCATGGCATCATTCTCACTTCTGAAAAATAGGACTCTAGTTCATACAAATATATGGCACAATTGTTTTTATTATTCCAATAGCACTTGATAATATTTTACTAATTCAACTTTTATTTCCTCCTCTTTTCACCGTTCTTGTTAAGGTCAAGTCCTTGGCACCCACAGGCAAGTATGTATACCCAAAGTATGTGTCACCTCTCAAATGTATTCACTAGCCCAATACATGAAATGCTACTTCCCAAGATACAAGGGTGTGGAAAGTTGGTATCTAGAAAGGTTTCTTACCTAAGAATTCAGTGGATGACATTCTATCTTAATAGTAAATTTGTTTATTCATTAAGACTTATTGAAAATTAAGTGTAGCTAGTACCATAGCCTAAGAGTTCTTCTACATGTATTGAGGTCTAATTTAGGGGTCGCCATCCTTTTGGACCTTAGGGACCACCAAACTCATAATTTTAAATCCCAGGGACCACTAACCAGTTCCGTGGGCATGGTCTAATTTGTGGGTGTGGGTTGGTGGTCATAGGACTGGCTGGGCATGGCTTGTATATAAATATTATAAATATTTATCTAAATATTGAATTTTTTATAAAAAAGAGTAACTTTTGCCCAAAATCAGGCAAAGCAGGCAGGCAGATTGAATTGCTCACAGAATCACAGATTCATTCAGAGATCCATCTATCTGCCATTGGCTAGTTCATTCTGTTACATAAAATTTGCTTGCCTTCAGCACTGAATAATACAACGTTCAGTCCTGTGCTTAAAAGCAGAGCCGAAGATCTAACGATTAGCTAGAAAGCAAAAAACCCAACCATTTCCTGCTTCCAAGCTAATCTAAATCTCCCAGCACAGCAGAACAGCTGATGATCGGAAAAAGGAAAAATAGCAATTCAGTAGGCAGGTTTGCTGGGTAAGGAGCGAGTGGGCAGGGAGGGTTCCCACGGGCCATGTGGGTAGCGCAGCCTTCTGTTTCTGTGCAACCTGGATTAATTGCTTTGGGGGGTGATCTGGGGGTGAGATTTCTCTGTGGCCCACCAAAATTTTCTCGTGGCCCATTGGTGGGCCACGGCCCACTGGTTGGCAACTGCTGATCTTATGAAAAGGTCATACTTAAGAACTGCATGAAACTCCATCATGTGGAAAAAAATCCAAAATCTTAGTTGCTAGCTATCTGAAGTAATATTCATATTTTGTAGGTCAATAGAGCTACATCTAGAGCTTGGACATCCAGATAATCTAGAAAGGCTGTATGGCTTGAATAAATACCATGGTGCTCAGAGAGAAGATGACCCCAAGTTTAAGATGACCCTCATAAATTAAGAGTAGATAGAAAAAAAATAGAGACAAAAATACTATGTAATTCCAGCTTTTCCACCTTGTCAACATTTTATACACCCCAGGTTTATGAAAAAGGCAAATTTATAAAACATCAATATTAGTGATTTCTAAATATTTCAGACTGATGTACCACAAATGTGGAATCCTAGTTTTCATTTTAAATCATCTGATGACTTGTATGTGAGAAAAATCAAAGGAAAATGAGAACAATATGCTAGGGAAAGAAAGAGAATAATTGAAAAAAAATCAGAGAACAATGGAAGAAGAACCGTTAGAAGCTCTATGTGTCCAATAAATATTGCACATTTTCCTTCCTTTGTTTTATTAATTCTTCAAACAAATCCAGCCTTTCCTTTCCTTTTTCTATATATAATTCATAGTTTAAAGATCAAAGTGAAATATCTTTCCATAATTTATTATTGAATTCCTATATTGTTGTGTAGTAAGAAATAACATAAACAATACAGCTTTCTCACAAAATATTTCTTTTTCCCTCCCTATTTCCAATGCTGTACAAATCACTCCATTTATTAATCGCACCAAGAACATGCTGTCAGGGCTCCAACAAATCCACCCTCATTCAAATAAAAAATCTCTAGCCACATCTCAGAGAAAAGTAAATTGGTTTATTAGAAGTTGCCATGTTGGTACGTGGCTGGGTGCAGCCGATACTAAATTACATCATACATTTCCCCCTTGACCCTGGTCTTTTCTCACCCCCTGGATGTGACTTCTCCAATGGGACACATCCATCTCCATCCATCTCCATCATGCTCTCCAATAACCTTCTTATGCTCTGACAATTTTGGGCTGCCGAGGTGATTATCTAAGCATTTCAAGAATGCCTTGTTTTCCCCCACTCCCTTTTTCTGGCAGCTAAAAAGACCAAAGGAGTATCTTTTTAGTTGACACATGCACTTTTACATTTAATTCTGATAGTTCATATCTCATATCCCTTGTAATGCTAGTCTAAGGGATTGAGTCTTTCCAAAATCTACAAACAGAAGGGGGGGAACACCTGCCAACAACCTGATTATAACTAACAGATGGACTACTTGTAATTTTAGGTCACTTCTAGGACTAAATTCTATTATAAAATTGGCATTTTCAAAATTATCAATTTACAGCTCTGTATTAATTGGAACCATATCACTGTAATACTTAGTATTTCTCTCCAGATGTTTAAATTTAGCAAATCGGATTACTCAACCAAAGACATAGGCCTTTCAGCTTTTGTTCTAGTTTACAGACATAATTCCAATATGTAGGTATTCCAGGTTGGAGAAATCTTCAGTGGTATTTATGCAATCTGGAAACATGTTCTCCCATTAATAAAACTGAAGTAAACCTTGCAAATAAAATATTAAGATGGATAAGTGTTTTCTTTCCCCTTTATATTAACAAAATACCGGAGAACGGGCAGATATGCAGGTCTTTGAAAGTGGATGATACAATCAGTCTCCAAGAGAAAACAAGTTGAGGTTGTTTTTATAGGTTCACACCATAGGGTCAATATTTAATCTAATCTATACTTTGATTTTTTTAAAATTTGGTTTTTCTCTAAAAAGATTGAAAACTGAAGAGAACTAGCTAATTCCCTTTTCTGTTTATAGGTTGTGAAGAGCCAATTTTTTTCTGTCAGCAGATGACAAATGGAATTACTTTCATAGAATGCATTTTTAAGACATCTATACTTTCTGGGGCTTTAGTAGAGCGATGCTATTTTTTTTAAGAGGCCAGCATGTACCATGCAGTCAGGGATTACAACCATGTCAACTATACGCTAGCCTGGGAAGCTCATTCAGTTCAGTTCTGACTTCATAACTTCAATTTCATTTCATAACAGCTACTACTCTGCCTCTCAGTTCATATTCTTCACTTGAGTATTTGTTACATTTTTATTTCAAGATTGGTCAGGGTGGGGTTGGGGAGCAGTTTCCAGAACAACTTATTGTTTTCCCAGTGGGAGAAAAGCACATCTTCAGGAATGTGTGGGTGAGTTCTTAGATATATACCAACACGTCCAGTGGTTGGAGAGATAATACAATATATTGTTGGAGAGATAATACAATATATTGTCCCTGAGGAAATGGTCTTCTAGGCAGGTAAGTAGCGTTATTCTAAACATTTGTTGGAAGTGCTATAAAGACTACTGTAAGCATAATCTTGTAAAATTCTGCCGGAAGTCCATCTGGGCCTGGTGCCTTTCCATTATTTTGCTTCTTGAGTGCTTCAGTTAACTCCATCATTGTTATATTGCTTTCTAACATTGTTTCAATCTCTTTAGGTATCTGAGGTAAATTAGCATTCTGTAAATACTGTTTAACTCTTTCCTCATCAATATTCTCTTGCATATATAGTTTCCCATAGAAGTCTTGAATGATTTCCTTCTTCTCTTTACTACCATAGCAAACTTGGCATTGGTCATCTATTAACTGCAATATTTTCCTTGATTCTTTCTCCTTTCTCAATTTGTATGCTAACAATCTACCTGGTTTGTTTGCGTCTTCAAAGTAGTTCTGCTAAGCACCTCTAATTTTCTGTGCTAATTCTTCTTTTTCTATTTGACCCATTTTATGTTTAATTATATCCATTTTTAGCTTGATGTCCTTTTTCTGTGACATTTTCTGTAGCACTTTTTCAAGTCTTTTATATTCATCCTCTAAGGCCTTAGAGGCTAGTCTTTTCATAGTATTCCTTTTCCTTGTATAGTCTATTATCAAGCCTCTAACATATGCCTTCATTGTATCCCATACATTCTGAATTGATGTATCTTCTTTTTTGTTTTCTCTAAAGAAAAAAGCCAATTCTTTCTCCATCCACTGTGTGAAGTCTTTTTCCTTTAAAATAGTATTATTTAATGTCCATCTAGATCAGAGGTCTCATTCTCGTGGCCCGTGGGCCAAATGCGGCCCGCAGGACGATATCCTGTGGTCCCCACCGTGATATGAAAGTATAATATTAGTGTATAATATAAATATAAAGTATAATATAAAGTATAATATTATGCGGCCCAGCCTCACCCAGACTCTGCCTCCAGCAGTCCCCAGGTAAATTGTATTTGAGACCCCTGATCTAGATCTTCTTTTTTGTCCTTTCCATTTAATTGTCATTGGATTGTGATCTGCCCAATAAATATTGTTTCAATATTTATTTCTTGAATATTAGTTATTAATTCTGTTGACATCCATATCATATCTATTCTGGACCATGATAAGTCTCTATTTTAATAGAAGGTGTATTGTTTAGTTTTAGCATTTCTTTCTCTCCATGTATCTTTTAAGTTTATTTCATCTACCATTTTAAAAAAAGATTTAGGGAGAGTCTTTCTGTTTTGCTTTATTATTTTTCTGCGCTGTATAGTCCAATTAATTGTCTACAATTCCATTAAAATCTCCCATCATAACTATATTAGCATAGTCCAGTTCAATTATTTTCATATGTAATTTTTTGTAGAATTCTTCTTGTTTGTCATTCGGAGCATAGATTGCAATCAGGAGTGTTTTCGTATTATTGTCCATTATTTCCACCATTAGTATTCTTCTGTCATCATCGGTATAAATCAATTTTTCTGGGATGGTCTCTTTAATATATAAAACCACTCCTCTTTTCTTACATTGTGTCAAGGAAGTAAATATTTTCCCTAGTTTTGGCTGTATCAACAATTGTTCATATTGTTTTTTGATATGTACTTCTTGTAGACAAATTATATCAAATTTTAATTTCTCTAATTTATGAAAGGTTTTCCTTCTTTTAACGGCTGAGTTAAGTCCATTTATATTAATTGTAATCAGTTTTTTCTCTTCCATGGTTATATTTTGCAGTTAGGTTTAGCAGCTCTCGTAGATCTTAGTTCACGTTGTTCTTTGGCTTCCACCTTTCCACCTACTGCACCTTCTTCTTTTTCAATTGCCATTAGAAGAATCATTGAATCTTCCATTGCTCAAAGTTATGAATGAAGTTATGTTAAAGAAGAAGATACCTAAATCATGGTCAGAAGCCTATATTACACTTATTCCTAAAGAGGAGGCCGATCCATTACAAATTAAGAACTATAGACCTATTTCTCTACTAAATGCAGATTATAAAATCTTTGCTTCAATATTGGCAGAAAGACGTAAAAAATATCTAAATAATTTTATTCATCCTGATCAAAATGGATTTCTGCCAAAGAGACAAATTAAAGATAATATGAGAGTAATCTTGGACACCTTGGAATCCTACGAGGCATATCCTGAAAAACAAATGGCTCTGATATTTCTAGATGCACAGAAGGCATTTGATAATGTGAATTGGTGATTCATGTTATTACTGTTGGAACAGATGGGCTTTGCTAGAAAATTTATTCAAGCAATAGAAGCTATATACTATAAGCAAACGGCAAAGGTAATGATAGAGGGAGAACTGACAGACTCTATTAATATAAGAAAAGGAACAAGACAAGGGTGCCCACTATCACCTTTGTTGTTTGTGTTAACTTTGGAAGTGCTAAACAGAAATATTAGAGATGAAAAGAATATAAAAGGAATGAAAATCAAAAAGGAAGAATTTAAGCTGAGAGCATTTGCAGATGATCTGGAAACAGCACCAAAATTGATAGAAAAGATAGAGGTATATGGAAAGGTAGCTGGTTTGAAAATAAATAAAGATAAGACAAAGATCTTGACAAAGAATATGCTATTAAGACAAAAGGAAGAACTGGCAGACCTATTGAAAATTCAGGTCACGAATAAGATCAAGTACTTGGGGTTATATTTGACAGCAAGATGTAGTACACTAAAAGAGAATAATTATATCAAACTTAAACAGTAGATAGCGCTAGATCTGGCGAAATGGGAAAATTTACAACTGTCACTAATAGGGAGAATTTCAATAATCAAGATGAATATATTACCCAGAATTTTATATTTGTTTCAAACAATTCCAATTAGGCTTGGAAAAGATTACTTTGAAGATTTAAATAAAATTGTGTTGAAATATATATGGCAAGGTAAGAAAGCGAGAATAAAGTTAAAACTTTTGCAAGATGCTAGAATTAGAGGAGGATTTGGTTTGCCTAATTGGGAGTTGTATTATCAAGCTACAAATCTGATGTGGGTTAAGGAATGGATAATGTTATGTCCCTGGAACTTATGGAAGTTCCCACCCAGGTCCGTTCGCGCCGCGGGGGCGGTTGTCCCCTCTCATTGGTTGGTTCTCCCCAGCAGCCAGCTATAAAAGCAGGCTGCGGGGTCCAACCAGTTGCTGATCGCTGCGAGCCAGTTCCAGGCTTGGCAAGCACGTTCAGTCCTTTATTATTCTAATAAAGTATTTGTTGCACCCATGCCCTGGTTCAGCCTCTCATTTCCCGAACTTAACACTGGCGACGAAGATGGGATGGCGACCAGAGGCACATTGCAACCGCTGAATCACTAGCCGCTGATCCGCAGCCAGAGAGAGCGATCAGAAGGCAATAAGAGCAAACGCTGATCCGCAGCTAGAGAGAACGATCAGCAGGCAAACAAGAGCGAACGCTGATCCGCAACCAGAGAGAGCGGTCAGCAAGCAGCGAGAGTGAGAAGCGTCTGTAGCCGCTAGTTAGCCAAGCTACAGGGAAAGTGAAGCGCTGCGAGCCGCAGCCGCTCGTTTCTTTAGGCGCGAAATTCAAACGGCTGTCATTTGAATTTCCGTCCAAAAATACAGCGCGGTGCTGTATTTCAAAGTCACTGACGCCCACGCAGGCGCAAATTTCAAAACGCTGCCAACGGCCGTTGCAGCCAAACCACGTGTTAATCCAGAGAGAGGGAGAGAGTTGTGAAAAACTCCCCAGAGCTGAAATCACTAGCCTGCCTTAGGCACAAAAAAACCTTCCTGCTGCTGCCCCAGAGAGATTTTTTTCAACAGATTATCCTACAAAATTCTCATCATGAACTCCAACCCAGCTTTCCCATCGTTCAAGCCGGATGAGGAGAAGTGGGAGTCATACAAGAATCATTTTAACCACTACATCGACGCCATAGGGTTGGCTGATGCAGGGGAGCACCGGAAAAAATCATATTTCCTGATCTACTGTGGAGCCATCGTCTTTGATACTGCCACAGCACTCGTGGCTCCACGTGAGTTAAAAAACGTTCCCTGGACAGAACTGTTAGAAATCCTTACTAACCACTATTCTCCTAGACCCTCACAGATTGCCAGGCGGTTCACCTTCCGAATGAGGAAGCAATCAGACAAAGAGACCATCAACCAGTATGTGGCTGCCCTCAGAACAGCAGCACTCCATTGTGGGTTTGGGACCTACTTGGATGACATGCTCCTCGATCATCTAGTCTGCGGGGTCAAGGATCTTCACCTCCAAAGGCGCCTACTCGCCAAGAAGGACCTCAACCTCGCTCAAGCCGTCGAGGAAGCCCTGGCAGCAGAGCTGGCAGCACACTCAGCCACCGAAATCCAAGGGCCTGTTTCCAAGCAAAGTGCAGTTTCAGTCCACTCTGAAGAGGTGGTCATTGAAGAGGACCCCAGCGATGCAGCCGACATCCACCGCCTCGCCCACGCCAGACACCCGCAGGTAGGAGCCAAGCAAGAAAGCGTCAGTCCACCCAAACACATCACCCTGTGCCTATCTTGTGGTGGATCTCACCTGAGGACCACCTGCAAATTCAAGGGAGCCACCTGCAACATTTGCCACAAAAAGGGGCACATCGCGAGAGTCTGTCAAGCCGCTCACAACTCGGCACAAAGGCACCCTTCCTTTTCACATTCTGGACCCCAAAGGCAAGTATTGAACTGTCGTACTCGCCACCATGCGAAGCACGCTTGCCATGCCATTAGTAAAATCTCTCTCTCCGTTTTGTTAGAAGGTAGACCTTGTCGCATGGAGGTTGACACGGGGTCAGCGCTCTCAATTATCTCTTGGAGCACCCTCAAGAGACTACAGCCCAATCTATCCAGAAACCAGCTCCAGAAGTGCCAGTTTAGCCTGAAGGACTACCAGGGGAAGGACATTCCTGTAATCGGCAGAGGCAAGTTTCTTGTTAATTTTAAAACTTTCAAAGGCCACCTACCTCTAGTGGTAGTTAACAGAAATCTCCCCACACTCTTGGGGCTTGATTGGTTTCCCCATCTCGGCCTAGGGTTAACAGGAGTCCACGCTGTCTCAACCTCTGACACTGACTCCTTATTCGCTGATTACTCAGACGTATTCAGCAATGAGCTGGGGTGTTATAACGGTACCCCTATCTCATTCTCAGTCGACCCCCAAGCAGTCCCAATCAGGCTAAAACCTCGTAGAGTCCCATTCGCTATTCGGCCTAAATTAGATGCGGAACTGGATAAATTACTAAAACAAGGGGTCATTGAGCCAACAGATTTCGCCAAGTGGGAGACGCCCATTGTCACACCCCTCAAAAAAGACGGTAGCCTGAGAATTTGCTCGGACTACAAAACCACAATTAATAAGTTTTTACAAGTTAGCACTTACCCAGTGCCCGTCATTCAGCATTTATTACACACTTTTGAACCTGGCAGCATTTTTGCCAAATTGGACATGTCTCAAGCGTATCAGCAGTTCCCTGTTGACAACCAAACAGCGGAACTCCAGACCATTGTCACTCACAGGGGTGCTTTCCGGTGCAAGCGTCTCCAATTTGGCGTAAGTGTTGCCCCAGGCATTTTTCAATCCCTCATGGAGCGGATTTTGCAGGGCCTCCCTGGTGTAGTACCCTACTTCGACGACATCTTAGTTTCGGCCAGGGACAGACCCCAACTCTTCCAGAGAGTTCGAGCAGTGTTAGAGAGGTTCAGACAGCACGGCCTCAAATTAAAAAAAGAAAAATGTGCCATTGCCACTAGACAGGTGGACTTTCTGGGTTATAAAATTGACGCCTCAGGCATTCACCCCCTGGAGTCCAAGGTTAAGGCAATTCACGAGGCACCCACTCCAACCTCCAAAGCGGAACTGCAGGCCTTCTTGGGGCTATTGAATTTTTACGCGTCCTTCCTGCCCCATAAAGCATCTGTGGCGGAACCCCTGCACAGACTTTTGGACAAAAATCGCCTTGGCATTGGGGACACAAGGAAGACTCCGCTCGCGCCATCAAATCACTACTCACGTCGGAGGCGGTCCTCATTCAGTTTGACCCCAACCTTCCATTAGTGCTAGCAGCGGACACATCCCCTTTTGGAATCGGGGCAGTGTTAAGCCACAGGCTTCCCAATGGCGCCGAAGCCCCCATCGCTTTTTTTTCTAGGACGCTCTCTGCAACAGAGCGCAATTATAGCCAAATCGATAAGGAAGCTTTAGCAGCTGTCGCAGCTGTGAAGAAATTCCATGAATTTCTTTTTGGCCACTTTTTCGAGCTGGTCACGGATCATAAGCCTCTCCTGGGTCTACTAGCAGGTGACAAACAGACCCCTCAAGTCCTGTCTCCTAGAATGACGAGGTGGACTCTTTTCCTAGCGGCATACTCGTATAGACTCATACACCGTCCAGGTAAAACATTGTCTCACGCAGACGCCCTCAGCCGCTGCCCCCTGCCGGCTCCAGCTGAGGATCCTGCCCCGGTCCACGCTATTTTTGAGGTCACCCAACTGGACCTCCCCATCACTGCCCTAGACATTGCTGCCAAATCCAAGGCAGACAAAACGATCGCCCAGGTACTGGACTGGGTGAGGAGGGGGTGGCCGGGCAGTGATGTTGAAACCAAATTCACGCCTTTTAAGACCCGCCTACAGGAGTTATCCAGTCTGCAGGGATGTTTGCTGTGGGGCACATGAGTGGTCATCCCGACCTCACTGCGTACCCGAGTTTTGGAGGCGCTACACGAGGGCCACCCTGGCATCGTCAGGATGAAGGCATTAGCGCGAAGCTACGTATGGTGGCCGGGCCTCGACGATGACATCATCAGATGGGTAAGCTCCTGCCATCCCTGCCAGGAATCCCGTCCATCCCCTCCAATTGCCACACCCACCAAGTGGGAAAGCACCAGCACACCTTGGTCCAGGATCCACATCGACCTAGCGGGCCCGTTGCACGGCAAAATGTTCCTGGTGGTCGTGGACTCTTACTCTAAATGGATTGACGTAGCACAACTATCCACAACCACCACGCAAGCAGTTACCAAGGTATTAACTCGCCTGTTCGTAACGCACAGGCTACCAGACTCAATTGTTTCTGACAATGGCCCCCAGTTCGCATCGGCTGAGTTCAGTCGCTTCGCTGCCAACCTGGGCATCCGCCACATCTTCATGGCCCCCTTTCATCCTGCCAGTAACGGATTGGCAGAAAGAGCCGTTAGGACCACCAAAGAAGCCCTAGCTAGGTTCAGCAAGGAAGACTGGCACCACAGACTCTCCCGTTTCTTGCTGAGCCAGCACTCAACCCCGTGCACAGTCACTAATAAGTCCCCGGCTGAGCTCTTGATGGGTAGACGCCTGCGGACTGTATTGGACAGGCTTCACCCACATTACTGCCCTGACTCTCCCCTCGCTTCCACGTCGGGGGTTAGGCATTTTGTCTTACAGGAACCCGTGTTCGCGAGGAACTTCGCTGGAGACCCTCTGTGGATCCCGGGCGAGATCGTGGCCATCACCGGACCCAGGTCATATCGAGTCAGACTGGAGGATGGCCGAGTCTGGAGAAGGCACCTGGATCAGCTGCGGAGATGCCAAGGCACTCACGTCAGCAGTGACTCATGGTTGCAGACCGGTGCGAGGCTTCAGCATCAACCCCACATCAGCACCAATCCCGGGGACCAGCTCACGCCTGCAGCCGAGTCGGGGAGCTCGAACACGAATCGTGACCACCAGATGGATGACCAGTCCGAACCAGCCAACGGAAGCACATCCCCAGCAACCAGCCCTACGAGTCCCGAACCGGCACTGACCGAGGAACACGTTCGTGACACCCCACCGGTCCAACCTTCCCTTGCAGACTCTGAACTACCAGACAACTCCCCAGAGTTGCGCCGTTCTGGGCACCAGCACAAGCCTCCCACATACCTTAAAGACTATGCGTGTTCGCATCTGGGGGGAAGGGGTGTTATGTCCCTGGAACTTATGGAAGTTCCCACTCAGGTCCGTTCACGCCACGGGGGCGGTTGTCCCCTCTCATTGGTTGGTTCTCCCCAGCAGCCAGCTATAAAAGCAGGCTGCGGGGTCCAACCAGTTGCTGATCGCTGCGAGCCAGTTCTAGGCTTGGCAAGCATGTTCAGTCCTTTATTATTCTAATAAAGTATTTGTTGCACCCATGCCCTGGTTCAGCCTCTCATTTCCCGAACTTAACAGATAACACTAAGAAATACTAGATTGTTGACATTAGAATGACATGATTTGTTGTTGGGGTGGCATGCTTTTTTATGGTATAAAGGAACTAAAACACAGGGGTATTTTAGAAAACATTATATATGGGAGTCTCTGTGGTTAAACTGGGAGAAGATTAAAAGACAATGTTATTTGAAAATTCCAGTCTGGCTATCGACTATTGAAGCATTTTCTTATCCTATAATATACAAAAAGGAACAAAGAGTTAGATATGGTGAAATACTGAATGAAAAGGGTGAACTCAAATCTATACAAAAACTAGAGGAACAAGGTTTAAAGATGAATTGGTTTTCATATGCGCAAATACATTCAAGGTATGATAAAGATTCTCAAATGGAAGGTTTCTATGATAAATTGACTAATTTAGATAAGATTTTGACAGGTACTGATGAAAAGGTGATTAAAAATTGTGTGGATATTTATTAGAAATTAAATTAGAAGAACAAGTTAAAGAAACTATGATTGCTTGGGGGAAGAATTTTGGATATGGGATTGATTTAGAGAAATGGCAAAAATTGTGGTCTCAAAATTATGAAATGACAATGTCAACAGCATATAAAGAAAATTTGTATAAGATGTTTTACAGGTGGCATTTACCCCCGACAAGAATAGCAAGAATATTCAAGAATAAATCAGAAAAATGTTGGAAATGTCATCAGACACCTGGCTCATATTACCATATGTGGTGGACATGTGCGGATGCTAAAAAATACTGGACTAAAATCCACATGTGGTTGGAAAAAATGACAAAAAAACATATAGACTTGAAACCAGAGATATTTTTATTGGGAATTTTACCTGAAATATATAGTAAAGACTTGAAATATTTGATTGTAAATGTATTAACAGCGGCAAGGATTGTATTTGCTAAAAACTGGAAAAATGAGAAAATACCATCATAGGAGGAAGTGATTAAGAAAATATTGGAATGTGCTGAAATGAGTAGGTTGACATTTGAAATTAGAGAACAAGAGGATAAACAATTTTATAAAATTTGGGATCTATTCCATCAATGGTTAGACAATAAAATACAGTAATGAAATATGTAGACTTTTAGAAAATAATAAATATATAAAGATGTACTTTTTTCTTACTATATCTACAAAATGATTTTAGGATAGATTTGGGATGATAATATGAACTGTTATAAAACAAACTAAGTAAATTATGATTATCTTGTAAAACATGAATGAATAAAAGTATAGTCAAATGATTGATTAATAATGATACTAAGGTATTTAATTTTTGATTGAAAATACGAGATTATATGCAATGTAATTGTAACTGAAGACTACGAAATGGAAGCACAAAACCATTTGTAAACCAACCGGCACACTGTATGTATACATATGGAAGATGGCTTGATGTTTTTTATGTTTTGTTTATTTATGTTTGTTTTTAAAAACCAATAAAAACTTTTTTAAAAAAAGACTGCTGTAAGCATAATCTATTCATTTTTATTGTCATTTCCTCCCCAAAGAAGCAAATTCTTGCAGTTATTTAGCTAATGTACTGGACTTTTAAAATATTGAAATCCTATATTGACACAACTAATATCATTAGAGTTTGTTTCCAAATAAACATGAAACAGGCTTAGAGCCATGCTTTTTTCAAACAGAAGTACATTTTTTAATCATTCCTTTTGATTTAGACCGAAACCCTCACAGGCATTTCTGAGAACAAACGACTTTACTATATACTGGTTTTCTTTCTCTATTTTATTTCAATTTGTATTTTCTCAAAATGTTATGGACACCGTTATTCAGGAGTGGAAAATCAATACTCTACTTTAAAGCAACTGTGCTGGAAGTCATGTTCTTTGCTAGAAGTACAATCATAAATTTTATATAGATTGAACTATTTCTCCATAATATTGAAACATGGATGTTCATTTTTCAACATCAGTTTTATATTCTGGCATTTTAAAATCCATTTTCAATTCCACAACATCTTTTTCCATATCATTTTATAATCTAATATTTTAAAAACTCCAACTTCACAATCAGGTCAGTCTCAGTCTTTATTATATCCAATAAAATCTATTGTTCATATCCTTTTCTGTAATAGCATACAAACTTGTAAGTAACTTCTGAGTAAACTTATAAGTAACTTCTGAGTAAATTGTTCCCAAGCAGCCTTAATTTCTTTTATAGTTAGTATTGCTCCATTGTATTAATGGGTCTGCTCTCCTTTAATAGTAATCCTTTGTTTTCTCTGGTTCTCTTTGATTCCCTGTAACCAAACTCTTATCATCTGTTTATTTTCCAATCATAAAAGTTTTCCTATGAAAGTTTTTTCAGTATCAAATATCTCATATATTGTTTTATAAATTTAACCCCCCTCCCCCCTCAGTAAATATTCTTTCAAATCCATCCAGCCCCTTATGTTATGTCCCTGGAACTCTAAGGAGTTCCCACTCAGGTCCGTTCGCGCTGCGGGGGCGGCTGCCCCCTCGCTCATTGGTTGGTTCTCCCCAGCAGCCAGCTATAAAAGCAGGCTGCGGGGTCCAACCAGTTGCTGATCGCTGCGAGCCAGTTCCAGGCTTGGCAAGCACGTTCAGTCCTTTATTATTCTAATAAAGTATTTGTTGCATCCATGCCCTGGTTCAGCCTCTCATTTCCCAAACATAACACTGGCGACGAGGATGGGATGGCTACCAGAGGCACATTGCAACCGCTGAATCACTAGCCGCTGATCCGCAGCCAGAGAGAGCGATCAGAAGGCAATAAGAGCAAACGCTGATCCACAGCTAGAGAGAACGATCAGCAGACAACGAAAGCGAACGCTGATCCGCAGCCAGAGAGAGCGGTCAGCAAGCAGCGAGAGTGAGAAGCGTCTGTAGCCGCTTGTTAGCCAAGCTACAGGGAAAGTGAAGCGCTGCGAGCCGCAGCTGCTCATTTCTTTAGGCGCGAAATTCAAACGGCTGTCATTTGAATTTGTGCCCTAAAAGTACAGCGCGGTGCTGTAATTCAAAGTCACCGACGCCCACGCAGGCGCGAATTTCAAAACGCTGCCAACGGCCGGGCAGCCTAACCACGTGTTAGCCCAGAGAGAGAGAGAGAGCTGTGAAAAGCCTCTCCAGAGCTGAAGTCACTTGCCTGCCACAGGCACAAGAAACCTTCCTACTGCTGCCCCAGAGAGATTTTTCCAACAGATTACACAACCTGATTTCCTCACTATGAATTCCAATCCAGTCTTCCCAGCGTTCAAGCCGGATGAGGAGAAGTGGGAGTCATACAAGAACCGCTTTAACCATTACATCGACGCAATTGGGCTGGCTGATGCAGGGGAGCACCGGAAAAAATCATATTTCCTGATCTACTGTGGAGCCATCGTCTTTGACACTGCCACAGCACTCGTGGCTCCACGTGAGTTAAAAAACGTTCCATGGTCAGAACTGTTAGAAATCCTTACTAACCACTATTCTCCCAGACCCTCACAGATTGCCAGGCGATTCACCTTCCGTATGAGGAAGCAATCAGACAAAGAGACCATCAACCAGTACATGGCCGCCCTCAGGACTGCAGCACTCCATTGTGGGTTTGGAACCTACCTGGAGGACATGCTCCTCGATCAGCTAGTCTGCGGAGTCAAGGATCTCCACCTCCAAAGGCGCCTACTCGCTAAGAAAGACCTCAACCTCGCACAAGCCGTCGAGGAGGCCCTGGCAGCAGAGCTGGCAGCACACTCAGCCACCGAAATCCAAGGTCCTACTTCCAAGCTAACGGCAGTTCCAGTCCACTCCGAAGAGGTGGTCATAGAGGAAGGCCCCAGTGATGAAACCGACATCCACCGCCTCACCAACGCCAGGAAACCACAGGTAGGAGCCAAGCAAGAAAGCATCAGTCCACCCAAACACATCACCCTGTGCCTATCCTGTGGTGGATCTCACCCGAGGGCCACCTGCAAATTCAAAGGAGCCACCTGCAACATCTGCCACAAAAAGGGGCACATCGCGAGAGTCTGTCAAGCCCCTCACAACTCGGCACAAAGGCACCCTCCCTTCTCACATTCTGGACCTCAGAGGCAAGTATTGAACTGTCGCACTTACCCCCATGCCAAGCACACTTGCCATACCATTAGTAAAATCTCTCTCTCCGTTTTGTTAGAAGGTAAACCTTGTCGCATGGAGGTTGACACAGGGTCAGCGCTCTCAATTATCTTGTGGAGCACCCTCAAGAGGCTACAGCCCAGTCTATCAAGAAGCCGGCTCCAGAAGTGCCAGTTTAGCCTGAAGGACTACCAGGGGAAGGACATTCCTGTAATCGGCAGAGGCAAGTTCCTTGTCAATTTTAAAACGTTCAAAGGTCACCTACCTCTAGTGGTAGTTAACGGCAACCTCCCCACACTCTTGGGGCTTGATTGGTTTCCCCATCTCGGCCTAGGGCTAACAGGAGTCCATGCTGTCTCAACCTCTGACACTGACTCCTTATTCGCTGACTACTCAGATGTATTCAGCGAGGAGCTGGGGTGTTATAACGGTACCCCTATCTCATTCTCAGTCGACCCCCAAGCAGTCCCAATCAGGCTAAAACCTCGTAGAGTCCCATTCGCTATTCGGCCTAAATTAGATGCGGAATTGGATAAATTATTAAAACAAGGGGTCATTGAGCCAACAGATTTCGCCAAATGGGAGACGCCCATTGTCACACCCCTCAAAAAAGACGGTAGCCTGAGAATTTGCTCGGACTACAAAACCACAATTAATAAGTTTTTACAAGTTAGCGCTTACCCAGTGCCCGTCATTCAGCATTTATTACACACTTTTGAACCTGGCAGCATTTTTGCCAAATTGGACATGTCTCAAGCGTATCAGCAGTTCCCTGTTGACAACCAAACAGCGGAACTCCAGACCATTGTCACTCACAGGGCTGCTTTCCGGTGTAAGCGTCTCCAATTTGGCGTAAGTGTTGCCCCTGGCATTTTTCAATCCCTCATGGAGCGGATTTTGCAGGGCCTCCCTGGCGTAGTACCCTACTTCGACGACATCTTAGTCTCGGCCAGGGACAGACCCCAACTCTTCCAGAGAGTTCGAGCAGTGTTAGAGAGGTTCAGACAGCATGGCCTCAAATTAAAAAAAGAAAAATGTGCCATTGCCACTAGACAGGTGGACTTTCTGGGTTATAAAATTGACGCCTCAGGCATTCACCCCCTGGAGTCCAAGGTTAAGGCAATTCACGAGGCACCCACTCCAACCTCCAAAGCGGAACTGCAGGCCTTCTTGGGACTATTGAATTTTTACGCATCCTTCCTGCCCCACAAAGCATCAGTGGCAGAACCCCTGCACAGACTGTTGGATAAAAAATCGCCTTGGCACTGGGGTCACAAAGAAGACTCCGCTTTTGCGCATGAGTCAAATCATTACTCACGTCAGAGGCGGTCCTTATTCAGTTCGACCCCAACCTTCCATTAGTGCTAGCAGCAGACGCATCCCCTTTTGGAATTGGGGCAGTGTTAAGCCACAGGCTCCCCAATGGCTCGAAGCTCCCATCGCTTTTTTTCCAGGACGCTCTCTGCGACAGAGCGAAATTATAGCCAAATCGATAAGGAAGCTCTAGCAGCTGTCGCAGCAGTGAAGAAATTTCACGAATTTCTCTTTGGCTACTTTTTCGAGCTGGTCACGGATCATAAGCCTCTCCTGGGTCTACCAGCTGGGGACAAACAGACCCCTCAAGTCCTGTCTCCTAGAATGACGAGATGGACTCTTTTTCTAGCGGCATACTCGTATAGACTCATACACCGTCCAGGTAAAACGTTGTCCCACGCAGACGCCCTCACCGGTCCATGCTATTTTTGAGGTCACCCAATTGGACCTCCCCATCACTGCCCTTGACATTGCGGCCAAATCCAAGACTGACACAACGATCGCCCAGGTACTGGACTGGGTGAGGAGGGGGTGGCTGGGCGGTGATGTTGAAACCAAATTTACGCCTTTCAAGACCCGCCTACAGGAATTATCCAGTTTGCAGGGCTGTTTGCTGTGGGGCACACGAGTGGTCATCCCGACCTCACTGCGTACCCGAGTTCTGGAGGCGTTGCACGAGGGGCACCCTGGCATCGTCAGAATGAAGGCATTAGCACGCAGCTACGTATGGTGGCTGGGCCTCGACGAAGACATCATCAGATGGGTAAGCTCCTGCCATCCCTGCCAGGAATCCCGTCCAGCCCCTCCAATTGCCACCCCCACTAAGTGGGAAAGCGCCAGCGCTCCGTGGTCCAGAATTCACATCGACCTAGCCGGCCCGTTGCATGGAAAAATGTTCCTGGTGGTCGTAGACTCCTACTCTAAGTGGATTGACGTAGCACAACTATCCACAACCACCACACAAGCGATTACCAAGGTATTAACTCGCCTGTTTGTAACACACGGGCTTCCAGACTCTATTGTTTCCGACAATGGCCCCCAGTTCGCATCAGCCGAGTTCAGCCGTTTCGCTGCCAACCTGGGCATCCGCCACATCTTCACGGCCCCCTTTCATCCTGCCAGTAACGGATTGGCTGAAAGAGCCGTTAGGACCACTAAAGAAGCCCTAGCTAGGTTCAGCAAGGAAGACTGGCACCACAAACTCTCCCGTTTCTTGATGAGCCAGCACTCAACCCCGTGCACAGTCACTAATAAGTCCCCAGCTGAGCTCCTGATGGGCAGACGCCTGCGGACTGTATTGGACAGGCTTCACCCACATTACTGCCCTGACTCTCCCCTCACTTCCACATCGGGGGTTAGGCATTTTGTCTTACAGGAACCCGTGTTCGCGAGGAACTTCGCTGGAGACCCTCTGTGGATCCAGGGCGAGATCGTGGCCATCACCGGACCCAGGTCATATCGAGTCAGACTGGAGGACGGCCGAGTCTGGAGAAGGCACCTGGACCAGCTGCGGAGGCGCCACAGCACTCTCGTCAGCAGTGACTCAGAATTACAGACCGGGGCGAGGCCACAGCATCAACCCCACATCAGCACCAATTCCGGTGACCTGCTTACACCAGCAGCCGATCCAGAGAATCCGAACACGGACAGCGACTTCCAGATGGCTGACCAGTCCGAACCAGTCAACGGGAGCTCGTCCCCAGTGACCAGCCCTACGAGTCCCGAGCCAACCCGCACTGAGGGACGCGTTCGTGACTCCCTACCGATCCAGCCTTCCCCTACAGACTCTGAACTGACAGACAACCCACCAGAGTTGCGCCGTTCTGGGCGCCAGCATAAACCTCCGGCCTACCTTAAAGACTATGCGTGTTCGCATCTGGGGGAAAGGGGTGTTATGTCCCTGGAACTCTAAGGAGTTCCCACTCAGGTCCGTTCGCGCCGCGGGGGCGGCTGCCCCCTCGCTCATTGGTTGGTTCTCCCCAGCAGCCAGCTATAAAAGCAGGCTGCGGGGTCCAACCAGTTGCTGATCGCTGCGAGCCAGTTCCAGGCTTGGCAAGCACGTTCAGTCCTTTATTATTCTAATAAAGTATTTGTTGCATCCATGCCCTGGTTCAGCCTCTCATTTCCCAAACATAACACCTTAATTTTCCAAAATCAACATTACAGATTCCATTTTGCTGATTTCCAAACATTACAGTTTTTCTTGCTAAACTTAGAGATCGTTCCATCCAGAGTGGAAGAAACCTCTCACAGTATAAAGCAGCTTGTCTTTCAGAAGGCTTTTACCCCCCAAAAGTCAATAATAAGCAATTTCCTAAAGTAACTAAGAGAGGAAATATGAAAACCCAGGGTCTCTTTGAAAGGCATTGAAGTGTGGCTTAGGCAACATGAATATCCCCCCCACCCCCCCACCCCCAGGCCTCAGACCTTTCAAACCTGCTGATTTGCAATCTCTTCATCTTCTCCTTAATTTGGAGAAGAATTCCAAGAAGCCAATCCTTTTACTGACTTCTATTTTGGCCATGTTCATTGGCTCCACAAAAAGCAGATTTGTGCTCAGTTCACCATGCTGTTCAGGAAGTTATTCAAGTACTTCCTTTCAAATAATGTTACCATCCCTTATTTCATATGTGCCCATATAATTTTTTTGAGATGTTTATGATCTTTTAACATACTATCTCCCACATTTTTAAAGTACAAAGTACTAAGCAATATTTTTATAGGCAATTCTTACATTGGAATGGAATTAACTTATAACAGCATCTGTTCCTGAATTAACTTTATGGATTTTTAGTTTGAATTTGCAAAATCCCTTGTCTGGATTTCAAATGATTGGTTATGTGAAAACAAATATGTTATCAAGTTGACTCTCAGTGACCATACAGGTGGGTTTTCTCCTTATTGCAAGGATGGGAATACAGTCAAATTTGCTTCAGAAAGTACCAGTAGTACGTTTATTCCTGTGTTGAATTTTTAAAAATACTCTAGACATATTTTTTTTCCCTTAACTTTTGGCTTCATGCTTTAAACTCCTATGCATGTCCGGTAACATCAATAAATATCACAAAGCCTATAATTATTAATAAAGAAAACAAGTGTTGATTACTAATTCTTTTTAAGCACTCAGAAACTCTTATAATATTGCCACAGACTTCTTGGAGTCAAGACCAAAATCAGGAAACTTTGTATTAATGGACACTCGTGTTCAAAGACTGCTCCTAAACGAAGAAAGCCGAACCCAAAGGCTTTTCAGTCTGAATGTCATCATCATCTAAAGTCCCTCAAAATACAATAGCAAAACAAGGATTTTGGCTAAACTGTTGGGAACCTGTTTAACCCATAAATAACAATTTAAAATTAAGAACTTGCTGAACAGAGGCTGCAGGAATATTTTTCAAAACTTTGTCACATAACTATTATTAGCAGTAAATACAACTTCTCAGTTTATTCTTTCTGACATATCGCTTGTAATCCTACAAGGTCAATTACTCTTGGATCCATAAAACCTGCCATTTTAAAGACTTGAACTATTCAGTTGTTTTCAAGAAATTGGTATTACCACGTTTCAAGCCACTTGGAAAAATTATGGCTGGTTAGCTGCAAATTTTGATGGTGGTTTTTTGGGGGGTGGGGTGGGGGGTGAATAAACCACAATAAGCACATCTTGCAAATATAGCTTTATATTGCTTAATTTGTGAATTAAACCACAGACTGATCAAGGACACTGGTTGTGGTCCAAGGATTCCTCATAGTCCCCCAATACACTTTTAAGGGTCCATCAAATCACCTCTATGTTGAAAAATAATGCAATATTAAAATCCCACCAAACAATCATGAAAAGCATTTATAGCAGCAAGTGTATCTATTTGAAATTTTAATGTGGTAAATATTAATAAATATAGCCAATATAAACAAAAGCTCTTTTGGGTTCTCCATAAATTTTAAAAGTGGGAAGAGGAAGCAAAAAAAAATTAAGAAACAATGAACTAGGACCTAAAAACTTTCATTTAATGTCCAATTTATTATTATTTTTATATCAGCCTTCTAAGAATTGGACAACTTTAACATCTGTATGCATGAGAATATATAACAAGAGAAATGAGCATATGAACAAATAAATGGAATGGAAGAAACAGCAGACAAAACCCTAAATAAATAATTGCCTTTCATTAAATTAAAAAATATTATCAAAGCCGGCCTGAAAGTGAAAAACAATCCAAACTGTTTTTAAAAGAATTATTTGGTTGGTTGCTGTATATCCAACTACTATTAGCAAACATATGTCTTTTTTGGTAAATTTTAAAATCCAATGACAACATTATTATTACATTTTAAGCAGTCTTATTATTAGTCACCATATGCTTTGTAATTAAAGTATGTGTCATTCACTCACACAGGGCAGGAATTTGTATACAAAATAATAAGAGATGGATATCATATAAAGTTCAAAATTATTACACAAAATCAATTTGCAAAAATCAGTATAATTTACCTTTTCTCCTACTTCACCTTTGTTCCCTTTCAAGCCAGGCTCACCCTATAGTTGAGAGAAATATAAAAAGTCATTATTGTTTTTAAGTTGTTATATTTAAGTGAAAATTCTGCTTAAAGATTGTTTTTAAACAATGACCAAATATAATTTTAATTCACAGGAAAAGAGAGAGATTTCTTTCCACCTCTTTTTTATCATCTTCATCTGGAAAAATGCTAAGGTTATATATGTTTTTCATTATTAAAACAGAACAGTTCAAAACATAATTACTTCAAATAGAAAAAAATCAATTTCACAGAAAATATCCAT
The DNA here is from genome assembly GCF_049901715.1 of Pseudonaja textilis. Lineage (NCBI taxonomy): Eukaryota > Metazoa > Chordata > Lepidosauria > Squamata > Elapidae > Pseudonaja > Pseudonaja textilis. Next base: position 117,528,314 of record NC_141990.1, read on the forward strand.
TATATTTTGATAACAGAAAGTTCTCCCGGAGTAGATTGAATTCTACTTAGCATTTTTCAACATGCAACAATAATTGTGATATCTTCAGAACTTCCTACAAAATTATACTTTTGAGAGAAAGCCCTTAACAGCAGGTATTTTACTGAGGTACTTGTGGGTGCTAATTGTTATGTCCTTGGAACTGACCAAAGTTCCCAACCAAGTCCGTCTATACTACGGGGGCGTTTACAGCTCCCATTGGCTGGCTCCCTTCGACAGCCGGCTATAAAAGCCGGCTGCTAGGTCGAGCCAGCTGCTGTTCGCTGAGCATGTCTGCTTGTTAGTATGCAGACGCGACAGCCCTTTATTCAATTGAATAAAGCCATTCCTTGTTAATGCTCTGGTCTAGCCTCTCATTTCCTGATCTATAACACTGGCGACGAAGGTGGGATGGCTAACCAGAAGCATTCCATTGAGCTGAAGTCACGATAGGCAATTGAACCGCAGCCGCGAAGCAGAGAGCTCGGTCAGTTCGCTAGTTAGCTAAGTGAAAGTGAAGTGTCTGTAGCCGCTCGCACAGGAAGCTACAGAGAGAGAGAGTGAAGTCAGGTGCTGAAGCTACAGCCACCCCGCTCGAGAAAAAGAGCGCGAAATTCAAACTGCTGTCGTTTGAATTCGAAACTCAAGTGAAGCTCAGCGCTGTGTCCACAGCTGCCTACGCGCCCAGAGAGTGCGAAATTTGAATCTCTGTCAGTGCATCCGCCAACGCTCTCCGGGAGAGCGAGATTCAAAAAGATTGCTGAATAGTCACAGCGTTACAGCAAGAGCCTCTAATGCTCACTAGTACAGAGCTGAAGTCATTGAGCCAGGTGAATCGCTGCAGCCACAGCCGCCTGCGCTCACGTGAGCACTTATTGGGCCTCGTATACCCAGAGAGAGGGCAGTCTACCATTGACTGAGGCGCCAATATGAACGCTAACCCAGCATTTCCGCCCTTTAAGCCGGATGAAGAGAAGTGGGACTCTTATAGAAACCGCTTCAATCACTATATCGATGCCATCGGTCTGGCTGATGCAGCGGAGCACCGAATAAAGTCATACTTCCTCAGCTACTGTGGCTGCAGTCTTCGATACCGCAACAGCCCTCCTTGCTCCACGAGAAATCAAGAGCGTTCCATGGCCAGAGCTGCTGGAAACACTTTCAAATCATTACTCCCCTAAACCGTCGCAAATCGCGAGACGTTTTGCCTTCCGGATGAGGAAGCAAGCAGATGGGGAATCCATAAATCAATACATGGCCACCCTGAGGACAGCAGCTCTCCACTGCGAGTTCAAAAATTACCTGGACGACATGTTACTCGATCAACTCGTTTGTGGAGTCAAAGACTTAAGACTACAGAGGCGTTTGCTGGCCAGAAAAGATCTCAACCTCTCCCAAGCGGTTGAAGAAGCCTTAGCCGCAGAACTAGCGACCCAGTCAGCCGCTGAAATCCAAGGGACCACCCCCAAGCCCAGTTCTGCCACTGTTCACTCCGAGGAAGCGGTGAGTGAGGAAGACCCTACTGAACACTCGGACGTTCATCGTCTCAATCCCTTGAGGCAATCACAGGTAGGGGCAAGGCGCGGGAACAGCAACGCACCAAAGCACATCCTGTTATGCCTGTCCTGCGGGGGCCCCCATGCCCGAACGACTTGCAGGTTCAGAAACGCTACCTGCAACAACTGCAGCAAAAAAGGTCACATCGCCAGAGCCTGCCAGGTGGCACACGTGGCACCACAGAGGTCTTCGTCCTCTTACTCTCCGCCGGAGCCACCAAGGCAAGTAAAAAACTGTTATACTTGCTACCAAGCTAATCACACTTTTCTGACACGTAATAAAATCACACTTTCTATTCATTTAGAAGGTAAACCTTGCCTCATGGAAGTCGATACCGGGTCGGCGCTCTCGATCATCTCGTGGAACACTCTTAAGAAAATCCGGCCCAGTCTGTCTAGGAGCCAACTCCAGAAGAGCCACCTCACCTTGAGGGACTATCAAGGAAAGAATATTCCAGTACTCGGAAAAGGCAAGTTCCTCGTTAAATTCAAATCCTTTAAAGGCCATCTGCCCTTAGTGGTCGTTGACGGTGCCCTCCCTACCCTGTTGGGGTTGGATTGGTTCCCCTATCTCGGTCTTAGCTTAACGGGAGTCCATGCTGTCTCAACTCCCGATATTGACTCCCTATTTGCAGACTACGCTGATGTGTTCAGCAACGAATTAGGCTGTTACAATGGCACACCCATTTCTTTTTCAGTGGACCCCCAAGCAGTTCCCGTCCGTTTAAAACCGCGTAGAGTACCATTTGCGCTACGCCCTAAACTGGACGCGGAACTGGACAAATTACTCAAACAGGGGGTAATTGAGCCCACGGATTTTGCTAAGTGGGAAACCCCAATTGTCACACCCCTTAAGAAGGATGGCAGTTTAAGAATTTGTTCTGATTATAAAACCACAATTAACCGCTACCTACAGGTTAGCGCTTACCCAGTCCCGGTAATCCAGCACTTACTCCACACATTTGAGCCTGGCACCATTTTCGCCAAATTGGATATGTCACAGGCTTATCAGCAATTTCCTGTTGACAGTCAAACGGCCGATTTACAAACTATTGTCACTCACAGAGGGGCATTTAGGTGCCGGCGTCTCCAATTTGGCGTTAGTGTTGCCCCAGGCATTTTTCAGTCATTAATGGAACGAATACTCCAAGGCCTCCCTGGCGTGGTTCCTTATTTTGATGACATATTGGTCTCAGCCAGGGACAGACCCCAACTTTTCCAAAGAGTCAGAGTGGTTTTAGACAAGTTCAGACAGCATGGCCTCAAGCTAAAAAGGGAGAAGTGTGCCATCGCCACTAAACAGGTGGACTTTCTTGGGTATAGAATAGACGCCTCTGGCATTCACCCAGTGGAATCTAAAGTCAAAGCAATTCACGAGGCACCCACGCCTTCCACAAAGTCTGAATTACAGGCTTTCCTTGGCTTATTAAATTTCTACGCTTCGTTCTTACCCCACAAAGCGTCAGTAGCCGAACCGTTACACAGACTTCTAGACAAAAATGCACCATGGCATTGGGGACCCAAAGAGGATTATGCCTTTAAAGCAGTCAAATCGCCGCTCACCTCAGACGCTGTCCTAATCCAATTCGACCAGCGCCTCCCTTTAGTCTTAGCAGCAGACGCATCCCCCTTTGGGATTGGGGCTGTCTTAAGCCACAGACTCCCCAACGGCTCCGAGGCACCAATCCCTTTCTTTTCCAGAACCTTTTCACCAACCGAGCATAATTACAGCCAGATTGATAAAGAGGCCCTAGCCGCAGTTGCTGCGGTAAAAAAATTCCACGAATTTCTTTTTGGTCACAAATTCGAACTCATCACAGACCACAAGCCGCTTCTGGGGTTGCTGTCGGGGGACAAACAAACACCCCAAGTCTTGTCACCCAGGATGACAAGGTGGACCTTGTTCCTGGCAGCCTACTCGTACAAACTCGTTCACCGCCCGGGAAAAAACCTAAGCCACGCCGACGCCCTCAGCCGCTGCCCGCTGCCAACCCCTGTGGAGGGCCCGGCTCCAGTCCATGCCATCTTCGATGTCAGCGAGCTCAACCTACCTGTCACCTCAGGCGACATCGCCTTTCACTCCAAAAAAGACAAAACAATCGCCCAGGTTCTGGACTGGGTGCGGAGGGGGTGGCCGGTCACTAATTTCACAACTGAATTCACACCATTTAAAACCCGCCAGCAAGAGCTTTCTAGTTTACAGGGCTGCATGTTGTGGGGGAACAGAGTCGTCATCCCAAACTCCCTGCGCACACCCGTCCTGAAGGCGCTGCACGAGGGTAACCCAGGCATCGTCCGGATGAAGGCGTTGGCTCAGAGTTACGTCTGGTGGCCAGGCATGGACGACGAGATCGCCAAATGGGTAAGCTCTTGCCGACCCTGTCAGGAATCCAGGCCAGCACCGCCAATCACCACCCCAACCAAGTGGGAGAGTGCCAATGCACCGTGGTCTCGGCTGCACATTGACTTGGCCGGGCCAATGCACAGCAAAACCTTCTTGGTGGTCGTGGACTCGTATTCCAAGTGGATCGACGTGGCCCTACTACCCACGACCACCACCCGGGCAGTTGCCCAAGCCCTGACCCATTTATTTGTAACACACGGGCTGCCTGACACTCTAGTCTCGGACAATGGCCCCCAATTTACGTCTACAGAATTCAGCCGGTATGTCACCAACCTGGGCATCCGGCACATCTTAACAGCCCCCTTTCATCCTGCCAGCAACGGGTTGGCAGAGAGAGCCGTTAGGTCAACAAAGGAGGCATTGGCCAGATTCAATCAAGAGGACTGGCACTCTAGGCTCTCCCGTTTTCTCTTGAGCCAACACACGACCCCCTGTACGGTTACAAACAAGTCTCCTGCCGAGCTCCTAATGGGCAGACGCCTGAGAACAGTGCTAGACAGGCTGCATCCCCATTATTGCCCTGACACTCCTATCGGGTCTGACGGCAGGGTCAGAGATTTTGTGTTGCAGGACCCAGTGTTTGTCAGGAACTACGCCGGCGATCCGCTATGGGTACCCGGGAGAGTCGTGGCCATCACCGGTCCGAGATCGTACCAAGTTCAACTGGAGGACGGGCGAGTTTGGCGGAGACATCTGGATCAGATAAGGAAGCGCCAGAGTGATCATGCCAATGCTGAACCATGGACTCCGGTATATCTCCAGTCACCACACCAGAATCCGATCGAGGACCATCTGAGGGGCCTGTCACCACCGACCGAGCGAGGGGAACGGACGGTAGACCGGGACCGTCCGCCAGAGTCATCTGCTTTGCCGACCAGCGAAGCCACCGGGTTGTTGGACAATGACTATACTACAAGCCAACCCGGTGGCAGAGACTATTCACAGACGCCAGAGCAGGTCCCAGAGCAACCCCGCTCTCCAGCACCCACCAATCCTGATCCTCTGAATTCTGTGCCACTCAGTGACTCACCAGAACTGCGCCGGTCCGGGCGCCCGCACAGACCGCCTGCATATTTAAAAGACTATTCATGTTCGCATCTGGGGGGAAGGGGTGTTATGTCCTTGGAACTGACCAAAGTTCCCAACCAAGTCCGTCTATACTACGGGGGCGTTTACAGCTCCCATTGGCTGGCTCCCTTCGACAGCCGGCTATAAAAGCCGGCTGCTAGGTCGAGCCAGCCGCTGTTCGCTGAGCATGTCTGCTTGTTAGTATGCAGACGCGACAGCCCTTTATTCCATTGAATAAAGCCATTCCTTGTTAATGCTCTGGTCTAGCCTCTCATTTCCTGATCTATAACACTAATAATCTTTAAAAGTTTACTACTGCACTGAACATATTTGTTTTGCTAACATTCAGGTAGTAATCCTGGCATGAAGTTTACAAATTATTGATCCTGTGAAAACTACTTTCATATACTTACTGTAGGCAGTTCCAGGCTTGGATAGTATTAGATTATGAAAAATCATCTGAGATATACAGTACATTCATACAAACTGGAATTGGCAGAGGTGGCTGGAGTTAGAAGAGGCTTTCAACTTGATGTTATACAAATTGCTATAGGCCAAATATGGATTTTCTCATTTTCTCATTGGATTAGAATGTGATATTTTAATTGGATTAGAATATGATATTCTAAATCTTCATCCAAAGTTATTAGAAATTAAATTATTGGAATTCACCCAAGATACCCTTATGTTATATTTAATTTGAACTGAGACCTTTGATTTATCTTAGCAGGCAATCAGAATAGATTTTAAACAAAAAAAAAATAGTGGGAATTGAATTGCACTTTTTATTACATAGTAACAATGTTATACCACCAAAAATCTGTCTCTCTTTCATATCCAAATAAATCAATTGATGTGGGTAAATTGTGCACTGTAACTTGCATGTTTATTGGAGGGAAGCCTTGTCTAGAATATTGACTTCAAGAAACATTTATGGAACAGGTCACCAATAAGTTTTATTCTCTGTTCATAGATAAATTTGAAGCAGTTGAATCTGGCTAGCCACATTTCTGGCATGTAACCACCAAAAATATAACTATGACACCAAATGCAAACTACAGACCCAAAGATTATATATGTACCTTTTCACCAGAAGTACCAGGAACACCAATCAGACCATTTTCTCCCTAAAACAAATTGTAAACTGCATCAACTCTTATTCATTGGTCATTAAAAATATTGCATTAATGAAGAAATAAAAATAATTAAAGTTCTTCCTGCAGCCTTTTCTGTCCTTTACTTTCCGGCAGAATATCAAAAACACAAAAAGGTAATTGGTACCTCCAGGACAGAGAAGAAACATGAATTTCTATTACTATTGGAAGCTTGGAGAAAAGTGCAAATGTCATAAACATTGAAACATCAAATAAATGACTCAAATGTTTTGTGCACTGTGATATTTGAAACTGTTTAGAACTACTATATGTCTAACTTGGGAATAATTTCATATAAAAGAATGATTTACTTATGGAAGATAAGATGAAGATGCACTCACTGAATTCTAAACAACTTTCATAGGCTCCATTAGGCCAGCTGACATCTCATCTAAGATGGAAAAAAAATCCTCATTTCTGCAGCAATGCATAGAGCAGACCTTTGTAATCTGGATATTCTCCAGTTGTGTTCAACTCCTAGATTTCTTAACTCCAACTGCTTGGAGAGTTCTAGGAATTGATGTCTACATATCTGAAGATTGGAGAAGGCTGATTTGAACTGCTAATATTGATTCTGAAAGGGAAAATATTTATCAATTTAAAATTAAAACAGTGACCAGGTCTAACAGAAATCATAAATGAATTTATTTTTCCATCCATAATATTTTTATTCATTGCACCACTACTATTTTTCTTGAATATTAAATTATAGAAATGACTAGAATGCAATTTTGCAATATAACTAAGGCATGGTTATATAAAACTTTTTAGAACTGGCTTGTAACATTGCGGTGACTGCAGTTACTGTTCACACATGAATGTGCTTGTTTTCTGGTGATCGTACTTGGAAGATTTAAAACTGCCTACTTAAAAATCTCTCCAAATCTTTTTCTACCAGACATTTTTCCTAGTACCATCAAACCTTTCTAAAAGTGGTAAGAAAAAAGAAGACATATGGCTGGAGAGTGTGTTGCGTGTTATTGATTGATTTAGATTTGTAGGACACCTAATCAGAAAACTCTGGGCAGCATACATAAACACTTTTCAAAAACATATAAAACATATAGAGAAGTGCAGAATACTAGGTGGAGGTAAGCAATAGGTAATACAGTCAAATACCAATCATCCATCCTCTACCAGTCAGGATCACAAATCACTTGGCTTCTGGTTTATTTGAAAAGCCAGTTTTTAAGAACTTTTCTAAAGGATGGTAAGGTTGGAGCCCAACAAACTTTTGGGAGGAACAGAAGAGTTATACCTCTGCATTCTTCAAGGCAGCACTGATTAATTAATGGGAAGTGGAAAATACCCATTGTCAGATTTGATTGGATGGGCAGATCATTCCATAAACAACCAGGCTCTGAGCCCTATAGGCATAATAGCTGACAATCACCATCTTGAATTGCAGCCAGACATCCACTGGTAATCAGTGCAACACAGAGCACAAGAGTCTCAGACCAAAATATCAAAATGGACCGTGATTGCTTGTGAAGCCATGTTCTGGGGTAGTTCCTGAGTGGTCTTCAAGGGCAATGCATGACAAAAACCCAGATGCAAGGTGACTATGAATGGGATTTTCCAGCCCCACAAAATTGTTTTCTAATAATAGAAATATTGTATAATTGATACTATTCAAATATTAAACACAAAAGCCACATTAACATCTGCCCTGTGTCCCCTGCTCAGCCTATTTTTAAATTTTTTTCAGAATTGCAAAGCCTGGTTGTTTACAGATTAATTGTTCCAAAAACTGTACAAATATTCCTTACATTTAAATAACATCTAAATAGCTGTAACTTATGTTCATTGCTTTTGGTTCTGCTGGTTCTGAAAATGATCCAAGAACTCTTTTAAGACAGGAATCCTACCTTTGTTCCAGGCAAGCCAGGAATGCCATTTTCTCCTTTAGCTCCTTCTTCACCCTATACAAAGTAAATGTATTTAGGTAAGTCCCATTGCTCAAGTTGTAAAATATTTAATAAACTATTTAACTCTCCAAATGTGGTTCTTTTGCTTGATCATGGATTGTTATTGAATAGCACAATAATACTACAAGGACAAGAACAAAATGAATAATCTGTAATTTTATATAGTGACTTGAAAAATTATGAGAATGTAAATATGCTTTTTCTACTAAATGATATTTTCTGAAGTCATATTTTGTGGAATGTTTTGCAAAATCATAAAACTTAGATTCTGCTCAGTGGAAAAACCAAGAATTCAATGCACTGTTTAGATAGGTGTCAACTGCTATGTTTCATGCAGAGGTTGACCTCCTGATTAACCTTATTCCTTACAATGTCCAGTGACTTTCAATAAAGAAGCTGGAACTGCCTCATGACTAAGAAATCTGGAGAATTGCTAATCCAATAAGGATGTGTTTTTCTCTTGGTTGTCAGCTAGCAACCAAGAAATGAAGGTGAAATATTAAGAAGGGCAAGTCATCAGATTTTTTCAGGAGTCTTCTGTCCTGAGTGGGTCCTTCAATTTTCCATCAAAGATAGAATTCATCAGGAGATGAGTTCAGCTGAGATCTTTTGGACCAGTACAGCCTCAAAGTCAAAGACTTTTTGGTGCTACATTATACTCTTCTTTCTCAAAGGTAAAGGTTCCCTTCGCACATATGTGCTAGTTGTTTCTGGTGCTCAATTCATCTTTCTCTACTATAGTCATATTTTTCTATGATTTACCTTTTTAAAAATATTCTAACCTGTAGTTCTTCACCAGTCATAATTCATAAATGAATCCTGCAATTGGCCATTTGGAAATCCAAGGATGAATGAAAGTAGTGATTATTTGGTAAACGTGTGCTTGGAAAAAAGCATGTGTTTTCAAGTATATTGTGATTTAAGCATAATACAGGTGGAAAAGAACTGAGCATATCAGGAAAAAATGTAGAGAAAGTTTAATACAGTGGAAAAATAGTAGTTAAATATGTGTAGGAAAACATAAAGAAGTAGAGGTAAGCAAATTGGTGCTGAATAAATGTATATGGAAGATAAATGTGAGTGATGAGAATGAAAGAACCATACTGTGGTAGTTTGCCTATATAGAAAAAAAATAATGAATTGCAAAGAAAGAAAGAATGGATCAAAAGGAAGAGATAAGTGAAGGTAATGGTATAAATTACTTTTAAGTATGTTTTCTTTTCTTTTTATTCATTTAATTTATTTGACTCACTATTTCTTATTGCTTTTCTGTTCTTCTTGTCCCCCCCCCCAAAAAAAGAGTAGCTTGAAAAGTGGGTGTATATTTAATTACTATAATTCATCTTCATAAACTTTGAGATATACCCTATCTATATAAAATATTAAAGTTGATATTTTTTTAACCTACAGGATGGTACAAATAAAACTCTTGTTTCAAACTCTGGTTAGGTTAAAGCATAACACCTAATGCTTATCAATTTTTTTACAATGAACTTTTTTCAATTTTTTTTCTCTGAAAAAGTTCAAACGTGCACATCAAAATGGACACAAAAGTAATCCTTAAATATATTCCATCTGTATTGGTTCAAATTCCAGTTAGATCAAACTGCAACTTTCATTTAAAAAAAATAAAAAAAAATGTGGAAAAAATGGAATAGGAAATGTGGGCCAGTTCAGAGGTGGTATTCAGCAGGTTCTAACCAGTTCTGGAGAAACGGTAGCGGAAATTTTGACTAGTTCGGAGAACTGGCAAATACCACCTCTGACTGCCCCTGCCCCATCTATTCTCTGCTTCCTGAGTCCCAGCTGATTGGCTGGGTCTTTTATGGTGCCCTGCACAGGAGAACGGAGCTAGAAAGCAGGTTAGTGAGAGGGAATGACATTTTGCACAACCCTTCTCCCAGGAGTGGGGAGGGAATGGAGATTTTATAGTATCCTTCCTCTGCCATACCCACCAAACCATGTCACGCCCACCAAGCCACGCCCACAGAACCGGTAGTAAAAAATGTTGAATCCCACCACTGGGCCAGTTGTTTATCTTGGTACTGTAATTCAAATGATTGATCATCCAAGTCTGCCCTTGATTTGCTGTGTAGTAAATTCTCAGATAAGTACCTTACCTGTTGTTTGTGCTGGACATGGCTCAACATTTTAAACAAATACATTAACTAATTTGTTTCCATTAACAATATGATTAATTGCAGTTTGTCCAGATTCAACAAATGGAGCAAATGCTGTTAATCATAAATGAAAACAAACATTTCCCCCTTAATACTGAAATAGAGGAAAAAGGAAAGACATGGGCTAATATGGATGGTCTGTTTTTAATCATGCTAAATTTTAATTTAGGTTTACATTCATCTATCCATCCTGAATAAACATTTCCACAGGAACTTCAGAAAAGTTTTTCCTTAATACATCATTCCATAAATACATTTAGGCCAAATTTAATCCTAACATTAATATTTTTTATTCTGCCATGGGCTTCAGTAAGAAAAAAGTTATTCTTTTAGCATCTGCATGAATAAAGGAATATTTAAAACACTAGCTATAATACTTTTTTTAACAGCACTAGTAGTAACAAATTAAATGAGCAAAATCCAGAGTGCATCATGAAAATAAAGACAGAATCTGCAACAGAATCTGAGATAAGCAATATTTTTTTTGAGAAATATTTCCAACCCTTATTATTCCTAAAAAATATGAGCAGGTTATAATTGATAGAAAGCAATTAGCCAAGGGACAGAGTTCATATTATTTTTTAAAAGGCATTTCTGCAAGTCACTATGTCTTTTATATATAGTAAATTGCTTCTATAGAAAATACCCTGCAGCTTTTATACCTGCCTTCTTAAATCACACTTTTCATTCACAGAAATTCAAAGACCTGCACCTGTAAAATCCAGCTGGCAGCCCTTTCCTTTTGGCATGTGAGCAGGGGGTTGAGCAAATCAAGTCACACATGCTGCACTTGCTCCAGAAATTCAAATCCAGTGAATCAAAGTAATGATGTTTAGTGCTTTCCATTGAGTGGTTTAAATGTAAGCATGTTTAGTTCGCTCAGTCTCATCAGCAGGACAACATTTAAATGACTATATGCTATTAGCAAGCACTACAGTATTTAAGAAAAAGAGTAACATGAGCAGAAATGACTTGTGTCAGCTTTTTTGGCTACCCTAGGTAAGCAGTCTTACATCATGTTCTACTTCCTGTATTGTTTCCAGATATTTTAGCCAGGCTACAAGCCTGTTTGATATCAGTATTGGTATATCCTGACATTTTCTGAATTTATACACAACTCTTGTCTACTACTTACATTTTAAAAAATAGGGATGATTATAAAATGATACTTAATATGCATTCAGTTGCTTTATAACTATAATAAATAAACTTTGGTTGGTAAATGGCCACTAAATAAAGGAAAAACCAAAAACCAAAAATGAAGTACCAGTAATTCATTCTGTCTTGCAACTGTGATACTTAAAAGTTCAAGTTCAACCAGGCATTCAGCTCACCAGTACCTGATCTATGGTAGGATACTAATATTGTCAAAAGGTAGTTTTGTACCACATGGTTGGTTATTTTCATTATTATTTCATTACTTCCATCTCATCTTTTTTCATCAGTTATTATTATTGTAGCTTTCATAAATCACAACACAAAGTATAGTAGCTTCCTAAACTTTAAAAATGGTAAAGTCTGTATAGCTCTGAATAAAGTGATAGGCTTTATGTTGTATAGTATGCCAGTCCTAGCCTGCAGCCCATTCAGATTTTAAATTAAAAAGTATAAAGGATTTAGAAATGATAAAACTTGAGTTATGCAATAAAATATGTGCTATTTTTTATTTTCTTGAAAACAAGATTATTGGCACTTTTCAGCCTGATAATAAGTGAAGCTATCAAATTATTTAAAATGAACTGAAGTTAAAAGGGAATATTAAAATAATAAGAGCATGTTAATTGAGTGAAATGTATGCAAGAGCATTGGGTTATGGGATACACACATACACATCATTTCATGTATATGAATGGGCAATGAGTAACAGGAATCTTGAGATAGTTGTAGGTGACTTAAGGTAAAGACTTAATGCAAACATTATGTAAAAGGCAAATGGTACAATCAAGGTCATTAATAAACAGTCTTTTAACAAATCTGTCTACTACACTTGTAATGTTATTTATTTATTTCAATGTATATGACTGTCCATCTCAAATTCATAATGCTGGGCACCATATGAAAGCCCATGACAGTGAAAAAATGTATAATTGATAATCAAGATAAAAGCTCAACCAACAAATCAACACAACCATTGTGGATCATGCCATACAGCTGTAATATGCAATTCCGACCTCTAATATCTAGAAGAAATATTACAGGGTGGAAAACATTCAAAAAATATGACAAAAATGACAAAAAGCTTAAAAAATCATTAAGAAAAATATAAAACCTTTTAGCTTTCAGGGTAAAAAAAAAAAAGACAAACAATTTGGTTTTTATTTTGTTGTACTACCTCTTTAAGATTGAAAATTTTTCAGAACTATAGCTACTGGATGAGTTTCTCTTCAATCCATTTAAAAGAATGAAAACTATCTTTTCCCAATTTTATAAGATCTATTTTTGTAACTTTTTGCAACATATAGCAAAAGAGTGATTTTAGAGTTGTTTCCAAACAGTTTAAATGTTGAGCGTATGTGAAACGGATTTAAATAAACCTTTTGAAGCTATTTAGAAAGATCCTCTTTTATGGAAAAAACTTACTTCATTTACATTTCAATAAGATAAAAATAAGATTTTGAAGGTTGATTACTAAAGCACTTGATGGCTACTTTAAAGGAAATCTTTGATCTCTGGGGTTTTGAAATAACTGGAACTTTTTTTATTGGAAAAAGTTGTCACCAAAGATGAATAAACTCCTTCGAAGGCCCACAAAATAGACTTTAATGTGAACGTGAATAATTATTTAAAAAATTAAAAAGATATACAAATAATGTACCCAAAGAGCAATATGGGAACTTTATTAGAGTTACTTTATGGAAAGTACAAATAGGCCTGGATAAAATTGATAAGAATGTCAAGAGAAGAAAACAGGAAAGAGAATTTTAACCATGGGATTTAAGGATGCCTGGAAGATAAAAGGACGAAAAGTATGGCATTGGTTTATTTGACCATGGTTAAATAATGAGTTGCTTAATTCATTATATAAACTCAGCTTGAATCGTAAAAGATTATGAAAGCTAAGTTTAGTCCTTGACATTTATCAGAATTATAACTAAACATTTTTAAAGTCCTTTATAGCTTTCCTTTTCCAGAACAGTGATTGTGATTTCCATAGCTTTGTTCTCTGTAGAACAGAGGGAAAAAATATAGGACTTTAAACTCATTTTTAGTTTTTCCTCCCATGTAATTCTAGACACAAACAACTTTTTCTTGCTGAATTCCAGACAGTCTCAAGTTAAGGATTAGATATGTTGCATAGATCACTGGGCACAGCTTTATCTCTTGATCAGTCAAAGGTCATTTTAGGCAGCATGATCCCCAGTGGAAATAATGGAAAAAGGAGAAAGGAATGTGTTGCTGAAATTTGATATATAGAAAATGCTGCTGATGTTGAGATATTGTAACAGTATTTTGAATGCCTATTAAAGCACATCCTGATTTATATTTAGTACAATCAAGGCAGAATTGTTTTGAGTATATTTCTCAGAATTTCTACTTTCCCAGAAGGTTACCTTGGCAACAAAAATTGGATTTAAATTGGCCACAGCATTACTAATGGAACATTGACAAAGGAAATATGTTGGGTTTTTATGGTATCTTACTATAAGCCTACAAAATATGAGCTGAAAGTGAGGTTGTATATAATTGTGTCAATAGTCCAGTATTTTTTTTAAATGAAAGCCACAAGATATGTTCACATTTAATGGACTAGTAGGGGAAAGGACCTGATATTTTTAGTTGTATTGGCAATCTAAGCATTGATTTATCAAATTTCAAACAAGCAACAAGGCAGACATTGATACCAGTAGGAAATAAAAATAAGAATGAAAATATTTTGAAAACCTTTTCTACTGATAGACTGTCATTCATGACCGCCAATTTTTTGATTGTCAAAATAGTATTCTATTAATAGAGGTGAAACAAAATAACTTTGTGAGGGAGGTAGGTGGTTACTAAGTTTGATATGTAAATAAATAAATAAATAAATAATGTTAATTTAAACTCTAACCATTATTACTCATTTTGTAGAATTTGTTTATTTTGTTGATTTTTAAAACTAATTTATTTTAATTGAATTACAGTTAAAGAATTTTTATAGCATTGATCGACTCCACTGCTTATTTGCCATACAGCACTTGAAAGTTGTTCTAGGTGATATTATAAATTTTTCTTTTGGTTATTTAAATATGATTTCAAACTTTAAAAAATTGAAATAGTATTTGTACTGCAACATCCTTAACAGATATGTTGTTGGCCGATTAAAAAGCATAAAAATAAAATTACCAAGAAATAAAAAGGCCAAGGCAGAAATAGGGCAACCGGTTTTGTACAAGAGAAGGGCATGCCAGATATTTGAAAGCTTTCAGAAATTGCAAAACACTAATGAAAGCACAATGAGGATTGGAAATTGCCTATTGACAATCCTACATGAGGTGTATTAGGAAACTCTTTTTTTTCCGGAGGATTGTTCTGTCCAAACACTTTGGTAGTTTCAAACTAGGAACTGTAAGAATGGAGAGTAAGGCCTTTGAACTGATCTTCAAGAAGGAGCATTGAAATAACATCTAAGCATGATACTGTGGCTTTTGCTATGGGGAGAGGTATTGCCTTTTTTTCTTAAGTCATGTATAGTTCTCCTGCATGTGCACAGAGAGAAAGATAGAGAGAGAAAGAGAGAGAGAGAGAGAGAGAGAGAGAACTGTAGCATTAGACTTTATGCAGATACATGTAAACTTTATGCAAATATATTAAAATAAAAAGTTTTTCAAGATGGGGGATATATAAATAATTACCACAGATTAATGTATTTGAGCTCAATTGGCATTACATGCAAATAACATACCTCTATTCCACTGAATTTTTTAAATTGTGGTTTTAGAATCAGTGATTGTTTTTGTTTTTAGCCAAATAGTATTTAGCAATTTTAAAAACCTTTCTGAAACATGAACCTGACAATTATTTAAAATTAAATTCAAACATGACATAACAATCTCTGAATTATGATGGCCTTATAGCCAAAATGGAACGATATAAAGTAAGAGCCAACTACAAGTAGTCCTTGAATTACAACAGTTTGTTTAATGGTCATTTGAAGTTACATCAACAATTATGACTTATGACTGTTTTTCACATTTACGACAGTTGCAGCATCCCCATGGTCACATGATCAAAATTCAGATGCTTGACAACTGTCTCATATTTATAATGGTTGCAGTTTCCCAGAGTCATGTTTTTGCAACTTTCTGACAAGCAAAGTCAATGGAGAAGCCAGATACATTTAACAACCATGTTATTAATTTAACAACTGCAGTGATTCACTTAACAACTGTGGAAAGAAAATATGCAAAATGGAACAAAATTAACTTAACAACAAAAAATTGGGCTCACTTGTGGTCATAAATTGAGGGCTACACGTATTAACATTCTCACAAAAATATCACAACAATATTTAAAATATATTCAGGGAGTGAAAATAAATATATTCCAGAGAGCTTGTATGGTTTAGAGTTAATGTGCTGCATTCCCACCCTTTGGCATGAAAATCAGCTGGCTGACTTTAGGTAATCACTTCTTTTCATCCTTTCATTAACAAACTCTGAAACAAACCAACTGATATATCTATTAAAAATTACAGGTGGTCCTTATTCAGCGACTATTTGAAGTTACAGCAGCGTTGATCCAGGAAGCCTATGATGGGTCCTTGTAACTATAGTTGTAGCATCCCACAGTTACGTGATTGACATTTGTTATGTTCACTGATGGTTTCCTACAAGCAAAGTCAAACCATCAGGAACTAGCAAATGTGCCTAATGACCTTATGGGATAACAACAGCAACTGGAACTGCTTGAACTGCTGTCATAAGTGGTCATGTAACATGTTTTACAACTGTGTAGCTTAGCAACAGAGTTCCCAGTCCCACTGACCACTATTAAATTAAGGATATCAATTAACATCATTTATTGATAACATTAATTCAAGAATTGTAATAACCAGAATCCAAAAGAAGCAGTCTGCAACAAATTATAGGAACACCATATACTAAGGGCGGGAAATGAACACTCTAAAGAAAGCTGAGTGGGCAGAGTATTTTGAATTTTGGAATAGAGAAAATGAAAAAAAAAAATGGAGGTCTGATTGAATAGAGATTGAATAGAAAGGATTTGGCAGGGAAAATAGCTGTTGAAAATTTTTACCTTCTCTTGTTGTTTCACTTACTATTATTTATTTCCCAACTGTTAATAAGAAATAAAAATATGCCTAAGATTCTAAAAGAATCTGCTTATTACAAACTGGACATCTGCTTATTACAAACTGAAAAATTACACTTGCCAGACAGTTAAAAAACACTGCATTGAAAGCTAAATGAGAAAGTTGAGAAGGCATCAAAAAAAAAAAACAACCCAAAGCCAAAAACCATGTGATTAAAAAAGAAAAATCACACCCAGCTTCAAACCAAACAACATCCATAAAGGATTTTTGCCCTGAAAACTGGAATTGCTAAAAACAAAGACAAACAAACAAAAAGCCTAATTAAACTCTTTGCTTAAAAAGAGTTACTTAAATGATGTTAAAGTCAGTGGCAAGCAAATCTGTCTGGATAGAACTTATCTCCATTGGGACATTATACCAAAGAAAGTTCTCTTCTTAACAAATAGGGACATGTAAATGTATTTCCAGTTTCTTAAGAACCAACTGCACTACCCAAATAAAAAGACAGTAGAAATGTTGCTGGTAAAGTCTTACCTTTTCTCCCTTCTGGCCTGGCAAACTGGCTACGCCTGGCAATCCTGTTTCTCCCTGTTGAGAATAAAGCTAGGATATTTATTCTAGAATCCTATGCTGGGGGAAAAAGTAAACAATGTGCTACAAGTAATGACCTTACAACAGGGATGTCAAACTTGCTGCCTGTGGGCCGGATGCGTTATGCGCTGGTCACCCCATGCCCAGTTTAGCAAATGGAGGGGGGGGAAGTCTAGATATGTGATGCCGCCACGAGTTTGACACCCTGCCTAACAGGGTAAGTATAAAGTGTAATTGTATAATATGCCAGAGCTCCATTTAATAGTAGTATTACTGATAGAAAAAGGAAGTGCTTTGGTGACACCTACAACTACTGCAACAAATCCTACTCTGATCTTGCACTTGTTGCTCAAGGTGTTCAAGAAGTCTAAGCTGATGTTTCTTATTGGAATAATATTGGATGATATTAGAAAAAACATTTTCTCTAATGCAGGGAGAAACAGTCTTGTACCTTTATCCTTGGAGTCAGGAATAAGTGGCATTGCAAATGCTGCTGAATTACAACTTACACTATCCTTCATTTGTAGCTACAATTGTATGGATGGATAGAGATTGTAGTTCAGCAACATCTGGGAAACGGTAGCTTTTCAAGCCTTGTTCTAGGCCAGAGCTGTCAAACTTGTGTGGCCTGTGGGTTGGATGAGTCACGTGCTGGCCACTCCCAGTTTAGTGAAAGGGAAAAAAGTCACAATGCATCATGTGATGCTGCCTTAGAGACTTTTCATTTCTGGATACATTCATAGATCTTATCTTCTCCCACTTTTTGTTTTCCCTCCTAGAAGATATAGAAGTAGTCTTCAACTCCCATTCATTTAGTGGCCGTTTAAAGATACAACAACACTGAAAAAAATGACATATGACCATTTTTTTACGCTTACAACTGTTGCAGCATCCCCATGGTCATGTGATCAAAATTTGGGCTCTTGGCAACTGGCATGTATTTATAACAGTTGCACTATCTGAGGGTCAGAGGATCACTGTCTGCAATCTTCCCACTGGCTTGTGACAAGCAAAGTCAATGGGGGAAACCTGTTCCATTTAACAACCACATGATTCACTTAACAACTGGAGTGATTCATTTAACAACTGTGGCACAAAGGTTGTAAAGTGGGGTGCAATTCACTTAACGCTTGCTTTGCAATGGAAATTTTGGACTCAATTGTGGTCATAAGTTGAAGACTACCTGTCCTTTTTTACAAATATGTGGGATAGCAGCAGCATCATCATATATTCATTATCACAATTTCTTCTGTAATTTTAAAACATTTTATTTTAAATTATTAATTTTCTGTGAGAAACAGAATAAACTGAGCTAATTACTGTCATCCTTGGTGCACACAACCATAGATATGTACAAATAAACTCAACATTATGTATTCAACTTTTTCACTTTATTTTATTTTAAAATCAAAATGGCAGGCTAACAGATATATGTTCTGACATAAGAATACTTTAATGAGACAGAAATAATGAAAATCAAATATATTCTAGTGCAAAATATCTACTGCAGCTTGATGTCTTCTATGTTTATGAAAAGTATACGCAAATATCATTATTTTAATTGACAATGCTTTATGAAAGTCATGAAAATTGCCTGGCTCAAGAGCTTAAATGATACCCTTCTAGTAAGGAGAGATGCAATTTTTGTGCAATCCATCTGTTATTGATTCACAAGTGACTACTGCCATACTGATGTACAGAACTATCCCTGTTTCTAATGTATTTGAAATGTTTATGGAAAATGCTGATGTCCAATGTCCTCATATTGTTTTGTTCATTGTTTTAATGTAGAGGTTGCAACAATTGAGCTGGGCTATTAAATGACCCATATTCTTCCATGTTGGTCAAGATACTTAGCCAGTAGCTCAAGTTACAGATGGCCTTGCTAATGTTTTGAAGAATGGGTTCATAAATTAATCTTTCTGTAAGCAATCACTCATATTGTTTGGATATCCCATCATTGCAACGTAACTTAGAGAAATATTTTTCCAGTCAATTTGAAATGACTGTTATCATCCTTTATTATAGTAGATTTGTAAGCTGTTAACTTCCTAGTTGGTGTCATCCTTGTCATCCTATGGGTTTTATGATCAATAAATTCACAGAAAATACAGACTTCAGATAACCTTGTATTATTTTAATTCAGTCATTCTCTTTGCAGAGCAACATATGCCTCTATAACAGAATAACAGAGTTGGATGGGACCTTTGAGGTCTTCTAGTCTGTTCAAGCAGGAGACCCTATATCATTTCGGACAAGTGGCTATCCAATTTCTTCTTAAATTGTTGTTGGAGCACCCACAACTCCTGAAGGCAAGCCATTCCATGATTAATTGTTCTACCTGCCAGGAAATTTCTTCTTAGTTCTAAGTTGAATCTCTCCTTGATAAATTTTCATCTGTTGCTTCTTGTCCTCAGGTACTTTGGAGAATAGGTTGACCCTCCCTTCTTTGTGACAACCCCTCAAGACTGCTATCATATCATCCCTAGTTTTCCTCTTGCCTCTCATATGCATAAATCAATTTATAGAAAAGCTTTTCCCTAACCATATCAAATAATAATTTCTAAACATGGCCATTGATCATGAAGACTTCAGATTATGAGAATTGTGGCCTGACACATCTACTATAGATGATATAAGGCTATAATAGAACAAAATACTGTGCAACTTTCTTTAATATTCAATAGTATATAAAAAAGAACAACAGTACAATATAAAATAAAAGATTAAATCGAACTATACATTTAATAGATCATATGTGAAAGACTAAAATTACCTTGTTCTGAGAGCAAAAACATTTTTCTTCAGGATTTTTTTCCATTATTGGAAGAGCTTGTATTTTACCAATGTGATCAACCAATGGTGATGCTGCAGTAGTTTTCAAGTTTTTCTCCAAAGGATGCTGAAATTATGAAAACATATTATCTGGACTGAAGTCTAGTTCATTAAGATCAAATTATACTATCTATAGCATCTTCTGCATCTTCAGAGACTACATTTCCATGGTGAATTTTTTTTAAAAATAACCTGTGTTGATAGGTTCAGCAATCTGAATTGAAAATCTGGCAATAATAATGGAATGGAATGTAACAGTAAATGCTGTTATTATTTGAACTAGCTATTAGTTTAGATTTACTTAATCCATAGATAGAGTGCACTATGCTACAAGCAAAATGCTTAGAACATATACCGTATT
This sequence comes from Pseudonaja textilis, assembly GCF_049901715.1. Classification (NCBI taxonomy): domain Eukaryota; kingdom Metazoa; phylum Chordata; class Lepidosauria; order Squamata; family Elapidae; genus Pseudonaja; species Pseudonaja textilis. Next base: position 117,548,659 of record NC_141990.1, read on the forward strand.
TCCCCATGTATAAGCCACCCCTTTTTTCCAAAATTTTCAAGCCCAAAAAGTAGGGGGGTGGCATATACAAAGCAGGTACACTTTTTATACGTGAAAAATGCATAAAATAATAAAGTAGGAATAAACTGGTTTTCCAGCAGTATGCTATACTTTTTTGTAAAAATTGTACGTGATGATACGATTACGAGTGCGAGTACGCGATAGAAATGCATACGCTAGGCATCGGCCTGAATGCTTCGTTCCTACTCTCGTTCCGATGCGTAGATTGCTAGCGTCGCCCGCACCGCTTTCGGCGTCATGACCGAAGTTGTAGATCTAGACGTCGAATTTTGTTTCTTTGTAAATTTTCTTTCTTCATAACTTGTTTCTCTAATAAAATATTTTTTTCAAAACTTCACAGTCCAAAAATTGGGGGGATGGCTTATACAAAGGGGGTGCTTATACATGGGGAAATACGGTACTGATAGAGTACAGCCTCTGAAACAACAGGAGCTCCAGTGCAGATCTTCTTCCTGTGACACTGATGTTCTTCTGTTACCTACCATTATCTACCATTTGGTTGGTAGATAAATTTCAATATTTTTTTTTACCAAAGTTTAGGAAGAAGTGCCATCATTATTCTTCCAGAGTTTTAAAATATACTTCTTCTAGCTTGTGTTTTTATGTCTATTGTATTTATTTTTTAAATAGATATTTCACTGTGCTGCACAAGTTCCCAGAACATTAGGTCTGGGTAGAACTTTTTTTTTTTTAATGAATAAAGATTGCACAATCAAAATTTAAAAAAAGAAATCTTTCAAATGATTTTTTTGCCCCTTATCTTGTTCAATCATCCCCGATTTTCAGAAATTATCTCTAGAAGTCCCTGCAAGATTTTTCAGAAGTGGTTTGCTGTTGCTTCTTCCTAGGACTGAGAGAAAGTAACTAAAACAAGGTCACTGGCAGGTTTTGGGCCTAAAGCAGGATTAGGTTTTCCAGTTTCTAGCATGACACCAAACTTGCTTGCTTCGAATAATAGGCCACACTAATCATGCCATGAAATTTTGATTCATTTTGTTAAAAAATATATATATTTATTTTTCCAACTTACCACATGTTCAGATAATTCACAACAGTTCTCCTGAGCAGCAAGGCTTGGATCACAGTATAAGATCATGCGGCCAAGTTCAATCTATTTAATAAATGTGATGATGCTTATCAGTTGAGACGTAACAACACTGAAGCCTCTGTAGCGGAAATCCATCACACCATTAAATAATTTGACCCCACTGAAATGATGTGTTTAAATATCTCTAACCGAGTTTTGGATTTTGGCCATGAACTTTGAAAAAAACATTAAAGTTTCACATTTTAAAATACTCCATTTGCATTTATTATGTTAGTTATCTGAGCAACACAGATCTAATCCAATCATACCAAATTTAATTTGAACCCAACATGTCACTTCTGTATATCTCTTTATAAAAAGAGCTGGATTTATGACAACAGCCACTGCAGTTTAATGCATTCCTTTGGTCAGCTCTCTGGCCATTTGAGGATTTATTTTTACAGATGGAAATTACCTCTCTCCAAACTATGCTACTTTAAGTCAATAAAACTAGAGTTTTATAAAAACTTTGCTAGCTGTGTTATTAATTTATCACTATAAATAATACTAGGATTATTTAAATTAAAACTTTAAGTTACAGCCTTGCTTAGGTGGTTGAGGCAGCGTCACTGAAGCCAAAGAGGCTGGCCTCATGAGAGAGGACTATTGCTTATTGCTTTCTTGCCATGAAATCAGAGTTCAGATCAGTTCTGGAGAACCAGTAGCGGAAATTTTGAGTAGTTCGTAGAACCGGAAAATACCACCTCTGACTGGCACCGCCCCCATCTATTCTCTGTCTCCTAAGTCCCAGCTAATCACTGGGTCTTCTTTTGTTGTGCCTGCACAGGAGAACAGAGCTGGAAAGCAGGTTAATTGGTTGGGGATGAGATTTTTCAGTAACCTTCCCCCAGGAGTGGGGAGGGAATGGAGAATTTACAGTATCCTTCCCCTGCCATGCCCACTACACCATGCCATACCCACAGAACTGGTAGTAAAAAAATTTGAATCCCACCATTGCATGAAATAGTCCCAGGTAGGAAATACAGCAACTGGTTTTGCAGCTTTTGACAGAAGACCAGTTGAAACCATTCAGCTGCAACTATAGAAGCACTGCAGGAAGCAGGACAATAGCAAGAATGGAACTTTGGTAAAACTCTATTTGTTTAATTAGGGACTTAGACAAATCTCATATCCTTTCTCCCTCTCTCTTTCCACATATAACCCCAGAATTAATTTAATAGTCCCACAGAGTTACAAGTTTATTTTAAAATATCTATTTTCTTTGGAAACTTAAAAAAATCTTTGAAAAAAACACTGTTAAGCCCTTTTTACACCCCTTCCAATTGGTTTTGTTTGTAATTTAGCAATGCAATGTGATTTACTATATAGATTTATAGTATCCTCCCATTCACTCCATGACTATGGTTGGCTGAACTCAGGGGTGGGATTCTACCAGTTCGCACCTATTAGCTAGAACCGGTTGTTAACATTCTAAGCAGTTGGGAGAACTGGTTGTTAGAAGAAATTACTGGCCTAATCCTGTAAGGAACGCAGGAAGGAAACATTCTGGTGTTGCTTACAGAAACTGCCTCTCCGTTAACCCTTATTACATTCTTGGCAGGACTAGACTTCCTGTCTCAGGAACTTCTTTGGAGTTTTTTTCCCCTCCTTTGCTGGTACTTTGCTTGTGTGGAGTGATCATTCAAAGTTACAATGGCACTGAAAAAAGTGACTTATGGCTGTTTTTCACACTTACGACTATTGCAGCATCCCCACAGTCATGAGAGGCCAGGCAAGGAGATGTGTGCCTCGATGTAAGTGAAATTGAGTTGGCCACACGCAGCCAATAACATGACTACCAAGCCATGACCACCAGTCACATGACCACCAAGCCATGACCACCAACTAAGTCATGCCACAGAACTGGTTGTTAAAAAGTTTGAATCCCACCCCTGGCTGAAATGAGAGCTGAAGAACCTTCTTGGATGAGAAGTGAAACATCTTCAAAGGAAAACAAGAAAGTCCAGTTGCCTCTTGAAAAAACATCTTTGGGTTCTCCTCTATTTCTGTTCCTGTATCTCCATGTCCCTTTCAAAGTGCAGTGACCAGTACAGGAGACAATATTTCAGGTGTGGTTGAGCCACCATGGAACACAATGAAACTATTGTCTCCTGTGATCTAGATGTACAGTCTTGATTTTGCTGAAATAGCCTAGGTTTTTTTAGCTACTTGCCTGTGCTCATCTATTAATCCACTAGTCTGCTAGATGTTTTTTACATGTCACTAAACCAGGTTGTTCTATTTGGCTTTTCCTACCTAGAATTTTCAGTCAGTAAGTGAGTAAGTGAGTAAGTGAGTAAGTCAGTCAGTCAGTCAGTCAGTCAGTCAGTCAGTCAGTCTGTCTGACTGACTGTCCGTCTGTCCGCCCATCCATCCATTCATCTATCCATCCATTTATCTATCCACCCATTCAATAGAAGCACTATTTTATATCTGAAAATTGAAAAAAGAAAATATCTAACATCTCTTAATAATATATTAGTTTTAATACATTTTAGTCTAGGCTTTATACAGAACCATATGCACAATACAAGAAACCTTGAACTTTCTATATAACTGACCTATGGGGGTTGGCGGGGGGGGAAGATAATATTTTTAAATTATTTCATTCTAAGAAATAAAGTACTATTTCTAAGAGTGTTTTTTCATACATAACATACTTTATAAGAATGTGCATGCTACATCATACTCTTTGTATGCTAACTGTTCTGTGAGAAATTTATTTAGTCTCTGGAAAAAGAAACCAGATGGAAGAGTCAATGATGACCTTTGAAAAAAAAAGAAAAGGATTAAGAAATGAAGGAAATGTGACAAATACCAGAGGCAATGGGCAAGAAATATACAAAAATAAAAAACGAGGAAAGGATAAATAAATATGAACATGCTATATTTCTCTTCTCTGTACTTCTACTGTGAAAATTAACTGAATGGACAATATTGGAAAGGTTCATATAAGTTGGTTACCAAGTTATTAAACAAAAATATTAAATCATCCATCATACATGAAACAACTGTAGTCCTGTAGCTATTTCTCACACCTATTTTCCTGTGAAAAAAACACAATTGTCTTAAACATAACTAACAACTCATATGTCAATTATCTATCTCACAGTCACCATGCATGTTAAAAACTTCAGACTACTAAATCAATTAAATCTTTCAGTTTCCTCTTAACATTTTTCTTTGTGTCATATATGTTATGTTGTTTTTGGTTCATAACATTGCTTTATAAATTAGTTGGCTTTATCCATTCATATAATGGAATAGAGGTTCATATAAGATGTTTTAATTTTAGATGTCATTTTGTTCAAAGTTTATGAATTTAATATTACCCTTGTTGGACAAGGTTCTAGTAAATTGATAAAAATTGATAAAAAAGATGCCACGTTCTTCCAAAGGCCACATCCTTCTGGGAACAAATATTCAGGCTTTGATGCTGAATGAAACCAAAGGGGTGAATCCATATAACTGCTCAACATTGCTTCAGCAGCAGAATACTCTGGAGGAAAGCTGTTGATTCTTTTGGAGTGATCACAGATTGGAAAAAGGCACAGCTGTTTGGTTAGATTGCAGCAGACAATCCATCTGGAAAAATGCTGAATAGAAAATCTTAGTCTTTAGAATGACCTTGGAAAAAAAACAAAGTCTGAAAAGAATGCCATATGGTCCAGATAAAAAGCAAGAACATGATGGATAGCCAATAAGAGCAGAGATGTTTCAATAGAAATGAGGAATTAGGACAAAAAAGCAAGAAATATTATATCCTAATTCAAGTGAAAAATAAAAAAGGAGGAAGTTGGATCATAAAAGCATTTTGTCCTCCCAAAAAATGATGGATAGTCTTTTCATAAGACACATGGTTCTTCAGCCTGATTAGTTGAAGCCATAGCCACTAAAAGCTACATTTTGAGATAAAAAAAAGATAAGTAATGGAATAGCCATAGGCCCAAAGGGTTTTAATCTTAATTCAGGGTGAATACAGTAGAGGACCTCTCTTATTCTAGAAATGGAAGGGAAGCTGGAAGACAGAGATATGAAAGTTTTTTCAAAAACACTCTTATCAGTAGGCTGGGGGAAAAAAGAGAAACCTTTTTCCTAAAAGAAAAATAAGGTAGAGATGTCAATATGGTGATCCCTTTTAAGTAGAGAAGAAAGTCAAAATGTCATAAATGTATTACTTTAAAGGAATGAACTGTTACCTGTGAGGAAAGTCCAGAAAATATGTTTTGTTTGATTGCATTGGAAGCCCTAATGAAAAATTAGGAGCTAATCACAAGTTTATAATTCAATCAATTTCTTTCCAGAGAAATTGCAGAACTAAACTAAACTCTCCAAGTTGAAAAGCAGAGAGAATTGGGCTTTATCTGGAAACCTGACCCTGATAAATGGAGAGTAGATTGGAGAAGTTCTAAAGGTGGAGATTCTCATATGGGTGAGGCAAGGCACAATTGTCGAGGTTATCAAAGTGTGACAATAAAGCAGTTGGTCAAATTCTTTTTGATCTTTTCCAGAACATAAGATGTAACATAAAAATAAACGAACATAAAAATAGGGGCTCTAAGTAAAAAGAAAAGGTATCACAAAAGATTGGTGTTGTAGCTATTTTATCCTGCTATGAATAACGTAAACAAAGAGAATAAGCTTTGGGTTATTCCAGAGAAAATTAATAAAGTCTATCACTGATGATATAATACCCATTTGTGTTCTAGAACAGCTAGTTTAAATGCGTTAATTTAATTTGATGCTTTATACCTGGATCAGGTATCTCAGCTGCAGCGGGCTTCAAAGTGATTAACCATCCAGATATGGATAAAGAATAAGGACATTATTAAAAAGAATTCTCTGAATGGAAATCCATTGGTGATATTGTCTGAATTCAGCCATCAGTGCAGAAATTCTTCACTGCAGTACAGAAGTAGGAACACAAATTGCCCTAAAGTTGTATCAGGAAAAAAAGAACAGAGGTATCGCACCTCTAGAAAGTGCATCTGAAAATCAGTGAAGTGAATGACTGAAATCACAGCTATCACACATACAAACTGTAGATCCCACAGGTTCAATAGCAAAGGTTCTAAAAACTTGTTTACAAGATAATTTCTGAGGATTTCCAGGGAAGGTATATTAAACTGAAGATGGATCTGGGAAGGCAAAGCAGATGACTGCAACAAAGAATCAAGAAATCTGTGAGTAGATTTGTTTCTTAGAGCCTCTTTGGAGAAATTACCCACATGTGCTCAGAACAGCTGTTCCCCATTAGAAAACTGCAGGATGGTGGTTTTCCATACATTTGAATGCTTCTAGATAATGGGATTAGCCATTTTGCTCAATTGTAAATACTTTTAAAAGGACATTATGTTTGCCCATTAACTGTATTAAAGCTATTAGGGACCCCTGGAATACAAGTTTGAAAAGTCTTCATTGGGTGAGTTTATTCTCAGCCCTGAACAAAATTGAAAATATTCTCAGCCCTGAACAAAATTGAAAATATTATGAGTTAAATATTTGAGATAATAATTAAAAAGCTAAATAAGATTTTGATCCAAGTAACTTATAAATGGAATTAATAGTTCAGAAAAAATGGAATATTGACATTTATTTTAATATCTTGGAAATTAACTATAAAAAAATAAACAGCTTTTAATGGGAAACAGACTTATTTTGGCTATCCAGCTAAAGAAACTGCTTGATGTTTTAAAATTTAAAAGGGAGATACAAATGATGAGCCAGGAGAATGACCTGGAAAATGTTTTCTTATTGCATTTACATAAGAAGCTTGTTAAAGTCTTGAAGAAATATGTTAGACAAGATAAAGAAGAATTGAAGAGAAATGAAATCCTATAATAATATTTGATTGAATTAAAAAGAAGGAATATAAAACTGGTTCATCTGATCAAGGTCAAAATAAGACTTTTTTTTAATGTTCTGGGAAAATTTTAATGTTTTTTTTTTTTGCTGACACCAAGATTGAATGTATTTGATATCTGCAGTACAGAAGAGATAACACTCTAGAAATAGTTGCTGCTTTTAGGATTCAGACTTCATTTCTTTTAGGAATCAGACTTCATTTCTAAGGATTTCAGGGCATCAAAATTGTAAAATGTCTGCTTTCTAGACATATATAAAATAGATATGTCTGGATTCAGATATTATATTCTATAGATGAAGGCTCCTTTCATTCAATGATATAATTATTTTTTCTGGAGAATCTTCTACTTGAAGAGATGAGGCAATTTTGGTTTATTCCCAGTTGTCTTCTTCAGTCCCAATGATTTCCAATTATTTGTGAAGGGTTCCAAGCTTTCAGAAACATGTTTTAGGGAGCAGAAAAGTATAGGAAGAGGAAAAAATAAAGAGATAATTATTTTCCCTTCCCTTTCCAACAATGTGTCTCATCAACAAAACTAATTAATAAGCAGAAATAATTCAAGTTTTTCCAGCTCACCAATTTGATGTCATTCATTCATTATCTATCTATCTATCTATCTATCTATCTATCTATCTATCTATCTATCTATCTATCTATCTACCTATCATCTTTCATATTACCATCTTATAAATTCAGAATAAACAAAAACAACATAACAATAAAACCCATTTCTTTTTCTATAAAAGCAGCATAAAACCACTTAATTCATTATAACATGGACATGAACACTTACATCTACAGGTTTGCCATCTAAATAATGAGTAGCAATGAGAATCTTTCCTTGAATGTCAGGTCTAGCTTTTTCCTCAGTCATCCTTTGTTCAGTTAAGCTGCAGTCCACATAAAGAGAAATCTTCCTTGATTGTACACTGATGCCAATCTTATGCCATTGACGGTCAAAGATAGGATAGATTTTGCGGCTTTTAAAGACATAATGCAGGGAGTTCTGCTGGGTGGGTTGCATGACATACTCTATATATTTTTTTAAACCATCAACTGAGATGTAAACCTAAACAAAAATACACACACACACACAAATTTCAGTGCTTTTGAAATGAAATAAATTGCAAGACAGTGAAGAAGACAATAAAATCATAGAAGTCAGTACATGCTCATCATGTTTGGAATCACAGGTCAAGTTCTCTCAAATAGTGACACTTTCTCACCTCCTCCTTCCTGATGCCACCATTCAGCCCTCCAAAAGCTACCCAGAAGAGCAGGGGACTTTACAGTAGCCATAGCACTTAGATTTATATAATGCCCCACATAGCACTCTCTGCATGATTTACAATATCAGAGCCCCATCAGGATCAAACTCCAAGCTGCGGGCAAAGTTTGCCTACAATACTGAATTCTAACCATTGCACCACAAGGGCTCCAGGAAGAAATGGGGTGGGATGGGATGTACTAAACTATTAAAATTTAAACAATTTTTCAATTGGTGGAAGTCCAACCTGACACATCTGGATGCATCTTTTACTTGTTTAAGCTTTCTGAATCTGTCTTTTGCATATTTATCCATGCGACCTTGTCATTAAGCATCAAATTCCAATCGTCCATTTTATTGGGGTTTTTTATTTGCTATATTCTATATTTTATTTGCTATATTCTTTCAATATTCTTCAAACCAAAAGACAAAATGTTAACATAGAATAGAACAGAATAACAGTCAGAAGGGATCTTGGAGGTGTTCTAGCTAGTCCAACTCCCTGCTCAGGCAGGAGACCCTATACCATTTCAGACAAATGGTTGCCAATCTCTTCTTAAAAGCCTCCAGTGATGGAGCACCCACAACTTCTGGAGGCAAGTTGTTCCACTTCCCAACACATACCATCCCACGGCTCAATTATTGATATGTAACTCATCCTCTAATTGCTATTTGAAAAATGACTACTAACTTGTATCCAAGCCACATTAATTGTTGCATAATTTGGAGGGGACCATCTAGCAATTCACAAAGCTATAGGTATCATTTTATTGGGGATGGGAATAGGAAACATGTGAACAAACACAAATAAAGAAGTAACAATGCTAAATAACTGAATATTTCTAACCTGTGGCAAATTATGCTGATCTAAAATCTGCAGTAAATACCAGCGTTCTCTTTTGCTGTTTCTTCTGACACGGAATGTGGCTGTTAAGAAGTATTCCTCTGGAAACCCATTTGGAAATAGTTGCCTGAAAGTTGGGGTGGAGATGGAAGAAATTGTCTTATTAGATCAACTCTGATAATTTTTATAAAATATGGGAGAAAACAGATGTTGAAGTATCAGAAACTAATTTGGGATTCATAGGTACTTCAGCAACTCTACTGTATTCAAAAGATTGTTCCATCTCTTGAAGTTACTATCCTCGTAATTGTTCAGGTCTAATGCTACTCACAAAACCACACCCTGTTAGAAATCAACTTTTCATCATATTTATTACATTTCATACATATGTTGCTATTACAATTATAATTAAAAATGAACTCATTCCCATCTTTTTGCCAGAAAACAAAAACAAAAAAAATCCATTCTTCCATCATGAAAGTCAACTTTTTCTTAATCAGGAAAACCACTGTCACAGGAAAAAGTAATCCTTCTAAAGCTAACAATGAAAATTTACTGCACACTATGTACTAGACACATCCCCCATTTGCACTGTTGTACTGTTACTATAGAATCCTATAGAAGGTATGTTAAAAAAATCTCACTATATTTCAGGCTTCATTATTTAAGTTTTAAATCAGACAACATGTTTTAAGCTACATTTTGCTCAACCATGACTTGTTGGCTAACCCAAAACTGGACAGTTTCACAGAACTCACTAAATCTCAAACAAACCAATCATATTTTGGTCTTAGTGTTCAATGGTTAACACTCAAACAAAACATTTCATTTTGATAATTGTAGCACACACATTTATTTTTTTTACAAATTATTTATAAAACACTCTATTGTATTTCTCACAAATGAAAGGTGAGAAGGGCAATGACACAAATTCAGATCAAATTTTTATATGTTGATACTAATCAGACGTATCTTTGGGTAGAAGGCATGAACTTCCTTTCATATAATCAGGAATTGTAGATGCCCAGAGAGATTAAAAGTATATTCCTACATTTTAGGCACTGATCTATAAACACTGATCTTATACCTATAAACTGATCTGAAGATGGAGAAATGGAGAATCATGTTTAGGGCCAAATTGCTAATGTTTGAGTATATATGTATGTATGTATGTATGTATGTATGTATGTATGTATGTATGTATATTGGGAAAATGGGAAAATACCACCAGATAAAAGGGGGGCGGGATTCTTCCATGTCTGTAGTTTTATGAAAGTTTTGCCTAAGTGGACACTCATTTTATGACTCTTCCATTAGGGTTTTCAATGTACCGTTTGCATTAAGATGGCTAGTCCAGAAGTGCTGAAATTATGCCTGATATCTGTCTTTAGAGGATTGCTCATGAAATGATTACTGAAAGCCAAAAACAGGAAGCTCACATACTCAGTCATGTTTGCTGGCAGCAGTTCCTGTCTGTTGCTTCTTCACCACACCCTACACTGAGGGGTTCTTGTCTTTCATGGGATAAATAATTAGGCAAACTGCCCATTCATGCAGCACATTTTCCAGAAGATATTCCTGATCAGCCTGGTGCCTGGGCACAAGACTTACATATGACTCTCAAGTGCAATCTGATAGGCAGTTTTTCACTGGCTTTCTGCCTAAACATGAATTTCACCCCAAGTGATCTCTGAATACAAACCAAAAAAACCTCTTATAGCCTCTAATTCCAGTTAAGAAATATGCTAGTCAGACCAGTAGGTTACATATACAAGTTAATCATAATTTCTGAGAAAGGCCACACTTTTTAATTTTTAAAAAATTTTTTTAGACAAACGTACATAAACAAAACATAAAAACGTAAAGCCATCTTCCAATTACGTAGATACAGTGTGTCGGTTGGTTACAAATTTTTTGTGCTTCCTCTCCATAGTCCTCACTTACAATTATTTGTATATATTCTCATATTATCACTCAAATATTTCTGAATACATTATTATCATTGTTAATCGTTCATTTGACTATACTATTGTTCCTTCATGTTATGCGAGATGTTCCATATTTTTAAATTTGTTTATATTATATTATATCTAAGTCAGTTTATCATAAAAACTTTCTGTTTTGAAATCTTTATCATAGCGAGAGCGTATTTGCACATATGAAAACCAATTCATCTTTATATCTTGTTCTTCTAGTTCTTGCATAGATTTAAGTTCACCCTTTTCATTCAATATTTCACCTTATCTAACTGTTTGTTCCTTTTTATATATTATTGGATAAGAAAAAGCTTTAATAGTTGATAAACAGACTGGAATTTTTAAATAGCATTGCTATTTAATCTTCTCCCAGTTTAATAACAAAGCCTCACATATATAATGTCTTCTAAAATACCCCTGTGTTTTAGTTCCCTTGTACCATAGGAAGGCATGCCAACCCAACCACAAATCATGTCCTTCTAATGTCAATAATCAAGTATTCCTTAGTGTTATCCATTCCTTAACCCACATCAGGTTTGCTGCTTGATAATATAGCTCCCAGTTCGGCAGACCAAATCCTCCTCTTATTCTGGCATCTTGCAACAATTTTAATTTTATTCTCACTTTCTTTCCCTGCCATATATACTTCAATACTATTTTATTTAAATCTTCAAAGTATTCTTTCCCTAGCCTAATTGGAATTGTCTGAAACAGAAATAAAATTCTAGGTAATATATTCATCTTAATTGTTGACATTCTCCCTATTAGTGATAATTGTAAATTTTTCCATTTTGCCAGATCTGTCGCAATCTGTTGTTTGAGTTTAATATAGTTATTCTCTTTAGGTGTACTACATCTTGCTGTCAAATGTATCCCTAAGTACTTAACCTTATTTGTGATCTAGATTTTCAAAACATCCGCCAATTCTTCCTTTTGTCTTACTAACATATTCTTTGTCAAGATCTTCATTTTATCTTTATTTATTTTCAGACCAGCTATTTTTCCATATGTCTCTCTTTTCTATCAATTTAAATGCTGTTTCTAATGGATCCTCTAGAATAAAAACCAGGTCATCTGTGAATGCTTGCAGTTTAAATTCTTCCTTTTTAATTTTCATCCCTTTTATATCTTTTTCTTCTCTAATATTTTTATTTAACACTTCCAAAGTTAACACAAACAACAGAGGTGACAGTGGGAAGCCTTGTCTTGTCCCTTTCCTTATTTCAATAGAATCTGTCAATTCTCCCTCTATCATTACCTTTGCTGTTTGTTTATGATATATAGCTTCTATGGCTTGAGTAAATTTCTTACCAAAGCCCATCTTCTCCAACTGTAAAAACATGAATCGCCAGTTCACATAGTCAAAGGCTTTCTGTGCATCTAAAAATATCAAAGCCATTTGTTTTTCAGGATGTGCTTCATAGTATTCCAAAATGTCCAGAATTATTCTCATATTATGTTTAATTTGTCTCTTTGGCAGAAACCCATTTGGATCAGGATGAATAAAATTATTCAAATATATTTTAAGTCTTTCTGCCAATACTGAAGCAAAGATTTTATAGTCTGAGTTTAGCAGGGAAATAGGTTTATAATTCTTAATTTATTGTGGGTCAGCGTCCTCCTTTGGGACAAGTGTGATATATGCTTCTGACCATGATTTGGGTGTCCTCTTCTTTGACATGACTTCATTCATAACTTCTAACAATGGAAGATTCAAAGATTCCTGTAAGAAAGGCCACACTTTTTGTATGTCATGGCACCTAACTACTATTTTGAAATAAATGCAGATGAACAGAGGGAAAAACATTAATAGACAACTCTTTAAACACTTCCTTCTCACACTGCTCAAACATGTGTCATCATACTTGTATTCATATAAGGAACAACTACAAAAAGTTAGTATCTGAAGAAATCAATTCAGGTTGTTCATGTGAACAAACTAGTTGGACAGAGCTGGATTCAAATATGTTAACAGGCTAACAAAATTGGAAGGAACTTTAGAGTTGGAAGGAACCTTGGAGGTCTTCTAGTCCAACCCCTTTGCTCAAGAAGCAGACCCTATACAATTTGAAACAAGTAATTGTTCAATCTCTTCTTAAAAGTCTCCAGTGGTGGAATACCCACAACTTCTGAATGCACGCTGGTCCACTGGTTAATTGTTCATTGTTAGGAAAGTTCTTCTAGGTTGCACCTCTCTTTGATTAGATTCTATCCACTATTTCCTGTCCTGCCCTAAAGTACTTTGGAAAATAGGTTGACCCTTTCTTTTTTGTGGCAGCTCCTCAAATATTGGAACACTGCTATAATGTCATCCCTAGTCTTTCTTTTCACAAGATTAGACAAACTCAATTCCTGCAACTATTCTTCATATGCTATAGCCTCCAGCCCCTTATCATTTTTATTGCTTTTTTCTGCACTCTTTCCAGAGTCTCAATATCTTTTTTATAATATGATGACCAAATCTGTCATTAGTACACTAAGATACTAAATGTGGACTTACCAAGGCTTTATAAAGCGGTACTAATACTTCATGTGAATATGCCTCCCGCAACTCAAAGAGTTTCTTCAGTACACAAAAAGATCACTAATTAGAAAACAAGAGGTTATCCTTACAGATAACCTTTACTTGCAGCAACCAGAACTCCTTCATGGGTATCCTGGGGAACTTTTTAATCTTCAGAAGGAGAATGGCAAGACGTAGAAGAAAGATGGACAATTTTCACATTCCCATCAATTCTGCCAATGAGAATGTCCTGAAGCAAAACTCTACACAAGAACAATCCAATGTGCCCTTTGTAATCCTTGATAGGGTATTCAAATTTCAATGGAATTGTAATAAACAGATGAAAATCAATTTGATTTTAATAGAACCTAATTTTATCCAATATAATTGTAAGGACAAAATACAGGGAGGGGGGGAGGTTATCAAGACAAGGGCAAAGAAAAGCTGGCCTAACAATTAATGATAATTAACTTGTATTAAATGCTATAAGAGAATAGTCTGTTGTATTCTAGTTCCCGGGGAATAAAACATTTCAAAAAATTCAAAACAAAAATCTGAAACAGTTTTACATTTCCTCATTTTTATTTTACTCAAGGTGGGGTACATAATGTTCCTATTTTCCTCACAACAGCCTTTTGAGGCAGATTGAGCAAAGTGTCTGAGCCAGAGTCACCCAGCTGACTTTCCTGACTAAGGGAGGATTCAAATCCACAGTCAATTGATTTCTAATCCAGCACCTTCACCACTACACAAAATTGGCTCTTTTTAGAATCTAGAACTTTCCTCAAGATGCTTAAGCTTCTGTGGTGGCAATGAAGCTGAAGAAGGGCAGCGTATTTATGCCATACTTAGTCATCATTCCCTGAAACACTGAGGTAAGCCTGAACCTATGTATTAGTGGCACTAGTTTGACAGAGAGGTTAGAAGCTTGTTAGAGAGGACATATATTCTCTTAATTGAAAAAATATTCCTATTTACCTCAGCTGCAGGAACTCTCTCTTTCTACCTCCCCGCAAACACTTACACAATGTCCCTATTCAGAATGCTCGTTGCTCTACAATTGTTTTTATTAGTTTTTTTCCACAAGTTTTTTGTCTTGAATTTGGCAAGTTTTTATCAAATATTGACAGACTAATCTTCAGGGCTAGATCATAATACTGGATTTTCAGGGCCAGATCAAAATACTTTTAATACTGGAATCAGCCTGACCACTTTAATCCTTCCTTCCCTCCCTCCCTCCCTTGTCCATCATCAATACAGAGTGACTCTGGGCAACTTGCCAGGAGAAGCAGTTAGCTGGGTTCCATTTTGGGGGAGGTGCCAAAGCCAAGGCCTGAGGATATATTTCTGTCTAAAATGGCTGCCTGCAAGACAAGCATTTGGCCCCAACGTCGATCACCTTCCAGAAACTTCTTAAAATTCAGCTTTTCCAGAGAGTGTTGAGGGCCAACACCAGATGCCTCTTGGAATTTAGGTTTGTCTATTTCTGTTGTCAATGTTTTATACATTTTCACTGCTAGTGTTGTTTTTCTTTCATGCTATGTGAACACTTGGAGAGTCTTTGAACAATGGTAATGGGGCCTAAATGTGTCAGCCCTTGAAAGTAGACCAGAGGAAAAGTAAAACAGGAAAGTAAAACATTTTTTACTTCACATTTCTGAACCACCTATCTCCTTCAGAGGGAATTTACAGGTAGTCCTCACCTTACAGCAGTTCATTAAGTGACCATTCAAAGTTACATCATCACTGAAAAAGGTGACTTATGACCATTTTCACCCTTATGACCATTGAAGCATCCCAATAGTCATGTGATCAAAATTCAGATAATTGGCAACTGACTCACATTTAAGATGATTGCAGTGTCCTGGGATCATGTGATCCCCTTTTGACTTTCTGACAAGCAAAGTCAATGAGTAAACCAGATTCACTTAACAACCATGTGACTAACTTAACAACTGAAAAGATATACTTAACAACTGTGTCAAGAAAGGTCATAAAATGGGGCACAACTCACTTAACAAATGTCTCACTTAGCAACATAAATTTTGGGCTCAGTTGTGGTCATAAGTCAAGGACTACCTGTATTTTCTATCCATTACTTTCTAGACAGACTGCAGTGACAAGTCTCTGCCTTTTATACTCCAGGGAGTTGGGATATCTGAATTTCTCTGGTCTCACTAGAATTGACATCTGATTTTTCTTTCCCTTGTAAAAGTCATAAATCCTACAGAAATCTCAACAAGGAATGCTCCAAAGCCCTTTTCTCTGCTAGCAGGGCTGGTCTTCCATTGTTAGGACTGTAACTTGCTAAATGCACATGCTTATGGCCATAACCCTCAGGGCAAAGGAAAAGCTACAGTCAGACTATATCCTAACAGCACAAAACTCTGCCCGTTTCAGTCTTAAGTGTGTGGATAGTATCTGAAGAATTCTACAAACCAGAAGCCTGAAGAAATTCTCCATCTTTGAATGATTTAATAATGTACATTACAATTGTGATGAGAGCCACTACTAGCAAACAGGCAAATTAAGCAAGGCCTACATTTAAAGTTTGTATCATTACAGAGTTTGTCATAGCCACACGATACAAGAACAGAATGAAAAACATGTTGAGAAAAAATATATATTAGCAATACACATTCTTAGTGGCTCCCCATCCTGTACTAGAAAAATCTATAACCTTTGGGTTGAATATGGAAGAAACAGAACAGAGAAGCTGTTAGTGAACAAGTGTTCTGGGGTGGTTTCTAACTTACTCTGTACCTGTTATATTTTCAATTTTTGATGCTCAGTTTAGAACCCGGCTGAACAAGGATGTTCCCTCATAGCTGATTTTGGGTTTCCCAGTTGTTTTATTCTACCTACTTATTAAGTAACACATGTTGCTGACAGTACATAGCAACTGTCAATTTGTAATTTGATAATTTCCTGCTTTTACCTAACAAAACTTATTTTTTGGAAGACCGAAGATTTTTCTACTTTTCTCTAAACTGTTCTTGAGAGCATGAGGCAGATAAAGACAGTGCTCACCTAGCTGATTCTAATTTTATTGAAGCAATTGACAACATTAATAGAAAATCATGCTGCAGTTCCGTTCTGAGGATGCTTTGATATACGTTGCTTTAGTTATTCTGATATATCACTAGAAAATAAAGGTTTATATATCAAAAGTTGCTATGGCCAATAATCCTTTTTATACAGTAATTTTCTCTGAGCTAGTCATGGTAAAAATGGCAGTTTTGCTATTAATTATTCCCTGCCTGCTGCAGCTAATCATTCACTTTTTGTCTTAGAAGATCAAATATGAAGCATGTCCTCTGAGACAATCATAAATGACTTATGTAACTTGACACCAATTAATTGGCTAGAAACTTACTTTTCCTTTGACTCTTACTTTAGAGACCAAACAGATAATCTACAGTGTTTGAAACTTTGGCACATAGCAGCTATGCTACAAGTTACACACACACACACACACACACACACACACACACTTTTGGTAAAATGTGATAAATCAAAAAATCGATTTTTGCTCCTAGGCAATCACTTGTTTTAGAACAAATATGCATTAAACTTTAAAACAGAACAGCAGATGCTGAGTAAGCACCACAATGTCATTGGTACTTAAAAAAGCAGATTCCAGGTTGTTTTATGGACGTATTTTAATTTTGTCTCAAATTTTATTGATTTCTTAAGATAGATTTATAAGTCCTCACAGATTATTCATGGACATACTTTTTGTACTAGTCTAAGATTTTCATAAACTTACTGTATGACTGAATCCAGTATATTTCTCTTAGGTGTAGTATCAGATTTGTCTTCTTTGTACAGGTACAGAAGAGACAGCACTTTCTTTGCTTTAAGCTGAAGCAATTTCAGTTTTCATTATTGAAACTGCCTTGGATAGCCTCAGAGCTGGTTGGATATGAATATCACATAGAGATAAATGATGCTAATTGTTTTTTTTAATGCAATACCAAAATTGTAGACTTTGGTTTTAATGCCACTAGAGAAACAATTCTTTAGAATTAAAATCAGTGGCCTAAGTCCATGGACATTAAAACAGTGCGGTGAATGTTTTTATGAATTTAATTTTTATAGGTTAAATATGTTTTGTACATTGTTTTAACTTCTGATTGAAGCCACCCAGAGTTGGCTATAAGATAGGTAGTTATAGAGATGCTTTAAATAAATAGATAACAGAGAATATGGCTGGAAGAGGGAAGAACTAGTATCTCAATGAAGACATGTTAATGGAAATATGGCAAACAATAGATTACTCTGGCCAGCTTCTGTATCAGGGCACTATACTTTATAGCCGAAGTTACTTGAGTTAATATGTAATCGAAGTAGGTCCCACGTTAAGGCATGGTACAAATTAAAACAGGCCTCCAATGTTAATTATCCTTCTTTTAGCTTTCTCTAAGTGTTCCAGGCTTTCATGCCTGGCTCTTAATCAACCCAGCAGAGTCATAATTGAAATATAGGCAGACTGAGTGGCAGGACTATTTTTGAGAAGTGGTAGGAAGAGGTACCCCTATCAAATTTAGTAAGGCAATCTTTATTTACCTTTCAGATTTTGCTTTAAAAAGCACTGATGGAAAAAAGCTGCTATTTTTAAATGTTATGAACACTAATTCACCCATGCTGAATGAGACCAAATTAGAGGTTGTGATTAACTTCTGTATTTACATGTATCAATGGGGCCTCTAGGTTGCTGAATATCTTCCAGGAAAAGAAAACTGATCCAAGTTACATTTCCTGAGAGTGAAGTGAGAGATGTTTGGCGTTAATAGAAAGACATTTTGTCTTCCAGCTGACACCTACCATCACCTGTCATCTTGCAAATAATTTAACGATCAGTGATTTTGAAGCTGCTAGTGTGAAAAACCTTTGTCCTAAGATGTGAGATGCTGCATTTAATACCACCTTAAGTCAGAATTTTAGTGGGTTTTGCTTGTTGTATAACCTATGGCCTCCGACCAAGAAAAGTTACTCAAGGAATGCCAGTGCTCTAAAATCTCCTAATAATCATCCTTTTGCTAATTTTGCCAGCAGCTTTTATAATGTGGAATAAAAATTGGCAAACAAATTGTAAGGTTTAAGCATTAAAAAAAACACTTAAAAGGTTTTTTTTAAAGAAAAAGAGCAGTGAGCAATTAACAAGCTGCAGCTGCAACTCTTTAAACTATAGAACATTTCAATGCTTATTCAGTAAGAATCAGGATTAGCTGTTACCCAGAATAAAGTTAGAATCTGGAGAAATCATCATGCAGCTGGTTTAAACATCACATTTTTGTATATTTTAATATAATTAACAACTTGATGATCCTTTTATATTGTGTTGTATCAGAGTCATCAAACCACATAATGATTGTACATTTATTAGGAAGCTGGTGGACAGAATTAGGAGAATCATATTTTTCCAGATTCAAATTAGTAACAAATGAAAAAAATCTTGGAAATAACTTATAAGGAGCCACATTATGCTATATATAAAAGAAATGAACTGCTATCCAGTATTGTTCAAAGTTTTCATTTAAGAATTTATGTTTAAAATGAAAGGAATTTTAGGAGCACTTGCATGTGGAAAGGAAAAATGATTCTGTATTTTTGTGATTGTGTTCTGATTTATAATAGTGAGTTCAAACTCTAGCAACTATACTGGATGTTTTAAAATTCAGTGAAGCTCAAATATTTTTTTTTCCATTATTTTCAACATTCCATCTTGCTGGCCAAGAAGGCTTCTTTCAATCCTAAGTACTAACATACTAAAAATTAAAATAAGGTATGAACTGCACTGAATCTGAAATCTGCTTTTTACGCTTCTCTAGTATCTATAAGGTTCAGTCCATAGCTTCTGAATTTCAGTCTAGTTATAGATCCTTCTGTTAGAACCATTAGCAATGGTTCTAATGGTTTTAACTTTCAAACATAAACCAGATATAAACAATTTTAAGAGTTCAAATATGTGAAACCTCTACCCTCCCTTCCAATGAAACACAATGAGCGAATCAGATTCCAGGCATGCTACTATCCTCCAGAGGGAATGAATTAAATACTTCCTGTCTGATCTAATAAGCTGATTTGGAAGTCTTTGCACCCACATCTAAACTTAGGAAACATAAGACAAGGCAAATGAGGAGCAAAAAGACAATACTATTGCTGCTTCCAGTTGCTAGTGTTAAATTTCTTGGAACATATTGTTGATCTGACACCATAAAATAAATATATTTGATCAATTGTATTCAGACAGGAAGCATGCCAATACATGAAAAATCCACTATCTTTTAGCCTTGGAAATAATATTGAATTTAACATTTTAATGAAAAGAAAATTCTATTTAAATTAACAGATTAACTCTTGAATAAAGTGAAACCTCATTGTCTAAGATTATTTGGGGAGAGGAAATGATCATTACACATGAATACCAATATATATGAATGTACATGATTGCAGTGATTTACATCATTTATGTTGTAAATTATGTGTGTGAAAATCTGTAAAGTTACTTGTAACAGATTATATTTAAAACGGTGTGTGGGAGTGATCTTGAGACACAGGGCAAAGAAATGCAAACAAGGAAACCATCAGATAAAAGGCAGCTCAGCCAAAAAGCAGAGATGTGGATGGGGGAATGATAGGTATTTAGTTTTGTGCTGAAAATATTGCAAATTCATAAAGATCTTAAATACAAGGTAAGAATTTATCATGGCTACCATAATTATTAATGCATTGTAATGTGTTGCATTAAGCAAAAGGGTTGAGTCCATCTCCAGCTAACACAGTCTGAGAATGAAAAATAAAAAGCAAGGAAGATAGGATTTGTACTTCATGAAAAATATAATACAATAATTTCAAGAGATTTCAAGAGATCCAAGTTTTAAATTGTAATTATGTATATATTTATTAAAATTGTCAAAAAGAAGATTTTATCAATACATAAAATATTTATTTATTAACATAATTAAATATATGCTTTATATATAATTAATAATGACCTTACAAGCCTCAGACTGCATGATAAACAGCTAAATACAAATGCTGCCAATAAGAATGATTTCCAAACCCTTACAGAAAGCTTTGAATGCTGTTTCAGAATGGGAAGCTAAAAGGTAAAATGCACAAAGGGTCCATTTTCTCTGTATAACTAGTTACTGGAATTGTTAAAGAGCAGGTCGTGTTTACTGCCTGCTGTCCAATAATTAGCATATGAATCCTGATTTGACTTAGAACAGCTGTTTCTGTGTCATTGCTTAATATGATTCAGACAGAAAAATTATGTTGTAAACATGAATAATGTGTAAATGGCTATTAATAGACTTTTTGCTGAATCAGTGTTTTTAATGTTGGTTTATTTTTCAAACATGTAAAGTTATATTGAGTCATGACATTTTCTCAAAAATTAACAGTCTGAATCACAAGATATTTTTGTTAACTGCTCATAATCAGACTGTATAATACCAGTTAAAGAATAAAAATACCATTTATAGGGAATCCATTTAGCAAGATAATAATGTAGTCCAGTTATCAAAAGCACTTTTCCCCCTGAAGTTTGGCAGGCCTCCACCCTTTTAGCTCTCCATAAGGCTTTGAAGATCTGGATTTCCCCCAAATGTTGGGAGAAGACTAGATAACACACTGGAACTGATAGGGCCCAGGTTTTTGTTGTATTTAATGTTTTAATTAGTTGTTTTATAGTTTAAATATAATTGTATTTGTTTTTTAACTTTTTTATTGAGAGCAGCCCAGAGTTGGTTGAAAAATGGATAGCTGTATATAAAGGTAAAGTTTTCCCTGGCATGTTATGAGTCTAGGGCATGGTGCTCATCTCAGTTTCTTGGTCAAGGGAACCAGCGTTGTCTGAAGGCATTTTCAGTGGTCATGTGGCCAGCATGGCTATACGCCAAAGATATTTATGCTGTTATCTTTTCACTAAAGTGATACCTATTTATCTACTCATATTTTCATGCTTTTGATCTGCTAGGTGAGCAGGAGCTCACCCCATGCACAGTGCTTGGGTCTTGAACCAGGGCTGTCAGCTTTCCAGGTGACAAGCTCAGCATCTTTAACTGCTAAGCCATCATGCCCCTGAATGGACAGCTGTTTAAAAGTTATAAACAAATAAATACATATACACAAATATTTCTACACTAAGACTGCAATATTTTTATTACTCAACCCATCTAGGCATCTTATACATTAATTAGTATTATATTACATTGCACATAACTGTAATATTTCTGTTAAAAAAACAGATTTTAGTGTGTGTGATGCTGCATTTTACATGTTATGCTATTGTACTATATTATTGTAATAACTTGACAGGCAGACAGATAAACACACACACACACACACACACACACACATTTGGATTGAAAGCACAGTAGAAATTTATTCATTTATCTCATCAATTTATTGACTGTGTTTATTATTATTAAAACTCTATCAGTGTACAACATATAATGAATCTAAAAATAACAACAAAAGAAAAATAACAACAAAAGAATTAAAAGACTCCCACTGGAGAAGAAGCAAAACAATTGCAAAAGCCAATCAATGTTGATCAATTACATTCAAGTCACTGCCCCAGGCAGCGGCACAGATTATTCTGCCCTGTACCTACAAAGCTTTTTGAAAGGACACCAGTGTTAGGGCTGTGTGGATTTTGGATAAATGCTGTTCTACGGGGAAGAATAGCCACAATGGAACTAATCTACATAGACCCATATGATAACATTATTTTAGGAATGGGAAGTAAAGAATTATTTTGCCTCAGATCTCACCAGGAGCCGAGGTGATTGGAAAAAAGTGGTCCCATAGGTACTTAACGCTATTT
The DNA here is from genome assembly GCF_049901715.1 of Pseudonaja textilis. Taxonomy (NCBI): domain Eukaryota; kingdom Metazoa; phylum Chordata; class Lepidosauria; order Squamata; family Elapidae; genus Pseudonaja; species Pseudonaja textilis. The sequence goes on from NC_141990.1 coordinate 117,571,101, forward strand.
TTTAAAAAATCCAATACCATTTCCTTCACTGCAATTCATAAACTGCAGCAGATGCCCCTTATTGCCCAAGCCCACTGAATAAACACAGACCCTTTGTGAAGAATTAAAATTGGACTTAAACTCTTTTTTCCACAGTAGTAAAAGTATTTTTGCTGGGTTGTTATTCCCATGGTTAAAAAACCAGGACTCTTTCCAAGCCTCTAGGTGGCAGTGGAGAACAATTTCCTAGCTGGTTGAGGTGAGTTGTTTTAAACCAGATTCCACAGAATCCTGTGGTTCCAAGAGAACTTGAATGAGTTCTGAGGGATTTATCCTTTCATTTCTGCCTCAGTGTTGCTCCTCAGGGGCATCCATAGAAATTGTTTAAGATAAATGGAATGGGTGGGGCTTACCAGCTGACCTTCAGAATCCTCACCTCAAGGGTTCCAGGGATTAAAAAAAAAAAGTTTTTAGAACCTGAAAATTTTGAAAATCTCTGAGTTAAACATCTGAAGCAATGAGAAATATTAACAACTTTTTATAGCAAGAATTATAGCTGTAAAAACAGAGATGAAGCCAAAAAAAAGAGGACATGCATAACCACCATTCATTCAGAAAGGAAAAATCCTTCAAGGATTCTGTTTTTCTTCTGTGGTTAGAGAGTACCTTTAGCCAAAACTTACTAGAGTGATCCACTGGAGCAATCCAATATGGTAGGAACTACCCAATTAGATTATGAATACAACATTGCCTTGTGCAGAATTCATCCACTAAGCATGCACTTAGCTGACACCAGTGAATTAGATTTGTACTATGTCATGAAAGATGAGATTGAGAACCATGTTGAGGTGATATAGTTGAATTCTAGTAGATGATGCAGCTGAGGTGGTTGCGTTCCTAACAGAGTGAGCCCTGATAACTCCCAAGGTAGTAGTAGAATGGAGTGGGACAACACGCCAGGGCCAACTCATCATGGCTAACTTTCCATGGGAAACTCACCACAGCCAATTCAACATGGACAACTCTCTTTAGTACAACTCACCGCAGGCCAATTTAATAATTCAATTTAATTATTTAACATAATTTTAAAATATTTTAACTTTTCTCATTTATATTTTATTTTGTCCCTCCTTTGACATGCTTTCTTTAATAATTTATTCCCCCATTTCTTTTATATTACTGTAACACTTGTCCTTTAGCAAGTTGTCCTGCAGAGAGTTGGCCACAGTGAATTGGCTGTGATGAGTTGTCCTAGTCCCATGGTAGAATGGGTTTTGTAGCAGTGAGCCGTGTAAGACACCATGATCTAGAAAATACTTCCTGGAAAGAGGTAAAAAGTATCGCAGTCTTGTTGGTTGTCTTAAAGTAAAGTTTCATGTTTGGGGGGGATAGCCACTTTGTGATATCTCATAAATTAGGAGGGAGCTGCATGTGGACAAAATGTTGTTAGACCTGTCCTAGAATTTATGCATTCGGGAATTAATTTTGGATAGGAATGTAGAGCCTGTACCTTAAATCACAGTTTGAGAAGATCACATTTCTTCCTGACCAATATGATTGCCAACTTTGACCCCATATCTAGATGATAATATAGCAACAAAAATTCCAAAGGTGCTTTTTCAAAAGTAAACTGGACTTTCTGAAATGAAAAAGCTTCTTGGATGAGAAGTGAAATGTCTTCAAAGAAAAATCAGAAAGTCTCTTGAAAAAGCACCTTTGCCTCTTGAAAAAGCACCTTTAGAACAACCATGGCCTAGATGACTGAGAATCTCCATAGATATATGTAGCAACAAAAGGTTCTTCCCAGATAAAAAGTGTGATGTCTGCTTAAAATACAGGTGACACGCTATGCCTTTGGGATCAATAGAGGTCCCAAAAGGGAATCCTATGAATAGGAGGTGGCTTCAGGAAGGTAATTTCAAGCATGAATCTCCATGGAAGATTCATGGACAGCTGCTTTTGTTTGGAGTACCAGGCTTTGAAGCCAGTTGGAAGCCATCTTTAAGGGTCTGTTCAGGAAATTCCTACAACAAGTCCAAATAGACTGAGAAAAATCCAAACCTGGTCCTTTATGAAGTGACCTCTGCTGTTTTCTAGGCAGTTACTGAAGACAGTCCTTGGGGAAATGATATGGAAAACTGCTTGGGCAGCTCTTGTGCTTCCTGCGAAGGCCATTCCTTAAAACTGTATTCCAAGAGTAGTGTTTGAAAACTCTCTTATATGGCCAAGGAGAGTGAAGGACTTCTTCAACAATCCAAGGCCATGGTAGTTCACCGGGGAACTAAGGGAACAAGAAAGATAGAAAAAAATAGAGAAGAATGGAGAAACAAAAAAAATGGATAATGTTTAGTTCAGTGGTCCTATAGTCAGTTGCTATCTAGAGGGAGTAGACCTGAAACAATTGCTAGGAGTATGTAGCTTTGAGATTATAGCAAGACATTGTTTGGTTTGGATTACCAGAGTTGTGGAAGGAACTACCCAACCAAGGATACAGAAAAAAATATTACTCAGAGTTCCATGTAGGGATCCTAGCCCACGTTGCTTGATGAACAGTTTGCATATGTTTAACAGAACAGCCCTGTCTTTTATGGAGTCAATACACTTAAAACATTTATTTTAAGTGAAGACCATGTGAGAGAGGAACTAGGTTGAATAAAAAAAAAATTATCACATGTCTGTCATTTAGTTGAAAAAAATAGTAATAAGGAAATTTGCTTTCCTTTAAAGTACATTAAATGTGAGAGGCAGAATTAGACTTGGGGGAATTGCTGCTTGAGGTAAGAAGGTAATATCACAGTGGGAGGCAGCATTTGATTCCCTGCAAGCCAACTTAATCTTTTGAAAATATAAGGAGCTTATGTTTTCTAGTCAACCTTTATCTATGTTGAATCATTTGCCTCATAGCAAATATGTGAAGTGCAACAGGTAGCAACAACTCAATTACACAATTTAGAATGTAGAAGATTACCAACCAACTAATATTTTCAGCAGCATGTACATACATCAATTTGTTTAGTTACATTTGGGAGTTTAACATCACAGATACGAATCAATTAAACTACTGCAGTAGCTAAGCTAAGCAGACCTGAGCTGTCTCAGCTACATCATCTCTTGGATGATCATCTGGAAACTACAACTACAGTAGTATAAAATGCTAGATTGTTGAATGTGATAATTTACTCCCAACATATTATATCTGTTCTGAGGGCACTGAATTTGCTACCAGCTTGCAACCAAGTGAAATTCAAGGTAACCCAAATATCTTTGTGATTTAGGATCTTGATATCTTAACCTTTGCCCAGGGATGGGTTTCTACTGGTTCTGTCCACCTCTGTAGAACTGGTAGCTCTGAAAAGCAGCAGACATATGTCTGCTGATGTTTTTGCCCACATGCCCACCTGGGCTCTTACCTGATCTTTATTTCCTGATTTCTCCCATGAGCTGTTCAGAGCATCCAGTGATGGAAGGTGCTTCAGTCTCTTCTAGGAAGGCTGGGCTTAAACTTGAGGACACTCCTCCTCCTCCACGAGACTCCTCCTTAGTGTCCCCAGTTTTAGCTCAGCCTTTCTTCAGACAGGTTGTATTATTGTTTTCCTGACCAGAACAGAACACTGGTGATTTAGCTGATTTATTTCTCAGGGCAGGTACCATAGTTTCTGTCACCAACTACCCCCACCACCCCCGGGAACCTCCAAAAGTCATTTTGCTCATTTTTTATGAGTGTTCCAACCTCCCGAGGCTAAAGCCTCATAAACGCAAAGACTTACCTTTCCGACCTGCCCTGAGGCTAAAAGCCTCTCATTTCAGAGCTGCTGCCTTAAACTTCTCAACAAGGAGGCTTATCTCTCTGATCTCCCAGCCAGCTGAGTAAACACTCTGTCTGTTCGAGGCTCGAAGCCTCAATTTAAACAGTGCAGCCGTTTTTTCCTTTTATCGAGGCTTGAAGCCTCAATTTAAACAGTACAGCCTTTTTTCCTTTTATTACGAGGCTTTCCCCACAGAACACCTCAGGGGAGGGAACTAGCCCCTGCGCCTTCCTGCTGAGTGGTTTTGCTTTCAGCAGGCTGGGCGGTGATAACTGCTTTCGTTTTCATTCTGCCACGAGGCGGCCGCCATTTTAAAGGCTGCGTGGTTAAATTTGCTGAGTTATTGTTACTGTCTGTGAGGTAAGTTACCCAACAAGGTTTTCCTTCTTGGGGACCTAGGAAGGGGGTTCCCTACCACCAGTCCACTGGATGATAGAGGACTTGAACTGCTGGATTCTACAGGCAATAAGTGCAGCTAAACTGATCTAATTATCAGTTACAGACCTCTGTGCCCTCATATAGGCGCCGGGTCTGGAGGGGGGTGTTCTGGTCTCTATATTTGATATTACAAGTACTTTATTCAAAAATTGACTTGATTGACTTAAATTCTACAAATATTTAAGGTGTGTGTGTGTGTGTGTGTGTGTGTGTGTGTGTGTGTGTATTTTTTTTCTTAAGTTTTCGCGGGTACTTACATGTATGGCATTCAGCTTTGTTCGGGTATTTTCCCACATCATTGTAGTTGTGCTTTTAAAGTTGTAGCAACGTTTCGGCAGAATCTCATCTGCCATCATTACATATCATTATATATAAACAAAGCAAAACAGAACAAGGAGACAATGTTTGCTAAAGGCATCGGGGAACTATTTATTCCAGGATCCCCTGCCTCTTAAGGGAGCAGGCCCTTAGGTGTTCCAGCCATCTAATTTCATATCCTCTTTACATTGCTAATCTATCAAAGGCATTACCATGGCAAGCAACTACAACCCCAGATCTAGACTAACTGCTAAAAATAGAGATAAGTCCACAGAGCCCCAAAAGACCTCTAAGGCAGCAGAGAAAGATGCATGCAGATGCCATCAAGCATTAGAAAGGCAGGTGGAAAAATGTACATGAGCAACTGTACAACTCACCTCTTCACCACTCATCATACCCTCTACCTCACAGGCCTAGAATCCTCCAACCGCCCCTCTGGATTTATCCAGAAGGAGTAGCATATCGATACAACCTCCCCAGGCAGCTCTTTCTAACATTCTCTCCCCAAGGAGGGCCACAGAGGCAACATTCACGCCAACTGCAGTTGGCCTCAGATAAGATGAGGAACTTCTGGAGGAAATCCCTGCCTACATGAGGGCGTGGATGGTGCTAGCCATCTAGAAGGGCATATCAGCAGGAGTCCAACAGGCTATTCAGGCAGGACGAATACCCTCAGCTTTAGTTTGCAGATCTCTTTCTGAACAATCTCTGGGCATCATGGATCCACATCTTCATCAGGTACCCCGCTGGCAGAACTATTGTTGCCCGCTGTCAGAGACCCTTAGTACAAAAAGGATATGGGAGATCAAGGGGATCCCATGGATCCAATGGGGGAGGGGGTCAGTACACACCGTTGACCAGGTATTGTCAGAGGTGGATCTGCTAGGTGGATGTCTGACGATGAAGGCCTCTCACCTGACCTCTTCATATTTATAGGATTATTCTGCTCACAATTATTTAAATCCCTGCTGTTTAAGGCCAAGAACACCACACGGCTGGATAATACAGGTACCTCTCCCCCACCAAATACTCCAGGGGAAGCAGAGGATCTCATATTCTCTGAACCAGTCACTGAGGCAGAGGTTATCCCTGTGCCACACATGTTTTCCAATTTAGTGCAAAAACAATGGGCTGCAGCTGCCTCATATCCCGCTCCCACAGGACATGATAAAAAATACTATAATTTGGCACCCGAGTTCTCTAAATTTCTAAACACTCCGGAAGTGGACAAGCCTATCATTGTGCTTGCATCTTCCTCAGCCATCCCAAGTGAAGCTGCAGAGGCTCTCAAGCCTAAGGAAAAGAGGGCGGAACTAGCCCTCCGCAGGGCACACGTCTTGGATGCATGGGCCATCAGAGCGGCCACAGCTGCCTCCTTTTTCACTAGATCATCTCTTAGATGGCTCCGCCACCTGAGGGATACCATTCCAGCCTCAAACATTAGGGCACATCAAGATGTGGCTAAATTAATCACTGCTGCAGAGTTTTCAACAGACGCTACCTTCAATGTAGTTAAATTTTCCTCTAGGGCCATTGCTTCCCAAATTGCGGCTAGATGGTTACTTTGGCTCAGGCATTGGCAGGCAGACGTCAAGCACAAGTGGCGCCTTGCCTCAGATCCCATCTCGGAGAACAAACTATTTGGCAGTGCGTTTGAACCACTCCTAATTGAAACCAGAACCAAAAAGAAAATTCTTCCCTCTCTTTTTCATTGATCAGAGTCCAGATTACCACAGCCCTTTCATAGAGGTTCCTTTCGCCCCTTCTACCAACCCTACTATCCAAGATTTTAAAGACAGCCTGGATTCAGACAACAGACAGATAGAATTGAACCTGGGGACAGATGTAGAAGGGGACTCCATCCTAGGAGACAATTTCGAGGAACAGGATCTAGGCCCTTCTGCAAGTCCAAGTAATGACCACAACGAGATTCCCGTTGGCAGTCACCTAAAAATGTTTGCCGACCAATGGGACTCCTCTACCATTGACGCATGGGTCAGGAACACAGTACAATTTGGTCTGACACTGGAGTTCAGCTCCATCCCCCTGGATTTTTTTATGAACTACCCAATTTCCAGGGATGCAGAAAAAAGGTTTCTATGGACACAGCCATAGCACATCTACTAGAGATCCAGGCCATACAACCCGTCCCTTCTAATCAAAAAGGTCTTGGTTTTTAGTCGCACTTCTTCATGGTCCCTAAAAGTTTGGAGGGATGGAGGGCAATCCTGGACTTAAAACGTCTAAACCAATTTTTAGTTTACCAAAAATTTAAAATGACCACTCTCCAATCCATCTTATTCAGCATGAAAAAAAAGACACCCAATGTCCTTACCTCATTAGACCTCACGGAAGCTTTCTTACATATCCCAATTAGGCCCTCACATCTCAAATTCCTTTGTTTCTGTTACAACAACGTCCATTACGAATATATTACTCTCCCATTTGGCCTAGCTTCAGTTCTCAGAACTTTTACAAAGGTCTTGGCTGCCTTGGCAGCATCACTCAGAGATAGGTCCATCCGACTTCAATGCTACTTGGATGACATTCTTATTCTGGCATCTTCCATCAATCAAGCAAATTCAAACATTCAAACTACACTTGTAACCCTACAACAACATGGGTTCTCAACCAATTGGTCAAAAAGTCATTTAACACCTTCTACTAGACTCATTCACCTTGGCGCCATCATTGACACCCTGGAAGGCAGTTTTCCTCTCCCCTGACAGACAAAAAAGCATTTAGAGATTTGGCTTAACAGATCAGAATTCTTAAGAAAGTACAACTATGTCTCCTTTCTAAATTGCTTGGAAAAATGATTTCTTGTATTTCTATTATCCCTTGGGCCCTGTTCCATACAAGAACCCTGCATACCAATGTGCCGGGAGAGATGATGCCAAGATTCACGTAAAAGTTCCATCAATTATCCTCAGGTCTCTACGATGGTGGACATGACCCGAAATCAACAAGGGATGGCCTTTCAAGGATCCACACAGGTCAATTGTTACAACAAACACCAGTCTAGTGGGATGGGGGGTCACTTCCAATCACATAAAGTGCAAGGCCTTTGAATGGATTCAGAGAAGGCACACAATATCAATTGGCTAAACTGAGAGCAGTGTGCTTGGCACACCGACAATTCCTTCCACATCTCCATTGCAAACACATGCTGGTCTTAACAGACAACATAACTACAAGGCCCATATCAATAAACAAGGGGGCACTCATTCCAATCTACTAATGAGGGACCAAAATCCATCTTCTCTCTCTAAAGGCGGAACACATATCTGAAGTAGCGAATGTACAAGCGGATTGGCTCAGCAGAGCCATGTTAGACCAATCGGAGTGGCGTCTGGACCCCAAGATCTTTCTGGAGGCTACTGGGAGGTTGGGCCAACCGGTTGTTGACCTGTTTGCCTCCCCACTCAATGCATAGCTTCCCCGATTCATTTCTCATTACCCATCGCAGGGAGCGAGGACGTGAATGCCCTCAGATGTCACTGGCCCACTGGACTGCTATATACCTTTCCTCCCCTCCCTGTGATCCCCAAATTGATTCAGAAGTTGCTGGAAGAAAAAAGCGGACCTACTATTAGTGGCTCCTTATTGTCCAAGGCGAGCATGATTCGCGGACCTGAAGGACCACTCGACGGTACCACCATGGAGGATCCCATCATCAGTCATATCACTATCTCAAGGCCCAGTGTTATACCTGGGCCCCCAATGGCTAAACTTAGCTGTATGGAAGTTGAACGGCGACTTCTGAGAGATGAACACCTTTCTACTCAAGTTATTCACACTATTCAGTCGGCTCGACATCCTTCAACGAATCAAATCTATGATGGTCTAGCTTCTGCCATTGGTGTCAGAGGGTTCAGATCGACCCCACTTCCCCATTAGTAGCGCAGTTATTAGAATTTTTACAAGGAGGGCCTAAACAAAGGTTTATCACCCAATACTCTGCGGAGACAGGTGGCGGCCCTGGCTTCGGTCATATCTTGGGATGATCTTACCTCCATACATCACCCTCACATTCGCAGTTTTCTGTGTGGTGCCAAGAACTTGAGGCCCCCGTAGTGCACTGATATCCAACTTGGGACTTAAATAAGGTACTATTGGCCCTTACTACAGGTCCCTTTGAGCCACTAAGGACCATGACGCTTCTATTTCTAACCTACAAAGTAGTTTTCCTGATAGCAATTACATCTGCCTGAAGAATCTCCGAACTAGCTGCATTATCGGTGCACAAAGACCTCTGCATTTTCCATTTGGATAGAGTGGTTCTCAGACCAGATCCCTCCTTCATTCCAAAAGTTAATTCAGCATTCCATAGAGCTCAAGAGCTGGTGCTCCCAAATTTTTCCTCACATCCATCAGACAGGCTCAAACACCAATGGCACCACTTGGACATAAGAAGGGCCTTACGCATCAACATAGAGCACACGGCGCCCTCCAGAAAGACAGAAGCCCTCTTTATGTCCTTTCAGCCTAACACCCTGGGGCACAAGGTTTCACCCTCTACCATAGGTAGATGGCTAAGGGCCACCATCGCTAAGTCGTATGACTCTCACTCAATACCAGTGCCCCAAGGCATTACCACTCACTCCACCAGGAGTGCAGCCACCACAGCAGCATGGGCAACCCAAGCTACAATAGAGGAGATTTGCAGAGCTGCAACCTGGGCTTCACCATCTCTATTTATTAGAAATTATAAAATTGACATATTTGCTTCTGCTTCATTTGGTCGGCGAGTTCTGCAGCAAGTTATTTCACAGACAGTTAGGTCTTCAACCCAGACAGAGTCCCTCCCTTAGGACAGTGCCAAGCTTTGGTATGTCCCATCACTGGATGCTCTGAAAAGCTCATAGGAGAAAGGAAGTTGGTACTTACCTGATACACCTGTTCTCTGTGAGCTGTGAAGAGCATCCGGCCCCACCCTTTCATTCCGTCTGGTAGGGGGTCTGTTCCAGCCAGGGTTATAACATAGGATTAAGCATATAGGGTATCAATACCTCGGCTTTGCAAAACTGGGGATGCTAAGGAGAAGTCTTGTGGTGGAGGAGGAACATCCTCAAGTTTAAGCCCAGCCTTCCTAAAAGAGACTGAAGCACTTTCCATCACTGGATGCTCTGAACACCTCACAGAGAATGGGCATATCAGGTAAGTACCAATGCCCTTTTTCAACTTCAGCTGCCAAACGGGGCACAGCTGCAGTTTAAGAAGCAGGAAAAGAGGGCTGTTTCAAAGGCTGCTTCTCTGCACGCAGCGTACTGATGACGATTTACAGGAGCACCCGGTCTCAGCGTGCAGTGAAGCACATCATAAATCACTGAACCTCATAAATCCCAAACCGGTAGTTAACCCTGTCGTATCCCACCCCTGCCTTTGCCCCAAAGCTTTGTGCTATCAGCTAAATAACAGCTATGCCCTCTTGAAAGTGCCACATCTGCCAAGGTTCATTAACAGTTAATCTGAGGAAAAGCATTCATCATACAAGTGATGCACCTGTGCAGTTCCCTTCCTGTTTAATTATGGTTGTTGCCAAAATGTTTAGTATTTGGCATCAATGTGAAACAAATTTTGTCCCCACAAGACTTTTGTTAAGCTGCATCTAGTCATGTTAGCTACTATTTTCAGTTATTTTACTACATAGTGAAGGACTTTTAGATTCTTTTCATTTGTTCTTAATTTAATGTAAATTGGCATTTGAGGATCAAGCTTTTCCTTGATGATATGTGATAAAATGTGTAAATATATTTCTATTGCCTACTCTCATTTCCTTTTTCTTCATTGCTTTGATTCTTCCCTTTTTAAAACTTAGAGGCAAAAAATAGGTTCCACTGAACATTGTTCAGAGTTGAATCTACAATAGCCGAATCCATTTATTTTTGTTCCATTTCTTAAATGTAAGATTTTTAAAAATTCTATTGTTTGTTTCTTCTAAAAAAAGGATATTGCCATTATTTAAGCAAGAGCAGATGTAAACTGTCATCCAACATTATACCAATGAAGGCAGATATACTATTCTTTCTTGGTATTAAGAAATATATGCTAAATGTAATTACCTATAGACTAAGAAAACACAACTTTCTATGGTCAGAAATTTGACCTTTGAATGGTATGCCAAGGGCTACTCCAAAAAGGAAACAAACAAGCCGCAACCCCCTCTTAATTCATATTTAAATTTAATGATTGAACACCCCACATGTTGAAAGGTCAAGAGTTCTCAAGTTATGTACCTGCAATCTGGATGTTAGGGTGAAAAAACACCAACCTTTCTGCTTATTATGGGTTATACTTATTAAGCTAGGAATAGTCTGTCTGCTTTTGTAGCTATTGAAGCAAGCAAATTTGTTTGTGATAACTCAGTTTCTGTTTCCTGTATGTGCACATGTGAATAATAATTTAATTTGCAAGTTTGCACAGAGATCCATGACGTAATTTAATTGACATCTACACTCACCAGACTAAAGATGCATTATGTGCAGATTTAATTTGTTATGGAAAACTGGGGAAGAAAATTGAAATCTGAAAAATAGGAAGCAATCTGTATAAGTGCTTAAATCATTTTGAAATGTCTTTCTCAAAAGCAAAATGAAAGCAAAAATTTAGCACAGATAGATAGGTAGAAATGGAAATTTCTGTTAAACAAGTACATGTAACCCATGATTCTCCACTGTGGTGGAGATAGCATCCGAGATTGGGTGATCAGTCACTGCTTGCTGATTGGACTGAGTCTGTCAGATCTTTGAGGACACTCCCCTGTTGCTAAGGGTGCTCCAGAAATTGGTAAAGGAATAGTCACAGACTGGCTCCCATTCCCAGGTCAGATTAACTCCGCAAGTCATTAAGTCCTTTCGATGGTGGTCATCCAAGGCCCGTTCCTTAGGGCTCTTATTCAAGGACCCGGACAGGCTGGTGCTGACCATGGATGCTAGTCTTTATGGCTGGGGAGCCATCTCCAATCCAAGATGGTCCAGGGATGATGGTCCTAGGCAGATTTGAGCCACAATATTAATTGGCTAGAACTTAGGGCGGTCCATCTGGCGCTGAGACAATTAGAGGACACACTCTCAGATAGGGATATCCTGGTCTTAACCAACAATGTGTCAACCAAGGTGCATATTAACCGCCAAGGGGGAACACATTCAAGGTCACTGATGCTGGAAGCAGAACAGCTTTGCCTATGGGCGGAGAGGTACCAGGTATCACTCAGAGCTGAGCACATTACAGGCATGACCAAAGTTGAGGTTGACTGGCTTAGCAGAGCCACCATAGACCACACAGAGTGGCATTTGCACCCCTCTTTGTTTCAGGAGCACTTCGGACTGCCAGCAGTGGATCTCTTTGCCTTTCAGGACAATGCGCAACTCCCGAGATTCTACTCCAGGTTTGTGGTTCCGGGAGCGGAGGGAACAGATGCCTTATGCAATCCTTTGGCCGAGGGAGCTTCTCTATGCCTTTCCTCCTCTGCCCTTGATCCCGAGGGTGATTCAGAAACCTTTGAGGGAAAGAACAGAAATCATACTTGCGGCTCCTCATTGGTCCAGAAGGCCATGGTTTGTGGACTTAGTAACTCTATCTGTGTCCCACCCTTGAAGGATGCCAGTGGACACAGTGTCTCTCAGCCAGGGACCAGGTTTACATCCAGAACCCCAGTGGCTTCAATTAACCATTGGAGATTGAGCGGGGATCTCTGATCTGGGACCATTACTTCTCCAAGGTGATGCAAACCATTCAAGCCTCTAGGAGACCCTCCACCAATTGCATCTACAATGCAACCTGGAAGGCTTTCTGCGAATGGTACTGTACATCTGAAAGGGACCCCACCAAGGCCTCGGTCACTCAGGTGCTGGACTTTCTTCAAGATGGTCTTGACAAGGGCCTATCACCTAACACGTTGCAGGCAGGTGGCAGCCATGTCTTCTGTGCTCTCCTTGCGGGGAGCAGAATCCCTATCCAGACATCCCATGATCCGCAGGGTTCTGAAAGGAGTACAAACTTGAATCCTCCAGTGGTTCATCGCTATCTGACATGGGACCTCTCTAAAATATTGCATTTGCTGACTGAGGCCCCATTTGAAGCACTGAGATCTACTTCCCTGTAATTTTGTCTTGCAAGGTGGCCTTCCTAGTAGCAATCACCTCTGCCAGAAGGATTTCGGACTTGGCTGCCTTATCTGTCAGGAAGGACCTTTGTGTGTTTCACTCCAACTGCATTGTGTTAAGACTAGACCCTTCATTCGTGCCAAAGGTGAACTCTTGGTTCCACAGAGCCCAGGAATTAATCTTGCCTGATTTTTGTCTGCATCCTGTACATTCTTTAGAAAAAAGATGGCAAACTCTAGACATTTGAAGGGCTCTGCATATTTATGTTAAATGAACCTCTCCCTTCCAGAGGTCTGAATCCCTCTTTATTTCTTTCCAACCTTCTACTATGGGTTGCAAAGTTCTCCAACAACTGTGGGAAGATGGATAAGACTATGTATATCCAAAGCCTACCAATCCCAAGGTCTTGCAGTTCCTCCAAGGATAATGGCCCATTCGACGAGAAGTGCAGCCATGTCAGCAGCATGGGCACTCAGGCATCTCAGGAGGAGGTTTGCAGGGTGGCAACCTGGGCCTCACCTTCTCCGTTCATCAAACTCTATAAGCTGGACTCTTTTGCATCTGTGGAGGCAGCCTTTGGACAGAGAGTTCTTCAAAAAGTTCAACTTGTTTTGGGGATTCAGACCTCACTAGGCCCACCCATAGGTCAGCCAGCTTTGGTATGTCCCAATCCTGGATGCTATCTCCACCACGATGGAGAAGGGTCGTTGGTTCTTACCTGATATGACCTTTCTCTTTGGGTGGAGAAAGAATCCAGCCCCACCCTGATGTGGGTCCTTCCGAATCCAGTGGAGCACATTATTACAACAAGAAAACCCATCTGTCTATCACTATTCCTTTGCCAATTTCTGGGGCACCCTTAGCAACAGGGGAGAAAGATCTGACAGACTCAGTCCAATCAGCAAGTAGTGACTGATAACCCAATCTTGGATGGTATCTCCACCCAAAGAGAAAGGTCATATCAGGTAAGAACCAATGACCCATCTGCATAGTATTTGTAATTCCTTGATGTTGGTGTTATGAAATATGCCTAGGTATCAAGAGTTTTAACAAACTGCATCAGATTGTGCAATGAGTACTTTAAAAACCTAATCATATGAGACTGTAAGATTCTGAGCAGTGGTGGGGTTCAATTTTTTTTACTACTGGTTCTGTGGCCGTGGCTTGGTGGGCGTGGCAGGGGAAGGGTACTGTAAAATCTCCAGTCAGAGGTGGTATTTTGCCAGTTCTCCGAACTACTCAAAATTTCTGCTACCAGTTCTCTAGGACTGGTCAGAACCTGCTGAATACCACCTCTGATTCCAAGTCCATAAAAGATTCGGGAGGTATTTAAGAGTGCAACATGTGACTAATAGGTATAAAAATAGAAATCTTTCACCAATTGCACAGCATCCTAAATTTCCCTATTAGAATACTTCACTGCTTCCAATTTATTTTAAAAGTTAACAAACAGTAATATGTTTAAATGCTGGGTCTGATAGCCAATTTAATCTTTAATTTAATGAAAATAAACAAGATGGCACAAATACTTCCATACATATTCATTACTTATTGCTATTCTAGCCTTAGGCCTTAATCTATTCTTGACATTAGCAATGTGATTAGCAATCAAATTATTTTAAAATAAAATGGTTAAGAACATTGGGAAAAGAACTTAAGACTTTGTTCCCAGCAAAATCACTGCCCCACATCTGAGATTAGCTGTAGGGGAAATCAATTTCAATCAGTCTTTTTTTCACTAAATGCTAAGTATCACAAAGTAGGGGGTTTTCTTCCAGCTTGCTGATAGTAAAGGAAGCCCCACATCTCTTTTGCAAATTAATTGCTAATCACATCACTCCATTAATATTATGTATAGTTTAACTGTAAATCTTCACTGGGGAGAGTAGATCAGATATTCTTAATTTAATTGAGGAGGAGAGATGGGAACTTAACTGATCACTTTTCAAGTGTGACAACACTTGATGACAGAATGAAAACAATTGCAAGCAGTAAATCACAGGCCAAAAGCTTTTAATGAATAATTTAAGTGTAGGAGTACTTCTGCTAAAACAAGTTCCATTTCTGTGAACTCTTAGCAACTGCATAGATAGTTTTAGAATAGAATAACAGAATTGGAAGGGACTTTGGAGGTTTTCTAGTCCAACCCCCTGCTCAGGCAGAGAGCCCTATATCATTTCAGACAAATGGTTGCCCAATCTCTTCTTAAAAACTTCTAGTGTTGGAGAATACACAACTTCTCGAGGCAAGTTGTTCCACTGATTAATTGTTCTAACTGTCAGGAAATTTCTTCTTAGTTCTAAGTTGCTTCTCTCCTTAATTAGTTTCCACCCATTGCTTCTTGTCCCGCCCTCAGATGCTTTGGAGAATAGCTTGACTCCCTCTTCTTTGTGGCAACCCCTAGATATCAGAACACTGCTATCATGTCTCCCCTAGTCCTTCTTTTCATCAAACTAGACATACCCAATTCCAGCAACTGTTCTTTATATGTTTTAGCCTCTAGTCCCCTACTCATCTTTGTTGTTCTTCTCTATACTCTTTCTAGAGACTCAACACCTTTTTTACATCATGGTGACCAAAACTGGATGCAGTATTCAAAGTGTGGCCTTACTAAGGTATTATAAGGTGATATTAACACTTGACATGATCTTTTACCCCAGGATGAATACAATGGTGTATTTACAGCCACGATAATCACTACAGCTAGTTGTCTTCCTTTTCCTTCCACATTTGCCAATAGTGTTCCGGACTAGCAGGCTTGAAAGCCTGCAATTCAGATTGGTCCGCTAGCGGCGGATCGTGATTGGTCGCCCCAGACTGATCCGATTGGCTAGTTAACGGGCTGCCGCGACTGGTCTAACCAAGTGCGGCAAACTCAAATCACCGTCATTGGCTGCCTAGCCACAGCCAGCCCTATATAAGGGGCTGCTGCAGCTGGGATATTTCACTCAGATCTGAAGTCACTAATAAAGAGCTGTTGTTGCTATCTGAGTCTTGTCTCCGTTCTTGGACCCATTCTCCCAGATCTAACAAATAGTATAGGTTTTTAAAGAGAGTAAGTCATTTGAATAAGGTTTCTAAAATATGATAATTGAATCTGATCATTTCTGCCTTGGAGTGAGAACTCTTGATTGATTTGCTCCATGATCCCTTATGTTTGTTTTCTTGGCTCTGCATGGTATTGTCAGAAGTGTTCTCCAATGCACATATTCAAAAGTATCAATTCTCTTTTATCCTGCTTCTTCAAAGTCCAATTTTTAATCCCATAGAATGCCAAAAGGAAAATTATGGCCTGCACAATTCTGATTTTTGTACACATAAACCAAAGGTGGTATTCAGTTGGTTCTGACCAATTCTGGAGAACCGGTCGTGGACATTTTGCGTTGTTTGGAGAACTGGCAAATACCACCTCTGACTGGATATTTTACAGTATCCTTCACCTGCCATACCCATAGAACTGGTAGTAAAAAAAAAAATTGAATCCCACCACAGACATAAACATGTAGCACCTGTATATCTTTCTTAATCTTTTACTGCTATTTTACCAAATGCTAGTGCTGGTTCCTTTATTGTTGATATTAAAACCTAAAAGGTAGACACTATCTACTGCTTCAAAATCTTCTGATTTTTCCCATTTAAGTTGGTGATACTGTGCTTCATAATTTAGAAGGCTCAATAAATCCCATCAATAAAAAGGTATTTTTTTTTGCCAACAGCACAACTAGAGTTGAGAAGACACTGAAGATATAGAGCTGAGACTCAAGATGAGTCCCTTTGAAATGGACTAATTGAAGGGCATCTTTGGACATCTGAAATTAATTTATGCTGGGCATAGATCATTCAGATTGTCTTATATTGCTAAGTCAATGGAAAAATAAAGCAGGGACAAAGGAAATGCAGAACAGTGATTTAAGCCAGGGTTTCTCAACCTCATGTATAGTACTTTAAGATGTGTGGACCTCAGTTCCAGAATTCCCAGCATGCTGATTATTAATTTAAGCAACTCGTTGTTATTCTTAGTATTGTTGTTGTTGTTTGTTGCATAGTCAGCCACATGTTAAGTCTGGATTTGCCATTTTTATCCACCTATTGAGTCCTTCCCAAGGATCTGGGAGAAATAGATGTTATTTAATTTATTTATTTATATTCTGCCTTTATTTTTTTATAATTAACTAGCTGATAACCCAGCATTGCCCAGGTATTTATTTATCCCAATCTTGTATTAGACAGGGAAATCCTATAGTCGGGACTCACACTGTTGTACTGTCTCTGATGTAGATGTAGTAGTACTCTCACACAGCATTGCAAGTCAGAGGGCATTCCTTTGTGGAGTACTGTGAAGCCGTTGCCATGGCAACTCCACTGTTTTTAAGCCCCCCCCCAGGTGTTAGGTGTGTCTTATCTCCACAGTATTTTTTTTCCAGAGGGTAAGTCATCTGTCTACCATGTTTGGTTGAAATTGCTCGAGGCATTCCAGATTTATGCTGGAACACACACACACACACACACACACACACAGAGAGAGAGAGAGAGAGAGAGAGAGAGAGAGAGAGCCATTTATATAGATAGATAGATAGATAGATAGATAGATAGATAGATAGATAGATAGATAGATAGATGATAGATAGATAGATTAAAGGCAGTGAATATACCTAATACTTCTTCGCCCTCCTATTTTCCCAACAGCCTTGTGAGGTAAGTTGGGTTGAAAGAGTGTGAGTGGTCCAAAGTCACCCAGCCAGTTTTCATGGCTCAGATGGGACAATAATTCACAGTCTCCTGGTTTCTAGTCTGGTGCCTTAACCAAGAGACCAAAAAGGTTCTCTTTTATTTTGTAATAAAAACCACTATTTAACATGTATCTTTCATGACTGCATGAAAATACCCACTAAGTGCAATCGATTATGGGCAAATTTGTTTCTTCAGGATGAATTGACTCATATTTTTCAAAAATGACCGTCAAAACAGCCCTGAAATAAATCATCTAGTGCAAAAATGCTGTAAGTGAAACAATCTTCTTTTCTTAACATGAGCGAATATGCAAACCTTTTCAATTATTTTGTGTGACCAAATATGGTTTTATTTTAGCAAAATTATTATACCAGAAGTTCTATAGCTTCTTAATTTCCAAAAATTCTTAATTTCATATCCATAAAGAGTATTTTGTGAAAAGAATCATTTTGAAAGATATTCTAAATGGAATAAAATCTCCTTTAAGTAAAACAATGCTTTCTTTTTTAAAAAAAAAAGTGTGCTATTTTATATCCAATTTTGTATTACTTATAAGAAAAGAATAACATTGTTACCCATGGTCTTATTTAAATTTTTCACAGGTAAAACTTTTTGAATTTGAAATGTTTTAAGTTCACAATAACTAGTTTGAGTGTTCTGAAGTTGAAACAAAACAATACACATTCTAGAGTTTTCTCTGAAGCTCAGGACGAAACAATATTTCATTCCATATTGTTTCAAGATTCCAATATCACATAATTACCCTGTTCTAAATACATATACATTCAGGGTCAGGATTTCTGGTAAATAGATTTATTTGCTGTTTTTAAATTCTTTGCTGTAAGGATCAAGTTCATTGTAGCTGTCATGTTTTGTATGCATTGGGCTTTTTTCAGACAATCTGTCAAATGCATAGCTCATGTGCCTAAGCAGCAGCAAACAACTTGAGGCATTTTTACTTTGGGTATGTTCATGGGTTGAGTTGAAGTATATCCAGAACTGTGACTTCTTTCCTAAGTTTAGATTTGTGCAGGCAAGCTATCTTTTGCCTAATTCATTTTGCATGAGAATCAGAGGTGGTATTCAACTGGTTCGCACAGATTCAAGAGAACCAGTAGCAGTGATTTGGCGTGGATCACCAAACCGATGGTGACCCCTGGCTGGCCACACCCCCAACCAGTCTCCCAGTCGCTCACTTGCCCTAGTCGCTCTCCTAGCTCTCCCTACATGTGGCGGCCATGGCACAGTTTGGGCAGATGTCCCGCGATTGCTGTGCATGCACACTGCATGTGCAGCCGCTACACATGCAGTGCGTATGTGCAGCAGCCCTGGGACATCCGCCTGCCTACCCACCCTCCTGGAGCATACTTTCTTCCTTCTCCCAGCGGACACGCCTTTTCCAGCCTGGCTCGGCCCAGCCAGCCAGCAGGTGGCTGGGTGGATGTCCCAACGCTTCTCACCCCCCTTGTTGTGAGATGCCTGCAGCTGCTGCATGTTTTTTTTTGGTGCGGCTGGAGTCCAGCCCCACTGAAAAAGCATGCCCTGTTCTATGTGCCAGGCCCGGCAAGTTCGAGTAGCTGGCGCATAGAACAGGGGTGTGCCGGACCATTGGAGAAGTGGAGCGAAGCCGGAGAAAGCAAAGCCACTGAAAAAGGGGTGGCTAGAGGTGACTTTTTCAGTCTCCAGTTGCCTCTTTCGGAGCAAGAAGCCTCCCCCAAATTGGGCAGCTGCTTTCCTCCTTTTCTGCCTGTTTGTTCTGTATGGCTGAGGAGGAGAGCAGCCAGCCAGTTGGGGAAGGCTTCTTGTGCCGAAAGAGGCAGCTGGAGACCGAAAAAGAGTCACCTCCATCTGCCTCTTTTTCAGGGCGAGAACCCTGTAGTTGCCACTCTGCTTCTCCAGTGGGCTGGCGCATATTGTGCTTTTTTAGGTGGGGCTGGAGAACACATGGCAGTTGCAGGCTTCTTGCAGTGAAAATTACTGATTTCCGGCATTGCTCTGTGTCTCCAACGGTCCAGCGCTGCCCTGTTCTATGCACTGGGAGGGCGGGCACTGGGCAGGTGGATGGATGTCCTGGGACCACTTAAAGGTTGACTTTAAGAGCACTCCCATGGAAGAAGCCGAGAACCGAGAGCAAAAGTAGTGGTGGCAGGGGTGACAGGGGCGTGTATGTCCCTCCACAAGGTGTGTGAAGGGAGGCAGACACCAGGCCTCTGAGGAAAAGAGGAGGTGCCAAAGTCCTGGCTGTCACCCAGCACTGACATGCCCCTGTCACCCCTGCTGCCACTACTTTTGCTATCAGTTCTCGGCTTCTTCAATGGGGGGGGGGCTCTTAAAGTTGGTCTTTAAGAGCTGGAAGACATTTCATTAGATCACCGCCAACTCATCATTGGAATAGGTGTGGCCCCTGAATACACGAGAAGTCTTGTGCAAAGTTGTCTGACTTTTAAAATGCATCCGCATGGTGTCTGCCTCCCTTCACACTCCCTGTGCACACCAGGATCGCCTAACTGGAGCGAGAGAGAGCAAAGTTGGCTGCTATGGGGTGAGCCCCTTGGCTTCCCCTCTTGCTCCACACAGTCGTCCTGTGCAGGCATGGTTCTTTACTTGGGCAGCCAGATGGCCATAGCAGCGCCTGCAGCAGCAACAGGCAGTGCCACAACAATGTACTACAGTAAGATTTGGCAGTGCAAATTTATCTTCGAAGGGCTTCTGGCAAAAAACAAAAGTAAAACCACCCCAAAACAAAACCCATTTGGCAGGCAGACTTGGCAGGCAGTCATGATCTTTAGTTGGACTTTGTTTTGTCAGCCCAAGGGCGAAGGAGGGGGGAAGGTACGTAGGAAATCATGTCTCTGCAGCATCAGTCATGTGATTGAATGGGGGTGGCCAACTCGACATCACTCGCAGCAAGGTGCCACACCACCTTGCCAAGTTGGCCATGCTCTCCCAGTCATATGACCACCACACACACACACACACACACACACACACATATATATATATATATATATATATATATATATATAACTTTTATATTCCTTTATATTATACTGTATATTTCACTATTTATCTAATCCTGGAATATCGTAATATAATTTTCTTAGTGAGGCTGATTTGTTCCAAACTTTTAATAATGGTTCTTGCATTGTCATAAAAGAAAGATACATACCTTCTATTTTGCAGATAACTATTCTTGTATGTGAGATGCTACAATTGATAGCTATTTGCATCTTCTTGGGAACATTTATTTATTTTTATCATATAATGATGGGGAATAATGTATACATGTTTATTCAGAACCATTTGCATTTTGTGGCCTCCCACTGGATTGGATTCACCATTATATATGTAAAATGGGGCTGGCAGGAATAGTCATCTCTTTTTGTCCTCCTATAGAATTTCTTATTGTCCCTCATAAATGTTTCTGGGGATCAAACAGTGCTGTTTTACCAAGTTGCATAAAGTCTATATAAATATCTTAAAGAAATAGAATAAGTTCCCAATTATATGAGGTGGGATTCAAGAAAAGTGCTTCTGCTCAATTCTGAGGTGATTTCTCCTTCCCCTCACTTTTTCCAATAATAGTGTATTGTAAGTAGTATACTAGCCTGCCTACTTAGTACAGTCTTCTATTGTGCGTGTAGAACTGGGAGTGGGTTTATAGGGGCATCATCCTCTATTTCTATCAACTTCATTGCACATCTAAATCTGAATCCATTGTATTGTTTAAGGAAGAGATTTTATATATCTGTATGTATTTTAGTTTCCAGGTAGAAATAAATCCCAATGTCCCAGGACCTCATAAATGAGTTTAAAATTAAAGCCATACACGAATTTGAGAATTAATCCTATTGAATTCACTTTTACTTTTAAATAAAAATATATACAATTGTTCTGTTAAAATTCAATAGTTATCTGAATTTTTAGCATCTCAAAAGAAAATGACATATTGTATATATATATATATATATAAATGTAGGTCCTCTTTTTATTCATATTTACTGGTTTTATGCAGAGTAACTGCAAATTGAAGACTACCTATGGATTTTAATTTTGATGTAATGAACATAGTTTAAATTGCTATCAATCTGTACAATGTGGGAGTGGGAAATCATAGTGCTGACAGAGGAAATGGTGAAAATTCCTTCTCAACACCACTTGACAGAAAGCATCCAAACTATTATATAAACGTAAAAGTTAATCTTAAGGAGAGTCACATATGTTAGAATATATATGTTAAAACTCTTCTATGCAAATAATCCTCCTCCTGAAAAATATGTACTTTCAGAAATATTTTAAATGGAGTACATAATAAAATAATAGGTTACCACAATATTTTATGTCAGAATGTGTTCCTTCCACAAGTCTTTAATTTCTTATTAATTTGAATTTGGACCACCAAACTTATAGTATCTACATGCTACATACTATAATTATGCTACTAGTAATTATACTACTATTTGTAGTATACTATTAAAATTAGCAGTAGTAAAATATTAAATCCAAAACATATATCAATGCTAGAATGTTACTGCTTTCCCTGTACCCAGGGGTGGGATTCTACCGGTTCTGTCCGGTTCTATAGAACCCCTTGTTAACTTTCTAAGCAGTTTGAAGAACCGGTAGTTAGAAGCAATCTCATTTTGTTTTTTTACCCACCTTTATTACATTCTTGCCATAACTCCTAGACTTCCTGTCTCCAGAGCTTCTGAGGCTTGGTTTTCTTAAAGGGGAAGGTTTGTTTTAAGATTTTTACACTGCTGTGGGAGGAAATAATTGAATAATGAAGCAAAGCTTTTAGTGGCAGGGAACCCAGTTGAGTGACATTCAGCAAGGCTTCTTGGCTAGCTAGAAAGATTGACATTCAAATGTGAGTTTACATACCCTTTCTGAGTTTTGGTCTAAAACTGGTTTTTGGTGAAGGTTAATTCTGTGCTTGGTGACATTTAATCCTATGTTTATTGATGGGATAATTTTCCCTATTCAGCTTCAACAAGCAACAGCTACTATTGTGATTTAATTATTTGTACTGTGTTTGAATTTTTTCCTCACTCATGGTTTCTTTTTCTATCTGGGGAGTGGGTCTTCCTCACTGCTTTAGTACTATCTGGAACTGTCCTTTTGGGGTATACTTCCAAGAGGCAGGATGCAAGCTTGGCACTGATTTTATTTACTGCCTTTCCTTAAATCTGGATGATTTCCTTAGGATATCTTGTGAGGTGAGTGAGACCAGCTGGTCTCTTAAATGCAAATGGATCTAAGGATTGCTTTTCCTGGGTGTGCTTTTTCTGGAGAGCTTAAATGACCTCTCTGCTAAAGGGTTTCACTTTATGAGCAAGAATTGGCTGCATCATCACTGCATTTTAACTATTTTCATTTCTCAAGGTGCTTTGGCACCCTGCCTGATTTGTAACTCTGACTTGCAGGTATTTTTAATCTAATGATGCAAGCAAAGAAGCTTTTTGTATTTTTGTACAGGTAATCCTTGACTTGCAACAGTTCATTTAGTAACCATTCAAAGTTACAATGGCACTGAAAAAAGTGACATGACCATTTTTCACACTTGTGACCGTTGCAGCATCCCCACTGTCATGAGAGACCAGGCAAGGAGAAGCGCCCCTTGACATGAGTGATGTCGCATTGGCCACACCCACCCAACTAAGCCACGCCCACAGAACCAGTTGTTAAAAAAACTGAATCCCACCCCTGCCTATATTGACTATTATTTGTAAAAGTTAAAGAATGAGAGATAACAAAGTGTGAGACCAAGTATGAGACCAGGATTTTCTGTGTTGGATACAAAAGCTAATATTGCTCAAATGATGACTATTTCTTCCTCTCCTAAAATATGCTGCAAAGATTTCTTCAGTCTGGATGATTCTCATCTGAAACACACTGAGGGGAAACACAACCCAGTGAAGAGTAGAAATTCAAATAGACAATCTAATTTACCTGAATATTATTAGCAATGGAAACAATAGGATATATCACAAGCCATGTATCTCTGCAAATGCAAAGATATATTCCTCTAAATAGATTAATCTGAGGTGTTGGGTAGATTCATATATCTCATTAAACCATAATATTAGTTATTAGATTTTGGCTTAGTGCGTTCCACGTATCCAGCAAACTATAATTGATTCAAAAGCCATGGTTAAACAAGACAATGTGCAAACCTGACAGTATAAGACATTTCTACTCATAGAGAAGGAAAACAAATTTTCACTATTTATATCATGCTGCAATTTCATTTTCTGTGTCATTCTGGAGAAATTGCAGAAGTCTTGGGAGAATAGACCAATGTGACTAACAATACAAAATGATGAAGTCCAACAGACATTGTCTGTACCCAGACATACAAAAAGAGACTCTCCTTACAAAAAAAAAAAAAAAAAAAACCAACTGGAAAAGCAATGAAAAAAAAAAGTCTCATTATTGTATCAGAAATAGCCTAAATCGACCTTTTGTGTTGGAAGGCACGTTTCTAAAGCACCTGTAGACCAGACAAGGAATAATGGATGGAAACTGAACAAGGAGAGATTTAACCTGGAAATAAGGAGAAACTTTCTGACAGCGAGAACAATCAACCAATGGAACAGCTTGCCATCGGAAGTTGTGGGAGCATTATCATTTGAGACTTTCAAGAAGAGATTGGACTGCCATTTGTCAGAAATGGTGTAGGGTCTCCTGCTTGGGGAGGGGGGGGATTGCACTAGATGACCTATAAGGTCCCTTCCTATCTGTTATCTGTTATTAAAAGCTACAAGTTACGGTATTACATATGCAACTCCCAGCTTCCTCAGCCAGCTGTAGGCTCTGATTCTCCATCTTACATTAGTACAGAGGGACTGTCAGCCTTCAGGAAAAAATTAGGGGGGCTATAATTTACCTTATATGACTGTAAGTTGTAGAGTCGCCTTGGCAAGATGGACAGTATAGTAATCTAATAATAAATACAATTTAAAAAAAAAGTAATTTGGAGATGGAGAAGTCTTTAAGCCGTCATACAAGTGGAGTTCTACTTAGTGTTCTCTAGAACTAGTTGTTTTTTTACTTATGCCATCCATCACAATAACACACAATGAAGGTATCAGAAATAGCATTGCCTTTGTTTCTATATAAAACATACATATGCTAAAAAAAAAAAAATCCACAATCCATTACTTCCTGCCTTATTTTGGAAAAGAATAACTTTTTATAGAAACATCAATAATTGTAAGTCCCCACTGAAAAATAAAATGGCATCGCGCAACAGAAGAAGTCTAGCATAGTTTAGAGTCACTCATACTATAGCTGAATGAGTGAAATGTAAGGGGATATTTGCCAAGCTACTTGACACGTTCAAGTCAGCTTAATCAGATACCCTTTCATTTCCTGTAGTAGAGAGACCAGTATTCTGCTACTCACTATACACCAGAATTTATTTACATATTCTAAGAGAAGAGATGAACTCTCAAAGTGTATCATTTGGTTGCACTTCTGTGTCTTTTAAAATCAAATAATCTGTGTAGGAAAAGGAGCCCCTGCACCCAAAACAATATACTGTAATTCAGCAAGCAAGATAATATTCTCATTACAGAACTATAAGTTCCTAAATGTTTCTTTATAAGCTCACCTTATTAACTGTGTGGTAGAAGTTTAAAAGTGTACAGAAACATACAGATTTGAGGCTTTCTTCTTCAAAAGCACCATACACAGATGATGGATTCAAAAATGTTTTAGGGGTGTAAGTTAATGCATTGTATGCAGACTGATGTCAGTTTCCTTTTAAATTGTCCTTGCATCAAAAGCCATAACTCATATTTTTGTGTTTAGGAACATTTATAGAGTAATCAGATCTTTGAGGAGGAAAGAGAACAAATAAACAATAAAATCTGCAGAGCAGTTGGCATAGGATATGCACACATATACTAAATTGTGGGCTTTATCATGTTCATTTATTCATTCGTGAAGTTGTTCATAAAGAATGGAGAAAAATCAGGCAGTTCACACTTTTTTTTTTCTTTTTATAAATGTTCTTTTTTCCAATCTATATTGAGTGAGTGATGGGAAACAATATATACAAACTACAATTTCACAAGCAGCAGAGGAGAAAAGGTAAAATAAGCTGATAGTCACCATGGAAAGTTCTATTCATATGAAATAATACTGTTCAGTTACATGATCTTCTCTCTAGTTTTTTTTAAATAAATATATTAAAATTTTCCAAGATATATTAAAATTGAAATTGAATTTTAGACTATTTCACACAGCATATAAAAGCTTTTTATTTCACTATTTGTGAACAAAACTGAAAGAACAGTTCACATGACTATCCATAGTTTACAAACAAATAGCTATTTTGGAATTTGCCTGGCTCAAATTCCAACTAAAAACTGCAGAAAAGGCAATTAATTATTGCAGCAGAATGGAAATTCAAGTTGCAGAAAGCATGGACTAAAGAAAGTCAAGGAAAAGTAACAATGAATATGAAAAAGAATTATAGAAGAATATAAAAGAATTTTGGGATCATATTTATCAATGGCATACCTAGAATGTTTGAAGCAGGTCACATTTTAATACCCCCCACCCCTTCCGTTGCTCCTGTGCCATGCCACCCACAGCAAACAGCTGATTGGAATGCTGGCAGCAGTGATGTGGCTGCACAACACCAACTCTCCAGATACCTCCACATTATCCACTTCACCAGATACTGCATCCCCTTATTGTCAGCACCTGTGGCAGACGATCCCCACTAACCCATAGTTTATTGATATACTTTATTCATTTAAAACATTCACACAGCCTCCCATCTTCAAACCAACTCTGGGCAGCTTCCAATCACTCTTGATATTGCCAATGGTAGTTATCCAAGAATAGGGTATTTGATTACTTACTGAGAATCTTTGATAAGAGGTGCATTCCCCAGTTTAAAACATGGTTTTTCAACTCCACATGAAGTCTGCCTCAAAGAGAAGCTTTCTGCTAAATCAAAACCTGAAAGATGTAATCAAGCTGTATCATCAACTGCCCACTTAATATACTTTATCAAAACAGAGAAAATGGTTGATAGGCTCTGAAATGGATCTGAAATCTTGGCCACAACAATACCCAAATCCCAGTTTTCATTGTTAATAGTATATTCATAGGAAATTCTCCTAGTAGTTGACTTGGCAACCTCTGGGGAATGTACTTGTCATTTCCTTTTGCATCTGAATGAGCTAAAAATGCTGCTTTCATTCTTTCAATTAAAGCGAATGTGAATTAGAAAGATTCTAAACTTATTTGCAACACTCCAAATAAAATGTTCTCCTTTCATTAAAACACATTTCCAAAGATTAAAGGCACAATTTATTATTAAAATCAAGTTATGCATTGTAATAATGTTGGACATTATCTTATTTAATATAAAGAAAACTCACCTGTAACCCTTAAGTTGTCTTTGCACAGATGAGTGAAGTGATCTCCTTCTGCTTTCAATATTGGGCACTCGGTAGCTAAAAAAAAGAATATAAAATGTTCTAAACTTTAAGAGAAAACTTAAACAGCAGATTCCACTGTCTGCTATAATATGCCTAACTTTAATATAAAAAATAATCAGTGGTGTGATAACTGAAGATACTTGGACTTCCAAACAACTTCAACAGCTTCTTCAACAATCTTTGTAATTTCTTTGCAGTTGGTATGGTGTACAGTAAAATTTCAAAATAAGCATTAAATGTCCAGCTAAATTCCAGCATTGAGCCAATTGTAACTGATCTTGAAAAAGCTGGATCAGATCTACAGGTAGTCCTTGGCGACGACCACAATGATTTTTGGTCATAAATCATTGTGGCTTTAACTTGAGGCACCAAGTGACCAGACTCAATTTTACAACAATTTTTATATTGGTGAAAAAGTCAATCACAACAGTCATTAAGCAAACCACTTGGTCATTAAATGAATCCGGCATATACAATGCACATTTTTCCCTGTTTTCTCCCAGAAAATGGTAAAAAAAACCACAAATTGCAGATATATGCCTGTGGGTTGCTGCAACCAATTGTAATTGCTTGCCAGTTCCCAAGCACCTGAAATATAATCACATGTCCCCAGATGTGTGTGTTTGTGTCTGAGGCAATTGGAATTTTGAGGATGCTTTTCTGAAATCTGTCATAACTTTGAACAGTCATTAAGCAACCAGTCATTTAATGATTGCTGGTAGTTATTTGGATGGCAGATCACAAGGACTATAGTCAGTACTGAGAACTCTAAAAATCATTATGGAATTATTCCAGTGACATGTCGTTCCACACTATTACACTGAAGAAGACTACATGGACTGCTCCATGAAGCTGCCAGGCGTTAAACTTGACTCAGAAAATATTTGAACTAGAAATACATTTACTTGATAATATAAACTAAAAAATCTAGTTTAAAATTAAAACTTCAAGAAATCGCTAAAAATAGAATGTTCTCCGTTAGACTGCTGCAAGAATCAGGACAGGGAAAACTCCACCTCCTTCATCTTGGGATGAATCTGCCAAGCTGTTTAGACCCGCCTCTGTTGCCATGGTTACCCAGCTTTTGACTCAGTCCCTCGTCAAGGCTGGATGTGTCTTGGCTCTCGCAGAGCATAACTTCGAGTTTTAAAGTGTTTTCCTTCAAGAGATTAATATCGGATGGGATTCAAATTTTTTAACAACCAGGGGTGTGGCTAGGTGGGCGTGGCTAGGTGGGTGTGGCCATGTGACTGGGTAGACATTGCTTTTTTGCAGCCCCCCTTTTTGGGGGGCCTTCTGGGCCTCAGAAAAGCCTCCTGGGGGGCACTTTTGCTCCCAGAAAGTTTCCCTGGGGCCCAGGAAGGCAAAATATGGAGCGCAGGGAGGACACACAGCACACACACACCCGCATGCCCCTTTTTGCCTCCTGGGCCTCAAACAAGCCCCCTGGGAGAAGCAGTAAGACAGTGAAGGGATCCCAGCACAGCTGATCATTGGAACAGCTGATCATTGGGAGGGAAGAAAAAAAAATCAAGAAGTGACTGGGCAGGGGAGAATGCAGTCAGCAATGTCGGGCATTCATGTGATATTGCACATGCATGATAAGGACTGACTGGGAGGGGAGGGGAGGGTGGAGAGGGGTGGGGCCAGCCAGGGGCATAATGTGCCGGTTCTCTGAACTGTGCAGAATCATAACAACTGGTTCTATAGAACTGGTCTGAACTGGTAGAATCCCACCCCTGATTAACACCGACAAACAGCTCCTGGGGATCTGGTGGCGCTAATACTATGGAGGAGAATGAGGCTTCGCTGTTCTCCTGTGTTAATTCCAGGGCCAGGACTTCGGCCCTGGGCGCTGTGGGAAGTCACAGACAGAGGAATCAGACAGTTGGATCATGAATGATCCTGGCCAAAGACCCTCGGCTCATGGCAAGGTTTTTTGGGGGGCAGCTGCTCCAAGAATGCTAATTACCCAATAAAGGGCATGCAGGGCTCTGTGATGCTGAAGAGCTTCAAGAAGCCTTTGCACCAATCAGCTGGCTCTAAAAACGTGGTAGAAGCAGTGCAAGGCTAAATACACCCGAACCTCCCACCCTTCAACACTCTGGGTGTCGGACAGGAGGCTCATAGCAGTTTTCCGCTCGCATGGCCATTGTCTAAGGGAGGCAGAGAATTTGAGGCAGTTCCAACATGTTTAGTTTCTAATGGCCACAGTTCAAAATGGAGGATGCATCTGAGTTAACAGGCTGCGTGGAGGCCCATTCCCCTGATATCTCCAAGGCCTCCAAGAAGTGGAAAGGGCACACAAGGTACCATTCCACAATTAGAGATGCGATGGCCAAAATCAAGGCCAAGGCAATCTCTGATAAGAAAGCATCAAAAGCAGAAGAAAAGGCTGAGAAACAAATGCATCAGGCCCTAGAAAGACAATTTGCAAAGGGCCTAGAAAATCTAGAGAGGCGGGGCCAACTGTCACCCCACTTGGGTGAGTTTCAGAATTCCCACTGAAATGTATCCACCTCAGGAGAGGTAGATCCAGGCCCCAGTCAATGTTTCCAGGCCTGGTCACCAGATGGGGCTGGTGAGATAGACTTTTCTCTTCCCCAGGATCTTAGTAGAGCAGTCCCTTGCAGCAGGCCAGCTCTTTGGGCTTCAGAGGCCTCTAATATATGTAGCAATCCACCCAAGGGCTGGCAGAAGCCTGCAACTGTAGCTACCTTTACCCCCACTACAGCAGGCCTAGGGTCTGGGGCCTACCCAGGAACAGATGTCCCAGATAATATGAGAGAGGTGGTGTCTGTGGCCATAAGACAGGAGATTGTGGATGGAATTCAACGAGTTTAGGACCTAATGGGTCAGCTCCTAGACTATTTGTAAGCCTTCCTTCAGGAGGAAGTTCCACTTGGGAGAGCTGGTTATACTAGGACTGGTGCTGGCCTTAAACCCTTCCTACAGTGAATGGCTAGAATACCAGGAGGCGTGTTCCATGGGTCAATCCAAACACAGCCATTCTTCTGGTTCAGAAGAGGAGGAAGGGGAAGTGAGGGATTCTAATTTGTCTGAAGGTGAAGGCAGGAAATCTGAACAGCCAGTGTTCATGGATTTATTTAAGCCAACATTGTTTAAATCCCTTTTGTATAACGCCAAGAACACTGCCCATCTAGCCCCAGATGAGACTACTACAGAGCCTTCCCCAGACTTGCAGTCCTAGGGAGACTCCTTTTTCCTGCAGCCTACTATACAAACAGAGGTATTACCATTGCCCAAACTTTTTCTTGATGTGCTGCTTAAACAATGCACCTCTCCAGGTGGTCTACTGGTCCTAGCCCTACCACTGATGACAAAAGATTTTATAATGTGGGCCCAGATCTGGCCAAAGCTTTACAAATGCCCACTGTAGATCCCTTTGTAGATATTTCAGTTTTGACTTCAGGAACCCCTACAGAGCCAGAGGATGTGCTGAAAGGGGAATACAAGCGGTCTGAGCAAACCTTACAGAGGACCCATCAGGCAGCTGCCTGGGCAGTCCGAGCCTTGACTGTGGCCTCATTCTTCATGTGAGCTTTGGTTTGCTGGCTAGGACAACTACAAGAGTGCATACTAGCAGGGGATATACGAGCGCACCAAGATTTAAATAAAATAATTGCTATCACTGAGTTCATAGCGGACACAACACTTAATTCTGCAAAGTTTGCTACCAAAGCGATGGCATCCTCAGTGACAGTGCAGAGATTGTTATGGATTCTAGGAGGAAATGGAAGGTCGTTTCAGCACCACTCAAGGGGGACAAGCTCTTTGGAGATTCCCTGTAGCCCTTCCTGGTGGAGACCAGGGACAAGGGGAAGATACTCCCTTCCATCTTCAAAAGGTCTGAACTAGATTGCCTCCATACTTCCATCCCTCTTCTTTCTGCCAAGATTCTGGTTCCAGATTTTCATGCTTTCAGAGGGCCTTTCTGGCCCAGCAAGAGATAGACAACTATGACCATCCCATGGCAAGCAGCCCTTTTGAAGAGAGGGGGTTGTCACTTCTAATGTTCCAAGTGACTGCATGTCTAACTCCCCCATCAGAGGCTGCCTCTCCATCTTTGCTTCTTGATGGGAGAATATAACATCTGATGCCTGGGTTTTGCAGACTGTGAGATCAGGCCTTTGCCTTGAATTCCTCTCCTCTCCTCTGAGGTTCTTTATACGCTGTCCCATCTGTCAGAACAATGGCAGGAGGATCCTCATGGAAACTGCCATTCAACATTTAGTGGATATCCAAGCCATCCAGGCGGTACCAGGATCAGCATGGGCAGTGTTTCTATTCCCAGTTATTTGTCATCCCAAAGACCTCGGGGGATTGGAGAGCAATCCTGGACCTCAAATGTCGGTAACAACTATTTCCTTTACCGGCATTTCAAAATGCAGTTGCTCTAGACCATCCTAGAGAGCATTCAGGAGGGCGACTTCCTCAAGTCAATGAATCTTTTGGAGGCTTACCTCCATGTGCCAATTTGGCCTTACCATTGTAAATTTCTCCAGTTCCATTACAATGGACAGCATTACCAGTATTGGCCCCTACCCTTCAGGCTTTCTTCAGCCCCAGAGTATTTTCAAAAATATTGGCTGCTCAATGTTACCTGGATGATATATTAATACAATTGTCCTCAGACCTCACTGCCAGGAGAGACCTTCAACTTACTTTACAGGTGCTGCAGTTGCATGGATTTTTTGATAAATATCAAGAAGAGCCATCTGCTTCTGACTACCTGTCTTCTCCATTTGGAGGCAGTCATAGAAATGATCTTCAATGAAGTTTTCCTGTCTCCAGACAGACAAGAGAGTTTGCCGTCTTTAGCAAAGCAGATTCAACAGCAACACACAGTGCCCCTGGCTCTACTGTCACAGCTCCTGGACAAGATGGTATCTTGTATATCCATCGACTCCATGCCTGGTTGTTTCAATGGTTCCTCCTGCCCTATCAGAGGTAATTAAGATTAAGATCCCGGTCTCTCTTTCGGTTATGCAAATTTTCCAGTGGTGGCAGTCCCAAGCCATCAGCAGGGGACAACTTTTCAAGGGAGCCAGCCACATGGTTATCACCACCGATGCCAGCCTTTATGGTTGGGGAGCACATCCACAATCAGAGACAGTGCAGGGTCAGTGGTCTCAATTGGACTGTACTCGGCCAATCAGTTGGCTGGAGCTCAGCGCCATTCACCTGACCGTCAGGCAGTTTTGGGACAGAGTAGCAGGGACTCATGTTCTAATATCTAATGGACAATGTGGCCACCAAGGCCCACATCAAGGGGGAACCAGATTCAAGAATCTCATGCAGGAGGCAGAGAAGTTAGATCTTTGGGCGGAAAGGCACCTGCTGTCCCTCAGGGTGGAACACATTTTAGGTGTCAACAATGTACAAGCCGTTTGGCTCAGCAGAGCCAAAATAGACTACTTAGAATGGTGTCTCCATCCGGACTTATTCAGGGAGATGACAGAGATTTTTGGAACACTGGCCATGGACCTGTTTGCTTCTCCATTCAACCCCCAACTGCCCAAGTACTTCACCAGGTTCACCACACTGGGGTTGGAAGGGATCAATGCCCTTCAGAGCCAGTGGCTTCAGGGTCTCCTGTATGTCTTTCCACCTCTTCCTCTCATTCGGCTGTAATCAGGAAACTATTCTCGGGAAAGGCAGAGATTTTGTTCCTGGCCTCCCATTGGCCCAGACATCTCTGGTTCATGGATCTGGTGAACCTATCAGTGGCTTGACCTTGGAGGATTCCCTCAACAGGATTTCCCTCATCCAGGGGGCCCTGCTCCATCTGGAGCCTCAATGGTTCCATCTGGCCATCTGGCAATTGAGTGGGGATCTTTAGCCAAGGAAAGTTTCTCTTCCAAAGTAATTGCAATGATCCAGGGCTCTGGAAGACCATCTATTTATCACATATATGATGCCACTTGGAGGACTTTTTACCTATGAAGTACTAAGACTAAACGTACTGCCACTTCGGCTTCTATAAGCAACATTCTGGAGTTCCTCCAGGACAGGCTGGACAGAGGGCTCTCACCCAACACTCTTTGCAGGCAGGTGGCAGCTTTGTCCTCAGTTTTATCTGCTGGTACATTGGAGTCTCTTTCTCACCATCTCTTGGTTCGTAGGTTCCTCAAAGGAGCAACGAACTTGCAACCACCTGTAGTCCATAGCTATCCTACATGGGACCTGTTGAAAGTCCTGCAGACTCTTACGGGGGGGGTTCCCTTTTTGAGCAATTGAGATCTATTGGCCTGAGGTTCCTCACAATCAAGGTAGCTTTCTTGGTAGCTATCACACTGGTGAGAAGGGTTTTGGAGCTGGCAGTGCTCTCTGTTAGGGCAGACTTATGCATTTTCCACCATAACAGGGTGGTGCTGAGGTTAGAAAGGTTTTGTTCCAAAAGTTAATTCTTTGTTCCGCAGAGTGCAAGAGCTGGTTTTGCCGGACTTTTGTCTGAATCCTAGCCATGTGCTTGAAAAGAAGTGGCACATTTTCAATGTACGCAGAGCGGTACACATATATGTAAAAAAGACTTCTTCTTTCTGGAAAATGGAATCACTTTTTGTGTCTTTCCAACTGGCCACATTAGGCAACAGGGTCTTTCCATCTACAATGGGCAGGTGGATTCGGTCCTGCATATCTACAGCTTATGAGACTCAGGGTCTCCCTGTACTCAATAGACCTTCTGCTCACTCCAGAAGGAGTGCAGCTACAACAGCAGTCTGGGCTATACAGGCTTCTATAGAGGAAATCTGCCAATCTGCCACTTGGTCATCACCTTCCCTGTTTATCCATTTGGACATTTTCCCTTCTGTGCATGCAGTCTTTGGCAGACAGTGCTCCAGAGGGTTCTCTTGGAGCAGATGGACTTGGACCAGACCTAGTCCTCCCAGGGACATGCTGGCTTTGGGAAGTCCCTGTCCAGGATTCTCGCAGCAGTCTAACGGAGAAAGGACATTGGCTTACCTGAGACACCCATTCTTGTTGGACTGCAAGAGAGTCCAGCTCCACCCTAGGGAGGTCTGGTAGCTTGGGGGGGGGGACAATCTTATTTTTTCACAGAAATCATGTCACATCTGTCAAGATCACTTCACAGAAAGCTTTGTAACCATGGCAACAGAGGCAGGTCTAAACAGCTTGGAAGACTCAGTCCCAAGATGAAGGAGGCAGTGTTTTCCCTGTCCTGGACTCTCTTGCAGTCCAACGAGAATGGGTGTCTCAGGTAAGCCAACAGCCTTTTCTGCCCATCCAAATCTGTAATCTATACTCACTGCAGCCCATTAAAACAAAAATAAGTGAAGCCCTAATTGCCCATTCTAGAACATTATTAAAGTGCAAGCTTGCTTTTTTAAAATATATTAGTAATATCAACATAGAATATGTGGCACTTTACACTGCCCTGAAGTGTTTATTCTACAGCATTTGAAGTAGAAGAGCAAGATGATGAAAGAAGTAAATGAGATTCAATTTATATAATTCATTTTAGTATACACTTGAAAAAAGCTTGACTTGGCGGAAAGATGGGAAGGGATTTAAAGGAAGAAGGATGGTATCTTTGTTCTTAAACAGAAGTCAGTAGCTAAAGGGTAGAAGAAAGAAAAGCTGAAATTCTCATGAGAAAAAAATGAAGAGATATGGGTAGTTAAACTGGAGTTTTTAGGCAGGGCTAGATTAGAAACTGACAGCAGCAAAGTATAAAGAGAAAGGTATTTCAGAACTTTGAAAATGAAAATTGAGGAGCCAATCAGAATTTTGTCTGAGGAAGGAAGGAAGGAAGGAAGGAAGGAAGGAAGGAAGGAAGGAAGGAAGGAAGGAAGGAAGGTGCAAGATTAAAAAACAAATAAAAGCTGCTTGCAAATGTCAATGATACAGAAGAAAAGTATTTAAGGTTGCCTTCTCTAAGTGCCTGCAAGTGAAAAAAATATTCTATCTGGAGAGATGGCTCTCCAGTTTGTTTTGTCTTGCTAAATGGTTTAGTCTTTTTTCCAACTGCAGAAGAAATACATACAAATATCTACATTTATTTATTTGATTTCTGTAGCTGTCTATCTCAACAAGTGACACTGGGTGGCATATATGTATATGTGCTTTCTTCAATATATTGTATGATCATTCTATTTCTCTGTTTATGTAAGGAAATATTTCTGAAAGGATGAGCCAATGGGACACAGGTTGTTTAATATAACCCCTTTTGCTTTGTGAATGACATTTCACAAGAATTGATTAGAAGAAAAAAATTCAGCTTGATCAGTTTTCAGAATGTTTGCCCTACTGCCCAAATTATATGAGATTTTAAAGGCATATAATATTTTAATTTACATTTTTTAGAATGTGGATTTATTTTAAAATGGTGACTAAGCAAGAAATAGAACTGGAGAAAATTCACCTATAAAGCTGCTTAGGCTGTTAAGGAAAGAGGGTATAAAAGTAGAGTTCCATCAGAAATTTGTCTCAAGAAAATTGTTAGAAGAATAGTGATTTAGGAGTTCTTTAAGAGAACCTGAAATTCATGTGAAAAAATAAAATATGCATACAGAAATTTGTGGGTTTTAGGAAAATAACCACAATCATATGCATTTTAGCAAAAGGCAACACCCAGCTGCAGTTCATTGTAGAAAAATTGCATGCAAAGATATGTGCAGTAGCTGGGGGGAAAAAAGTGGGATTTGAAGTGTCTTCAGAGATGACATTCAGCAGGTTCTGATCAGTTCTGGTGAACCGGTAGTGGAAATTTTGAGTAGTTCAGAGAACTGGCAAATACTACCTCTGATCGGAGGTTTTACAGTATCCTTCTCCTGCCACGCTCACCAAGCCACGCCCACAGAACCGGTAGTAAAAACTTTTGAATCCCACCACTGAGTATCTTCCTGCAAGCTTCCTCACTGATGTTACTTGTGGGAAGTTGGGAAGGAGTGGCTGAAATCACTCGTCCTTGACTGACCTGTGGGACTACTACCACTTTGCTGGGAGGAAGGGGGAAGAAAGGAAGTTGTAGACCATGAGAAAAGTTGTATCCCTGCTCCCCATTCTAACATGTCCCAAGGACTCTCTCCCACAAGGCAGGAAGAGGCACACCTGTCAGATACAAGTGCCCCAGCCAGATTTACTAATCAGCAGGCATCTGAGTCATTCATTCATCCTGCCCATGCTTCCCATCACTGTTAAAGAGATATTGAATTTCATCCTTGCTTATTTGGCCTTATGGCCAGCAAATTGGCTGCAGAGGCCAGAAGGAAGCAGGAAAAAAGGCAGGGAATATGGTCCTCCCATTTTCCTATGTACCATGCAATTATGTGTTTCTGGGAAGTGTAATTGGAACCTGCAATATCTCTGAAGCAACCACAACTTCCCCAAATTTCATACTCCATGGGAGTCATGAGACCTGGCATTTATATTGATTCAATAACTTCTGCAGCATACCTTCCATTTCACTCGTCTAAAACAGATAATGTGAGTTTAGTAGTATACTGATACTCTCCACTTCTTGATATACTGAATGTATACTTGATATATATAGTGTATGTTCCTGTGAGCGATTTTAGAATAACAATTCCTGTAATGCTAATTTTTCCTTTTCATTCTTGTTTAAAGAAATTATGTAAAGGGCTTAGGACTCCTGATGTCCATCTACATAAATCTCCAAACACAAAACAGAAGAGGGCCAAATTTAGGAGGGCTGGAGAAGCCAACAAGGGCTGGATGCAATTGAGGGCTGCCAAAAAACAAAACAAAACAAAACAAAACCCTGCAGTTAACTGTGACTTGGAATATTGACAACTGTTTCATTCTAAGCCCCTACCCACAAAGTAGAGCACTATCAGCCCGCCTTCCACCCATACCAAACATAGAGACAATAACTTACCATGGTTATACCTTCACACAAACACACACACACACACACACACACACACACACACACAGAGGCAGCATATATCTATTTGCTTTGAACATACCCTCACAGATACACATGGGTTAATAATAAGATAGACAGATAAAATACCATACTTTGATATATAGGAGAAAAGTAAAATGATTCTTACACTGGCAAAGGGATTGGGAAAAATTCCAAAAGCCCTGCTCTGGACACTTTACCAACCAACAACTAAATTGTGTACCTCCTAAGGTCACAATATTCAACAAATATTGGGAGACCTTGGCTTCTGTTGGCTGTGTTTTTGACCTTGGCTTCTGTTGGCTATTTTTTATAAATTTAGAAACAAATCTTTTTTGTATAATTTTAAATTGCCTAAGTACACAGAAGCCAGCAGCAATAATAATGTAATGTGATTCAATTATCTCTAATTAAAGGAAGCATGCAGAATGCTTTGTAACCCCAAATAATTAAGGATTGAATCACAGTTGAATAAATAACTTCAGTAGATAGAAATGACTGTATTTATCTGAAAAGAAGACAACTTTGAATGAAAGTGTCAACCTTGGAAAATTAGGATAATAGTTGATTCCTCCCATTTTAAATATAAATAATTTAGAACCAAAACTTTATTTTTTTCAGATAAATACAGTAAATAATATTATAACTTCTATGTTGAAATCACAAGAACTAAAACCTACTGAATTTGGAGTGGATTGTAATCAATATTTAAAGTAATATTCAACTAATTTTATTATGCTTTTACTAAAATAAAATAAACTACATATTAAAAAACTATACATGCTACATTTATGTCAGAGGAATAAATCTTATAATTGCATTATCAAGCCCAGGACCAACTATTATTTATCAGGAAGAGTACAAGGTTTGTCACAATGCTGAATTAACACTACAATGGTATCTTAGTAGTCAACTGCTTTGAAGCTCATTTAATTTGGTACTCAACACATTTTGACACAGTACATTTTGTTTAGGTACACATCATTTGTGTGGTACTCAAGCTAGAACTTGTCAGTGTCATCTGCCTTGTGACTCACTACATTATTCCTTATAGGCAAAATTTGTTTGGTACTTATCATTTTTGGTACTTATTACACCCCCCAGAACTGATTAACGATGAGGATCCACAAGAGACCTTGATTGGGGGGAAAAAAACTACCTTTCTTTTTTAATTTTACTTGCTAAACTGAGAGACATGTGTACTTGCTCTGATCTGGGCACAGGGACTGATTGGAGGGTGCTGAGAACAAAACTGGAATAACTAAACTGGTGGTTTTCCAACACAAATGACATAGACCAGAAATGTTCTACTATTACTGCAATACTACTTAAAGCAGTGACAATGTGTTAATTATTAGAGCTTAGCTTCAACCTTCTCATGTAGTGGTGACTAAATCTGTGCTGAATTTAAAATGGGAAGTTCCTAAGAGCAAGGGATTTCCAAACAAGAATGGGGTTAAAAAGAAAAGACAAACTAGTAGTCTGGGAATGCTTTTAAGAAATACAAAATATTCAGAATTAAAAATTGTGTGTGGTATTTGCATGGATTATTTTAAATGCTCCAGTTCATTATTTATTGTTGCATTTATATGAACTGAATGTTTTCTCTCTGTAATGTGTATCTATTCACTTTATTTAAATATATACAAGAGCAGCTTGTAAGAATAATATCACACTAGATCTGAAATCTACATTGGTGAGGACAGGAGACCTCTACGTGGCACCTTACTTCATTCTCTTCTAATAATATTGTCTAGCAGCCTCCTTCCCATTTTGGATCTAACCATATTGACCACAGATACCATCTTGCCTGCAGCAGGAGACAAAATAAAGCACACCTGAATTCACCTCTCTCACCCGGAGAGAACAAGAAGGGGCATGTGAGATGGTTGGCATTCATTAAGTTCAGTCTTACAAGCAAATTATTTAAACTGAGACTATGACAGGCTATACAGTTATATTTATGTAGGCAGTCAATACTCACTGTGACCCACAAATAGGGTATGAGCTGAAACTGAAAGTCCTGAGAGCATTAACTTTTCAATGACTTTCAGTGTGCAGTATAAGTCAATGTCTTCCGAAACCCCCTGAGTAATTCCAAATGTAAATGGAATTACATTTGGATTGGGCTCGGCAATTGTAGCACAGTCATGAATAATCCTAATGAATTAACGCGAGGAATGATTCATTGGTGCTATTTTAGGAATGCCAAAAGTTTTCAATAATTCAGGGAAATTAAAACTGCAGCACTGTGCCATTTTCTTAAGAATCTATATATTGCAAAAAAAAATTACAATGTAAAATGCAAAATGTATGGGATATTTTAAAATAACAGAGAACAAGAAGGGGCATGTGAGATGGTTGGCATTCATATCCCATGCAAAATATATGGGATATTTTAAAATAACAGTTATTTTAATTATAAGCAGTGATTAAAGCAATGATTTTGAAGCAACATTTCTTTTTGCCTGTTGTCTATATTAATAGTCCATTTATTTCTTCATGTCTGCCATTGTTTTTGTCCAGGATGGTCAGGTTTTAAATTTTGTATGTAGGAGAGGCAGTTTTGACAGCTGCAGCTTGGCATTTAAAGTAAGGAGCTGTATCTGCTATACTTCTATCCTTTTATTTTTATCTTGCAAACTTCTATGCTGTTTCAATTTTAAGACTCTGGATAGCTTACAAATAAAAATAGAACCATAAAACTCTAAAACATAGAAGCAATAATAAAAATTTAAAAATAAGCAGACAGAACCAGTGCTGCATCTGCAGGGCAAGGGATCAAAATCTTAAGAATCTACAGATTTTGAACCCACCAAGAACTCCAGTGCACAACCAGAAGAACATAGCAGTAGAGCCTCCAGCTCCACCATAATTTACTCAAAAGCCTCATGAAAACAATTGTTTTCACTTTCCATCCAGAACATACCCTCACAGATACACAGGAAGGAAGCCATCAGTACTTTGGAAAGCAAACTGGCTATCAAACTGGCCCCTGCCCTTTTAGTTTCATGGAAACTGGTTTGGAAATGCTCAGCATGCATTCACAAACAACAACAGCTCCAAAGGCAGTTGGGGTTTCCACAAAATACTTTATAGATAATAATTGATATTCTGAAAAATTGCAGTCTACAAGTGAACAGGACAGTAACATCAAAAGAAGTGTTTCTCTACTGAAACAATTCATAGATTTCACACATAAGCTGCTACATTTTATAATAAACAGGTATTGCAATAGCCTTCCAAAGCAGCCTAAGCAGAGCATGTTGCAGTCCCAACATGAACTGATAAAGACCATTTGTGAATATGATGTCTTCTCTTTCTGCTTTTCTCTCTCTAATACACTTTCTTTCTCTTCCTCTTTAAACAATACCAAAACAATGGATGCAACGAAAGCAAGAAAATGGAGAAGGTATTTCTAAGTGGGTTGTGTGCTGATCCAAAATAAGTCTCCATTTTGGATCAGCACATGACCCACTTAGAAAATCAATGAATTAAAGACCTTCTTGCAAACTCAAGTGGGATTTGTATTAAAATTCACACCTCTACAATTTTCATCTACATCTCATATATTACTTATATGAGCAATGCCATAGCAGAAACCCAGGATCTACTTCCTTCAATAATGTCAACTTTAAATTTGTACAGCCTGAATCAAATTAATCATTGCAGAATGAAATGTATTGATGTGAGAAAAATAGTTATATTGATTCAGAGAAAATGTATCATAGAGAGAATAGGCTTGGATTATGCAATGTTTAGAATGAGCACGGGCAGGCAAAAAAGCAGTGGGAGCAGGATTGGCTTTTCACTTCCTATCAACTTCCCCATAGACTTTCCTAGTAGAAAGCTGGCAGGGAGCATTGGAAAGGACAATCACATTATTGTAGCTGGCTGCTGCAGCCTGGTGGCACTAAATGGGCCACAACTTTGCCAAATTTCAATCCCACAAGTCTCATAGATCCCAAATTTTGGATATATTCCAAAAATTAACCCATTTAAGGTATTTGATTCAAAAATTGTTGCCCTATAAGACACCATCCAACTGAAGGTTACAAACAATCAAACATGACAGTGTTGGTAGTACATATATAGATCAGGGGTGGGATTCTACCAGTTTGCACCTATTAGCTAGAACCGGTTGTTAAAAGAAATTACTGGCCTAATCCTGTAAGGAAGGCAGGAAGGAAACATTCTGGTGTTGCTTACAGAAACTGCCTCTCCGTTAACCCTTATTACATTCTTGGCAGGACTAGACTTCCTGTCTCAGGAATGTCTCTGGAGTTTTTTCCCCTCCTTTGTTGGTACTTTGCTTGTGTGGAATGACCATTCAAAGTTACAATGGCACTGAAAAAAGTGACTTATGACCATTTTTCACACTTATGACTGTTGCAGCATCCCCACAATCATGAGAGGCCAGGTGAGGAGATGCATGCCTCGATGTGAGTGATATTGAGTTAGCCACAACCAGCCAAAAACATGACCAACAAGCCATGTCCACCCAGTCACATGCCCACCAAGCCATGCCCACCACCTAAGCCACGCCCACAGAACTGATTGTTAAAAAATTAGAATCCCATCCCTGATATAGATTGTAAGAAAGTTGTGATTATGATAATCTTTCTGAATTCAAAATAAATGATTAAATCTAAATGTTTAAACACAGGGATTAAAATAATTGCAAGAAGCATGTAAACTGTTGAAAACATGAACCTCAATACTTTCTTTTAGTTTTGTTATACTTTATTTTTAGGAGTAATCACTTTCCTCAAATAAATAGTTGCTCTACCAGTGGTTCTGCATCAGTGAAAATAAAGGGAAAATTGCTGTGAGCCAAAAAGCTATTAGCATACTCTAAAAGAAGCTACTGCTAGCCTCATCTGCTATTCCACAATAGCTTCCATTTTCCCTGTCATGCCATTTCCTTAATTAATACCATATTAGCTAATTAAATGAAACCATTGCCCAGACTCATTCAGGATACTAAGCAGGAGAGGAACCTTCCTCTTTTATTCATAATAGTACACACATGTTATCTCTCCCATTCTTTTACACAAGTAATTGCCACCATATTCAAAATCCCATTTAATAAGCAAGGTTAATTGGGATCTGCCTGTGAAGCTCCATATGTTCTTGGAGTCATTTCTATGTGCTTTAGCCACCATAAGCAATTGGTAAGGATCTCAATCCAAACCAATCTTAGACCCCTAAAATACAAAACTTTGCTAAAACAGATCATCTAAGCTTGGAGGAAGCAGTAAGGAAGGGCTAACTGTAGTAAGAAGAACAAAATCCAAGGCTGAGCATGGCTTAGAAACTTGAAGCATAAAACTTGGTTAGAAATTTCACTGTCCTTTGAAATGCACACCTCAGCCTTTTCTTTTTATATTCATGACTTTGACTTTGCTCATTGTTCTATGCTGAACTAAGGAAAATGCTTTTCCATGCGGCATCCTCTGATGTCTGTCTCTAAAATGTTCAGAAGTAAGACATATGTTATAAAGAATTGTAGAAACTCAAGGATGTCAGATTTATTTTAATTGGAGGACTTTTTTCCCTTGTAAATATGGACTTTTACCAATGGCAAAATCTCATTTTCTAATGTATGTTTTTCAACTGTATACTCAGCTATTCAATTAAAGATAAATTTTGTAATCTCACATATTCAGCAGGCAAGGAAAGGATAAGGAATATCTAATTGTTTACCTTT
The DNA here is from genome assembly GCF_049901715.1 of Pseudonaja textilis. Lineage (NCBI taxonomy): Eukaryota > Metazoa > Chordata > Lepidosauria > Squamata > Elapidae > Pseudonaja > Pseudonaja textilis. Next base: position 117,613,565 of record NC_141990.1, read on the forward strand.
CCTTTTTTCAGGAACTGACATCAGCAAGTCTTTGCTGTCTTAATAGTTTGAGAAACAAATTGAACTGTCAGATTTGCTAATCCACATGTCTTACTGTGCTTCACAGCACATTATCAATCATTTAATACTGATTGATGTTCCACAACTCCCTGATCAACAATCCTCAGGTTTGGGCTCTTAGTGATCTTAAATTAGTATTTTGATATTTTAGATTTCTATTTTGAATAGGTATAAAGTCAGTAGCATTTCATTTCTATTGTCAAAAACTCATAATGAGTGCATTCATAACAACCTTTCCATTGACTTCTATTAAATCAATCAATATTAAAGATCCTATTATAGTAATAGCAATAGCACTTAGATTTATATATACAGCTTCATACTGCTTTCACAACACTCTCTGGACAGTTTATAATGTCAGCGTATTGTGCCCAACAATCTGGGTCCTCCTCATTTTACCAACTTTGGAAGGATGAAAAGCTGAGACAACTTTGAGCCAATCATTATCAAACTGCTGGCAATAAGCAGAGTTAGCCTGCAATCCTGCATTCTAACCATTGCACCACCACACATAAATGATATTCCACAGCAATTCCACCTTCTACTATAATAATCACTAGAAACTCTAAAGGTTTTTTAAAAAAGAGGCTAATACCTTTTTTATCTACATACTTTATTTCTTTACACACACCCATATATATTTGATTTTTAGGCAACCCAGTAACAGAAGCTGTGGCCAGAAGAACAGTAATTGACTCAAAATACTGTACGGAGGAGGAGAGATGAAGGAGAGGTGTATAAAGGCAACATTTTTAGAATAAAGAGATGTTAACTTACCAAATTTAATTACCATCATAGACCAGTATAAGGAGAGTGAGATACAAAAAAAAATTAAAAAGCATAAAAGTATATTAAAGTCTAACTTTTAAAAAGCTAAAATATTGAAAGCATATATAAAATCAAAAGTAAAAAAAAAACTAAAGGAAGGGTAGGAATATTAAATTGATATAGGGGAACATAAACATTAGTACATGACAAACTCAATTTATCATAGTACAGAGCACTTTCAAATAATGAACTATGATAAGTTAAAAGGGAATAAAAGAAAAAGAAATAGCAAAATGTGGAATGAATCCTACTCGACTTGCATTTTTAAACATATTCAAATATTTTTCTTTTTCATTTTAGATAGTTTATAATTTCCAGGTCATTATTTATCCCAGTTGTCAGATACATAGGAGCATTCTGCTTCTGGGAAAAATTTTAAGAATTGCACAGTTGCTTCTTTCAACATCAGCTCCATTTACTTTAGTTGAATTTACTTTCAAGTAAGTGTATTATCACAGCTAAAAGACATAATTTGGAAACAAGTCCTATTAAAACCAATTGGATTGATATTCTGTAGTAAATACTGTTCTGAATGTGGCACAGAGCGTGCACAACTAATGGAACAAGACTGTACTTATGAGTCTGCTGGGTTTCCAAGCCCAGGATTGGGTTCTTTTTGGAGTTGTAACTTAAGAAAATGAGGAAGTATCAATAACAGCACAACATAACTGTAAATGAGGGTATGCACATTCTAAATGTAGACTCCTGTGAGTGATCAGGAAATGGAAATATTGCTGGTGGATATCTTAGGTGAAAATATCTTTCAATGTAATTTACATATTCCCTAGATCAGAAACACTGTTTAGCTCCCAAAACGCCACCTAACTTAAAAATATTTGTCACAATTTAAGTAACCTCTAGTTGTCCACACAGTATAGCTACATTAGGACCTGAGGTTTACATAGACATATGCTGTATTTTCCATGTAATTGTAACTATCCAACAAGATAAATATCCCAACAAACTTTCTGAATCCTATTAAAAAAAGGAAAATAAGGAAATACCTGGCTTGTCAGTGACTATGGTAGAATGAGACATAGGAAGGAGGAAGACCGCAAACCAAAGCCATCCTATGCAAGATCCAATAGCCTTCATCTCCTCTTGGACACATGTGAACAAATGACCAGAAATCTGAAAAGAAAAACAAACATGATTACAGATTCTCTAACCATGCATATCTGGATATCTGATATGGATGCATAACTGAATCATATACAACGTCAACTGTATAATTATGAATAGCCAAAGGGTTAGGAGTTTCCCTACTTTTTGAGTTATTATCTCATAGCTACTGTTTTTAGGAGGAGAGGATAGATGATTGGGCTAAAATGGGGAACAAATAAGGAGAAGCGTGGATTTCACAGCTATCTTTTCTGCTGCATGGCCTGCCCAAATGAAATTAATGAGGCAGGCAGTGCTGACCATGATTTCAGCTTGATAGTCTATTATTAAATGGAGCATGGTAAAAAGAATAGCTTACTTTGTAACATCCATTCAACCAAGCAGTAAAATTAGTGCCGAATATTTTTTTTCTTTCTTTTTTCTAATTTCTTAAATTAGGTGTATTAAATTTTTGTAAAGCTATAAAAAACCACCTCAGTCAAGGAACTTCTTCCTGTTCCCACCCATCCTCATAATTTAAGCAACATTGTAGTGAGCGATATAAATCCAGAATAATTATGAACAATCGGAATAAGCTTTTCACACGCACATTTATACAGGCTTTACTCATAAACACATCCAGCAACATATCCTACAGAAAGAAAAGGTGTGTGTGAGCAATTATAAGCTAGAATTCCCTGCTATGTACTAATTATCATAAAGATCTAAAAATAGAGATTAAATGTTTGTATATTAGCCAAGAACATCTTGATGATCAAAAATGTATCTTTTTTTCTTAATTGCTAGAGCTAATCCTCAATCGTTTTTCTGTGTGTGGAGGAATGGACAATCTCCAGTTTTTGAGAATTGTGTTTTTGACTGTAACAGCTGTTCAGAAATCATTTGTTCTCCGCCTTGTAATTATATTATAGTTTTTGTTCATAAGGCTACTTTATTTTACTTTCTGGGAGAATTATTTTTATTTAGGTATGGAGTTATCAAATGGATATTATCAATGTTTTACATTTTTGTTATATTTGATCTATACTTCTTTTGTATTTTGTTAACTTTGCTTATTGAAATAACTCATGTCTGAAAGCAGTACAGCTGAAATTAGCTTGCACTTTTTTACAGCATTATAAAATATTGTTAAGTGGAAACAAAGAAGAATCTGTTTTAAACAATCTCTATCATCAGGGTGACAGTAACACTACAGAAAAAGCAACAATAAAGTCATTGAATTTTACAGAGGGAATGGTGTTTCTCAACCACTTTTAAAAGACTGATGAGTAATAAGTTTCAGGCAGCTGCACAAATATTATATATTTTGGTCAATAAGCCATTAAATTATTAGTAACAGCAGATTTACATTTTTATTTCAGAGCTTTTGTCTTTGTTATTTAAATTTAAACAGAATGCACTCACTATAAGAGAATGCTGAGCTAGTCATCAAATTAGATTGGAATGTATCTCTCCTATATTTAGATTTAAAGGAATAAAAGAGGAGTATCACAACCTTTTCTTTTTCAAATTCAACAAAAGATTTGAAAGTGTATACATACATACATACATACATACATACATACATACATACATACATACATATGTTCTTAAGTTTTCACGGGTACTTACGTGTATGGTATTCATACACGTAAGTTTGGGTATTTTCCCATGTCATTATAGTTGTGCTTTTAAAGTTGTAGCAACGTTTCGGCAGAATCTCATCTGCCATCATCAGGCTTCTGTATTGTGTTCATCTGTGAGTCAGACTTTTACAGTTGTTTCAGTTTTAAATTTGGGGCTAGCCTACTGCTGTGCCAGAATGGTTTTTTCTTCATCCTGATTGGTTGGGAGTCTAGGTCTGTTTTTATTGGTCTTGGAGTTTGCTGTGTTCTGCTTGATTGGTGTTTCTAATATCTTCTGTCTGTTTTGTGGCTTTTTTTGTCTTGATTGGCTGGCAATATTGTGTTCCTGTATTGGAGGCTTTTAGTGCAGCTTGGCTCCAAGTAAATGGATGGCTATCATTTATTAGGAAGCTAGGTTTCATCTGGGTGCCTGGTTGGGGTGTGTTTGAGCTGGAGGTATCGGGGGTGTCTGTTTGTGCCCAGGTGTTTGCCTGGCTTGTGGTGTGGTGGTTTTTTTGTTTGTGAGTGCAGGCTTCCAAATAATTGACAGTCTGGTGGAATCATCTCTTCTATTCATGCTTTCAGGTCTTTTTTCAATCTCTATGGCTTCTCTGATAATTCTGTAGCTGGGGTTTTCTATAGTGGCTAGGGTTTTGGTTCCATTGAAGTTGATGCTATGACCTGTGGCTTTCATGTGTTGGACTAGTGAGGAAGTGTGTTCCAGCTTTTTTACTGCATTTTTGTTTTCATCTAGGCGGGTACTTATTCTTCTATTGGTCTGTCCAATGTATGTGGCAGGGCATGATGCACAGGGGACTTCATATATGCCTTGGTTTTCCAGGTCAATTTTATCTTTGGGGTTTCTAAGGATGGATGCTATTTTTCTGTCTGTTTTGAAGGCAGTCTTGATGTGATGCCTGATTATCTTACTGATCTTACTGATTTTGTCAAAACTGAAACAACTATAAAAGTCTGACTCACAGACGAACACAATACAGAAGCCTGATTATGGCAGGTGAGATTCTGCCGAAACGTTGCTACAACTTTAAAAGCACAACTATAATGACATGGGAAAATACCTGAACAAAGCTGAATAATATATATATATATATATATATATATATATATATATATATATATATATATATATATATATATATATATATACATACACATATACATACATACATACATACATATATACACACCCTTATATATATATATATATATTAGGGTACCCTATGGATATGAAAATTATGGTACTAGAAAAAATAAATCATCATGATTTATTCATGCCATCTGTACTTTATGACATTAATTTTATCTTTATGAAGACAGGATTAATCTGATAATAATGAAAAACAATTAGCAATGGTAATTCAGAACAGAATACATTTGCCTTTGATTTTGGAAACCCACATAAACAAAAATTAAAAGCAGTGAGATCCAGAAAAATATATTTTGTTTAATTTCCAGAGGAATAAACAGAGTTCTATCTATCTTTTTTAGTTTATAGGAGACCAACTCGCAACAAAATCAGACTCACCTATGTTTCAGAGTCTTGCACACTCCTTAATTTAAGATGGCCCAGGCCTTGTTTTGCAATCTTTTACTTGAAAGGCTGCCAAAAGATGGTCTAGACTAGTGCCGATAATATTACCTATGAAATGTCTGTAAGAAAACAGCCAAAGACAGAGAGCACCACGGACCCTTCATTTCAACCTTAAACTACAAATATTATCCTTGATGGTCTTTTGTGTTGGGTGTCCTTTTTTGGAAGTGACAAAGCATTTTCTCCCTCTCTGGCAATGAAACACATTCATACTTGCCCAGACATCTGTGCATATCATATGCAGACTGGTGTTTCTACTCATCTGAAACTGACTCTCCCTCTCTTCATTCCTACCACGACTCATCGGCTTACAAGGTTTGCACAGGAATCATATGGAGGAAGCCAGCAACATTATTCTTCCCCAAATTCCTGAAGGGTCTGATTGGAAGTTCTCAGCCTCCAAAAAATACTATCCTTCTCCATGCCATAGCACAGTTAATTTGTTCAGTATATTCTGGTTCTTTATGCCCTAGTAAACTTCATTGCTTCTTTGAGTTTGTGTAACCTTCTGCTCATGTTATCAATGAAAGTATTGAGACACCCAATGTTTTGTCAGCCTCTTTTTCCATTGCCTTCAATTTTTCTATACAACCAGATCTTTTCCAATGATTCTTATCATTATGAGTCCAAAGTATTTTAGCTTTTGCTTCATTATTTGAGTGTTCCATTTTATTTCATCTAATACTGAATTATGTGTTGTTCTTGGAACCCACAACATTATCAATATTTTTTCCAATACCACATGTCAAAAGAATCCATTTTCTTCAATTTTCTGATGGTCCATCTATGGGAAAAACCATAGTGATATGGCCACTTCTTGCTTAATAAACATATTTAGAAGCTTAATACACATCTATGAGAAACAGAGGGCACACCTGTAAATTGTCATCAGCATGCTGCATACAGAGAAGCAGCCTTTCAAAAATTCATTTTTTCCTGCTTTTTTAACTGCAGCTGTGCCTCGCACGGCAGCTGAAGTTGAAAAAATCAGGAAATAAAGGTCAGGTAAGAGCCCGGGCGGGCGGGTGGGCAAAAACATTAGCAAACATAGAACCGGTTCTATGTCTGCTGCTCTTCAGAGCTACTGGTTCTACAAAGGTGGACAGAACCGGTAGAAACCCATCCCTGGGAAGAACTCATATAGAACCCTTGAAAGAAAGTTAGGAAAAGGAAAGGATTCATTCTTTCATTCCAAATGAAACAGAAACTCTTTGCTTCCAGGAAAAAAAAAACTACTTCTGTATGTGTGTATGTATAATGTGTTTATCTATGAAAATTATGAAAATGAATATATAACCTCAGCCTTTTATTCATAGTCCATGCTCTGCATGAAGATATAACATTTTCAGAATCTTCTTGGAGTCTGTATATTAACCTGGAATACTTTCCTAGAGTTTATTACAGAAATTCTTGGGTGTAGCAAACCACTACTTTCTTGTAGTCTGCTCTGAGCATTTATGTTTTTTTAGAGCGAGTAGCATGTATTTCGTCCAAGACTGAATGTTTGTTATTTTGGAAATTTAAAACATTTTTTTCAAAGTTTATATTTTTCCCCAAATAAAGTTTGGTTTTGTTTATTTCCTATGGGATCAGCTAATCTTCCACAGGGAAAATGAAAGGCAGTAACTTCTAGCCATGCATAGCTAGGATTTTACACTACTGATATTATTTCAAATTCTTTGCATTTTTTAGAGTTAATCATTAGAAAGCGGGCACTGATTGTGAACATTCTCTCTTTTGCATACTGGTTTTTTGGGAAGTGTACCATGTAAGGTTCTCTCTGAAAAATAGTTGTTGGCAATGGAAAAAAAAATTGTTAAAATAAATTATCCAATTGTTGCTAGTTGAAATATGGAGGGATGATTTGGTTGAAGCTGCATACTGTAGCTGAGAAACAGGAACTATTTAACCCAGCCTCATCTTTCATTCCTGATCAAAATTCTCTTTGGAATTTTTCCCTGGAAAGGCAAACAGCACTTGAGAATAGAACATTACCAAGAGTGCTAATGCTGATGAATGCAGCATTACTACCATAAGACCCATTTCTATTTTTAAAAAAATCTGCTGGAAATTCATTCTTCATGCTTAATATAGGAAGTCTTGAAAATAAGTGTCACCTATATGAATCTCCAGATTTTCATTTCCTGAAGTATTTTGCATCATATCCACCACTTTAGATATGAGACAAGATGTTTTTAAGTCTTCCCTCAATCTGGATCTATGCATGAGAATATTTTATTTATTAATTAGGTGTATGTATGTTGTATTTCCTCTAGAAGTTCAAGATGATGTTCATGGCATGTCCTCCTTCAGTTTTCTCCTATACAAGGACAATCCTGTGAGGTAGGCTAGACTAAGAGAGATAGATTGGCCCAAAGCCATCCAAGGAGTGTCCATGACTAAGGGGAGTTTTTTTGGTTTACTGATACTGCCAGGTCTGAAAAAGAATGTTAAATCCACTGAGAAGGTGGAGTTCTATACAAACACCTGCCCTTAGATGTTCCAATGTTCTTTGCAGAACTGAAGGAGAAGAAAACAGGAGGTTGGTTCCCACTTAATTCATAAGAAGCATCTCAACAACAATTATGATAAATGTCTCATAGTTTTCTGGAAAAATTGCCTGCCAAGAGGTTCTTGTTTTAACTGTTTAAAAACAATGAGAATCGTGTTTAATGCATTTTGATTACACTTTTTTCCTTGTGCTCCACTTTATTTCTTTTCCTAGCCCAAAACATTTTACATATAATAATACAATATTTATACAACAATACAGTGAAATTCAACATTGCAAGAATAGCCAAATGGGAAAAAGTGTAGGCTTAAATTCTTCACTGACCCTAGGGCAAACAAATCTTGTACAGAAATCCACAAATCTATTAGCCTATGGCCATTTTGACACTTAATCTTCTAAGTGAAAGACATTAGATGAGTCAATACAGGTAGTCCTTGTTGTACGACCACAATTGAGCACAAAATTTCTGTTGCTAAGTGAGACATTTGTTAAGTGAATTTTGCCTCATTTTATGAACTTCCTTGCCACAGTTGCTAAGTGAATCACTGCAGTTGTTAAATTAGTAACATGGTTGGTAAATGAATCTGGCTCCCTCATTGATTTAGCTTGACAGAAGGTGTTTACATGACACCGCAACTGTCATAAATATGAGTCAGTTAGTTTTGATTACATGACCATGGGGTGCTGCAATGATTAAGTGTAAAAAATGGCCATAATTCACTTTTTTTCAGTACTGCAGTAACTTTGAATGGTCACTAAATGAACTGTTGTAACTTGAGACTACCTGCATGGTTGAGAACCTAGAAGAGGTATCACTTAACCTATGCAGGTGCAAACTATATTTGCTGGTGACTCTCAGATAAGAGGAAAGCAACTCAACGTAGGTGAAAAATTTTCCTTTAGCAGTTGTCACAATTATTTTACAAGGACAATAACTGCATATTCAGAAAAAAAAAGGCAGCAGAGAAGCAATCACCATGTTTGCAAGCAAGGAGAATACTCTCCTGATGAATTTCTACTTTAGGAGGCGTTGATTTGTTAAAGACAGGGGAACTTTCACAGAGGAAAAGAGTTGGTAGACTTAATGAACAGAACTACTTGCCATGTGTCAGGGTGAAGACCAGACACAAAAGTCAGAATCTAGTGCTATTTGAATTAACTCCAATTTTACATCCGTTCCCTTACCTGAGCAAGAATGTTCGGGTACATTCCTTTGACGTGGGAATATGTTCCCTTTCCCTTGACATGGATCCCCTTACCAAGCTCCAGTAGTCAAGCTAGTGTTTCCTCTTTTGCCTTCCTCTCTGAGAGCTCAGGCACCCGTGACCAAAGTTGGATTGGAAAAATGGTCCATCGCCCAGCCTTTTGCTCTAGGATTGGCACCTCTCTTGCAGCTGTGTAGAGGGGGGAGGGCGCTGCCCATGTGCCTGACTACTTCCCCAAAGTTCCCAGGGAGATCACACTCAGAAGACTAATAAGGAAATAAGCAAGCTAGCAGCAGCCAATCCCAGACTGAATCATTTTAGATTGCTTGTGCAAGTGCTTATTTCCCTCGCGCCCTCAACTCATTGCTTACAATTTAGGAGATCTGTGGAGTTTGACTGGTCCATCTTCTCATTTAGGCCTGGCTGATGCAGGTAGCAGATTAATATAGTAATGAGGTTGCAGAATATGGGGGTAGGTGCTACATGGTCCTGATTCAAATGACAAGGAAAAAGTCATGCATTTTAAAAGTCTTCCATGATTAAAATATTTATTTACAAACCATCAAGGGGATTCCAAAAAGACAAGTTTCACTGGCAATTTGAACTTGCATATATCACCTTACCACAGTTTTTACTATCTCATTTAATCAGAGGTATTCTGATCAGGACTTAAACGTACACTTTGAGGTAACACATTAAAAATCTGCCACTGACGCTTCAGTAGCTGGTACAATTATTATGCCTTCTTATTCTTATCTTTTTAAAAGCAGACAGGTATAGAAACTTTTTGGGGAGGGGTTGATATCAATGGTCATCAAGACAGGAATGTTTTTACCTCTTTAATAAGTACAATATATCCTGTTCTCTAATATTCTTAGAGTCACAAAGTAGAGCCGCTAAAAAGAAGTCATCTCAATGTCCTGAGCCAACATGTCTTCTTGTGACTACTTCCTTGCTACCAAAGTGTACAAAGACCTTGATGTTTCTATTTGAAGCCATTCACATCTGATTAACACCACCCAACACCTTTTCCATTGGGAAACTGCATGCTTTCATCACAGTTCTCATAAATCCACAATGTGAACATGTGGCCCAAACCGAGGACAATTTCAGTTACTCTCCTATGTTAGGAAATGTGAACCCTGGACTAATTCCAGCCACAGGCTAAGACAGTGAAGCGATTTTGGAAGAATCCGACAGATATGTAGGATAATTCACAGGTTTGGTTTTAGGCATCATGGGAAGCAGACAGAGCATAGGTTCAAGTCTTCATAAACAAATGCCATTCTTAAGCAAAACTGAGAATAACTCATCCTTGAGAGAATTCTTTAATATTGAGGCAAAAAGCAAAGTGAAAAAAAGGACTCGCACTTGCTATAGCTTCTGCCTCAGGAGGCCCTCTCCAAAGCTATGATTAAAATAGTGAGGGCAACTCTTTATTTATTTATTTGAATTGTCAATCGCTTACAAGACAATAGGTATAAGGATAAACATAGTTATGAATGCATGAAATGAATACAAATAAGAAAAATAAAAGAAACAATAGGACAGGGACAGTAGGATAATAGGTCAGGGACTCTATGACTGCAGAAAGGAGCTAGGAGAAAAGAAAAAACTGCTTTCATGGACTTTGTAATTTTTAAAAATAGTTCTGTCCTCTATGAGTAGTAAGCCAAGCACATCAATACAGCTGAAGTAGGGCTCTTATACCTGACCAAGAGGAGATACACATCAGAGCTACATTTATTGTAGTATGAGGTATAGGATGGGAATGTCTGGGCTATCTTTTCAGCATAGTAAAGTGAAATGAACAGTGGCGGTATAGTAAGGTTGTACTCTGAAATCTGCAAATGTCTTTACATTTTGTTCTTTTCTAATAACAAAGAGAAAAGAAGCACAATCTAAATAAAGTGTAGCCTATTCAGAGCCTTCAGATTGGAATGGGTCATTTAAAATTCTTCCTGTTCATAGGAATGGTACTCTCTAACCTTTGCTGAAAGCAATACCCTAGATACATTTGTGATAAGGCATAACAGCAACACAACACAGCAGAATAGTAAAGTCTTCAGAAATGGCATCAGTAGGGAAAGATACCATTTTGACTCTGAATAAAATCACAAGAGAAATGGAATGACTCCTTTAACTGAGTACTAGAAATTCATTTACAAATAATGATGCACTTTACGCTGTTTGCTTAGCCTCAAAAAGATCGCTTTTCTTGATCCCAAATCTTCAAAATAGCACAGGAGACCGAGAGAGTTTGACCCAGTAAAATGCAGAAGCACTGTAGTTCCTCATGGGAAACACAACCCGTTAAAATTCCAGCATTCCTTTAAGCTATACCCTTATTCCACTAAGTGTCCTACCTACACAATACACATTTCAATGTTGTGGTCCAGCTATGAAAAAGAACAACAGCCACCTCAACACACATATACACGCTTAAGAGCTGTTTACTTTTAACATTCTAGAAAGTGGATGAAAACTCTCCGTAGAATCCATTCTCGCTTTACCAGTTTGTATACATTAAGCCTTAGTTTTCAACTGTGTCCTGTGCTCTCAGAAGAGGCATTTTCAATCAAGGTTCTTGTGCAAACAAACGCCTGTTCTGTTATCACAAAACTCGGCAAGCTACATGACATAATCAGCATCAAAGAAGCAATCTATTTATCAGCAGGCAATCCATCACAAAATTCACCGAGAGCTCCATTAAATGCTGACAAAACTCAGCAGCAGAGCAGACAGTACTTGTGGGCTAGGCTTGGCATAAATCAGCTGGTCATAAAGAAGAGGCTCTTACCTTCAATTTTTATTTATTAAGTTTTCCCCAGAAGCAGAGCCAAGGCCAGTTCAGAGCTGCTGAGGAGTTGCTGGAGTCTCTAAAGAAAGGGAGAAGGGGAATGCATCTCTGTCCTTATTAGTCTCACACAGTGTGATCCTCCCACTCAGCGGAGACTGAGAATCTAACTGTATGACAGGGCAGCCCTGAACTCCGGCACTGGTCTCTACAAAAGCCTATGCTAATAGCTTGCAAATCTGGTAATAATATTAAAGGAGTTAGGTTTGTGTCACAGAGAGCCCTGCCGGGGCTGCTGCCTGAAAGAAAAGGTGTCTGGTTTCACCACACTGCCTCTGAAGTCCCACACTTGATCGGGGCACAACAGCAGGGGAGTCTTCCCCCACATGTTAAATGTAGCCACATCTCATCAGTTTGATAGGCTTGGTCATACCTTGTACATCAACTGACCAGAGGCAAGCTGCACTTACTTACGGCACTGATGCTGCAGAGAAGTGAGGACGGCTGCTATCTGAATTGCTTTTGGGGAAGCTCATCATCGCAAGGCAGAGGGTTCTTACCATGCAACATCGCTGACAGGAAAAAAATGGTGTGTTCCCTGTTAATTCTCCCTTGCACACAGTATGCTAAAGTGTGCCTCCAGAGAATTCTCCTGACAATTCCTATAGTTGCATTTTTGCATTTAACTAAAGAGATAAAAGGAGAGTAAGAAAAATGAATTGGTTGTAACACATATCTAAGGAGAAGAACAGAGTCTCGGCACATATAATATATACAGATGTATTCGGCAGATATAATATATATATATGGAATATTTCCCTTAAAAATTCTCCATTTCACTTTTACAGTCTTGCCTTTTTTATTTCCTGCTGTCCACAGTTATCTTGAGTCACTGATTTTTTTTTTTCTTGTGTTTCATTCAGGACAGAATTACATAATGTAAGTTGCACCACATGTACATGTATGTAATTTGGAACAATTATCTTCTGTTTCCCTAATATTTATTTGTTTTTGAGCGCTCAGAGACTTTTGTTTACCTTAGTTTGTATTCCTTACAATGGCCCCTAGAGCAATGAGGCTGAGAGAGAGGGACTTAGGGATTCATAGCAGAAAGAGTACTTCACAGCTCAGTTGCTTAACCGTGACACTCTCTGAATTCTTATGGGCATAATATCTTATTCACAGCTAAAAGAAGGAATAAGACCAAATTAGACATGCTGCAAGAACACCATGTGCAAAGAGTTTATATACAGATAGTCCTCGACTTATGACCACAACTGAGCCCAAAGACAGTTAATTGAGTTTTGCCACATTTTATGACCTTGTTAAGTTAATCACTGCAATTATTAAGTTAGTAACATGGTTGTTAAATGAATCTGACTTCTCCACTGACTTTGCTTGCCACAAGATTTCAAAAAAAAAAAATCACATGACCCTAAGAAATTGCAACCGTCATAAATCTGAATCAGTTTCTTTCCTCCTCCCGGCTCCCCCAAGAACTGGCTAGCAAATACCCTTTTTGCTTGAGAGTCCAGCTTTCCCAGTCTGATGCTTACTTGCTAATGTAAAATACAGACTAACTTGGTGGAATATTGATAAAATCAAAACTAAGCTGAGTTCATTAGGACTGTGACCACAACAGAAATGGTCTGCCACTGGCATTTCCTGAGATGTTTTTACAATTTCCCAGTTTAATCTACAGACTGGAATTCTTGAATGGCTTCCCACCCATATTAAACAGGGTCAATCTAGTTTAATTTCTGAGAACAGCTCAGATGGATTATATATTGCCACTTGAAGAGGTATTAGCATATATGAACAGCCTTTTCTTTAAACATTATTTCAAGCTAGTGGCTGTTATGGCATACTTTAGAATGGGATTGAAATTGTCCTTGAAAATAGTAACCAAGTATTATTTCCAGCCTGTAAAGACAAAAAAAAAAGTTTAAAATATAAATTGCTTAATCGTGTCACTCTCTAAACCTTGTATGTTCTGTATCAAAAAGAACAGTGAAAACCTCTGACATGCAAAATAAGTAAAGTAATTGAAACAAGAGAATGTAATAACCATGATTATCTGATTTCAAAAACACTAAAATGAAATAGGTAACAGATAAAAGGAACTGTATGAGTTCACGTAAATCTAAATTATAAAACATATTAAATCAAATCAATCTTTCAATCTTGACCACCACAGACATATCTAGTTTGACTATAACACAATAACATTCAATATATGCGAAAGTAAGGTGTTATCCAGTAAATTTGGAAATACAAGAGTAAATTTTCTTTTAAAAAGTCAAGCCAATTTAAAAAGGGTGACCAAAAAGCTTTGAAGATTTATTGAAACTACTTTTACAAATTAGAGGTACTGAATCTAGATTCATAAATGAAAAGAAATCATAATTTGTAGCTTAGCATAAGAGTTAGTTTGTTATGTAAACCATGGTTTAAGGCAGAGTAGGCAACTTTCTGGTAGCAGGGGACTGATCTTAACATTATGGGGGCAGGGCCAAAGAAGAAAATCAAAGTTCCACATGAACAGGTCTTTTTGATTTAGAAGAGAGAGTTGTGTTGCAGGGAGATTCTTTGATCCCCCGTCCCCAAACTATATCTAATCTACTTTAAGTTTTCATGACCTGGCCTATTCTTAGTTAAATGTATTTAAGTGATGAGAGGGAATCTCCCCACCTTCCTCTCCAAGATGTAGTTTAGGTAGAAGTGAGAAGATTTAATGTCATGCATTTCTTAATAGATCTATTTTTTTTATTTCATAGACACCGCTGGAGGCCTCTAGGGTGGCATACATAACACAGCTGCTTTGTGAGCTGCATTGGTTGGCAGTTTGCTTCCAGCTCCAATTCAAGGTGTTGATTTTTGCATTTAAAGCACTTCATGGCTTAAGACCAGTTGTCTGGGGCACCATCTTGCTCCAATGGGATTGGCCCACCTTGTTTGCATTGACAGAAGAGATGTTCCTCAGACCCTATCAGCTAACAAATTTTGCCTTCTGAGGTAACATCTGCTTCCACCCTTCTGGTTGGCCCAAAAGTGCTTTTTACAAAAGACAACTGGATTTCTTGGGGTTTTTTTTCCTTTCAGAATGTTTTGCTTCTCATCCTAGAAGCTTCTTCAGTTCAGTTGTCAGAACTGTAGAAGTTGGATGAAAAGCAAAATATTTTCAAAGAAAAAAACTAAGAAAGTCCAGTTGCCTTTTGGAAAAAGCACCTTTGGGACAATCATGATCTGGATGATTGAGAATCTCCATAGATATCCACCCTTCTGACCTTCTGGAGGAGCCTTAAAACACGGCTTAGCATTGGGGTTAGCAATGGGACTGTGCTATGCTGGAGCTGGAATACAAAGTCCACCACCAATATTGTCTGCTCTCTTGTTTTTAATCTTTTATTTGTTATCTTATTTTTACTGCTTTTAATATGTTTACATCTATGGTTTTGTACTACTTTAAGTTGCCCAGAGTCATTCGGGATATCTCTTAGAATTCACCAGTACCTGAGCTAAGCTGCCTCCAACATGATTCTTAAGTATTTTATTCTTATTTTTAATGAGATATTCAGCAGCTAAATTGCTCAGTATTCTTTCAGCAACCTGAATACATCTTCTCACAATAATTATTGCTGAATTCAAATCAACAGTCGTTGGCTGCTGGTAAACATGGATCAGGGAGCATGATACATTTTCAGCTTTTTGCTTCTCAAATATCATTGTAGCTTGTTAAATTGTAAATAAAGGTTTTCACTTAAGAAGCAGATAGCAATAGCACTTAGACTTATATACCTGTCCATAGTGCATTACAATACTCTGAGCTGTTTACAAAGTCAGCAAATTTCCCCCAACATAATTGGAAACATTTTAAAAAATATTTTAAAAAGAAAAAAGATCTTGTATCTCAGATGGAGGAAATGACAGAAGTGCTAAAAATATCACCAAGCCGAAATATCACAGCAGGATCAAATGGAGATTAACATTTACAGCAAAAGCCCAAGAAAACAACTATAGAGAAACATTTATCCCCAATTTTTCATAATGAAAATCAGCTGTGCATGGGTCTGATTGGCTAGCATCTATGAGGTTTCCAATACATTGTTACCCCCGGTCATCAAAGCAGAATGTTACTCAAAACCGACATTTAGATCACAATAACAAAAAAATAGCTTAATGGTTTTAAAAATGCAAGCATTGGGCAAAAACAAAGGCAATAGTTGAGCAAAGTCTGAATTTGTTTCAGTTAGGAGACAAGAAGTCATCCTCAAATTACTGGTTGTTTTGTTTTACTTTATGACTGACTTAAACCCTTATTCTTTGCAAAAATTACACTAATTGTCTTTGCTCAAGGGGATGGTACTTGCATGCTATTACTGTTAGTTTTATTTTAGTCTTTTTTTCATGCCATACATTCATTTGTAAAGGTTTGGTCTTTCTAAACCATGGATGTCAAACTCAAGGCCTGCAGACTGGATCTGGCCCACGGGATGCTTAGAACTGGCCCACAGGGCCACCCTTGAAACAGCGAAGGACCAGCCCACAGTGCCACGGCCAGCACCATTTTAGCTGAAAACAGAGCTCGCAGGCGGCCCTCCCAAGCTTCATTTTTGCTGGCAGAGGGTTGCAGGAGGCTGTTGCAGCCGAAAAGGAGCTCGTGGTGGCTGCATGCGGCTCTCCTGAGCTCTGTTTTCACTAGCAGAAGGTTGCAGGAGGCCAACACAGCTGAAAACAGAGCTCAGGAGCCCGTTTTTGCTGGCAGAGCACTCGAGCCACCACAGGCGCCCCTGACACAAGTGACATCAATTTGGCCATGCCCCCTTGCCACACCCTCCTGGCCACCCCAAGGTCAAACACAATCCTGATGTGTACTTCAATGAAATCGAGTTTGAGACTTCTGTTCTAAACAGATTATGGAGTGGAATTCAGCAGCATACACAGTCTTTGGACCCAGAGCAGTTTTGTTTTTCAAGGAATCATTTTTAAATTTATAAAACTGTACAAGCACAAAGATCTGTGTCATATACAGATGGAGCCCATATCATTTTATGCAAACTTTTCTCTTTGTCCCTTGTATTTTTAGTTGTTGAAATCAACCAAAGAGTATACACTTCATTCCTGAATAAGCTTTCTTGGGGATACTGACTATCTTATGTATTTTGTTTATTAGTCTTCATTTCAAAACATTTCCCCTAATTTTCACAAAGAAAAAATATGACTGAGGTATAACTAAGAAAACCAAAAGGCCAGTCTTGAAGATTACCATTATCCGTCCCCAAAATAAATCTCCAAAACTAGGGCTACCAGATCTGAGCTGCAAAAACTGGTTAGCAATACCTTTCGAATGCAATATTGGGGTGGGTTACTTCTTTTCATTAGGTGATTTCTGCATGGATCAGGAGCCTTCATATTTGCCGCCTTTCTAATGCCAGAATCTTGAGAACAAATGTGTGGAAAAATGAGACTTGCAAATTTTCTGTCTGATATGGATGATCTTGAATGGGAAGTGACATACTCTGCTCAGCTTAGAATTGAGTCAGGTCTCATGCATTTTATCTGAATCAAATGCCTAGATGAAATATCCACAGACAAAACCCACAATAGTATACAAATAAAACCTATAATATAAGAATCTTAAATCCACTAAGTAAACTTAAAAGGGTTTAAAACAGGAATAAACTATGTATTTATATAATAAACTACACCATCTACACCAGGGTTGTCAAACTCTCAGCCCATGGGCCGGATGCATCATGTGCTGGCCACACCCACACCTGGTTTAGCGAAAGGGAAAAAGTCCTGATATGTCACATGATGCCATGAGTTTGATATTCCTTCTCTACGCCATAAAAATAAGAATTATTAAAATACGATTCAACTAAGTATTTAAAAATTCCTTTAGAGTTTTAAAGTAAAGTTTAAAAGTCCTTCTTCCAATGTAATCTTTTTGAGTCATTCACTGCAGGAATTCTGAAATTCCTCTGTGTATTGCAACAACTAATAATCTAGTCAAATCCAAGTGCAGCACCATTTGACTTCCATTAACCTATTGGAGGAGGAGATGGAGGGTACCAATGCCACTTGAATGACAGGGGAAAGAACTTTTCTGCCAGGTTGTCCTATCCATCCATAAACAAATTATTTCCTGGCTGGGTCACATGGTCTTATAGAATGTATTTCATTTATGGGCTTTGTACAATATACTGAACCTTGTGTTTAAACAGAACGTTTCATTAAAGGAATATAATTTAGAGAGAAAGGGAGAAAAAAAGAGGAATTTTTAGAGTTAGGGTTTTATTTCTTTAAAACTTTTTATTCCATTTTCCTCCCAAAAGATCTCAGGATTAAAAAAAAAGAGTAATCTAAGCATCAATTACAAAGTTACAGGTAATCCTCGCTTTACAATTTGTAATTTCAGTCATAACTCATAACAGTCACCACGTATCCTTGCTGGGTTTTATTACCTTTTTCATGGCAGTCAAATGGACCTTTTGTTCCCCGTAGGGTGTTTTTTGCCAAAAACCAGAAGTAAATGCTGCAAATGGCTGTAAATGCAGGATGGGTGCCATGCATTCAAAATGTGCTCACACAACTGCAGATGGGAGGGGGCAGACATTGAAACCTTGAATCCAGGTTGCAATTGAAATTATGACAGACCCTCCCCTTTTGAGAGTCTGTCATAACTTCAAAAAATTGCTAAGTGAATCATTGTAAGTCAAGGATTACCAGTATGTACCTTTTACAAGGCCTGACCACATGAAGATGCTGTCTCTCAAGCTATCCAACAGAATGGCTGTTGTAGATCACTAAAGAATGATAAGTCTCATGAATGAGTGCAAATAGGATGAACCTGGTCCACTTCCTCCAAGTGCAGGTCCATCTTGATTTTTGTCAACCGTACTCTTTAGGCCCACTGAAGGACGAGGCTGAGGGTCTTAAACTTAAACAGCAAGAGAAAGGGAATTCTTCTTACAAACAGTTTGCAAGCTTATTTAAAACCACTTATATCCTACTAATTCTCCAATGCGTTCCAATCAGGTTGGGGCACATAAATATTTAACTTTTAAAACACCTCTTATGAGGAGATAAGCAGGTTAAAAGTAGGTTAAAAGATGATAAACAGGGCTAGGCAATAGTGCCTGAAGCTATAAATGTGCTTAGAGACACCTTCTTTTCTGTCTGCCAAGCTTACTGTGTTTTTTTCATTTTAGAGTCTCTTAATTAAAAATAAATTAAATGGAAAGCTAGCATCCTGAAATGAAAAGTGCACACCTCAACATTATTTTGAATAATGCTGCTATGGTCCCATAGGCTTCTTAGGAAATAAATCAGACTAGCAGCTGCAACCCAGTATTTTGTTCAGAAGTGCTTCTATCTCATGGGGAATAAAAGATTAAGAAAATTGAGATTGTATTCACATTTGGTACAACTAGGAGGGTGATAAATTTGCCTTAAATAATTTTTTTTTGATTGATTACACCACTATTTTATAGGTAAGTAGATTGGTTCCATTGTAGTTATTTTCTGAAAGCACCAAAAATTCCAGAAATGTCAAAAATGAACAATTTCCAGAGGTTGCCATAGCCACCCATATAGCCATTTCTTATATAAGCCATTTCGGTATTCTTATATACTGGATCCGGTTTGAGCTTCGGCGACAGACCAAAATCTGTAATTGTGCACAGTTTCGATCTGTGGTCACCACTGGAGCACCCTGAGCTGGCTGGTTTCAGGGCTAAGCCACCCCGCAGAGGTGGTGAAGAGGAGGGAGACTTCCAGCAGGGTCAAGGAGAGCCGCATCTCTCCTCCCCAGCTGGCCATTACTCCCTTTCCTGAAAGCAGTTGCAGCAGTGGTCAGAAATGGCCACCTCAAAGAAGAACTCGACCACAAAAGAATGTGCAGGAGGAAGATAAGAAGAGAAAGTTTTTGGCTGACCGAGTCAAACTGGAAAAACAACAATACAAGGTACCCTGGAATTTGAATTATAAAGAACAACATTGTTCCTAAAGAAGACTTTGAAGCTGCGAATGAGAGAGGGAAGGGAAAGGATTTGGTTTTTTTTTCTTTTCTTCTGTATATTGACAACTAAGAGATTTAAGCAAGAAATCGGCAAAAATCCACTTTGACATTAACAGGTATTTAAGCTGAAAATAAAATGTCAAAGGGATAGTAAAGATTTCTGTATTCTCAAAAGCTTTTAAAAGAAGGAAAAAAAACTAAAGGTGGGATATGGAAAAATGGAGGAGACCACCTGGAAGTGAAAGGAATTAACAGTGAAACTTTAACAAGATTCCTAAAAGATACATTTTAACTGAAACTTTGTAACAAGATAAGAGAACCCCAGGAAGAGAAAGTGGAAAAAAGAAGCAAGAAGAAACAGCTTTGGATTATTTGGATTACTTGGTGATTTTTGGATTTTTGGCTATTGGATCTAAAGGACTAAAATTAATTGGGTGGTTGTTTAAAAGTTTTTTAAATGGTATCACTCTTGGAAGAATCGAGAATGGAACTTAAAAAACAGAAAGAAGATGCACAAGAAGGAAGACTTTCCTTTGGCTTCATATTTCAATTTTTAGAAATGGAGATCAGGAACTATGAGAAACAACAAGAAATGCCTGTAGAACAAGAAGGGTGGGACAAAAAAGAAGCCGTCTTCAATAACCAAGTATTTCTATGTGGGGAAAAGAAAGGAAAGTGGGGAAAGAGAGTGAATAATTTAAGATCATAAAAAGAAACCCCCAAAAAGAATAGTTTGAAAAGTAATTATAACATTAGGAAGAAACAGAAGAGAGGATTACAGAAGAGAGAATCAGAATTAGAGAGAGAAGGGGTCAAAAAGGGAGGGAGAAGAAGAGGGAGAAGAGGGAAAGGAAAATAAATTATAAAGGACAGAATCAGGACATAGAGAAACAGAGAATACGTACAAGACACAGAGATAATGGGTGAAAACTTAATTGAAAGGGGGATTCTGCAAGGGTACATAAGATAGTATTGTTACATTAGAAATAGAAATGAACTTTGACAATATGAAACAAGTGTGATTAACATGATAGATAAAATACTCATTGTAATGGAATGGAATGTTTAATAAATAAATGAAATAAAGAGAATGAGAAAATGAAATTAGGAAAGGAGCAGAACATTTTAATTATTATAAATGTGTTATAAAAAGTTAAGTGAAGAGGAATATGAAAGAAACATGAAAAAATTATGGAAATATTATAAGTGTTCCTAGAAGTATGATATCTTATTGAAAAGGAATGTTAAAGATGTCAAAGATTATAACTAACATTAATGATAGAGCTGAACTGGAATAGAATAAGGATTTTATTTATGATTGTTATATGTATATTTTCTCTTTAAGAACTTAGTGTATATTTTAAGAATGTACCAAGCAGAATTCAACTGGAAGTTATGTGTTATATTGAATGTTATAATTGTAAAAGCATAAATTGAAGTTTAAATAAGAGCTGAATGGATAAAAATTAAAAGATACAAAGGTGTCATATTCCAATTAGTAACTACAGGAGAAAATTTTGTTTAATTAGAAAAGAAAATATGAAATTGAAACAGGACAGACAAAAGTATAAATATGATGACTAGAAAGGTATTGAAACTTAGAAAAAGACATATATAATTGAATTTAGAAAGGAATGAGATAATTAAAAGTAAGATTAAGAAAACTAAGGGAAGGGAAAAATTATTGAGAAAATGTTAAAATACAGTAGTAATAAGATATGGAATAGAACACAAAGATGAATATGAAATTGAATTTGTGTCTGTATGAAGAAGTGATAACCCGGGACCATGCTATTCTTTTAGCCTGGTGCATTTAACCATTACTGTACCCACACTGTCTCTTGCATCCCCATAGCAGAATAGTATTAGAAAGAAAATGCTAATCATGGTAATGGCCAAAGCTCAATTTTTGTATCTCCAAAGCTACAATTGAGAAAATTCATAAGGGAAACATAGTATCGAAGTGGTGGCTGAGGGAATGGCCTTGGAGACAGGAGGAAGCACCACTACAAGGACAATAGTTAGATAAAAGAAACCTGAAACCAGAAAAGAACTGTAACCTGAAAAAGCATCTCAGATAAAATCTTTCTAAGTTCTTACAAAGATAAGTGGGAGACTGCATTTAGACTTTCAAGATGTCATTAAGAGTTGAGGTGTAGTCAAAGGAGCCTTGACTTTACAAATCATATTTTTAGAAACTCCAGATGTCTACTATTTGGGTTACAGCAAATCATGAATAATCTTATATAATAAACAAAATTTGAGGAGCAGAGAAGAAGATAAATGGTGCCATGCATATTTGTTAATCAAGCTATTAAACAGTGAATTGGAACAATTGCCCCAAACTGGAGTCTGGGTTCTCCTGGACAAGAAGAATATTTTTCTGTTTAGGTTAGGTCTTACTTAAGGGGTAGTCAACTGCTGAAACATCAAACCATGTCTACTTGGATTAGTTTATAGTTCAATGTGACATGGGAACTCAGAAAATCAAGTTAACTTAGAAAACCATGGTTCAATTAAATAGGGGTATGCTTGTTATGCAAATATAATCATAGCCTTTCATGTGCATTTTTGTGTGTATGTTTTTGCTTACCCATCAGGCATGACTTGTATCTTTATCCTTTGGTCTTGACAGCTGCTTTGTTCTTGGCTCTAACATCTGGCATCTAGCTTGGTTTTGACTCCTAGTTGCTTCCTGGCTCAACTTTCTACTCTTAATTCCCAGCATCTGACTCACATTTGATGACTGCTTACAGCCAACTCTATTGAAATGGGAAAAATGGGAATTAAACACCAATTTCCAGTCTATATTCCAGAACATCACCACAACTTATAGTGGTGACATTTACTGTTTTTTGTGTAATGTAAGATAACAATAAGGGCTTAATTAGGCAAAACTTATTATGACATGATCACTTTTGATCACCCTACAAAAACAGAGGGAGAGGGAGGGAGCGGGGGGGGGGGGAATGCCTGCAGGAAATTACAATGAAAAGGAACTGCAAAGTAAGCTTCTTATTACTTAAAATCTCTTTTTATTTTTTACACACCTATAACATGAAAATATAAATACTGTATAAGTAATCCTCAACTTATGATAAAAACTGGACCCAGAATCTCAAGTCATTGACCAAAGAGATTAAGCAAGATGTAACATGATCGCTTGTGGTTGTTGTGATTGTTAAACAACTGCATGGGTCATCAAATGGATGACTGGAAGAAGGGCCTCTCAGGCATAGTGTTCATCTATATGTTTTAAGAAAAAGAACTACAACAGTTTATCTAATATGATTTGAGAGCCAATTTGGTTTATAGATAGTCACCTTTAGCAACTGACTCAGGCAAACAACCATATGCAGTTAAACAGTGATGGAAAAATATCTTTGTGACTAATATCTGCATCTACAATCTTCACAGAGTCTCTCTCAGTCATGTTTTCACCATTATATCCAGTAAGTATGTGTTGTCCAATGCCTGACTCTCCCCCATCGCAGAATGGAGAGCAGAGGTGGTATTCAGCAGGTTCTGACCAATTCTGGAGAACTGGAAGTGGAAATTTTGAGTAGTTCGGAGAACCAGTAGTAGAAATTTTAAGTAGTTTGGAATACCACCTCTGACTGGCCCTGCCTCCATCTATTCTGTGCCACCCGAGTCCCAACTGATTGGCCGGGTCTTCTTTTGTTGCCCTGCACAGGAGAACAGAAATGGAAAGCAGCTTAGGGGGTGGGAAGAGAATGGGATTTTGCAGTGTCCTTCCCCTGCCATGCCCACCAAGCCATACCCACCAAGCCATACCCACCAAGCCATGCCCACCAAGCCATGCCCACCAAGCCATGCCACACCCACCAAGCCACACCCACAGAACCAGTAGTAAATTTTTTTGAATCCCATCATTGATGGAGAGATTGTCTAAACAAGCTAACTGTCAACTTCCCAGTGTAGAGACTCTAGACCAGGGGTGTCAAACTCATGTCATCACGGCCAAGTCATGTGACTTATCAGGACTTCCCCCCCCTTCGTTAAACTAGGCATGGGTGTGGCCAGTGTGTGACGCATCTGGCCCATGGGCTGGGAGTTTGACAACCCTGCTCTAGACTGATGGTGAATTTGACCCACCCCACCTCCGGGATCATCCTGGCCGTCTGCTACAGTTATTCTACAATGTCATGAAAAAGGGGATGTGTTTTACTTAAGACAGGTGAAACATTAGCATATAATAATATACTGGTAAATTTAATAATGTTTTACTAATGATGGTTGATTACATATGGTTTAAAATGGATATTTTCATAATCAATAAAATAATTTTTAAAAAAACTATAAAGTACAACAGCAAATAAAAATAATAACATCCACACTTTTACCGTTGAGTACAAGTGTTAATTATAGCACTGTTACTTACTAACTAATTACCCTGGAATAATTCTGCTGGTAGGAATGCAAAATCTAATTATCTTTTTGAAAGCATTATTCATCCATCAATAGTGTAGCAATTGAAAGGCACAAGGAGAAAAAGTTTCTCAAAAAAGGTCCATAGAATGAACAATTTTGTCAATTCTGTATTATGTTCTCAGACAGCAAAGGAAAGGTAATTTTTTTTACAAAAATTTCTCTGAGAATCTGTTAAAATGTGAACAGAGAAAGAAAAGGAGAAGGGAGAGAATCACAGAAATATATCCATATAATCTAAATCTAAGGTTCTGATTGATGTCCTCCAATCAAAATCCTAACCAGCAAAACAAACTTGCTGCTGCCTGGAAATTCATTTTGGAAATGGGTACATTAATTGGATAAAATATAACCTGTAACTTGCAAATAAATTTCATTTTTATGAACAGGAACCAAGGTAGATCAGTATTTAATATAATAATTTAATTTTAAATTAAAATGCACAGGCCTGGACTATAAAGATCCTATGCTGAATAATCACTATATTTTCATTTTAAAGGTTTGTAACTTTAATAGTTTTCCATCAGCGAAATTAGGGAGCATGGACTTTCTCTATTTTGTGCTAATAACTACTCAGCGAAGTAGATGAGGCTGAGAAAGAGATATTCTTCAGGTTAGGGCCAAATGATTTTGACCGCCAGAAATGGATTCGAACTAACTGATGATGGAGTTGACGATAATATTTACTGATTTGGCTTGTTTAAAATGCTTTATTAATATATCTGGATATGATATTTTTGAAAGCCCTTCAGAATAGGGTCATGATTATTGCAGTGTGCAAATTTGGATTCTTTGTCCCAAACCATAAAGGGAACCATATTGCATGGAAGCGACAATAGTAGTTAAATCTGAAGTGTTTGTCACTAGAAGCAGTCCTTTATATGTGGTATCTTTCTAGAATGGCTCTGTGGCTAGGGATTTGGTTGTCTTGGTCCACTTCCTTTCTCTGAGTCAGTATCAGTTGGAAGCAATAGATCCAACCCTCAGCCCCTGCTTTATGGACCCTTCAAGGGTCAGTACTATCTCCACACCTGTTTAACATCTAAATGATGGCACTGGGGAAGATCATCCATTATCATGGGGTGATATATCCATCAGTATACATAGCCAGGTATACATTTCCGCCCATGATGACTTAAGCAATACCACAACTGTCCTCTCTTGGTGCCGGGAAGCAGCTGAGCTCTGGATAGGGAACAATGGGCTGAAACTGAATCCTGGCAAGATGGAGTGGCTTTGGGCTCAGAGTTCTTTGGTTCTTGGAAAATTATTGATATCCCTGGGATTGAACTGTCCCAAACAGACCTCATGTGTAATCTGGGATTCTCCTGGATTTTGGACTTCTGCTCAAAAAGTAGATGGCAGTTGTGATCAGAAGGATCTTTGCACAATGTTGAATTGTGTTCCAGTTACAACCATTCCAGAGATGAACATGCTCTTCTCACAGTCACCCGGTCACCTCCCATTTGGATTACTGTGCTGCTCTAGAAGTATTTGGAAACTTCAGTTGGTTCAAAATGTAGCAACACGCACCGTTTTATGCAAGCCTAGATTTGTGAATGTGTCATCTCTTTTGTGGGAGCTGCATTAGTTCTTGATTTGCTTCCAGGTGCAATTCAATGTGCTGGTTATCAAATTTAAAGCTCTAAATTATTTGGGGCCAGGCTATTTGAAGCCCCAATTACATCTACCAAGCCCACCTACATGAGAAGGCAATGCATGTTGCAGGTCCCATCCATTAGGGAAGTACACCTTGTGGGACCAAAAAAAAGGGTCTTCTCAGTGATTAATCAATCCTTATGGAATATCATTCCCTGGAGATATAATTGGTCCATACTTCGTTACTTTTCTGGAAGGTCCTGAAAATGGGGTTCTGCCATGGGGTCTGGGTGCCTCAGGCCGATACAGAGATGAACAAGTGGCTAGTGTGATTGTAACTCTTGCCATCATGAGGGTGGAGTGAAATGGAGTATGGGTTTTATGCTGTGGATTTTTACTATTGTAAGGTGCCTGGGGTCACCACGTAAGAGTTAGGCAGCCATATAAATTTGTTTCATAAATAAAATATGCCTAGATCAAGAAATACATCTAATAATAAGAAAAAGATAAGTTGGGCTGAATTGGAAGAAGCAGTGGCCAAGGGAGGGAGCTTCCAATTGTAAATTAATTTTTTAAAATAAGAAAGAATTGAGAACTAGGTTATTTAATCTACGCTTTGAAAACTTTCTTTTTCTGTTCTTTCTCTTTCCTGCTGTTTTTTTTAACTGTTTGATCAATTAGCAATTCTAACTGAATGTAATTAATGGTTGTCTTCACACAATGTGCTAAGCTAAGCAATTATATTTTGTAAAGCATGCTTTGTGACTGCAAACCAGACAACATTGATTTATCCAGAGAACTGCGATTATATAAAGATTTATTTAGTATGATGTGCTAAGCCAGACATTCTTTAGCATCAGGATGCTTTTGAGTGTCAATTATGGTCAGAGATAAAAATATTGTTTTAAAACATAGAATAGTTTACTTATTCTTTAACTGTATCTGTTCCTTAGAATATCTTATGTATTTATCGGCCAGTTTCAGTATTTTTCTATGTTCAGTAGAAAGACAAAAAGAAAGAAAGTAAAGAAAACAATAGCTCATAGAAGACAATTCCCATCTTTTTGCCCAACAACTTTTGAACATCAGTTTAATCCACATGTAAGAAGTTGTCACAAAGCTCAAAAAGGTCTATTTCATGCAACATTTTAAGCCAATACTTTTTTTTTTTGCTTAGCGAGTTATAATTATCTAGTCATTGTTAACTGGAAACTGTAGTATACAGTTTAGCACACTGTGTTAATCAATTCAGTAATTATGGTTAAGCTAATCATAGCTTAGTGTGATATGTGAACCTATCTCATTCTGGTCACTTTTCCACGAAGTTGCTGGGGAAAAAAGATCTATCTGGGTGAATTTATTCTTTTAATGACATTTTTGGAAATCATTATAGCTCCTGATTTCCAATATGAGTTGAACTGTCACTCATATTTAAAAGTCACATCTCTTAAGTTTCCAACTTCAGAAGTTCAGCTGAACTTCAGTATTTCCAATGGGAGCCACTATGAAATAGTAATTATGTGCATAAACCTGCAACTTACCTTTCATCCTTTATAAGAGAAAAACTAGTCCAATTAACAAATTGTATATTTATTGTTCATGACTTGTATTATACATCTCACATATATACATGTGTAATATATGTACATAAAGTATTTAAAGCATGCATCTTAGAACAGATAAGAAATAATTGTAAAAGTGTGTATATAATATGATCGTTTGGGTCATTTGGAGAATGGAAAAATCTTTTCCAGTGGTATTCTTGCTCTTTATTATATTGAAGTTAAAATTTCTATGGGAAAGAAAATCTATGTTCACTTGCTGTAAATTGACCTACTGGCCTACACCCACAGTAGATCAGTGCCACAAGTAAGATTGTTTATATAGCTATTTTGAGGAGCTCAGGAACTAGTATATTAATACACTGTAACATACATGTGTATCATATGTCAAGATTGAGATGAATCTGCTTATTTTCCATATGATTATACAGTAACGTTCTTCAAGTCTGGCTTTATATGAAGATATTTGATCTAGTTTATATGTGACTTTATCCATATTTTAGAAGGAATCCAGTTTTTGACTGAAAACCAGTTGCAATTCAGCTTTGAATCATCCCCTGCAAATTCAGTATGCTTATTTTGATGGCTTGAAACTGAAATAATTCATTTATTAGGCTTTTCCTTTGCTTGAACTTAGATAGTCTTCTCACCCATATCCAAAATAACTGTAAAACAGTAGACTCAAGTCTCTGTGAGTGAGATGGGTGGCATCTAAAATTGACAAAAAATAAAGGAATAAATCTTGAGGTTTGCAGTATGGGAAAAAAATGAACATAAACACACACACACACCAAAAAGCCCTCTTCTCCACCAAAATATTTTGGGAAATGAAAAATGTGACAGCTCCCAGGTTTTTTCCTCTGTCAACTAAAATGAAATCACAACACAGTTCAAGTTATCCCAGATGGTGTTCTGTTGATGTACAATAATGAGTCTCAGAGTGGCTGAAGAGATGGTTATATCGTTTGTGTCATGGGAATAGGAGCAGTGTTATGGTTGAAAGTACCTGTGAACAGAGAGGATGTTTTCACACGCTGTTGTTATACTGCGATTTTTTAAAAATCAGCTTATTGCATTGTGTGAATCCAGCCAAATGTGATTTCTTCAAATACAGCAGAATGTGCTGTAAAAGCCTATTATATGAACACTATAGACTGTGTAGCAATAACTCTACAATGTTGACCATTACTAAATCTAAAACTTTGATCAAAAGAGCTAACTAGGAATTACCGTGTTTCTCACAAAACAAGGCCGGGCCTTTTTTTTTTTTTTTTGAGGCCCGAAAAAGTGGCTAGAATGTCTTTTCGGCGGTGAATTTACACTCTCCAACAACAGCATCTGACTTGCTCCTGTTTTCCCCCCGTCCCCATAACAACAGGAAAAAAAAGATTTTGAGGTACCTGGGAGCGCCGCATGCTGCATTTTGGTTTAATCCCGAGTGGCTGGGTGGGCGTGAGAAAAGCCGAGCGAGCGTCTCTGCTGCTGCTACCCTTGGTGCTCCAGCCTCGGGCTCTGCAAGTTTGCAAAAGTTCCAGTGCGCAGCCCGTTCCTGGATTACAAGTGCCCAGGCCGAGCTGCAGCTGTCCCTCTCTCGCCAGCGCTATCTCCAATAACAGCGGCGGCGGCAGCAGCAGGAACCATGGAAGCATTTCAGCCACTTCTCGGGTGGGGGAGCTGCCTCTGTAACTTCCACGGTTCCCGCCACTGCTGCTGCTGTTATTGGAGATGACACTGGAGAGAGAGGGACAGCTGCAGCTTGGCCTGGGTGCTTGGAATGCAGGAACGGACTGCGCACAGGGACTTTTGCAAACTTGCAGAGCCCAAGGCTGGAGCACCAAGGGTAGCAGCAGTAGAGACACTTGCTTGACTCTTCTCACGCCCACCCAGCCGCTCAGGATTAAACCAAAACGCAGCGCGCAGTGCTCCCAGGTACCACAAAATCTTTTTTTTTCCTGTTGTTACGGGGACGGGGGAAAAGCGGGAGCGACTCAGACACTGTTGTTGGAGATGGCACTGGTGAGAGAGATACCAACACCGGTGGAAACCATGGAAGCTACAGAGGCCTGAGAAGAGGCTGAAACACTGCCGGACATCCATGCCGACGCCACCTGCCTGCTGACCTGGGTAAGGGAGGGGTAAGGGAGCCCTCTGTGCACCACCATGATTGACTGTTAGGAGCCGCTGATGGTGATGCGTAGCTGCCTGCGGGGCACTCCTGATGGCAAGCTCCCCCCACCTCCCCCCCCCCCCAATTTCGCATGTTTTAAACTAGGCCTAAATTTGAGGGGAGGGGCTTAATTTCATTTTATGCCTAGAAAACATGCTGGGTCTTCCTATGGGGGGGCCGTATTGTTGGAGAAACATGGTAGTTGCAGTAATGTCAATAGTATTTATTTTAATGTAGTCTTCCTGGGATCTACTTATAAAGCCCCCAATATGTTGTTGCATCACATTTTCTAAGAATTGTTCTATGGTTTGTGTGGATGTTCAAAGCATTAAGGATTGAAATAATTAGAAATAACAGCAAATGAGTGATCACTCTACTGGGCAAAATATAAAATACTTCTGCACACATTGTTAGATTCATAATAAAGTAAAATCCATATTTCAGGAATTTTGTATGGGATAATTTTTTTCAGAATGGAAGCAGCTTCTCTGTTACTATTACTTTTAAGATCAACTTGCATTCTAGTGCAAGCAAAAATCTACACACTTGTTGTAAGCAGAGAGACAGAACTCAAGAAAAATGAAAACTTTATAGATTGGCAGTGTAGAAGAACACAATGAGACACGATTCATTTCTCAGACTGAGAAATAGAGCTGATATGGGAATCTTCTTTTATTTTGTCCCTTTGCGTTCATCTGGCTCCTCAGTGTTATGAATATGGGCTCTGTTGAGTTTCAGATGGTACTACCTGCAGTTCTTTATAATTCAGTGGTTGCTATTGACAAGCCACTGCTCTTATGTTCTGACACTGATTTCTGTTAAAAGCAATTTAATGGCAAGATTGTTTTCATTATATCAGTATTTGTATTATCACTGCATCTCTCAGGCATGATCAAATATACCTTTTCTCAGAGTTCATAAAATTCTAAAGTCCAGTATGGAGGTCAGATTGTCTCCATGGTTATAATAAACTGAAAGATAACGCAATAATTTCTCCCAAGAAATCACCTTTGGGTCTGTAACCAGTTATTTTCTATGGATGAGGATTCGGTCCAAGATGGCAGATTCCCTTGTTCTTTCTTCCACTTCTAACAATGAAGCTATCAACAAGACAGGACATGACAAGTTGAATGTCAGATTCTTGGTAGAGTTAAATTCCCAGCAGCTGTGAAGATAATTGTAATCCATTATCCCTTTGTGTGCCTCTTTGAAACATTAATATATACATATGCATATACAAACAGATTCCTTGTAGATACTTTTTGCTGGCAATCTCCAAGTTAAGAGGAATCTCCACCAAAGTACAGGTAACTTTTTTGGCAGATGTTTTGCCTTAGGTTCCAATAAGACTTCCTCAGTGTGATGGCTCAGAGGTGGAGATTGATTTGGCATGTTTATAATCTATATGGAATTTAAATTTCCTAGGGTAAGTTCTTGACCAGGGGTGTGAAACTCATGTCGTCACGGCAGCGTCTCGTGACGTATGGGGACTTTTTCCCCCTTTGCAAAACCAGGCGTGGGCGTGGCCAGCATGTGATGCATCCAAGCTGTGGGCCGGGAGTTTGACAGCCCTGTTCTTGATTGAATGTGTTATGTCTTTGGAACTGGTTGGAGTCCCCAACCAGGTCCGCTGTTTGAGCGGAAGCACCAGCCGCTCCCATTGGCTGGAACCGTTTGACAGCCGGCTATAAAAGGCGGCTGTCGAGCAGTGCCAGCCCCGTTGCCGCCAGCTAGTCTGCCTAGTGAGAAGGCAGACACGGCAACCCTTTATTCATTGTAATAAAGCCTTTTACATTGCACTCTGGTTCAGCCTCATTCCTCCGCCACTCTATAACACTGGCGACGAGGGCAGGATGTGATCAGAGGCTACCAGTAGTGCGATTCCGAAGAGCTGAAGCCACCGATGCTCACAAAGAGTGCGTAATTCAAAAAGCCTCCGGGTTTTGAGCTGTAGTCACTAGAGCGAAATCACGGGCGCTGAAGCCGCAGCCGCCGACGCTCACAAAGGGCGTGAAATTCATAAGCCTTCGTAGCCGGAGAGACAGACACCACCGGATAAGCGCAGCCGCAAGCGCTCTTCTAAGAGCGTGAACTTTGAATCCAGACTGAAGGGACGAGCCCTGCTGTTTCCAAAATGAATGCCAATCCGACATTCCCGCCATTCAAGCCAGCCGAGGAAACGTGGGACTCATATAAAAATCGTTTCAGCTACTTCCTCGATGCCATCGGTTTAGCGGATGCTGCTGAGCACAGGAAAAAATCCTACTTCCTCAGCTACTGTGGGGCTGCGGTTTTTGACACCGCTACAGCACTAGTCGCCCCTCGCGCTATCAGGAGCGTCCCGTGGGATGAACTCCAAGAGATCCTCTCCAACCACTACTCACCTAAGCCATCCCAGATAGCCAGGAGATATGCTTTCCGAACCAGAAAACAGGCTGAGGGAGAGTCAATTAACGAGTATGTGGCAGCTCTGAGGACAGCTGCCTTACAGTGTGGTTTCAGAGACTACCTAGAAGACATGTTACTAGACCAGATCGTCTGTGGGGTTAGAGACCTTAGGCTTCAAAGACGTTTGCTAGCAAAAAGGACTTAAACCTAGCCTTAGCCGTGGAGGAAGCCCAAGCTGCTGAGCTCTCTGCCCAATCAGCAGCTGAAATTCAAGGAACTCCTGTAAAACCCAGCAGTTCCACCATCCATTCAGAGGAAGTCTCCATTGAAGAAGACCCCATAGACTCAACAGACGTTAACCGCCTTAAGCAACAAAAGCCTTCACAGGTAGGAGCAGGGCAGAGAAACAACTTCGCCCCCAAGCAACCTCCCATTTGCCTAACTTGCGGGGCTCCCACTCTAGGGCATCCTGCAGGTTTAAGAACGCCATCTGCCTGAATTGTCAAAGAAAGGCCACCTCGCTAGAATCTGCCAAGCAGGGCGAACTTTTCCTCAAAGACCTCCACCACCTACTACTTTCCAAAGGCAAGTGGAGGACTGCTATACCTGCTACCACGCTAACCAAACTTCCCAGACTCCTAATAAAATCACTATTTCTTTTTCTTTAGAAGGTAAGCCCTGCAGGATGGAAGTAGACACGGGATCTGCACTTTCAATCATCTCCTGGGAAACCCTAAAGAAGATCCATCCCAGATTTGCGAGGAAGAAGCTGCAGAGATGCCACCTGACACTGCGGGACTACCAGGGCAAGAACATCCCTGTCCTCGGGAAAGGCAAGTTTTTAGTTCAATTCCAAGCCTTTAAAGGCCATTTGCCTTTGGTGGTTGTTAATGGTGCCCTCCCCAGTCTGTTGGGGCTAGATTGGTTCCCCTTCCTCGGCCTTAGTGTAACTGGGATCCATGCTGTCTCAACTTCTGACGTAGACGCCCTATTCTCAGATTACTCTGATGTTTTTAGCAGCGAGCTGGGTTGTTATTCTGGCACCCCCATCTCCTTCTCTGTGGACCCCCAGGCAATCCCTCTTCGCCTTAAGCCACGCAGGGTGCCTTTCGCCATCCATCCAAAGTTAGATTTAGAATTAGATAAGTTACTAAAGCAAGGGGAGTTAGAACCAACTGACTTTGCCAAGTGGGAGACCCCCATAGTCACCCCACTCAAGAAAGATGGCAGTTTAAGAATCTGCGCAGACTATAAGACCACCCTCAATCGTTATCTACAGGTCAGCGCCTACCCTGTCCCTGTTATTCAACACCTGTTACATACCTTCGAACCCGGCACCATCTTTGCCAAATTAGATATGTCCCAGGCATACCAACAGTTCCCTGTGGATGATCAGACAGCTGAGTTACAAACCATAGTCACACATAGAGTGGCATTCAAGTGCAAACACCTCCAATTCGGCGTAAGTGTAGCCCCGGGTATATTCCAATCCCTCATGGAAAGGATCCTCCAAGGTCTCCCAGAGGTTGTCCCTTACTTCGATGACATTTTAGTCTCAGCAATTGACAGACCCCAGCTCATACAGAGAGTCAGAGCAGTCCTAGAGAAGTTTAGGCAGCATGGCCTCAAACTTAAAAGGGAGAAGTGCGCCATCGCCACTAGACAAGTGGACTTTCTGGGATATAGGATAGATGCCTCTGGCATTCACACAATCGAATCCAAAGTAAAGGCTATCCATGAGGCGCCTACACCAACTAACAAGACGGAACTCCAAGCCTTTCTGGGGCTACTAAACTTTTACGCCTCATTTCTCCCGCACAAAGCGTCTATTGCTGAACCCTTACACAGACTGTTAGACAAAGATTCCCCCTGGCATTGGGGACCCAAGGAAGCCCATGCCTTCAAGGCAGTCAAATCCTTACTCACATCTGATGCAGTTTTAATCCAATTTGATCAAAGACTTCCCCTGGTCCTAGCTGCTGATGCATCCCCCTTTGGGATTGGGGCTGTTCTGAGCCACAGGCTTCCCAACGGTTCTGAGGCACCAATCGCTTTCTTCTCTAGGACCTTCTCTACTGCAGAAAGGAACTACAGCCAAATTGATAAGGAGGCCTTGGCTGCAGTAGCTGCAGTAAAAAAGTTTCATGAATTTTTGTTTGGACACCATTTTGAACTTATAACTGACCACAAACCACTCCTGGGGCTGTTATCAGGGGATAAGCAAACCCCACAGGTACTATCACCTAGAATGACCAGGTGGACTTTGTTCCTGGCCGCTTATTCATTCAAGTTGGTGCATCGCCCTGGAAAAAACTTGAGTCACGCCGATGCCCTTAGTCACTGCCCCCTACCAGTCCCAGTCGAAGACCCAGCATCTGTTCATGCCATTTTTGAAGTTAACGAACTTAAATTGCCAGTTACAGCCGAGGACATTGCTGCGCACTCAAAAAAAGACAGAATAATTACCCAAGTTATGGACTGGGTAGGAAGGGGGTGGCCGGAAACGCAATACACCGCTGACTTTGCTCCTTTCAAAACCCGTCAGCAGGAATTGTCGAAATTACAAGGATGTCTGTTGTGGGGGACAAGGGTAGTCATTCCAGCCACTCTTCGTGTACCCATCCTGAAGGTACTTCACGAGGGCCACCCGGGCATCGTAAGGATGAAGGCTCTGGCCCGCAGCTACGTTTGGTGGCCCGGCATGGATGCCCAAATCTCCAACTGGGCAAGCTCATGCCAACCTTGCCAAGAAACCAGGGCTGCCCCACCAGCAGCCACACCTACCAAGTGGGAGAGTGCTAGTGGTCCTTGGTCTCGCCTGCACATCGACCTGGCTGGACCAGTACATGGCAGGACCTTCTTGGTTGTAGTAGACTCTTATTCCAAATGGATAGACTTGGCCCTACTACCCTCGACAACCACTCAAGCAATTGTTAAGGCTCTGACCCGCTTCTTCGTTACCCATGGGCTCCCTGACACACTGGTGTCTGACAATGGCCCCCAGTTCACGTCATGTGAGTTTAGCATGTACGTTGCCAACTTGGGCATCAGACACATCCTTACAGCCCCCTTTCACCCCGCTAGCAATGGGATGGCTGAGAGGGCAGTCAGGTCAGCAAAAGAGGACTTGCCAGGTTTGGCCAGGAAAACTGGCATTCCAAACTGTCACGTTACCTCCTGAGCCAACATACGATGCCATGCACCGCTACAAATAAATCCCCTGCCGAACTCTTGATGGGGAGACGCCTGAGGACCACCCTGGACAGGTTGCACCCCCACTACTGCCCAGACACCCCTTTGGGATCTGACAGTTTGGTCAGGGACTTTGCCTTGCATGACCTGGTGTATGCCAGGAATTATGCAGGGGATCCTCTATGGGTACCAGGTCAAGTTGTGTCAGTCACAGGTCCTAGATCCTACAGGGTCCTCCTGGAAGATGGACGCCTGTGGCGTAGACACATGGACCAGCTCCGAAGGCGATGGAGAAGCACAACTGATACCAACCCAACCCAACCTCCTAGCACCGAGGACTCCCTGCCGTTACCAGCCTACCCAGTCGGGAGCTCCCTGCAGGATCCGAGCTACCCCATCGACCAGGAGGCTTTGCTGGAGGGTCCGAGCTGTCAACAAGGGACACCGAGCCAACAGCCAAGCGAACCAGCCTGCCAGCTGGACCAAGCGACTCACCAAAGTCAACCCGAAAATGTGGACTAACCTAATTCACAGAGCACCACACCTGACCGAACCCACTTCCCGACAACCTCTGAGACGATCCCTGGGGGTAAGGACTTGACGCCAGCCAGCAGCTTGCCCGGGTTGCGACGTTCCGGCCGCCAGCGCAGACAACCAACTTACCTGAAGGACTACGCATGCTCCCAGCTGGGGGAAAGGAGTGTTATGTCTTTGGAACTGGTTGGAGTCCCCAACCAGGTCCGCTGTTTGAGCGGGAGCACCAGCCGCTCCCATTGGCTGGCACCGTTTGACAGCTGGCTATAAAAGGCGGCTGTCGAGCAGTGCCAGCCCCATTGCCGCCAGCTAACCTGCCTAGTTAGGAGGCAGACGCGGCAACCCTTTATTCATTGCAATAAAGCCTTTTACATTGCACTCTGGTTCAGCCTCGCTCCTCCGCCGCTCTATAACAGAATGAGTCCAGGGGAATCTGGGGGATGGCCGTGCAGTAAGGCGCAAGCATGAATGCAGGAAGTCCAGGGGATGGACAGTGTGGCATGGTGTTGAGGTAATTCCCCGTTAGGAGAATGAGTGCATACAGGGAGACGTATTTGAGAGAAGTGTTTGAATAATACACACACAGCACACAGATATACTGTACAGTAAATGTAGGTTTTTACTTCCAGGAAGGTTTAAGCAAAGTCCAAAATAAGCAATCCAAAGTCATTCACAAGTAAATCAGTCAGTTTTTCAATCCAGGGATAATCCAAATATCAAAGTCCCGTGTCAAAAACAGTTCAGTATCAGACTTACATTAAATCCAGTAATATCAGTCAATTAGAAGAAATGGAGCAATGGCAGTACTTTCCAACAGAAGGAAACAGAGATGGAGACACACTCTCTTCTGAGATTAAGGCTAAACAAACCCAGGTTTCTGGCTCCATCTTATGGCTGTTTGAGAAACCACACCCATTTGCATTCTCTTGCATTCCCTTAAAGACATAGTACTAAAATGTTTATCCTGGTTTATATATTTCTATCCCAAATACCTGTTAGGTGACTTATATTCCTAACACATGGTCCAAGTGCAAGAAGGCCAGGGAAACTTATCAGAGTGACCTGCAGCTGTCCTTACCAGCTTCCTCATTGACTTTGCTTGTGGGAAGCCAGCAGGGAAGATCATAAAGGGTGATCACATTATAAGTGCAAGCCAGTTGCCAAGCACCTGTGAACATATGACTAAGGGAGCACTGCTACAGCTTCAAGGACTGGTTGTAAGTACCACACATTCAGCATCATCGCAACTTTGAACAGTCATTAAGTGAGTGATGAGTAAATGAGGACTATCTGCAGTTAACTCCTGTAATCCCAAGAAGAATTAGAATTGCATACTAGACTTCAGAAGAGCAGATTTTGAGGAATTCCAAGGGAATGAAGAGAGTCCATGAAAAGTGTAAAACCCAGTGAAAGATATCAAACTGCATTGCACCAAATTCCAGAAAAAAGGGAAAAAATTGAAGAACTTTAAAAACACAGTATGAATACCTGCAGAACTTTACTGTTATAAAGAAAAGAGGATTATGCATAAGAAATAGAAAGTTGTATATAATTAAATAATACAAAGTGATCTTCAAAAACTCGGAATTGTGTCAGAAAAGCTAAAGCTCAAAATGACTCAAGGCTTGTAAAACACTCAAAAACAGCAAAAAATCCCTCTTTGTTTGAAAAAAAGGAAAACCAACAGGTTTTCCTATGTTGTGAGAAAACAAATCAGTAATTAATTATTGGGAAGAGGCAGGATTTCTTATCTCCTATTTGCATGTCTTTTTTCAAAACAGAAACGGTCATCATTATGTCAGTGTAACTAAGGATAGGCAAGAAGAATATCCATAATTAGCTGGGTTCCATCCTAAGAAATTGAAAAAAA
The DNA here is from genome assembly GCF_049901715.1 of Pseudonaja textilis. Lineage (NCBI taxonomy): Eukaryota > Metazoa > Chordata > Lepidosauria > Squamata > Elapidae > Pseudonaja > Pseudonaja textilis. The sequence continues at coordinate 117,651,089 of NC_141990.1, forward strand.
CTAGTGAAAATTTATTCAAGAACAAATGTGCATAAGTTTTGGGAATTCTTGCAAGTCCCAGAAAATTGGAGGAGTATATTTGTTATCCCCTCTTCAAAAAGGGGAAGGATAGGAAATTATAGACATATATCTTAAAATCTAAATTGGACAAGATTTTGAAATAGATTCTCAAACAGCAAGTCTGTGATCACACTGCAATTAACAGGTGTCAGTATGAGTTTGTTGGAAATAAATCACGCCAAACTAATTTTACCTTATTCTTCGAGTCACTTATCATTCTTTGATCGAGTTTAGTGGATCAAAGGAATGCTCTAAACATAGTGTGACTGTATCTCATGAAGCCTTCAACAAAAAAAGTCATAACATTCTTCTTAACATGGGCTTGATGATACAACTGTGAACAGGGCAATTGCACCCAAAGAGTGTTCATTCCCTTCAACTCACTTGGAGCCTTGGAGGAAACCATTGAGTGGCATGCTACGTTGGTCTTCCCTAAGCCAAATGGTATTCAGTATTTTCATCAGTGACTTAGATAAGGGAGTTAAGGGAATACTTGTAGCTTGCAGATGACATAAAACTGGGAGAAATGGCTATTATTTTAGATGGAAAAAAAAAGATTCAAATAAGTTTGAACAGTGGACTGAAATTAATACGATGGAGTTTAACAAGGAAGTATGTTAAGTTCTAGCTGGGTAAGAGAAATTTAAGGAACAACTGCAGGACAGAGGAAACCTGGCTTGGCAGTAGAATATATCAGAAATGTATGTGTATCCTTGTCAGTCACAAATTAAACATGAGCCAGCAATGGAATGCAGCTGCTGGAAAAAAAATGCTACTTTGGGATGCATTAGTAGGAAGACAGAATCCAGATCCCAGTATTTTCTTTGTCAAGATTAGAAAAAAGAGATAAATGTATGATTCTTGGTTACAGAAATCTGCACAGCAGAAAAAAATTAAGCACAGAGGTTAGATATAGTATTAAAGTTTTAATTTTTTAATGAATCAATACGTAATTTATTTTAATTGGGATAACCTTTTAAATTAAATTAATAAGCAGCAAAACATTTAATCACAAAAATGTTTCTGAATATGTTCTTAGAAGCATAGAAGTCTATAAATATGCTTGTCATAAACAAAGAGTAAAGCTATTACATTAGCTGATAACATGTTTGTTATTAGAGTCTGAATTCCCCAAAGAATAGAAAGAACATAGGAAGAAATAATTACAAATATTTGTGGATAATTATGTCTTTTGTGTTTATAGTTTTATTAACCCAGTTTCATTTATTAACATTTAAAAATGAAAATATACATTATTTTTATTGATTGGAAAAATAGGATCTGTTGGGAAGTTTTGAGGAAGCTGTGTAAATGTTTCAGTTGTTTGTGGTATGTGGTAATGTTTGGTTTCAGAAAATGCATAATTAATTAGAATAAATGACATCAAGGGGACTATTTTCTCCTGGCCATTTAATCATTATAAAATAATGATGAGCAATGCAAAGTTGCCACAATGGTTGTGCATAAAAATAACTACTATATTTTTTTATTTTTAATAGAAAGTGTACACTGAAATATATGTATTATCCAGAATATCAATTTGCTTTTAAAGGAAGGTTTACTACTGAAACCCACATTTCTATTTTTTTAAAAGAAACTCATTCCTTTCCATTGCAGATATTACCTACTAATTTTATCTTATAACATATCATTCAATATCAACTCCAAATATATATTTCTTAATGTAGGCAAAACACATTTGGGGGAAAATATGGACATTCAAACCACGTGCCTTTTTCCAATGAAAGCAGAATAAGTGTACAACCCATTATACAAGTGTATAATCCTGTATCTCTTCACTATACATATAGAATACATCCCTGCCAAGTGAACCACCATGATTACAATTTGACTTCCAGCAATTCAACCAGCAATTGAAGGTGCTGATAAAGCTCTACAGAGCAGAGGGTCAGGGTTACCAATCTTCCATAATACCTTCATTCTCACAGGACTAGCATGCTTCATGGCCTAGCAATTAAGCAATGTCATCTTCTGAAAGGCAGAAAGTGAACTGTCTCCATTTCTGCATTTGCCCTTTGGAAATAAATGCCCCTGGAGACACCCACAATCCCCAGTCTGCTCACTTTTAAGTATTCCATAAAGATCAGACTTCTCCCCTTATTTTGGGTTAAAATTAATGGGTGGGCCCCCGCAAGTTGAAGAATATAGATAGTTGATTTTGCTCCTTTGAATGGTCACTGCTTTATGAATGTTTGTTGTAGGTACTTGCTTTTGAATTTGGGGTATTGACAGATTGAGAATGTAGAGATTTGAAGAGCTATCAAGTATGCTGAAAGAGGGGAACACTAATTAAGACAAGTGGAGCAAGTTCAGTGGTTACTGAAAGCTTATTTTTAATAAATAAATAATCATTCATTGCACAAGGACAGAGATTTATTGAAAGAAAGCTAGAAGCCAGCCTTGAATTCTGAAGAGGAGAGTTCTAATGCTGATTTTTTTTTCTTACAGTTTTTTTCTTTTTTTCCTGTTACAGTTTTTTATTTTCTATTTCATCTCTAGCTTTCCCATGTCATGGATTATACCCATTTACCTGAGAATATAATGTTGTGGCACGGTGGTTAGAACACAGAATTACAGACTACTTCTGCTGACTGCCAGCTGAAATTTGACAGTTCAGGTCTCATTGGCTCAAGGTTGACTCAGCCTTCCATCCTTCCAAGGTTGGTAAAATGAGGACCCAGATTGTTGGGACAATATGCTGACTCTATAAACTGTTTAGAGAGGGCTGTAAAGCACTGTGAAGTGATATATAAGTTTAAATATTATTGCTATTGCTATCTTATTTCCAAATAATATTGCAGTCCAAGTGAGGAAAATAAGAACAAGTTCTCGTTTTACTATTATTTGGATTGTTACAGGCAGGGGTTGACTTCACAAATTTTAGCAAAGGGTTCTCTGCCCAGTTGCTGGGTGGGCATGGCCATGGTGGGTGTGGCCTAATTGCCCTCTTGCACCACGGCGGGCAAAAATGCTCCCCCTGGACTCTGGAGGCTTTCCTCAAGCCTCCAGGAGGGCAAAGACAGCCTCCCCACCCCAGACTTTGGAGGCTGTCTGGAAACGGCCCGTTTCCGGCCTTTCTGAACTTTCTGAGGCCTGATTTTTGCCCTCCCTGAGCCTCCGCACATGCCCTGCACTTACCTGCATCCAAAACCAGCTGTGTGGGGTCTCGTGGGAGGGGCTGAGTGGGGCCACCCAGGAGTGGAATTTGCGGGTTCTCCGAACTGCACAGGATCTTAGCTAGAGGTTCTCCCAAACTCCTGCGAATCCAGAGCAGCCCACCTCTGGTTTCAGACAATTTCTATGATATCTGAACAATATTATAAGAAGATATTGGAAAATTCTAAATTCTAGGATATAAATATAAATTCCAGGCTTGTCTTGACTGATAGTGAAAACTCTATCTACTAGATACCTGGTAAGACAGTCCTCCTGTGCAATCTGTTTTCAATCCCTTTATTACATTTATTCACCTATCAGATGTTGTCCTTGCTTATCTGTTACAACTCCATGTTTTCTTCTGAATACAGAAAGTTGCATTCAATTCCTACCTGTAATTAAATAGACTAAGAAACATGATTTGAACTTTAGACCACCTCCTAATGCATATCCACCAGCTTTAAACAATCTGCAAGGTTCAAAAAGGGAACTCTAGAAATATGCAATGCAAGGAGGAAGGAAATCTACTTCAGGAAAACTGCTAATTTGAAAAGGAGAGTCTTATGACCAGTCCTCCAAGTTGCAGCCATGATTGTGACCTGGATACTTGGCAACTGGTGTGCACTTACAATGGTTGCAGCATTCTGAAGTGACATGATTGCTATTTGCAAACTTCACAGTTGGCTTCTAACAAGTGAAGTCAATAGGGAAGCCAACCAGAAGTCGCAAGTTGCAGTCACATGATATTACACTTAATGACCATAACGAAAAGTGACAAATTGCCATTGTAAGTGAGGCACTGTCAAGTGGGTTTTCACTTTATGACCATGTTGCTTAGCTTTCGCAATTGTGGTTGATAAGTGAAGATTACCTATATAGTTAGGCAGCATTTATGGTAGAAAAACAAGCTGCTTTCCCTACATGCACTCTAACAAACATGCCCTGGCAATAACTATCTTCTGTTGATAGATATTGTCCCTTGATATCACATTCATTTCATCTTTTTCAGAGACAACTGCATGACTTAAGAAAAATCAAATTCTATTAAAGATTTCCTCAAATAAAGGAAAAATACCAACCCCTTGTTCCAACATGTGTTTCCAACTTCCCAGTTTAGTCTATAGGACTGGACTTTCTCTTTGATCTCCTATCCCAGTATTAAACAGGTTCAAACTTCATAGATTTTTCATGATCCATTAAGTTCACTAGGTGCTAGGACCAAATATCTCTGGACCTCTTGTGGTGTCTTTAAGCCATAGACAATTATTTTTTCCTGCTTAGACAGAGATACAGATATGCTAGTACTGAATTTGAAATGTATCTGAAATTGTTTTTGTAGTTATTTGGAATAAATAGGTTCACTTCCACAGGAATTTCCCATTGGCGTTTTTAAAAAAGTATTTTTCAGAACCAGCCCTGCCATTAAGCAAAGTATTCCCATTACTCGAGCAGTTGTTTTTGAATTTCGTGAAAGAGTAGGAAACTCTTGCATATTTCTTATTATTGTATTGGTTTTGCTCTTGCAGAAGAAGTGCACATTTCTGGATTATATGCCTCTGGTGACAAAATAATTGGATACAGCTTGCAAACTATATACATTGATATCGGGTGAAGGAAACATGTCTCGTCCTTCATCCTTTGACTTCCTCTTGGCCTGACAGCTTCTCCCCCTGTTGAATGGTGAAGTGGAGAGGAAGGAAGAAGAGGGGGCCTCACAGTTTACCATTTTTCTCTATTATTTTAACTAAAGGAAAAGTGGCATGATGCAATTCTTCTTTCTTTTGGTTAAGCAAGCAGGAAAAATTGGTAGAACTTTTATCAGAATCAAATAAAGAGAAGTGCTTGTATGTGAATTTGTTAAAAAACCTCTGGTGAATATGTAAAGTGAATGGCTCTGGGAGGGTAGCATGATCCATGGTAGGAATGGAGGGGAAGTTCCTGCCACAGTGCATGGTAGTTGATTGGAACGGGAGAGTTTGCCTGCAGTAAACGGAAACGAAAGAGGAAAACTAGACAGCTCCACTTGAGCCAGTACAAGTCAGAAAAGATTATTTTTGATGCATAGCAGGAAAAGACAACATGATCTACTAGAAAGGAGAATGCAAATGAGTAAGGTATTATTAGAATGTGGAATCTTCAAAACAAGCTTTTCAAAAAGGATAATAAATAACTATTGAAGATAAATGCTGTGATAATAAATAACTGTTGAAGGTAAATGCTGTGGCTCTCATCTAAAAAAAAACCATCCCAACTTAGCCCTTCAGGTTTCATCATTGGTCACAAGATGCCAAGGAAATAGTATCTTCTTCCCATAACTCAGATACTTTGCTGGAAAAGATAGCACTAATCAGTTCCGAAAGAGAAGACATAATTTAGCTCCACTTGAAAAGGATCCTGCACTCAAAATAAATAAATAAATAAACAAAAGGACAAAAGTAGATAAAATTATTTTCAAAATTTCCATGGTAGATATGTGTTATATTGATTGTTTTATATTTATGGAGTCTACATTAAACCATTGTATTGGGAGAGACCATCCTGCAGCCTTCAGATATGTATCATGTGGAAAGGAATCCCCACAGTGCTTTAAAATTATTATAGTGCTTTGTCATTTCTGTTAGAATGTTTACGTAGAAACTATTCTTAAACACACAAAATAGAACTACAGGTTGAAAATACTCAAAAATATAAGTATAACCCTCTGAACATTACATTGATTCAAGGAAGCTTGTATTCAAGTGATCCATGCATGGAATCAAGTTAGCAATTTTTATATAGGTTCTAATATTTCATCATACCTTCGCTTTTCCACTTTTTGCTAAGTGTCAGTCTGGCATTCATCTTCTTCTGTTTCTTTGAATCTGCCAGAGGCAGGCACAAAACTCACAAGGAAGTTAAAAGAAATAAAAGAACATATGTGTGGGTGGGTGCCTATTGTGCTCTACACGCACAGTTTCTCACTATAGGCTTAGTGTGCCAGGTTGGTTGGATTTTGCATTCTAACTGAAGAAGAGGAATTCCCAGCAACACCACCATTAATTCCTTCTTTCTGTTAAAAAAAAAGTAATTTTATAAACTGTGATAAAGTACAGATTGTTACATTGTTACATTTATGTCATAACTGAACACAATATTATGAGCCACGGTGGTGCAGTGGGTAGAGTGCAGTACTGCTAGCTGCCTGCATTTTGGCAGTTCAAATCTCACCAGTCTCTCCATGAGCAAATAAATCGTCAGGATTTCTTTGAAAGAAATTATGCCATTAGCTTCAACACAATTTATTTCACATTATTGTCTAATTTATGTTAAGCAACGCATAGGGTATATTATGAAATGGTGGGGAGAAGAGGCTGGAAAATCAAGAATTTGAACATAGTAGTGTATTTTGAACCACCTCCTCCTTCCATCAAACTGCAGTAGAAATATGCCTTGCATTAGGAGGCTGCTTGGGGTAGGGTCAATGGCCCAATACCAGGAATCATCTTGGTCCTCCCAAAGAAGAGTCACACTTGAAAGACACAAAAGCACCTCAATCCTGGTCAGGTCACCTTGGACATTGCTAAAAATCAGGCTGGGACAGTTATAGGATCCACTTCGGCAAGTGCAATGGGCACTGAAGGAAAACTTTGGCCCCAAGAATGAATTCTGATAGTAAGCCAGCTTTGGAAGCATATGCCTGCTTTGCAACTGCACATCTGGATTGCTACCAGAACACGCTCTCCTTCTGTTTAGACAAGCTGACAAGAAATTTGTTTGACCAACAAACAGTTTTATGAATGGAACTGTAATTCACACAAATTCATTTATATAGTCCCTATCCTGGGAAATAAACATAACCTTCCCTAGCAAATCCTCCATTTACCGTACATCTTAAATATAAAGGGCACAAAATACATACAGCTTTAACAGAGTAAAAGAATAATCATGAGTCACACAGGCAGTCTTATTTAGCAAAGCAACTGTTCACGTTTGAAGCACTAAAGAAACAGGCTGAAGCACTGCAGTGAACAGCCCTCAAACTAACCAAATACAGATGTGCTACTGCAGCAAACTGCATCATGAACTCAATCCAGAGCAAGCTTAGTAAACAGACTCACCTCTGCTTATCAGATCAAGCAGCATAATCTTTCTGCATATTTAATTGCACTCTAAAGTCCTCACATGAAATGACAAGAGAGAATGAGGTGCACAAGTATAATCAACAATACAAAAGCCAAAAATCCAGAAAAAAAATCAAATCAAAGGAAATTCCAAACATGAAATTTCTAGGGAAATAAAGATAAGTAAACTGCACTGATGAGGGCCCGCTGAAACTCAAGTAACTTGATACCAAGATACTGTATATAGGTTACTGTTAAGAAATATAAATTTAGATCTGAAGCAAATCAGCAACAAGTGCAATTCTTTCAACAATAGTTACTCTGGTATCCTATAGCATGTCTGCTGCTAGACTGTGCACTAGCCCCATCTAGAGTGCATAACAGTAAAAAATGATGTATGGATCACTGTAGCTAAGTTATTCTTGCCAGTATTGGAGACAAATCATCTCTGGAGACAACTGCCAAGGAAATGAAAAAGATAAGTCATCCAATAATATTCACAGCAATCCTTCATCCGTTTCTCAATAAACACAGATGAGATTAACCTGGACTATTTAAGTCTCAAAACCAGTTCTAAACCTTGTGTGGGATGAATCCAGAAATCTTCTGATGAATCTTCAAAGATTGCTTGGAATTCCATTCTCATAAGTATCTTTTTTTAGAAGGCTATGGGTGAAAGGTACAATCAGATTATAACTATTCAAACTTTTGAGTCCAGTACAGATTTTGTTTTCCAGGAGAGGCCATTCAACTGAATTTTTAAGGATGACCAACACTGTTCTCTCAGACAGCGACATGTTTGTTATAGTCTGGACTGAACCAATACATCAGGCATGATGCATATGATTTAAGACAAGAGGTTCACAGCATTAAAGCTATCAACTTGTCTGTATTCCCAGGCCACAATAGAGGGCGTCAAAACTGAGAGGGATGGTGCATTGAATGCTCCACTCGAATTCACTTGAAATCTGGTAACCAACTCAGCATGAAGGCAAATGATTTAACCTCCAATATGCTTAGGAAATTTGTCACAGAATACTGTAAGTTCATGTAACTTAGCCTCCAAGGTTGAATTATACCATGCAGTTCTACTGAGGATACAACAAAAGAAGTAAAATGAGCCTTTATCGCTAGCTGCATTGCCATGTAATATCCATAGTGTTATGTCCCTGGAACTTACCAAAGTCCCCACCCAGGTCCGTTCATGCTGCGGGGGCGTTTGCTGCCCCTCATTGGCTAGCCTCCCTCGACGGCCGGCTATAAAAGCCAGCTGCAGGGTCCGGCCAGCCGCTGATCGCTGTGAGCCTGCTCCAGGCAGGGCTAACACGTTCAGTCCTTATTGTTACAATAAAGTCTTGTTGCATCCTAGCCCTGGTCTAGCCTCTTATTGCTCAACTACAACACATAGGTAGAAGATGTAGAGTACATTTGCACACTTTTAGGGCAATTGTCTACTATAAGTGCTCTTGTCATTGTCCAGCCTGTTTCATTATTATTCTGAACTGGAGCCTGCCACAGGATCATTTCTGGTGGTATCTTTAGGGTGTGGGTTATTAAACAGCCTTATATGTTTCAGAAATTCTAAATGAATAACCAAACAGTGCATTAGCTATTATTTGAGAATAATGGTATCAAGGCAACCAAATAATATACATTCAACCAATTATGAGAAATGTAAATAAAAAGAATATTAAAACTCAATCAGAAGAAAGTGATAATCTATGAAAAAATAGTGCTTTACTCACTTCAGAGAGTAAGCACAGTGAATACTGAGCTTGAAGAGAAAGGCAAGGGAGAGTAACATACTGGACTCAATAAAATAAAGGCAAGAAATTCAGACAATAGCAGGGGAAATTGGAGAAGAATAAAGAGGTTTTCATTGTATAGAATGTTCATATGCAGAAGAATACGGAAAGAGAAGCATAGAGACTTTTCCTGTAATAAGAAAACCAGAAATTGGGATGCTTCCTGCCACAACAAAGAGGGAAAGATGCTTATAAGATTTATCCAGTTGCTTCATGAAAAAGCACCTTTGGGAATACCATTACCCGGATAACCGAGAATCTCCATAGACATTTATACAATATAGCATTCACATATAACTCCATGTACTAAGGACACTTTTGCGTGGGCATTATTTCACTTGGGAGTGGAGACCAACATAAAAATAATGTTTCCAGATTGAAGAGGGATGGGGAGAATTCCTTTTCCTTTGCAGCTTGTGCCCAGGGTTCTGGTCTTTGAAGGCAGACAGATCCTCAAACAATTGAAAGAAAAGGAATGTTGGAGGGTCGCTATCAATAATTGCTTTGCCAATGCTCTTTTGGCTCTTCTGTTTGCATGTGCTCCTTATTTTCCCGCAGCCATACTTTCCTGAGATTGGGGATTCAGATCAGTTCTAAGAATGAATATACCATTATTTTGTCTGTGTCTTGATCTAACCACTGGGTAAAGCCAACTGGCTGTTCCAAACTATGAATCCCAATTCAACTGGCTTGCTTCAAGAACACTTGGAATATTATATCCAGTTTTAGTTGTTGTGGTATTAAAAAAAGATGTTTAGGGGACTGAAGGCCAAAACATATGAAGAATGGTTGCAAGAATTGGGTATGTCCAATTTAATGAAAAGAAGGGCTAAGGATGACACAATAGCAGTGGTCCAATATCTAAGGGGCTGTCACAAAGAAGAGGGAGTCAATCTATTCTCCAGAGCACTTGAAGGCAAAACAAGATGCAATGGATGGAAACTAATCAAAGAGAGGATCAACCTAGAAATAATGAGAAATTTCCTGGGGTTTTTAAAAAAGATTGGACAGCCATTAATCTGAAACGGTATAGGATATCTGTTTGACAGTTCATTTTGGTGGGTTTCAGAAGCCACCCCCACCCCCCAAACAACAAGGAAACCTCAGGGCAGCCTGGCTATCCCATTTGGTGATTCTTCTGAGTGTCTTCAGATGACAATGGAAAACAAAGAAGAGATTATATTTGAGCAATGCAAGTTTGCTAAATGAGATTTCCTTCTCATTTCATAAAAGATTTCTATCTCAAGTATAAGAAATCCATCCCAGTCCCAAAGGTGCTTTTTTTTCAAGAGGCAACTGGACTTTCTTGTTTTTTTCTTTGAAGATGTTTCACTTCTCATCCAAGAAACTTCTTCAGCTCTGGCTGAATGGTGCGTAATGGAAGGATTTATAGTCCTTATAGATAGATGGTCATTTGCATTCTTTTAGAATCGTTGAGGCCACCTGGAGGTTTATCTATATTGTCAGGGTCATCTGAGTAGTGTAAATAGTTGTGAAGCCTTCTTGGAACTATTGAAATGATGGTGTTGTAGACTGGAGATAGATGATGTTGTATTCTTCCCCCTCTGTTGAGAGAGGACTATTCAATTTTGACATAGCTTCTTGGATGAGAAGCGAAATATCTTCAAAGAAAAACCAAAGTCCAGTTGCCTCTTGAAAAAGCACCTTTGGGACAACCATGACCTGGATGACTGAGAATCTCCATAGACATAATCTATCCTAGGAAAATGGGGAGAAACAAAGGTGAACACCACTAACAAAAAAAGGATCAGAAAGACACAAAACTATGAAACTTGAATGTAATTAATTCTACTCTTCCAGATTACCTCCAGCAAAAGATGCCTAAAGTTGATGACCCTAAAAGTTTTTTTTTAATTCCTTGTGCTTCTCAAAGAAGCTTAAAGCAAGAACTAGCGAGTCTATTTCATTCCTATTTTTGCAATTAACAATATGAGTTAATGGACCTGTCATTTATTTATGAAGGTATCTTTTATTGATACCTACCATGGTTTTACCAAGAACCAGCAATCAACCATGCAAATAAGGAGGAGTTAAAGAGGGATGTTTGTGCAATTTTAGTCTGGAAAAGCCATTCTTGGATATCTTTAATAATATTTTTTGTTGCATTGTGGGAAATAACGACTCAAGACCCAGTTGATCCTTTGTTCTTATTTCCTCTAGAACTGAACAACCGCGGAACCGCGGCAGCCTTCTTTATAGCGGGCTGCTCGTAGCTCGCGGCCAATGACAGCTCTTCGACTTTCCTGCTGTCAGGACTGACCAATCCATGGTGAGTATGCAAATATGTAACACCCCTCCCCATGTGGTCCAGTCCAACCAATCAGGCCTTCCCTATGTTACGTAGTCACGTAAATAGGTGGGGCTCTTATGGGTTTGACTGGACCTGTGCAATTCAGTCATGGTTTTGTCTCCGGACTGTTTGGATGGGTTCGCTGTCTCTCCCCTCTTCTGCTGTGGAACCTCCTGGAAGGTAGAGTCAGCCATGCTGCTCCTGCCTGGCCTTTCCGGGCTGGTTGAGTCGGCTCGGCTGCTCCCACCAGAAGTGGTTTCGTGATGGTTTTCCGAAGCCTGCTCCAGTCCTTCAACGTTATCTTCTTCTTCAATGATTTCCGGTACGTGATTGCAATTTCCGATCGGGGCTAACGTTGGTATTGGTTGTTGTACCATTGTTAGGGTTTGTTTTGTTACTTCTCGTGCTTGTGGAGGGTCTCCCCCTCCCCTCTCAGTTGTGTTTGAGGGGTCTTCCCCCTCTCTGGTTTGATTATTTTTCTTTAATATTTGAGGCGATTCCTGTGTTTAAGTTCTTCCCCTTCTTCCCCGATTGTTAGTGTTTCTCAGTGTGGCCCTTGATCTGAGTTGGTCTATGTGCCTCCTCCAGCTCTTTCCGTCCTCTGTCTCTAGTCTGTATGACCAGGGTCCTGTCATTTGGGTTATTGTTGCCGGTATCCACAATGGTTCCCCCGTGAGGTTTTTTGCATAGACTAGGCCCCTGTTTTGAATGTGCGGCATTTACTGGAGGAGTCTGTGGCTTTTCAGGGCTATATGTGGGGTGCAGTCTGTCTAGGTTAGATCTTAGTTTTCTTCCCATTAATAGTCCTGCTGGGCTTTTATTTGTTGTGGTGTCTGGTGTAATATGTTGTATACTGAGTAGCTTATATATCTTTTCCTGTATATCTCCAGTTCCCAATTTGTGTAGTGTTTCCTTAGTATAACGGACCATGTGTTCCGCCCGCCCGTCCGTAGCCGGCCTACCCGGCGCTGTTAGTGCGTGTCTTTTGATGAGGCATGAAACGGTTGGTGGATAATGGGCTCGCAGTAATTTGTCTAGGTCCAACCACGCCATTTTCTTCACATCGTGGGGTGATGCCAATGCCTTTGCCATCTTGAATACTGCGGGCCCGCAGTGGGTGAGGAAAATGGCTCTCTTCCTATTTTCGGATATTCCTTGGAGCTCGTTCCCTTCTAGGAACATGAGGAATCGGTCGATGTAAGATTCCCAGTCTTCCATTGCTGGGTTGAATGGTGCAGGTGGCGAGTTGTTGCCGGCCATTTCGTCTCGCTCGGTCCTCATTGCCACGTGCTCAACTGGTCTCCTTTGTCTCAGTATCCCAACCTCGTCGCCAGTGTTGCATTGTGGGAAATAACGACTCGAGACCCAGTTGATCCTTTGTTCTTTTTATTTCCTCTAGAACTGAACAACCGCGGAACCGTGGCAGCCTTCTTTATAGAGGGCTGCTCGCGGCTTGCGGCCAATGATTGTTCTTTGACTTTCCCGCCGTCAGGACTGACCAATCCATGATGAGTATGCAAATATGTAACATTTGTATTTTTTATATTAGCACTGTTGTGTCAACTATGGACTGCAACTACTAAAAGTACGCTGTTTTTCTTCAAACTGATATGCCTGCAGTCTCCTTGGGCATAATGATACCAATTTTGACTGAGTGATGGAGTTGATACTTGAGATCAATGTGGATTGAACGCAGCATCTAGATTGCACAAACCTAAACTGAATTGTGGTGTACAACTTAGAAGGGGGGAAGTAAACAATTCTACTGTGTCCTAAGGTGCCAGGTTGGAGAGAGATCACTAAGAAGTAATCTTGTCACTAATTCATCTCATCTCTCCAACCAATGCCACAATGGGATTTCCACAAAGGAACTCTCAAGAATTTCCACAAAATTTGCTGGAAATCACTAGATTTCAGAAGTCTCCAAAGCAGTTAATATTAACTGATTCATGATCCCTTTAGAGAAGAATCTCACTAAGAAATGGCCTGACCATGACAATTCAACCACTTAACACCTCCTATCTTCAGATTATCTTTCTTTGTCCAGGTACACATCTAAATTGAAGGTATGTTTCCCCACAGTAAGCAGTTTACAGTAGTTATGTCGTCGTCGTCCCCCCACCAATCATTCTGACTGCTGCATTGTAGAAGAACTGAGTAGACGGGTAAAAGTAGAGACAAAAGCAGAAAGGATATAAAGTACTATGTAAATATTTTTACACAGAACATTAAAAATACAACAGCTCTTCAGCTCAAAAAACCCCCTGACTAACTAGAAATATGATAGAGGCATATGAAACCATAAAAGCTTTTGAAAACATTAGCAGAGAACAGCTGCTCACTATTCTACACAAATATAAAAACGGGCATCTGATTGAATTAATCAGCAAACAAAATTAATGCTAGTATGTATGTTTTGACATGCAAGAACATGTCAAGCTAATACAAAAGAAAGTAAACATCTGAACATGGTAAGGATCAACAATATAGAAGTATAAATATGGAAAGCTCACTATAAATTGTCTTCAGCAATAAAAACCAAAATGTCAAATAGATAGTATATGTTGTCAGAAATCCATTTCCTGAAAACACAAGGGAACATCTGGTATTCTTTCTTATCAAGAGTTCTATAACAACCATATACTGATTTTGTTTAGTAAGCACGGCTTGAATATGGAAGCCATCAAATATATCTTTTGAACTTTTGAGTCCTGAGATCCAGAATTCCTGATTTTACTTTCCAAAGTATGAAAATCAATAATAAACAATATGATAATGATGGGTTGTGGGTGAAGACGAGACAAGAAAGAAAGAAAAATATTCTTGGTTTCACCTCCATCCTTTTTCTTCAAGCACAAATGTGGAAGATGTGCTGCAATTCTGGGCTTACTTCTTTGTCTTCCACTCCTTTTTATTGATTTGAACCACAAAACAAAGTAGAAAAGCACAGCCAATCCAATCTTCCCATTGTATTCTAGAGGGGCTCTTTTCAAATCAGTGGACAATGCCTTTTAATGCAGACCAAAAATAACCCTGTTCAAGACAGAAGAGAGCAGAGGCAGCACTTTTCCTTTCAATACAATAAAGGACCTGGAAACAATTAGCTACCATCTCTCTTATGGGTTGCATCCCAAAATTTGAGGAAAAGCAGGCCGATGCCTTGTACTCTGAAAAATCAGAGAATTATGAGAGATGACTTTTATGAAGTAAAAAACCAAACCAAACCAAAACCAATAAATCCCACTTACCTTATTATTGATAATATATTGCAAACTTATTTGCTGTATTATATTTAGCATTGTCACATCTTTTTGTAGCCTTTAATTGATCTGGAAGTGGATGTGAGAGAGGAAAGCTGCTGCTGTGTCACACTCTAATGGCAGAAGTTTGGAATTCACTTTGGGGAAAAAAGGTTTTATTCTCAGATTTCAATTACTGATTCTGTCTAAATGGGAAAGCATACAGGCATGTTTCACTAGTAATAATAACAATTCAAATGATCCAAACAGATATGAGTTAACAAGGTCCAATGTAGGATTAAGTAACAGTTAGTAACTGGGGGGAAAGGAGGGGTGTGGAGAAAGAGAAAGTTTCTTCTAAAATGCTCTTTTTTTTCCTTTGTGAAGTTGTGTTTCATACTAGTGCTGACAGGTAGATGAGCTCACAAAGGAGAAGTAAATAAAACTTTTTGGTGGGCTGAATGAAAGCCATTCATTCATGAGATTTGTCTCTCTCTTTGTGTGAGTGTACTGCTCTTTACTCATCGATGATTGGTAGCTTAGATCTAGTTTTGTTTTTATTTAACTGCATTTACATAGTTAAGTTTAGTTTACAGTATTTGTTTATATTATTTAATATCACACTTGTTTACTTAGTTCAGTTTATTATCACTTTATTTATTTATCATATTTAATATATTTAGTTTATATTAGCTTAGCTTAGTTTAGCTTAGCTTAGTTTATCTTAGTTTAGGACATTGAATGAATGATGGAGATGTTCCTATACTGTTCAGGGAAACTCTGTTTGAGGTAAATGATCCTCTGTTTTATTTATTTATTTACTTGTCAATTTAAATGTGTAACTCTAGGATTTGTTTAGGGTTCAAAGCGGTAACATCACAGGTAACATGTTATAAATAATAATGAAATAAAACAGGAATCAAAGGAATCTAGGAAAAAACAAAATTGTTTTAGAATAATTTTTAGAATAACTTTTAAACTTTTAAAACTATCTGTACATTTTCTTTCAGGCCCTTTCTTGGTGAATTGTGTTAATGTCTTCAATTTAAACATATCTACAGGACAGCCTTCCAGAAAGGCTGTCTGCGGCTTTGCTTGGGGCATACGGAGAGGTACGCACTACACAGTCATGGGACTGGTTGGACCCCTTAAATCCCTTTTTCTGAGTAATTTATAACATTGCGTGCCGTTTTTAAATTTTACATATGGCACTCAAGTTTTTAATATTGCATTTGTACAATACCTAAAGTCCCTCTGTGAGGCATATGGGCAGTTCTTAAATATGATAAACAAATGGGTGTTCTAGTCTCCTGGTATGCTAAACTGCATTGGCCATTAGTCCTGGTTAAGTGCCCAGAAGACAATAATTAGTGAATATTGTTGTTCTATATATCCCATGTCCCTTTTAGCACTGGAGAAGATTCAGCATGACATTATCTCTATTTCCATTCATCAGCTGGATATCCCAAAATAGTGGAGGAGGGGAGAGGACTGTTCTGTATTAACATTCTTGTAAACTCGCATTCTGATTGGTCCACTCGGACCGCAACCCGATTGGTTCACTGAACGCCTGTGATTGGAGCGCTGAGAATCTACCGCGATTGGCCGAGCTGATCGCGGGAGATTCAAAGCGCTGCCATTGGCCGCCGAGCCGCCGGCCGGCTGTATAAAGCCAAGCGGCTCGCACACTTTAGCTGTCCTTGTTCTGAAGTCACAATAAAGAGCTGACTGTTCACTTTCGCGTCTCGCCTCTTATGTGACCCGATCCACCGATCTAACACTGGCGACGAAGGTGGGATCGTGAGGCGAGGACCAACTAGCACATGGCAAACGGCGCTCAACGACCTGCAAGATGGCCAGCACCCCGCCACCCGCTCCGTTCGACCCAGCCACCGAGGACTGGGAGTCATACACCGATCGCTTCCAGATGTTCCTGGAATGCAGCAACCTCAAGGACGCCAACGGCCAGAGGAAACGGGCAGTGTTTCTGACGCACTGTGGCCCCACGGTATTCAAGATGGCCAAGGCGCTGGCCAAGCCTGCCGATGTAAAGGAGATGGACTGGGCTGACCTCGAGCCCATCTTGCGCCGCCATTATGCCCCTGCCGTGCCCATCCTCATCCGTAGGCACGACTTCTACTGCCGAGATCAGCGCGAAGGCGAAACCATAGGCGACTTCGTGGCTCAACTGAGGAACCTGGGAGGCCCCTGTGGATTCCCCGACCTGGACAAGGCACTTCGGGACCGAGTCGTCCTCGGACTCAGAGACCCCGTGCTGCAGAGCTGGTTAATAGCCAAGGGCGACATCTCCCTCACCGACGCCCTTGCCGAGGCTACCGCCGCCGAGGCCACCCGCCAGTCAGCAGCCCGGATGCGACAAGCAAACACGACTGAACGGCCACCGACCAACGAAGCGACCCCAGCCTCAGCGAAGCCCGGAGAAGCCAGCCGCCGAGAAACAACCACACATCATAGCGACCTCGAACCCCAATCCGACACCGAGGACGAAGACGAGGAGATCCATCGGCTGCAGACTGAGCACGACTGCCGGGACCGCAGGGGACGTAAGTCGGGCTTCCATTGCGCCGGCTTTGGCGGTGACCACCCCCACTCCGAATGCCGTTTTCTCGACGCCATTTGCCGGCATTGCGAGAAGCGGGGGCACATCGCCAAGGTGTGCCGGAACAAAAAGAGCTACAGCCCGCAATGACAAGGAAACAGCCCCCGACGACGAGACAGCACTCCCCCCAGGCACTGAGACCGCCAGACCGAGAGCCGGTGGAGCCGCGACAGCCGCAGCAGACGACTCAGCGAAGCACAGCAGCGCGAGGAAACCCACCAGACGGTCGTCATCGGCCATTCATCAACCATGGACGCCCGCAAGGTACACGTGGCGCTGTGCATCGAGGACCAGCCCTGCGAGATGGAAGTGGACTCCGGGTCCTACCTCTCAATGGTCTCTTGGCGCACAATCAAGCGCCTAGTACCGACCATCCGCTGCAACGAACTAGACGACCAGAAGCTAATCCTGAAAGACTACCAGGGAAACCGCATCCCTGTGGCCTGCATCGGGCATTTTAAAGTCACATTCAAGAACCACACCGACATCTTGCCACTCACAATCGTGGACCGGGACCGCCCCAGCTTGCTCGGCCTGCAATGGTTCTCCCCGCTGGGAATCGAGGTGACGGGCATCCATCACACGGACGAGGCCGACTGGGAAGCGACCCTCGTAAAAGAGTTCAAGGAGGTCTTCGATGACTCGCTAGGCAAGTACCGAGGGCCCCCTATCTCTTTCAACCTTAACCCTAACATCGCCCCAATCCGCCTCAAACCTCGGCAAGTGCCATTTGCGCTCAAGCTGAAAATCGACGAGCAGCTAGACAAGCTCGTCGCGCAAGGGGTACTAGAACCCATCGACCATGCCCGCTGGGAAACGCCCATAGTCACCCCGATGGCTCCATAAGAATCTGCGGTGACTACAAGGCCACCTTCAATCACGCGCTGCAGCAAAGCGCCTACCCCGTCTCAGTAGTACAGCACCTTCTGCACTCACTGGGGGGAGGCCGGGTCTTCGCAAAACTCGACTTGGCACAAGCGTATCAGCAATTGCCGGTCGATACGGAGACAGCCGAAGCGCAAACGATTGTTACACACCGGGGGGCTTTTCGATGCAACTGACTCCAATTCGGAGTCAGCGTCGCCCCAGGAGTCTTCCAAAGTCTCATGGAAAGGCTCCTCCAGGGAATAAAAGGAGTGGTCCCCTACTTTGATGACGTGCTGGTCACAGCTGCCAACAGAGAACAATTGGAAACCCGTTTAAGGGCGGTGCTTAGCAAATTCAAAGACGCCGGCCTTAAAGTCAAAAGAAACAAATGCCAACTCCACACCGAGAGGGTCGAATTCCTGGGGTACCTCCTGGACCGGCACGGAATACACCCAACCAGGAAGAAACTCAGAGCCATCAAAGAAGCCCTCACACCAACAAACAAGGCGGAACTACAGGCATTCTTGGGACTGCTTAACTTTTACAATGTTTTCCTACCCCAGAAGGCGACCGTGGCGGAACCCCTACACCGGCTACTCGATAAAGCAGCCATCTGGACCTGGGGAAAGCGGGAGGAGACTGCGTTCCAACAAACAAAAAACCTGCTGACATCAGACGCAGTCCTGATCCAGTATAGCGAGACCCTACCACTCACGGTAACTTGTGACGCATCACCTTTCGGCATCGGAGCGGTCCTCAGCCACACCCTACCCGACGGGAAGGAAGCACCTATCGCCTTCTTCTCCAGAACGCTGGCCAAGCCGGAAAGAAATTACAGCCAACTGGACAAAGAAGCCCTCGCCATCGTTGCCGGAGTGAAAAGGTTCCACGAGTACCTTTACGGTAGGACCTTTTCGATCATTATGGACCACAAACCCCTGCTCGGGATACTCGCAGGGAACAAGGCCACCCCGAACATCCTGTCGCCCCGGATGACGCGGTGGTCCGAGTTCCTTGCCGCGTACTTGTATGAACTGTCACACCGGCCCGGCAAGAACATTCCGCACGCTGATGCATTAAGCCGGTCACCACTACCAGACCTAGACGACGACCCAGCGCCCACAACAACAATCCTGCAAATCGAGACCCTACCCAGCCCAATCTTAACCGCGCCAGACGTTGCCCATGAAACAAATAAAGACAAACGGCTGGCGCGGGTATTGAGCTGGGTAGAGCGGGGGTGGCCGGAAAACGACGGCGGCGAACAGTTCAAAGCCATCCGAAACCGCCAAACTGAGCTGTTCACACAAAGGGGGTGCATACTCTGGGGAGACTGGGTAGTCATACCGGAAGCACTACAAAATAGAGTGCTGGCAATGCTGCACGAGGGACACCCGGGGGTTGTCAAGATGAAAGCCCTGGCCAGAAGCTACGCTTGGTGGCCAGGGATAGACAAGCAAATCGAGACATGGGTCGCCGGCTGCAGCAGGTGCCAAGAGTCGAGAGCCACCACCCCCGCCGCCCCGGTCCTGGAATGGGAAACCCCCAGAGGACCATGGTCGCGAATACACATAGACTTCACCGGGCCAACCAAGGGGCATACATTCCTCATCACCGTAGATGCTTACTCCAGCTGGCTGGAGGTAAGCACCATGAGGGCAACAACAACAGAAGCGATCATCGACAAACTCAACAGACTCTTTGCAACGCATGGGCTACCGGATGTCATAGTGTCGGACAACAGGCCACAGTTCACGGCACTGGCATTTGAAAAATACCTGGCCGAACGGGGCATCAGACACGCCTTAACCTCGACCGTCACCCGGCGGCGAACGGTAGGGCGGAACGGATGGTCCAATACACAAAAAAAACCATCCAAAAAATTGAAACCGGCGACATCCAAGAAAAAATAAACAAGCTACTCTTCATACAGCACATCACGCCGAGCACAACCACGAACAAGAGCCCAGCGGAGTTACTGATGGGAAGGAAACTGAGGTCTCCACTGGACCGACTACACCCCACCTACAACCCAGAGAAACCCCCAGACTCCTCCAGCCAGTACCGGGCATTCAACATCGGGGACACGGTCTACGCAAAGAACTTCACGGGAGACCCCCTCTGGGTACCTGCACAAATAACACAGGTAACCGGGCCCCGATCATACAGACTCCAAACGACGGACGGAAGGAACTAGAAGCGGCACATCGACCAGCTACGGTCCAGACTAGCCGCCAACACCCCCGACACCTTGGCAACAAGAACAACCACGGAAAGCAGAGAGGGAGGGGAAGCCTCAGCAACCAAGCCGGTGAACGACGAAAGGCTGGAATCATCAACGGCACACCCCCCAACGCAAGCCGAACACCCCCCACCAGAAGACAGAAACGTGCAAATAAACCAACCATACTCACCAGCAGACCTCGAACTGTCGCAGACGGGATCTTCACCTGGGAGGGACAGCCAAGCCAGCTCAACCAGCCCGGGAAGACCGAGCGAGAGCAACAGGAACCGCAACTCAACCGACCCAGGCAGTCCGGGCGGGAGTCGCGGCAACGGGCCCGGCTCACCCTTCCAGGCGGTTCCATCAACGGAGTTGAGAGCGACGCGGAGCCCGTCCGAACCGGCCGACGATCACACACAGACTGAACCGCGCAGGTCAACTAGACAGAGTCGCAGCCCCACCTACCTGTGCGACTACGTCACGACGCTACGGCGGACGAAACCATGAGGGGAGGGGTGTTCTGTATTAACATTCTTGTAAACTCGCATTCTGATTGGTCCACCTGGACCGCAACCCGATTGGTTCACTGAACGCCTGTGATTGGAGTGCTGAGAATCTACCGCGATTGGCCGAGCCGATCGCGGGAGATTCAAAGCGCTGCCATTGGCCGCCGAGCTGCCGGCCGGCTGTATAAAGCCAAGCGGCTCGCACACTTTAGCTGTCCTTGTTCTGAAGTCACAATAAAGAGCTGACTGTTCACTTTCGCGTCTCGCCTCTTTCGCGTCTCGCCTCTTATGTGACCCGATCCACCGATCTAACAAGGACCAACCCCACCCCTTTTTGGCTATGACATATGGAGGCACCTATTGCAACGTATTGATGCTGTCCCACCACCATATACCTGCTCCCATGACAATTAACCCATTTCTTTATATCATTGATTGTTCCCTCTGGACAAACAAAGCACCTGAGAAGAAAAAGCAACTTTCAGAAAGGCAGAATCTTAGTCCCTAACAGTTGACTATGGACCTCCAAAACTACTCCTACCAACACTGACAGGGCAAGCCACTAGAATATATATCCCACTCCTTACTAACACTGACGATGTAACCTAGTCTGGGTAATGCAAGAAAACCACCATGCTCAGAGAGCACCAAGGACCACTTATTTCAATCCCGAGCTACAATTTTTCTCCTTTATCATCATTGTGCTTTTTGCTCAAGCTTATTTTTAATGTGACTTCAGCAGCAGTGAGGATGTACATAAACAAATAGAATTGGGAGTGTACTTAGAACAATTGCAAGGCCCAGCACGATACATTTTCTGTAAACCGGGCTTCTTGTACATGATTCGTATTTCCTCAGAAGTACAGGCCAGAGGCAGGATGTGTGCTAATTCTCCTTGTTTGGTTATAGAGGTATGGCCTGTTATGTTCAAATCTGAAACATTTTGTTCAATATAAATGAAGTGTTATGTTGATTTTTAGTCAGTTTGTTTGACTTCTGTAAATACAGCAAAGCAAGTAAGCAAAGATTACCATAGTCTTTGAAAACCTAATCCCAGGACATTGATCCCTTAACATGTGGACCCCAGGGGTGGTATTCTAGTGGTTTGGCCCAGTTCTGGCATACCAGTAGCACTGAAGAGCAGCAGACACGAACCAGTTTTCTCTGAGGAGCTGCTGGAGCTGCTGTTGGGCTCACCAGCCTACCCGGGCTCCCATACTGATCTTTATTCTCTGCTTTTGAAATGCATCTGCTTTGCGCAGCACAGCAGATTGCCACATGTCAGCTGCTGAAGAGACAGGGAGTGTCACAGGGAGTATAGGATTTCAGGAAGTGAGTTGAAAAACCTCTGCGCCTGCGCAAAGTGCGCACACATGCAGTGTGTGCATGCACACAAAGCGCAGCCACCAAGCTATGCCCACCGAACCAGTGGTAAACTTTTTTGAAATGCACCACTGGCAGACCCCACCATTTTCATTTGATGCAGCAGTGAAAATTGAAAATAAATTCTTGGATTACTTCTTGCAGTACTATTTTTAATTTATTGTGTAGAGATTTAGAAACAATATTCTTAAAAAAATATGGATTCAATCTGGCAAATTGTATCGCCTATAGAAATCTGCTATTTTTCTTTCATGCCAACTTTAATAGAGATAAGTCCCATCCCCCACCATAAATGAACAAAGAAATAAATAAAACCTCAAGCAAATTTTAGCTCCTATCATGTCTGACTTAACTTTACAGAAAACAATCTAGTATGTTTTGATAGCTTCAGAGGCAGAACAGGTAAAAATGAATCCCATTCACTAATGAATATCCAGGCAGGTTTTTGTTGACCTGTGCTATGATTATTTCCAAGCAGCAACATTTCCAGAAATTTATAAATATTTAGAATCCAAATAAAATGTTAATATAACTCCTTCCAGATCAGAGTTTTGAGATATCACAGAAGAATTAAATGGATTATATGCAAGGTTGATATTGTTTTCGCCCATGAGCTGTTCAGAGCATCCAGAAGTGGGAGGTGCTTCAGTCTCTTCTGGAAAGGCTGGGTTTCCCTCTCGCAAGGGCCGGTACTTCATCTGGACCCACAATGGTTCAGCCTAGCCATATGGAGGTTGAGCGGAACCGTTTAAGGACCCAACAGATTTCAGAGGATGCCACTGCCAGCATACAAGCATCCAGACAGTCCTCTACAGATCATATATACGAGGCCACGTGGTCCACTTTCTGTTGCTGGTGCCAGGGGCCTAAAATCGACCCAACTGCCCCATCAATAGGACAATTATTGGACTTTTTACAGGAGGGGTTGACCAAGGGCCTATCTCCAAATACTTTACGCAGACAGGTGGCGGCCTTAGCCTCAGTGATATCCTGGGGTGATATCCTGGGGTTCCATAGCGCATCATCCATATGTCCGCAGCTTTCTTAAGGGTGCTGCAAGCTTACGACTCCTGTAATTCACCGCTATCCCACTTGGGAGCTCAACAAGGTGTTAACCGCACTTACAACTGGCCCGTTCGAGCCTTTAAGAACTGCTAGTCTCAAATTCCTGACATATAAGGTGGTCTTCTTAATTGCGATCACATTAGCAAGGAGGATTTCCGAATTGGCAGCATTGTCGATGAGAAAGGACCTGTGCGTGTTTCATGAGGACAGAGTAGTTCTCAGATTGGATCCATCGTTCATCCCTAAATTCAGCCTTCCACAGAGCACAGGAGTTGGTGCTTCCAAATTTTTGTCTGAAACCATCTCATAGATTGGAGTATCAATGGCATCGACTTGATGTTCGAAGGGCGTTAAGCATCTATCTTGACCGCAGGGCAGCATTTCAAAAATCTGAGGCTCTATTCCTATCCTTCAACCCATTCACTTTAGGACACAGGGTGTCGTCGATGACCATTGGTAGATGGTTGAGAGCCACCATTGCTAAAAGTTACAAATGCCAGTCCATCTCAGTTCCTAAGGGCATTACAGCCCACTCAACAAGGAGTGTGGCAACATTAGCAGCATGGGCCACTTGGGCTTCCATAGATGAAATCTGCAGAGTGGCGATTTGGGCTTCACCATTGCCCTTTGTCAGAAATTATAAAATTGATGTCTATGCCTCAGTGGAAGCTTCATTTGGCAGAAGAGTCCTGCAGAGGGTCCATAGAATTTAGGAGTGGATTTCGATCCAGACAGAGTCCCTCCCTAAGGACAGGCCAAGCTTTGATATGTCCCACTTCTGGATGCTCTGAACAGCTCATGGGAGAAAGGGCATTGGTACTTTCCTGATACACCCGTTCTCTGTGAGCTGTGAAGAGCATCCAGCCCCACCCATTTCTTTCCGTCTGGTGGGGTTCCGTTCCGGTCAGAGATCTAGATTAGGTGATGAGTTCCGGACTTTGGCATTCAGTCTTCGCAAAACTGGGGGATGCTGAAGAGGTGTCCCGTTGAGGAGAAGGAGCGTCCCGGAGTTTTAAGCCCAGCCTTTCCAGAAGAGACTGAAGCACCTCCCACTTCTGGATGTTCTTCACAGCTCACAGAGAACGGGAGTATCAGGTAAGTACCAATGCTCTTTTTAAAGATTTATTTGCGTTACAGATTCCTTACAGATTTTTAGTAGAGGGAAGGACAGCAAAATAATTACTCTCTGTAGCTTCATCTGTAATCAGCCTGTTTAAGGATTGCAGCTAAGAATCCGAATTCACCATACTTTGTCCCAACTACAAGTGTCAATATTTTGCTTAGAGGGAGCATATATAAATTCCACTGAAAACTAGTACATGAAGATGCTACAATGTAAGATTGATAATAGATAGATGTAGTTACTGTGCTTTTCAAAATGTGGCTTTATGCTCCAAGCATTTTGTCAGAAGAACTTCAAACCTTTTAAAACAAATGGTCAGAATGCAGCCAAAGTGCATGGCAACTGGATTTGACGCCAGTCAGTATAGATTGTATCCACACTATGATTTATAACACTTAGTAAATCCTCTCGAGTTGGTTTATCCTCAGGTGTTCAAAATGTTTCTTTTGGCAGATCTGTCTCAAGAAACAGACATCAACAAAGAGACCAAAAGTAAGTAACCATTTTTTTTTGTCTGAGAACCTGACCTTTCCTATTTAATGACCAGTGTTAAATTTTGATGTTGTTTGTGGGTTAATATGTAAAGTTTTTTGTGAATACTGTTTAATAACACAAGTGTTTTTCCACGAAAATACAGGAAAAAAGGATGGAAGAAATAAGATCAAGGCAAGAAAAGAAGCTCACAGAAAAAAGATGCCACCATAAGAGCTTAAATAATTCATTTCCCTTACAAACCTGTTTTAAGCTCCTCTTTTTGCCTGCTTATTTACCTATATTCTGTGACTGATGTATGCCTCTTGTAATTTCTGCATCTTAATTGGGAGAGGATAATGACCACTTAGCCAGTGAAAATGGCATCCTTTATGAAAGAAAACAAGGATCTGAAGAACAAACTGAAGGAATATCCAGAAATAAAGGTACTATATAAATAAGGTGTGATTAAATTCATGATTAAATTAGTGGATCCAGGAAATAGTGTAGATATAGTATACTTAGAATTCAATAAAGCATTTGGCAGAGTAGACCACAGCCTATATCTTGATAAGATAGATACAGGGGTCTTCAAACTTGACAGTTTTAAGACTTGTGGACTACAACTCACAGAATTCCTGCTCCAGTCATGTTCGCTCAGGAATTCTGGGAGTTGAAGTCCACAAGTCTTAAACTTGCCAAGTTTAAAGACCTTTGAGATAGAACAATGCTGGATAAACAGTACCACCACCAGATGGGTTCACAATAGGCTGAACAACCGCAGTCAACATGCAGCCCTCAATGAAACTACATCTACCTGGAGAGAAGCATACAGTAGTTCTGTCTTGGGCCCAGTTCTCTTCAGCATCTTCGTCAATGAGCTAGATGATGGGATAGAAGGGAACCTCAGCAAATTTTCAGGAAGAAACAAATGCACAGGTATAGAATAGGCACTATCTGGCTCATTAGTAGTAATAGTGATAGGGGTCTAGGTGTCCTAATAGACCTTGGCTTAACTATGAATCAGCAGTATGCTGCAGCTGCCAAAAAAAGGAATGCAGTTCTAGGCTGCATCAACAGGGAATATCATCAAGGTCACAAGAAGTGATAGTATAGGTAGCCTTTGACGTATAATCATTAGTGATTATTTGAAGTTATAACAGCACTGAAAAAAAGTGACTTTGGGCCATTTTTCACCCAACTGTTGCAGCATCCCCATGGTCACCTGATCAAAATATGTATGACAGTTGCAATGTACCAAGGTCATGTGATCCCCTTTTGCAATCTTCTGACCAGCAAAGTCATTGGGAAAGCCAGATGCATTTAAAACCATATTCCCAACTCAACAACTGCAGTGATTCATTTGACAAGTGTGGCAAAAAAGGTCATAAAATGGGACAAAGCTCAATTAACAACTGCCTCTTTTAGCAATGGAAATTTTGGACTCAATGGTGATCGTAAGTCAAGGACTACCTGTACCACTCTATAGTGCACTAGTGAGGTCACACATGGAATACTGCATCTAGTTCTGCTCACTATGATACAAAAAAAATGCTGAGGCCCTAGAAAGAGTGCAGAGAAGAGCACTAAGATGATATGTGTGTATGACGATCAGTCAAGGGAACTAAGTATGTCTAGCCTTACAAAGAGGAGGATTGGGTTGACATGATAGCTGTCTTCCGGTACTTGAGGGGCAGTCCTAGAGAGGAGAGGGTCAATTTATTTTCAAAAGTAGAGGGCAGGACAAGAAGTGATGGGTAGAAGCTTGTTAAAAGGAGATCCTACCTGGAACTAAGGAGAAATTTTCCAACAGTGATAGCATTTAATCAATGAAATAGCTTTCCTTCCGGAATGGAAGTTGTTCCATCACTCCAAGTTTTCAAGAAAAGATTGGACATTCATTTATTCAGGATGATGTAATAACTCCTGCTTTGGACAAAGGGTGGGGACTAGAAGACCTCCAAGGTCCTTGGCGATGAGAAAGCAACTACAGTTAATCCCAGCAATTTAATCAGTTAGAGAAATTACACTGTGGGTCCCTGGTGCTCTCTGAGCTTGGTTATTTTCTTACAGACATTTCATTATCCAACTAAGTAACATAATCAGTACACATTTATAGCCACTTATTTTTCTCTTACACTCCCTTCCCCCAGGGATTAGGAGGAGATGCTGATAGCTATGATAAAAGGCAAGGGAGTACAGAGAACGGGAGTATCAGGTAAGTACCAATGCCCTTTCTGCTACAGCAGTGAAATCTTTCACATTCAAGAGGAGAGACAAAGACAAGACCAGTTAGATTCTATGAATGTTCCCAGGGTTTCCCAGGTATATATCTATTCAAAAATGTTAGTCAAATATAACATAGACAAAGGTGAGATGCCATATTTATTGAATAAATATGAAATGATCATACTGAGAGGCAGTTGTTTGATAAAAAGATTTACATAGGAATCATGTAAAAGAAATTAATTCTTTCTGAATTTTTCCATGAGTTTTCCTGAGATTTTCAAATTCTGCAGAATTCTATACCAAGGATGCAGAAAAGCTAAGTATGTCCTATAATTGGGCTATATCATTCAGCCATAAAATCAGAGATTTTAGACAGAATGCACTCTCTCGCAGCATTACAAATAGAATTTAGGTAGTTTGCTTTGGTTTGCTAGGTTGAATTGTTCCAAAGGCAAACGTGAGGAAAAATCTTGCTAATTTCTTCCAGGAAGTTACTCACCAGCTTAAAATATTGTCTCTTTCAAATTGGCTAGTTTTGACAAAAACGCTGATTGATATTTAATTTATAGATTGTTTTTCCAAAATAAGATCAGTTTTCTTCAAATACAGGATTGTTCTAACATGATTCTGTTCTAATTTACTTGTTTTTAATCCATTTCAGTGAATTATATCACAACTTCAAAGACACCCGTAATCCTTTTTGGGGCCTTTTTAACAATATACTGCAAGGAGATGAAATTGAAAAGTGATTAACATCTGCCAAAACCTACCAGGAAAGTATATCAGGAAGGCCTACTGAGATACACTAAGCTAGTATAATATGAAGGTGTACTGATGCATATGAAGTCAGTGAGCCAACCATAATAAAAATATATATATATCTTGACTTAAAATATATTTAGGTATATATTCTTGCCTTCTATTTTCCCTATAATATGTTGCTTTAGCCAAGCTACACAGTGAATATATACTAAAAGTTTGACTGGTTTAATATGGATTTATTCCCAGGTAATTGAAAGTCTTATTTCAGCTGGAAGAATTCTAGACAATGCTCTGCTTGCTAAGGGGTTGCAGCGAAATGGGGCGAGAGAGATCCGGAAAGAAGTGGGCTCTCCAGGTATTTGGAATGAATCCCCGGAATTCCTTATATG